>NC_072423.2:98870000-99470000 GCF_028878055.3 Symphalangus syndactylus
CACGCTTGTAATCCCACACTTTGGGAGGCCGAGGCAGGTGGATCACTTGAGCCCAGGTGTTCAAGAGCAGCCTGGGCAACATGGCGAAACCCCGTCTCTACAAAAAATAAAAAAAATTAGCCAGGCTTGGTGGTGCACATCTGTGGTCCCAGCTACTCAGGAGGCTGAGGCACAAGAATCGCTTGAGCCTGGGAGATGGAGGTTGCAGTGATCCAAGATCATACCACTGCACTCCAGCCTGGGTGATAGAGCGAAACCTTGTGTAAAAAAAAAAAAAGTTTATTATTTTTCAAATACACAAAACATTTACATGGTTCAAAAGACCAGAACTGTGTAAAAACGTCAACTCAGAAGTCTTACACCTAGCCCTGTCGCGCCCACCTCCGATAGGTGGAGTGAGGATGTGTCTGGTTTATATGGAATAGTCCCGGTTTTTGCCTGTTATCCTGGAGCAGTTAGTGGTAGTGTTTTCTTTCACTCTCAGAAATGGAGCATAGCTAAGGCTTTGTTGGCGCCTGCTAATGCTAATTTAGAGATGTGGACAAAATGTTTCCACTTTGTGGATTTTTTTCCCCTGTAGCTAAAAGTAAGGGCTTGGCTGAATCCTGTAGACTTGGATTGAGGTTCTCTTGGCAGGGGAGGTCCAGCCATGGAGTGTTCATACTCTTTTCACAGAGTCTCATTCTTATTCGGAGGAGGAAATTTCATTTTACTCTGAAAATTTGGGAGCTTGAAGCATATTGTACATTTCCAAGTTTTTCTGCTTTGCGAGGGGCTAATTATTCCTCCTGCCTATGTAGTTTTAAACCTTTGCCAGTACTAACATAAAAATTGATTTCAAGTAGTGACTTGCTGAAGTTGTTGAATCATATAGAAAAGTTAAAGTTCTACTTGAGATGAATCAGTATTTCTGAGCGATTGAGCTCTTGAAATCTTTTTTTTTTTTTTTTTTTTTTTTTTTTTTTTGGAGACAGTTTCACTCTTGTTGCCCAGGCTGGAATGTAGTGGCGTGATCTTGGCTTACTGCAACCTCTGCCTACTAGGTTCAAGTGGTTCTCCTGCTTCAGCCTCCCGAGTAGCTGGGATTACAGGCATACACCACCATGCCTGGCTAATTTTGTATTTTTAGTAGAGACGGGGTTTCTCCTTGTTGGTCAGCCTTGTCTGGAACTCCCGACCTCAGGTGATCCACCTGCCCCGGCCTCCCAAAGTGCTGGGATTACAGGCGTGAGCCACCACGCCCGGCCGATCTCTTGAAATCTTAAGGTGCTGTGAAGAAGCTAGTGCAGTCTCTTCTACCTTAGAAATAATTTATGGGGGAAAACATGAATGACAGCCGAGGTCATGGTATCCTACGTACCCTTAAAGAGAGATGTGGCGGGATGAGATGATTTCGAATAGTCTGAGTATTAATTTGAATAGTCTGACGTGGTATTTCTTTTCATACAAATTAAAATCTAAAGAACTTCACTTGTGATTAAGTGTGAGATCTCATTGATGCAGAAAGGCTTAAAGAAATTCCAAGTAAAATTTTACTTAGCAGCCCTGTGGCTCAGCTCGTTTTCCTCCACCATAGACGCTGAGTCATTCACATTGGAGGGCGATCTCAGCAGACAGGCATTGCGCTCTTTGTGTTACCTGAAGGCACTTTACAAACAGGAATTCAGTGCATTGCCCTTCCTCTGTTTCTTTTTGTGATTGATGGAGACCTGCTGACTTAAATGAATAGTTTACTTATTTATTTATTTATTTATTTTTGAGACAGGGTCTCACTCTGTCATCCAGTCTGGAGTGCAGTGGCATGGTCACAGCTCACCACAGCCTCCACCTCTCTGGGCTCAGGCGATCCTCCCACCTCAGCCTCCCCGGTAGCTGGAACCACAGGCATGTGTTACCACGCCTGGCTAATTTTTTTTTTTTTTTTTTTTTTGAGACAGTCTCGCTCTGTCGCCCAGGCTGGAGTGTAGTGGTGCAATCTTGGCTCATGGCAACCTCTGCCTCCCAGGTTCAAGCGATTCTCCTGCCTCAGCCTCCCAAGTAGCTGGGACTACAGGTGTGTGCCACCACACCTGGCTAATTTTTTGTATTTTTAGTAGAGACGGGGTTTCACCGTGTTAGCCAGGATGGTCTGGATCTCCTGACCTTGTGATCCACCCACCTCTGCCTCCCAAAGTGCTAGGATTACAGGCGTGAGCCACCGTTCCTGGCCAGTCGCCTGGCTAATTTTTGTATTTTTTTGTAGAGACAGAGTTTTCCCATGTTTCCCAGGCTGGTCTTGAACTCCTGGGCTCAAGTGACCCCCCTGCCTAGGCCTCCCAAAGTGCTGGGATCACACATGTGAGCCATCACACCTGGCCAGTGAATAGTTTAGAAGCAGGCCATGTGTGTCCTTTCTGCCTGCCTCTGTAGGTAGATTCCACTCCGCCTCCCCTGCGTGGATTCCCACATTGGGGCACGGGCTGGGTGGGTGGCAAGGAGAGCTGTAGGTTTGTGTGGAGTATGGGCTTGGAGCCAGCTGGACTTGCATGTCCCCTTTCCCTCGTTACCTTTGTCACGTTCCCTCATCACTGAGCCTTCTGTTTGCTCACGGTAAATTAGAGATAATAATCATTTGGGTATTTTTTAGCAAATTCATATTGTCTACTGTGTGTAAGGTACTGTCCAGGGGCTGGGTGTGTGGATGTTTGGGAGACAGAATGAGATCATAGTGAATGTTTATTGCCTCTAAGCCTCTATAGGAATGAGCCCCCACTGAAGCCTCGTGACAATGCTATAAAGCAGGACACTGTTATGACCCCATTTTCTAGATGAAGAAATTGGAAACTCGCTCAGGATCCCATAGATATTACATGGTAGAGCCTGTATTTGAACCCAAGCAGTCTGACTCTAGAGCTTCAACTGCATGAAAAAGACTGGGCACAACAGTATCCCTCAGACCCCTCTGTCCCCTTATAGTATTACTGGAGTGCACACGCTTATGGTTCTTTAACGGAGGGACTTGTCTCTTAGTTAGATCCCTTTCCACCCCTTCACACCTGCTCCACCTTTGAGCAGCCGGGGCAGCTGCTTGGGCTTCCCCTGCTTGGGATGGGAGCCTAGTCTGAGCAAGGTGCCTGCCCATGTGGCCTGCTGCCTGGTGCTATTCTGTCCCCAGTGTTGAGCATAGCCCCTGGCACACGGTAGACACACACACAGTGATGCGTCCTAGAATGATGAAATAATTTCCTAAACAGGATCTTTTAACAGTTACCTACCTGTTCTTCAGTGGCTCATCTAATTTTGTTCCTAGCTCTTCCACGTGGTTAATCCAAGGCATTCAGAGTTTCAATTTTTTTCCCCTTCTTCATTGCTTTTTCCAGAAACTTTTTCACAGTGCAGAACAAGGGGATTTAAGTGTGCTATGTGTTGGCTTCATAGCAAGTGTATGACACTATTGTTTGGTTTCCCATCAATCAACTCTTGGCCCATCATAACATTAAAATTTGCTAACCTGCAATTTCGTTGGTATTTTGATGATAACTTGAAACAAATCACTGGAACAGTAGAGAAGCAAATAAAACCAGAGGCTTTGGAACATAACAGAGTCGCGGTGGCAAGGCCACTCCCCCTACCCCACTACCTTTGGCACGTGGGAGCTGCCAATGAGTGGTGTGAGAGCAGGTGGCTCAGGAGCCAGCGGCGTCTTCTGGTCTGCCATCACTTAATCTGCCGGAGCCTTGTGTTACTTCTCTGTAGAATAAACTGGGTGGACTGGGCCCTGTAGTTTAAAGCTTTCTGGAAGAAGCCAGTCTCCAAAGGGTCTTTTTCCACAGGTAAAACCATGCGGAGTGGCTCAGGGCAAAGTCAGCTGCCCTGGGGAGCCATTTGCTGAGACCCTCAGCCTCTGCTTTACCCTGCCCTCAAAGGGGTCCTAGGAAGACAGTTGGAAAGCCCTAGGACTAGTGATTTGATCCCTTTCAGTTCTCTGATTCTTTAAATATTCTGTAGTTCCTGCACAGTTCTCTCTCTCTCTTTTTTTTTTTTTTTTTGACAGGGTCTTCCTGTGTCACCCAGGCTGGAGTGCAGTGAGATCAAGGCTACCTGCAGCCTCGACTTCCTGGGCTCGAGCAATCCTCCCGTCTCAGCCTCTCGAGTAGCTGGGACCATCGGTGTGCAGTGCACCACCATGCCCAGCTGAGTTTTGTATTTTTTGTAGACACAGGGTTTCACCATGTTTCCCAGGCTGGTCTCAAACTCCTGGCCTCAAGCGATCCTTCTACCTCGGCCTCCCAAAGTGCTGGGATTACAGGTGCGAGCCACTGCACCTGGCCTGCACAGTTCTTTTTTTGCAAATTGTAGAGAAAGGTAAACTTTGATTCCAGTATTCACCTGCAGAAGACCTGAGTGAGTGTTTGGAGACGGTGAGGTGATGGAAGTTGGCAAGGGTCAAGGGAGAGGAACACTGGGAAGGAAATCAGTGTTCCTGCTGAAGGGATATGCCCACATCCTTTAGACATGGGACAGAAAGCAGGATTTTCGTGTCTTTGAATGGGGGATGTAAATCCTACCTTGAGTGTAACGAGGCTTTATGACAAAGGCAAAAAATCAAAAGGGAAATGGTGAGAATTTTCTTCATCCCATTTGTTTCTGTGCTTATGGAGAGAATTGCTTGTTAATGTGGTGTGATTTTGAGGTTGTGTGTAAGAGCATGGCCTTGGGGTCTGGGCTGTCCCCTTAGCTCTCCTCTGCTCACTGTGAGACGTGCCTCACAGACTTGTGGTGAAGATAGTTAATTCATGAAGCTCTCGGAAGAGAAGCTGGTATTTAATAAGCATTCAATAAATGTTAGTCATTCTTCTGATAGTCATTATTGAATGGGCTAAAGAAGTTTGGTTTTGGTGAAGAATGCTTTTCCCTGTAATTCCCAAAGTTAATTGTGATCAATAGAAAACAAAACCAGAGAGGCCAGGCATGGTGGCTTAGGCCTGTAATCCCAGCACTTTGGGAGGCTGAGGTGGGAGGATCACTTGAGGCCAGGAGTTCGAGACCAGCCTGAGCAACATAGCAGGACCCTACTTTTACAAAAAATCAAAAAGTTATTTGGGCGTGGCGGTGCGTGCTTATAGTCCCAGCTACTCAGGAGGCTGAGGTGAGAGGATCGCCTGAACCTAGCAGGTTAAGGCTGCAGTGAGCTATGATCACACCACTGTACTCCAGCCTGGGTGACAGCAAGACTTTTCTCTAAAATGAAAAAAAAAGAGAAAAATGAAAAAGAAGGTGTAATCAATATGGAAACATATGGTGTCCGCAGTAACAGTCTCTCCTTGCACTGTGTGTCCGCAGTGGGTGTATTGTCTGAAGGGTGCATTCATGCGTGAGAAGAATGGATGAAATTCAAAATATGAGTAATGGGTAAAATAAGCCTGCTAAGTCAAAGGGCTTGTTACGCACTACCTGTGTGATCTGCACAGAAAAATTATTGTAAGGATTCTGACTGGGTCACAGTGTCTCTGGGAAGGTGGAGAACCAGGCTTAGAGGACACTGGTTAGCCAGGCCCTGCTAGCTGGTCCCCGTTTCCCCCTAATGTCTGTGCTCTGAGGTTGTCACCAGCAGATGCAGGAGAGGCTGGGAGAGCAAGTTTCTGGTGCTTTCAGCCCCTCGTCTGGGCCACTTGCTTTTCCTCAAGAGTGGACCACTTCCCATCCATAGGAAGAGGCTCAAATGCTAGGTGGCCAGCATGCCTGACAAATGGCAACAGCATGACTAAAACCCTTGACAGCTGTGCCTCGAGATCTGAAGAGAGCAGTTTTGCATTTGCTTACATGGTGGTGGTAATGCTTCTTCCCTCTGGAATTATCAGGAAAAAATGCCATGTGATTCTCTCCTCTGTGCTCTTTCCTCTAGAAAGAAAAAAGAACACATATTGAATGAAAATCCAAATCAGGTGTTTGGATTTCCTTCTTTCCGTCAACTTTTCTGTTATATCACTGCCCATGTTACTTTTATTCCTGTTCCTGATTATTCCATTTCAAGGAGAAAGGTTCATAAACAAGAAATATTGCCTTTTTGGTTGTGTGTAGTGGGGTGCTGAGCTGAGTGATAGAAGGCCTATGCAGGAAGCAGTAGTGGGTGGGTAGAATAAAAGTTTTACATCAGAAAGAATCTACATTCCAAGGTTGTTTTCTTGTGCAAACCATAGAAATACTTGTTCCTAAAACAGTTTCATGATGAATTAAGAGATTGCTTAAAAGCACATTCCTGTAGATAGGGTCTGGGTGCTTTTCACAAACCCATGAATGCCTGGCACTTTCTTTTTTGTGTTCCCCAAACTATTTTTACTATATATGGTTGTTATTAAAAGGCCCAGGTGCTGCCAGGAAGTGACATTTTCTAGAGTGTACCTGAAAGTATTCATTCCAGAACCTGTTTATTAAAAGACTTCCAGGCTGATCTGTCACATGGTGCTGGCCTGAGAACATCAACTGCTGCTCAGAGGGCTTCCCTGGGCTCGGGGAAGAGCTTCCCTACCTCCCCACCTTAAGAGTGCTGGTTCTCCTGTGCTGTGACTCACTATGGGGATTGCTGTTACATTCGTCTTTACGATTCTCTTATTAGAAGTTTACAGTGGGCCGGGCGCAGTGGCTCACGCCTGTAATCCCAGCACTTTGGGAGGCCGAGGCGGGTGGATCACGAGGTCAGCAGATCAAGACCATCCTGGCTAACACGGTGAAACCCCGTCTCCACTAAAAATACAAAAAATTCTCCGGGCTGGTGGTGGGCGCCTGTAGTCCCAGCTACTCCGGAGGCTGAGACAGGAGAATGGCGTGAGCCCGGGTGGCAGAGCTTGCAGTGAGCGGAGATTGCAGCGACAGAGCGAGACTCCGTCTCAAAAAAAAAAAAAAAGAAGTTTACAGTGATACTGCATAAAGAGAGATACGGACACTTACCATACTAAGTTACAGTCACCTTTTAAACTGTTAGTAATTTAGAGGGCAAGTGTCTAGATACAGTTATTCTGTCTTCATTAAACAATTTTACCATGCCTTTTTATTTAAAGGAACACGTTCTGGGCTGGGCACAGTGGCTCACACCTGTAATCCCTGCACTTTGGGAGGCTGAGGCAGGCGGATCGCTTGAGCTCAGGAGTTTGAGACCAGCCTGGGCAACATGGCAAAACCCTGTCTCTACTAAAAACACAAAAATTAGCCAAGCATGGTGGCGCACACCTGTAGTTCCAGCTATTTGGGAGGCTGAGACAAGAGGATCACTTGAGCCTGGTAGGTTGAGGCTGCAGTGAGCCAAGATTGCACCACTGCATTCCAGCCTGGGCAACAGAGTGAGTCTCCGTCTCAAAAAAAAGAAAGAAACAGGCCTTTTGTTAGCTGCAGCTTTAGAATAAAATGGTTTTCTTTTTCTTACAGGGGTCAGACACCATAGGATAAAATGTTAACACCGTGTGTCTGCTGACATCTCTCTGTTTACTGCTCAACACTGGCAGGCATTAGGGATTTCTTTTCATGTTAGGTAAACCCCTGTGAAAAGAATCAAGGGAAAGGTAGCACTTGCTATCCACAAAGATACTGTTCTCGGAATGTTACTTTCGTCTGAACAAACCCTCTCCTCCGCCCCTCCAGCAACATTTATCATGGGGACTTCTTCCCTTCTGGATGCTCCGGGGACCTCAGCCCTGTGTTCTGTGATTGTTTCAGACGTGTCCATTGGGTGTCCTGCTGTCTCTCCTGCCAGAACTGTGCTCCCCTTCCCTTCCAAGTCAGCATTGCCCTCTGCCTCTCATCCAAGCTTCGCTCTCGGCCCCTCTGCTCCCCTGCTGCCACTCGGAGGCTCTGTCTGGGGTTTCTTTCCTGATCCCCCCGATACACACTCGCCTTTGATGTTCTCGTCTCAGAGCCGGGACCTTGGTACCTGTGGTCCAGGCTGCGCTTCTGCACTCTTCCTTTGCAGTCCGCCCAGCACACTTGCCACAGCCACCAGCCTAACCTCAGCCATCGCTTTGGGAGGGTTTGTTCAGTGCCTGCCTAGGCGCAGGAACAGAATCTCGACTCGCTCGGCCCGGCTACTGACTCTGTGTTTTGGCTCCTTCCACCCGCCCCACAGATCTCCCTCTATCAGTGCCAGCCATGCCCTCTGCCCCTTCCACCCGCCCCACAGATCTCCCTCCATCAGTGCCAGCCATGCCCTCTGCCCCTTCCACCCGCCCCACAGATCTTCCTCCATCAGTGCCAGCCATGCCCTCTGCCCCTTCCACCCGCCCCACAGATCTCCCTCCATCAGTGCCAGCCATGCCCTCTGCCCCTTCCACCCGCCCCACAGATCTTCCTCCATCAGTGCCAGCCATGCCCTCTGCCCCTTCCACCCACCCCACAGATCTTCCTCCATCAGTGCCAGCCATGCCCTCTGCCCCTTCCACCCGCCCCACAGATCTCCCTCCATCAGTGCCAGCCATGCCCTCTGCCCCTTCCACCCGTCCCACAGATCTCCCTCTATCAGTGCCAGCCATGTCCTCTGCCCCTTCCACCCACCCCACAGATCTCCCTCTATCAGTGCCAGCCATGCCTTCTGCCCTTTCCCATAGGCCTGGGCTCCCTGGACTCCCTTCTCCTGAGATGCCCCGCAGACTCCTCTTCATTACCATGTGCCCCTCAAGGCCAAAGTCAAGCCTGCACGGTCTCTTCTCATAGGTGCTGTTTCTCCACCAGTTCCCACTGGGATTCAGGGGCTTGGGGCTGATTTTACTGTTTATTCCTTTTATGTTTACTCAAGCTTTTATTTTTTTAATTTTTATTTATTTATTTTGAGACGGAGTCTTTCTCTGTCATGCAGGCTGGAGTGCAGTGGCCCGATCTGGGCTCACTGCAGCCTCCGTCTCCTGGGTTCAAGCAATTCTCCTGCCTCAGCCTCTCAGTAGCTAGGACTACAAGCATGTGCCACCGTGCCCACCTAATTTTTTTTTTTTTTTTTTTTGAGATGGAGTCTCGCTCTGTTGCCCAGGCTGGAGTGCAGTGGCACGATCTCAGCTCACTGCCAGCTCCCCCTCCCAGTTTCATGCCATTCTCCTGCCTCAGCCTCCTGAGTAGCTGGAACTACAGGTGCCCGCCACCACGCCCAGCTAATTTTATGTATTTTTAGTAGAGATGGGGTTTCACCATGTTGGCCAGGATGGTCTCGATCTCCTGACCTCGTGATCCGCCCACCTCGGCCTCCTAAAGTGCTGGAATTACAGGCATGAGCCACCACGCCTGGCCTATGTTTTGTATTTTTACTAGAGATACAAACATGTATTTGTATTTTACATGTTGGCCACGCTGGTCTCAAACTCCTGACCTCGGGTGATCTACCTGCCTCAAGCTCCCAAAGTGCCGGATACAGGCATGAGCCACCGTGCCCGGCCTACTCCAGCTTTTAAAATGCTACCGGCTTTAAGAAAAACACAGATGAAATATTAGGATCAAGATAAGCCATGAGGGGGCAAAAGACACCACCAAAAGATACCCCGGGAGGTGAGGCCAGCATGATTCTCTCCATTTAGGGTCGTGGGTTGACTGTGTAAACAGGCCCTTCTTTTTTACTAACTGCTGCAATGGCAGTCTGTTGTTTTCTGCCCAGTCACTCCTTGTTCCCTCTCGCCTACATACCTGTTACAAGTTTTGGGTCCTCTGCTTACCAATTTTCTGATCTTGGCCAAGATAGTTCACCTCTAAGACTGTTTTGCCATCTATAAAATCTGTAAAATAGAGACACTACTTATTGCTGAGTAAGCAGACTTGATGAGAACTAACATAAAGTATCTACCATGCTAGCCTGCACAAAGTAGACATTCATTTGATGTGAGGCATCTCTCTGCAAACCACTCAACACAGCTCCCCAACACAGGGAAGATGGAGAGAACTCAGCTTCTCTGTGCGCTTGGTTTTGGTCCTCACCATGGTATCTTCCCCTGAAGATAACATCTGCATTGGGCTGTGAGTCCCAAGCCACTTACTAGCTGAGTGACCTTTGTACCTCTCTAATCTGCCTGGGTCTGTATTCTCATTTGTAAAATGAGGTAATTATGAGAGCCTTACTGGGTTGCTGAGAGTAAAATGTGATAAAATATATGAAAGTATTTTGAAAATCATAAGGCATCAGACAAATATAGTTATTGCAGTTTACATCTTTTGAGTACCTAGCATATAGCACCTTAGAAATATTTTTTTGTTCAGGAAATTGCTTGAATTAATAGGGGTACTTGTTCTGAAGCTTGTATGTCTATTTAGTAAGCTTAATAGAACCACAGAGAGGAAATTCCTAATAAAGGACCTTCGTTTACAGTTGTGTATCTGGACCTTTGGCTCATTTTGAGATGCCTTCTTGTTAAAGTAGAGGGTGAAACCATTCACAGAGCTCTCATGAGACTGCTTTGCCAGACGCAGTACGCAGCACGTGAATGTTTCACGGGACCACCGTGCAGTAATGTGAGCTGTCCGTATTACTCAGTTAATTCCATATGCAGTGACCGTGTGAACATTGCTGTTTTGCTCAGTTCCTTGTTGTGGCTTGGGGTTTTAACAGTGATGGGCACAGCCTTTCAGCTGGGAAGCATGGAGTCTGAGTAGGCTCATAAAAGTGCAGTGAAGCGGTGGCTGTGCAGTGGCACAGTAGACAGAATCCAGTGTAGCACAGGAAAGGAGCTGGCCAGGTTGCCCTCAGGGGCCAGAAGAGCCTTCCCAGAGGAGGCGGAATGGTTGAACTGAGGGTTGTGAGGTCTCATTCAGCATCGAGGGGATCGTGGGGGTGGGCAGTAGTGGGAAGAGAGGCTCAATTGGAGGAGGGAGCAGCTAGCAGCTGTGTAGGGTGGGGCAGCCACATTGGTCCTTAGAGGGGATGCTTCCCCAGGGAGCAGTGGGAGAAGGGTGGCTGACCAGGAAACAGGAAAGGCATAGAGGGCTGTGAGCTCATAGGAAGGTGGCTATCCAGGGCTGGAGTGCATTCTCTAAGAGCCCTGTGGGAGGATGGAGATGGACAGTGGAGTCTGGACAGGCAGAGGGAGGGCACTGCGGCAACAGAGCTGTGAGCTGGAGACAGGGCACTTGAGACGCTTCCTTGGTTGACAATAAACCCTTTCTTTTTATCATTTCTACCAGTCAGTTATGTCGTTTTCTGGTAGGCAATGTCGTGCTTGTTAAGAAAACTGCATGAGAGAGAATCAAAAGCTTTAACAAGTCCATTTATATTTATACATTCAGCCTTAGCTGTATGGTCTCGAACACTGGAGTGTTGTGTTTTCTTGACTCATCAGCAGAATATCAGGAATGTAAATGTAAATGTAGCCATAGATACTCTCAGCACCTTTTTTTTTTTTTTTTAAGAGATGTGATCCCACTATGTTGCCCAGGCTGATCTTGAACTCCTGGGCTCAAGCAGTCCTCCTGCCTCGGTGTCCCAAGTAGCTGGGACTACAGATGTGCCACCACACCACAGGAAGAAATCCCTAATAAAGCGTCTTTCAGTTACAGCTTTATACGTAGACCTTTGATTCCTTCTGAGACACCTGTTTATTAAATTATCAAACTTCCCATCTTTGACCTGATATCTCTAAGACCATGTCACAGACTGAAAGGAAAGTGGCAGCCCAGTTTTCCTTGGTCTTGCATATGCTGAGGCTTGAGTTTTCAGTTGTAGTCTCCCATGTCTGTTAAAACACTGGCCAGCGTTCTCAGTTGGCGTTCCTTACATTCTTTCAGCATTGCACTGTGGTTCTAGACCCCGGTCTGACGCAGTGTCGGGCAGCCCTACCGCTTGTTCGAGTGCTGCTCTTCGGTAGCACTTGGTCTAGCAGAACATACCGAGTCCTGTCTGCAGAACCTTGACAAGGCTTGGAAAGCGGTCTCGGAATGCTTACACACATCTGGGACATTTCCAGTTTAATAAATGTCACAGAAAAAATTTGGCAGATTGTTTAATTACATGTAAAAGCTGCTTGTGGCTTTCCTTGCTAATACGAGCCTGAAAAATGCTAACTACAATTGTAATGAAATCAGGGAAAGCTTGCGCATACCCTAAGGTTTTTCTGGAGAATTGCTTACCTGTGAACTCTAAAGCCATTCCTGAGTGGTGCCAAGTGTGATATTGTAGCATAAGAAGAGATGTACATTTGGTCTGTGCCCTGGCCCCTGGCACAGAGCTTCTCAAACCCCTGGACTCTCTGGAGTACTGAGAGTGTCCTTATGTGCTGATCAGGTGACTGGTGACTGGCTACCCCTAGGTAGCCTCAAGGTAAGGACTGGTCACTGGAGGCTGGGCATGGTGGCTCATGCCTATAATCCCAGCACTTTGGGAGGCCGAAGCAGGCGGATCACTTGAGGTCAGGAGTTCAAGAGCAGCCTGGCCAACATGGTGAAACCTCGTCTCTACTAAAAATACAAAAATTAGCCAGGCGTGGTGGTGTGCGCCTGTAATCCCAGCTACTCCGGAGGCTGAGGCAGGAGAATCGCTTGAACCTGGGAGGTGGAGGTTGAGGTGAGCTGAGATCGTGCCACTGCACTCCAGCCTGGGAGACAGAGCAAGACTTTGTCTCAAAAAAAGAAAAGAAAAAAGGACTGGTCACTGGAAAGACCTAGGCAGGATAAGAGGGTTAGGACTTTGAGCTCCATGCCCTAGCTTCTGGTTGAAGGTTGGGTTATCCAGTGGCCAATGATGTTAATCAGTCATGCCTATGTAACGAAGCCTAAAACCCTAAAAGGATAGGATTCTGGGGACTCTGGGTTCCTGAACATGTAGCAGTTTCTGGAGGGTAGTGCCCTCAGAGGGCATGGAAGCTCTGCACCCCTTCCCACATACTTTGCCCTGTGCATCTCTCCATCTGCTGTTCACCTGAGTCCTTTGTGATAGCCTTAAAAAAAATAATTAGAGATGGGATCTCACTATGTTGCCCAGGCTGGTCTCAAATTCCTGGCCTTAAGCAGCCCTCCTGCCTTAGCCTCCCAAAGTCCTGGGATTACAGATGTGAGCCAACATGCTCAGCCTGTGATATCCTTTATAATAAATGGGTAAATGTAAGTAAAGTGCTTCTCTAAGTTCTGTGAGCTGCTGCAGCAAATTTAATCGAACCTGAGAAGGGTATCATGGGAACCCTGATTCATAGCTGGTTGGTCAGAAGCACAGGTCACAACCTGGGACTTGTGCTTGGCACCTGCAAAGGACTGGGGGAGCGGTCTTGTGGGACTGAGCCTTACCCTGTGGGATTGACACACTCTCCAGGTGGACAGTGCAGAATTGCATGGAATTAGAGGCACACAGCAGCAGAATTGCATGGAATTAAAGGCACACAGCTGCAGAATTGCATGGAATTAGAGGGCACACAGCTGCAGAATTGCATGGAATTAGAGGCACACAGCGGCAGAATTGCTTTACACCCCCGACATCCGGTGTCAGCAGTTGTGGTGTGTGTGGAAGTAGGGAAAACACTTTGATTTTTCCTATCCTCATTAGCCAGGGTGGTCAGCACCCTCTCATTTTACTAGAGAAGTGGGGATGTTAATCAAGTGCTCTGCCCTTCTCAAGTTCAAGGTGCCTGAGACACTGGCACCCCTCCTGTCACCTGCATATATTTGCTTCATGTTTTGATTTTCCCATCACTGCCAGCATCACCAGGCATGACCACCGTGTTCCAGAGCATGGTGGCAGTTTGTGAGTGACAGAGTGACAGCCAGTGGCCTAGTGTCCCACAGGCAGAGCAGACTGTTTCTCTAAGGCAAGGATGCGGCAGTGCCACCAAATGGTGGTGTCAAATGATGCCCAAATGGCTCACCAAAAGCTGAGTGACAGTTGCCACAGCAAAAAAAGGGGAGAAAACATAGGTTCAGAATTTCTTGGAAATGTTTGAAATGCATGTGATAGAACTCTAGGGGAAATTGGCTTGTTAGATACAGTAACTTAGCACGCAACTAGAGTAAACAGTTTGACCTACCAACCCATGGACTCATCTGTTTATTTTACTTTTTTTTTTTGAGACAAGGTCTCACTCTGGCCAAGCTAGAGTGCAGTGGCATCATCATGGCTCCTGCAGCCTCGACCTCCTGGGCTCAAGCGATCCTCTCACCCCAGCCTCCTAAGTAACTGGGACTGCAGAGGCACACCACCACGCCTGGCTGTTTTTTGTAATTTTTGTAGAGATGGGTTTTCACCCTGCTGCCTAGGCTGGTCTCGAACTCCTGAGGTCAAGCAGTCTGCCTGCCTCATCTCCCAAAGTGTTGGGATTACAGACGTGAGCCCCTGAGGCTGGCCCCCATCTGTTTGTTTTCATAAAAATGTAAGACTGAATTTGACTCACTGTTGACTAATTTACATTCTAAAGTGGCCAGAAAACTTTTGTTGGTAGTTTCCTTCATAGGAAAATTGGGAGGTTCTCGCTAAAAATTGGCTTATATTTGGGCATATGTTAGGATACATGTAACGTTTAAATAAAAGCAATACTTTGAATATCAAGCTAACTAGTGATAAGTTTATGATTATTTATACTATTAGGTAATAGGGTATTTTAATCTACCCCTTACTGCCATGGGGAGGTTTAAAAAAGCAAAATTCAAAACGGAGCAATTGTGCTGACATTTGAACAAAATAAATGGATTATTTTTCAAGTAATATTTTGTTTTTAGAAATAGTAAGCCAGCCGTCATTTTGCATGGTGGTACTGTGGGGCTAGAAAAATGGCCTTTCAGGCCAAACTGGTGCAAAGTGACCTTTTTCTTTTGGAGTAAAACATGCACGCACACACGCGTGCTTACCTGCGAAGCAATCTTAATCGTCAATGGAGAAATGGATTGCTTGTGATCTTTAATTTTTTTTTTTTGTTAAGGCACAAAAATCTCTCTTACTGTAAATTGTAAATGTATAGGGGAGTGACAAGCAGTAAAACATTGATTAAATACACTGTAGTTTATAACATTAAAAACATTGATAGTTAAAGTACGTAACCCGTTGACACAGCAGGTTCATTTCTAAGTGGATAGCTTAGAGCAATCTGGCGTCTCCTTTTAATAGTATTTTAAATTATAATTTTTATCATAAAATGACATTAAAAAAACCCTACCTAAACACATAATTTTAGGAAAATCAATACATTGCTTCAATTGTAATGTAAAATACATAAGGGGAAATTAGTTTACAGTAAAATGTTTTGTAGTGTAAATGCTTGGGCATGACGACGCCCGACGTGTGTACTTTCTGATAACGAATGTTTGGCTTTAAGAGAAGATTGTCAGAAGCTATTACAAAGAAGAATATAGCAACACAAAAGAAGAGGTGACTCTGCTGGATAAAAACGTGTTAGGATAGGTAAAAGCAGACCAGTCATTTATACGTAATAAGAGAAAAGGTAAATAATGAAGTTAGAGATAACATGCCATTCATATTATAGATTGTCACCTGGAGAAAATGAGGAAGTATTATAATCTCACAAAAAAAACCCTAAGCCTTCTTTGTTTCCAGTGAAACGTCAGAATCATTCCCTGGGTCATGACAGACTCAGAGGAGCAACAGGGTATCACAGAAAACATATTGCTTCTCACCTCTCCCAGCAGATGGCCAGGCACACACCCAGTTGAGTACATGAAGAGATTTTGGAGATTCCTGTATGATAGGCAATGGGAAATGGAGAATGGATCTGAAAAAAGGGAAAATTAACCTCAAGGTTTAATAACACACCAGGATGGTAAGGCCACAAGGAAACAAGCATTTTATTATGTTGCTGGCCTGCTGGGGATAATTTCGCAGTATCTTTTAAATTACAAATTCCCTTTGACCCAGAAATTTCTAAGGTTTTATCTTACTGGTATACTTTTCACAGGTACAGAATGATGTATTTACAAGGTTATTCATTGCCATATTATTTGTAATAGCAAAAGATTGGAAGGAGGAACGTAAACCTCATCAGTAGTTGAATAGTTAAATTATGATTCATATTCTTTGTATGCCAGGAAGCTGTAAAAAGGGAGGAGGATGTTATGAACTGATATGGAAATATCCTTAACTGAAGAAAAGCAAGGGCGAAGGAATACATTTGCTCATATACGCATTAAAAAAAAACTCTAGATAAACAGGAAAGGCACAACTTTAGTTATGTGCTGTGTGGAAGAGTGAACAGGGCTGAAAGGGAGATTTCTCTATATACACCTTTATTACTGATTCAAAAAAAATTAAGTAGTTTTTCTAAAGGTGTGTGTAAAAAAAGAAAGAAAAAGGTCTGTTAGGCTGGGTGTGATCGCCCCTGTAATCCTAGCACTTTGGGAAGCCATGGCAGGAGGATCCCTTGAGCCAGGAGTTCAAGACCAGCCTGGGCAACATAGACAGACCTTATCTCTACAAAAAAAATTTTAAAAATTAGCTGGGCATGATGGTGTGCACCTGTGGTCCCAGCTACTTAGGAGGCTGAAGTGGGAGGATTGGTTGAGTATGGGTGTTCAGGGCTGCAGTGAGCCATGGTTACAGCACTGCACTCCAGCCTGGGAAACAGAGCAAGACTTTGTCTCCGAAAGCGAAGAAAAAAGCTCTGTCCTAAGCCCCTTTCCTTTGCTGCTGCTACCACTGTTTTTAAACCTTGTTAGGGCCAAAATGTATTTAGAAATATGGGTTATACACTGACCTTAGTGATGGCTTATTTATTTATTTATTTGTTTTGAGATGGAGTTTCGCTCTTGTTGCCTAGGCTGGAGTGCAATGGTGCGATCTGGGCTCACCACAACCTCCACCTCCTGGGATCAAGCGATTCTCCTGTGTCAGCCTCCTGAGTAGCTGGGATTACAGGCATGTGTCGCCACGGCCGGCTAATTTTGTATTTTTAGTAGAGACGAGGTTTCTCCGTGTTGGTCAGGTTGGTCTCGAACTCCCCACCTCAGGTGATCCACCTACCTCACCCTCCCAAAGTGCTGGGATTACAGGTGTGAGCCACCATGCCTGGCCAGTGATGGCTTTAGACTGTCAAGTTCAAACAGGCATTTTCTGATTTCATGCTTCGAAGACAGTTTATGATTCATTGATTTTTTTGGCACATGCATAGGTCTATTAAATATTTGAAATTGAAAAATATTTTATATTCCTGTAAGCATGCTCAGTGCCAAAAGTCACATACTTGCTCTGTTGGGAACTTTGAAAAATACTATAAATATAAACTGGCTGTCATATGTTTGTATTTTGTTATTTTCTAGTGTTTTAAATTTATCCGAAACTCTTAAGCGAATATTCTTTTTAAAAAATTGATCGCAGAGGCGGAGTGCAGTGGCTCACCCCTGTAATCCCAGCATTTTGGGAGGCCAAGGTGGGAGGTTCGCTTGAGGCCAGGAATTCAAGACCAGTCTGGGCAACATAACATCTCTTAAACAAAACAAAACAAAACCCAACTTGAGCACGGTGGTGCATGTCTGTAGTCCTAGCTACTTGGGAGGCTGAACCTAGGAGCTGGAGGTTGCAGTGAGCTGTGATTGTGCCACTTCACTTCAGCCTGGGTGACAGGGAGAGACTCTCTCGAAGAGATAAACAAATATAAGAATAAAAAGGTGATTGTAGAAGGCTTTCATTTCAGTTGGAATCAAGGGTTTCTGCCCTTTATTTATTTTTATTGGTTTAGTTCTGCCCCTCCCCGCAGGCTAAGTTTAAACATGTTAATTAGAATGTTTTTTCTTTGGGTTTTTTTACTAATATATACTTGAATTCTGAAGTATATGAAATATACATTCTCAGTAATATTATTTCAGGTTGTTTTGAAACATACATGCTAACTTTTTTTTTTTTTTTGAAACAGAGTCTCACTCTGTCACCCAGGCTGGAGTGCAATGGCGCAATCTCGGCCGACTGCAACCTCCGCCTCTCGGGTTCAAGCGATTCTCCTGCCTCAGCCTCCCGAGTAGCTGGGATTACAGGCATGTGCCACCACGCCTGGCTAATTTGTATTTTTAGTAGAGACGGGGGTTTCTCCATGTCAGTCAGGCCGGTCTCGAACTCGTGACCTCAGGTGATCTGCACGCCTTGGCCTCCCAAAGTGCTAGGTTTACAGGCATGAGCCACCATGCCTGGCTGCTAATATTTTTAATTGTCTTGCTTGCTTATTCTATGGAATTATATGTGTTTAAGTATTGAAACGCTAATAACAACCAAAAATAGTTTGGTTTGCTCTTAGCAGAATGATAAAAGTACAGGAAGCAAAACTTAGAAACTCCCATGAAAAAATCTCAGTTTTGCCTAAAAAAAAAAAAAAGTTTTCCAAAAAATAAAAAGGAATAAAAAGGAGTGGAGCTACCATATGCTACAACATGTCTGACCCTTGAAAATACTATGCCAAGTGAAAGAAGCCAGGAACAAAAGGCCACATAGTATATGATTCCATTCCTGTGAAATGTCCAGAACAGGCAGATCCACAGAGACAGAAAGCAGATTGGTGGGTGCCTAGGGCGGAGAGGGGAGGGAGGGTCGGTGATGATTGCTGACAGGTATGAGGTTTTTTTTGGGGGTGACGAAAATGTGCTGAATTAGATGGTGGTAATGGTAACACAGCATTGTGAATATACTAAAAACCACTGAATTGTACACTTAAAATGGTTAGGATGGAGAATTTTATGTGACCTTTATCTTGACAAAAATTTTAAAACATAAAAGCAGTATGGTCATAAATTTTTTGAATGTATATTCACATCCGTATTTCAGTTACTATGAAGTAATGCAACTCCCTTCAGAGTCAAAACAGAAAACAAGTTAAATCATTAAGGATAATATAGTTTCAGAGCTGACGGACCAGATGGATTATAAATTGTGTTTATTATAAAGTGGCTGGCAATGCCACTTTAGCTGGTGAAGAGACCACATCTTGAATTAAGGTTTCTCAGGTTTGGCCTTCAGTGATACTGATTTGACATTAGAAACACACAAATGTACCCTCCTTAGTTGCTAAGCCAGAAGTTAAGAGAGAGGCACAGTGTATTTTTATTTCATCCGTGTACTTTTTTTTTTTTTTTTTTTGAGACGGAGTCTTGCTCTGTCACCAGGCTGGAGTGCAGTGGGGCGATCTCGGCTCACTGCAACCCCTGTCTCCCGGGTTCAAGCGATTCTCTTGCCTCAGCCTCCCGAGTAGCTGGGACTACAGATATGTGCCACCACACCCAGTTAATTTTTGTATTTTTAGTAGAGATGGGGTTTCACCATGTTGGCCAGAATGATGTCCATCTCTTGACCTCGTGATCTGCCTGCCTCAGCCTCCCAAGGTTCTGGGATTACAGGCGTGAGCCACCACACCCGGCCCCATGTACTTTTTTAAAAGCACTAAGGGCTTTTTTCCTCTTTTTCTCTTCCAAATGAAAACCCCACTCTGTTTTTGTTAAGTTCAAGCTGCAGTTGGTAGTGGTGAGCTCCTTGTCATTTAACGGAGACTGAACGAGTTCTGGAAGACAGGACCAGGTCTGAGGGCCAAGTGCCGTTAGCCGTCCATCCACAGGCCAAGGACCCAGTATCGGGAGAGCAGGGAGGCCGAGGACACACTGGTTCTTAGGAGTGCTCAAGGTTGTTCACCCTTGGGAGCAGTTTGTGAGCAGTGAAGGCAGGAAGGCAGGCCGTGAGCACCCGGGAAGCAAAGGCAGAGAATGCAGACATTCTTGGAGGATTTTTGTTAGCAAAGATAAAGGCTTCGGGAGGCTGAGGTGGGTGGATCACCTGAGGTCGGGAGTTCGAGACCAGCCTGAGCAACATGGAAAAACCCCGTCTCTACTAAAAATACAAAATTAGCCAGGTGTGGTGGTGCATGCCTGTAATCCCAGGTACTCTGGAGGCTGAGGCAGGAGAATTGCTGAACCTGGAAGGCAGAGATTGTGGTGAGCCGAGATTGAGCCATTGCACCCCAGCCTGGACAGCAAGAGTGAAACTCCATCTCAAAAAAAAAAAAAAAAAAAAAAAGATAAAGACAGGTGCAGGGCAGGCTAGAAATCCAGAAAGTTGTCCATAGACTTACAGTGATGAGGGCGTGTGTGATCATTTTCCACTTCATGCGTCGGAATGCACACAACTGCTTTCTTCAAACTGTTAACAGTACTGCTAAGAACTGAATTAACAGTTGAGGTATTAAGTAACTTCATTTTAGCCATGTGGCAAAAATCAGCCAATCCATCACTGGCCAAGGATTTGCATTTGAGGAGCAGACAGAGAGGAGGTGTTAATGTGGAAGGGGCTGTGGGACACCTGTCGAGCTGCTCTCCTGGGTTAGAGGGCTGGTGGCGATACTGCCTTTCAGTTGAAGGCACTTTTGATGGTTTTCTCATTTGATTGTTACGGTTGTGGACCATGGGTAGAATGTAGCTATCTTTGCACACATTTTGTAGATACATAAACCAAGAGGAATAATAACTTAAGTGACATGTTTGAGGTTGGAAGGGTCAGTTCGTTTCAAACATGGAAGGACAGTGAGTCAGCTTTTTTTTTTTTTTTTTTTTTTTTGAGGCAGGGTTCACTTGTCACCCAGGCTGGAATAGAGTGGTGTAGACTCTGCTTGCTGCAGCTTCAACCTCCTGGACTCAAGCGGTCCTCACACCTCAGCCTCCCGAGCAGCAGGGACTACAGGCATGCACCACCACGCCTGGCTATTTTCTGTATTTCTTTTTTAGAGATGGGGTTTCACCATGTTGCCCAGGCTGCTCGAACTCCTGGGCTCAAGTGATCCTGCCTGCCTCAGCTTCTCAAAGTGCAGGGGATTACAAGCATGAGCCACCACGCCTGGCCGTGAATTAGCATTTTGTTTTTTGTTTTGTTTTGTTTTGTTTTGTTTTGAAACAGGGTCTTGCACTGTTGCCCAGGCTGGAGTGCAGTAGTGTGATCAGGGCTCACTGCAGCCTCGACTTCCTGGGCTCAAGTGAGCCTCCCACGTCAGCCCCCAAAGTAGCTGGAACTACAGGTGTGCACCATCACACCTGGATCATTTTTGTATTTTTGGTAGGGACTGGGTTTCACCATGTTGCTTGGGTTGGTCTCAAACTCCTGGCTTCAAATGATCCTCCCACCTAAGCCTCCCAAAGTGCTGGGATTACAGGCATGAGCCACTATGCCTGGCTAACGAATTAGCATTTAAAAAATATATACTTCCTGGTTCCCCCTACAGGAGTGTTGATTCAGCAGGGTGAGGCCCAGGAGTCTGCATTTGAATCAGCTCCACAGGTGGTTTACTGTGCAGCCAGTCTGTACTGCCCATCATGCCCGTGCCGCCTCAACATCGTGGAGTCTGTGTGTTTTGCTAACTCGAGAGCCCAGGTGTGCAGTGCATTGCTTTTCCTGATAGGCAGCATTCTGGTTTTGTGAATGGGTGTGCGTTTGGTCCCATTGCCATCATCTGGGCTGCGGACGTTGACTGGGTTCCTCCTGGGTGCCCAGCACTTCGTCACAGGTCTGGGCTTCTGCTTTTCAGAGTAGAGTGGGGAAGACAGCTGGACATGCAGCTGGGAAGTGAGGAATGCCGGGGCTGGGGGCGGGTGTGACCACTTAGCAGGGGGACCTGTCCATGTCCACGTGGGAAGCAGAGGAGGCCTCTGCAGGAAATGGCCTCAAGCTGTGAACATCAGGTAAGTGGGAGCTGGTCAGGGAAAGGTGGCAGATTCAGAGATCAGAGGGAACAACCGTGGTGTGGAGGGCCAGCAGAGGAACAGATGGCATGTTGAGGGAGCTGTAGATCGCTGTGTGACTCATGTGCTGTGAGGCATGAGGTGAGGAGGGAGAAGCAGGAGTCAGAATGGGCAGAGCTGACTTCTAGAGCTGCCACTCTGACCTCTTTTCTGTGTGCTCATGGTGTCACCTGATAGAGTATCAAGGACTGGATGAGACAATCCATGTTAAGTGCTTAGAACAATGTCTGGCAGATAGTGCAACAGAAGTGTGTGTTATGACTTCTCATTTGGGTTAGAAGTTATTAGGGGGGTTTTGGGCTTGACCTTAAGGGCAATGAGAAGTTACTGAAGGATTTTAAGCAGGAAAGTCACAGAGTCTGATTTGTTTCGGCAAACATAGAGAATGGATCTGAGCGGAGAAAGATTGAAGGCAGGGATGAGTTAGGCAGCTTTTTTAGTAGACCGAGGAGACACACACAGTGGGCTGGATAAAGGAAGCTGGGGCGAGAAGGTAGAGGAGTGGGCAGTTCTAGAAGATATGTGTGTGAGGGCGAATTAGGGGTCCTCAGTAAGTGGTTATTGTGGAGGAGGAGGCAATGTGATGTCTTGGTGTCTGACTTGGACAACTGGATGCTGATGTCCACTGAGCGAGGGCTTATGAGGAGTTGGGAGCTTGGGCAGGAAGAAGATGATGAGCTCAATGTGGAGAGAGGTTTTTGAACCTCCAAGATATCTTGCCTGTAATCCCAGCACTTTGGGAGGTGGAGGCAGGAGGATCACTTGAGCCCAGTAGTTTGAGGCCAGCCTGGACAACATGACAAACCCCCATCTCTCCAGAAAATTAGCTGGGCATGGTGGCGCGTGCCTGTGGTCCCAGATACTTGGGAGACTGAGGCAGGAGAATCACCTGAGCCTAGGAAGTCAAGATTTCAGTGAGCCGTGATTGCCCCACTGCACTCCAGCCTGGGTGAGAGATTGAGGTCGTGTCTCAAATAGAAATTTTAAAAAGGGCAGTTGGGCATTTGCCTAAGGTAGGTGATTGAAGCCATGGACACCTGCTGGATCAGGCAGGCACACTGCATAGGGTGAGCAGCAGACCGGAAACGTGGAACCCCAGGAGCACCAGCATTCTGTGAATAGACAGAGAGGAAACAGGGTGAGGTGAAGAGATGGGGGTGAACAGTCAGAGGCTACCCAGTAGGTGAGGACTGGAGCTGGCCTTTGGATTTAGCAGAGGAGAGTTGGTGAGTGCCATGGAAGCAGCAGGCGCTGGAGACAATTGCAGTGGTGAGTAAGGGGGCAGGAAACAGAACTGAAGACCGAAGGACGACGCAGGCTGGGGAAATGTTTCTGAACAAGTTGTGTGTCCATGTGGACACCGCGTATTCTGGTGATGTCCTTGGGTTTAGCATTGTTTAGAAAGACAAAAAGAGAAAGGAGGACTATCTTCTTTGTTTTTAATACTAAGCAATACAGGCCTAAAAATTAAAACAAAAAAATAAATTATCTTACTTCCAACTCTCATTCCCAACTATAGTGGGTAACCAGCATCAGCAACTTGGTGTGTATCTTTCTATATTTTATCTTATATATACTTGAAAAATACATTAAAGCGTGTGTTTGCTTTTAACCAAATAGGATCATGTGGAAATGCGATGCGGTTCTGTACTGTTTTTTTTAACTCAATATTTATTTGGTCACTAAATACTAGGTATGGGCATACATTTTTTCAGCATGTATTCCCTAAAGAGAAACTGACAGGGAAAATAAGATATTGTATTATCCCGTTCTCACACTACTATGAAGAAATACCAAGACTGGGTAATTCGTAAAGGAAAGGTTTAATTGACTCACAGTTCCGCATGGCTGGGGAGGCCTCAGGAAAGTTACAGTCACGGGGGAAGGCAAAGGAGAAGCAGGCACCTTTTTCACTGGGCGGCGGGATGGAGTGCATGCACGCAGGGGAAATGCCAGACGCTTATCAAATCATCAGATCTCGTGAGACTCATTCACTATCACGAGAGCAGCATGGGGGAACCGCCCTCATGATCCAGTTACCTCCACCTGGTCCTGCCCTCGACACATGGGAATTAGGGGATTAGAATTCGAGATTTTGGGTGGGTTCACAGCCATATCAGAGATATTGGAACTTTAAAAATGTTTATGTAATCTGTTATAGGCAAATAGTGTCCAGTGATTGAAAAGCCAGTGCTACTTCAGTCACTGTGGCTTTGAATATGTTTAGAATTCAGTGAGATGATGAGACCAAATTTTTATAAAATTTATAAAAATGTGAAGTTTGTGGTCTTCTTTTCTAGTGTCCTCCTGTCCCCCTTTTATCATTAGGAGTGGTCCACCCTTCCATGTATCTGTGGACTGACGGGCAGATAGATACAGATGTTTATTAGCATACTTTTAATCGTGGCACCAGGGTTTCAAAACATGATTTGCTCATTCGTTTTAATATATAAACTTCCAATTTTCTTTATTTCAAATTTGACATGCTTTTAAACCTCGACCAAGGCAAGTAGCTTCTACTGCCTAAAGATCACAATGTGAACTCTGCATGCCGGTTTCTCAGGTCCTTGTGTCCATTTATTAGACCTCTTTTTGACTGAGAAGGCACAGACTTTGCCTCCTGTGAAGTTCTTTTTTTCTGTTTTTTTTTTTTTTTTTTTTTTTTTTTTTTGTGGTGAAATACATGTAAGGTAAAAATACCATCTTAACCATTTTTAAGCACCCAGTTCACGGCATTAAGTATATTCACATTGTTATGCAACCATTACCACCACACATTTCCAGAACTTCCTCATCTTCCCAAACCGAAACTCCATCCCCATTAAACACCAACTCCCTATCTTACCCTCCCCACCCAGCGTTGTCCAGACACCTACCATTCTATTTTCTGTCTCTATGAGTTTGCTCTAGAGACGTCATATAAGTGGAATCCTACAGTGTTCTGTCTTTTCGTGACTGGCTTATTTCACTCAGCCCAACATCCTCAAGGTTCACCCATATTGTATTATGTGTCAGAATTTCCTTCCTTTTTTTTAAAATTTTTTTTTCTTTGAGACAGAGTTTTGCTCTCATTGCCCAGGCTGGAGTGCAGTGGTGCAGTCTCAGCTCACTGCAGCCTCTGCCTCCCAGGTTCAAGTGATTCTCATGCCTCAGCCTCCCAAATAGCTGGGATTACAGGCATGCACCACCATGCCTGGCTAATTTTTGTATTTTTAGTAGAGACGAGGTTTTGCCATTTTGGACAGGCTGGTCTTGAACTCCTTGCCTCAAGTAATCTGCCTACCTTGGCCTCCCAATGTGTTGGGATTACAGGCATGAGCCACTGTGTGCCACCGTGCCCTGCCAATTTCCCTTCCTTTTTATGGCTGAATAATATTCCACTCAGTGAAGTTTTATTCATTTTCAGCAAAAGGTTAGTGAAATATTGATAAGTAGTTAAAAAGCAAAACAGAGCTATTGAAGGAGATTATAGAGAATAAGAGATGTGGAATTGTAACATTTTATGGCCAAGTAAAGAAAAAGGGAAGAGGAAAGGGTAAGGGGTGGGGCCCAGGCACCCACGTGAGGGTGGGGACCATGAAGCTCTGCTGCCCCTTTCCCACTGGCGATGGGGCTACTTCAAGCCATCGGAATGACAGGAAGAGAAAAGATGGATCACTTTTGGCAATAAATGTCGCATCTGATCTTAACTTGAAATTGACCTGATTGTGGCTTTTGAGTAATAATGTCTGGTCTGTATACTATGAACCTGTTAGCCAGATCTAAACCTTTCGTTCAGAAATGGTAAACATCAGCATTATCAGGCATTATGTGAAACCAAGTTCTTTAACTGATTTTAGTGTTACTTTCTGTCTTCTCAATCCTAGATAATGTCAAATAGAAATACGTATTTGCATTCTTCAGATTTATATTTTAAATGAAAATATTCCAGTAATTATTGCATCTATTCTGTTTCAGAAAATACTTGACACTTTAATTATTAAATAGAATGTCACTTTAAACTAGTGGTGTATTTGACTTACAGTATTTTTAAACTTAACATTTTTTTTTCCTAAATAGGAAAAAATGTACACTGACAGATTCCTGTGATGTAATAAGGTAGATCATTTATTGCACATATTTGGGGTTCCTGCCTTTTTTTTTCTGCAATAATAATGTAAACAGTACATACAGGAACATGCTTTTGGGATCTTAAACTTGGAATTTTCCATCTAATGTTTACCTAAACTCCTAAGTTTAAATTTGCTTTGATATATTTTCAGTTGTTGGATTCTTCTGAGCAGAGAGAAAGGTTTTTTTCTTTGAGTGGAGTAATCATGAACGTCTATAAATTTGTTTTCTACTGTAGCCACAGCAGTATACCATAGAATAGTTTTGGTAGTTGAATATATTGGGAATACTTACATTTAACCAAAATAATAGGAATTCCCTGTATTCTCTTTGGTTTTAGAGGCAAATCTGAAATCTGGAAGTTGAAATGAGGATAGTTTGGGGCTCTTAGGAAAACCTTAGGGAAACTGTATGAAACAGAAAAAGGCTTGCTGCTGGTGCTAGAAGAGTGACAGCTTGCTGAGGGGTTTGTGCGTGAGTGAATGTGGGGCCAGGTGGGAGCCTTCCTGTTTCTGGAAGGATGGTCTGTGCAGTAGTAACTCAGGCTGTGTGGTTCTTGCATCATCTGAGTTGTGAAGTGCTCTTCCTCTACTTCCAGGTCCTCCTTGTTATGGGGACTTAGGCTTTGACTAGGGCTTTCATTTAAAGGTGACGAAATTTGTTCATAATAGACTTTTCAAAATAAAACACCAATATTCCACCTTCCTGGGACTGACAGTCCTAGGACCCTGCCACCTTGTCAGGATCCTGCATCTCCCCTTCTGGTCCATTATTACCCTCCCAGCCCTGCCAGCCTTTCAGCTCCCTTGCCTCTTCCACTTCATTGCGCTTACCTGGCAGAAACCACCCCATTCAGTCAGTTCTCCATGCCCATTCACCTCCACTGACCCGTAGAGGCCCTAAGTGCTGCCAGCATCTCTGTTAGTGCATCCCGCCCTCTTTCTTCTACGCAGCATGCTGCCTACCCATCCTCTCTTCTAGATGCCACTTCATACCTTCTCCCCTCCTGTCCTCCCCAAATGTAAATGCAGAATGATGACATTGTGTTTGTTTTTTCTCTGTGAAATTGGAAGAAATCAGAAAAGAAGTTCCACCAACTTCCACCACACCTCTGGATCTGCACCCCATGTGGTCTGCCCTCTTTCCTTTTACTGCGGGTGATCTGTGTGCCCCAGAAAAGGTCAGCCTCTCCTCTTAGTCACTTGACTTACCTGCTTTCAGCTGGACTCTTATCAGTTCCCACCTTCCCCCTGGATTCTTGCCCTCACTTTGCAAATGTCTGTCTCATCCTGCAAAGGTCTTTCTTGACCTCATATCTTCTCCAGCCACTGCACTGTTTTTCTTCCCCTTTACTGCAGAGTTCCTTGGAAGAATTTTCTGTACTCCCTGCTTTACTTCCACTCTTCCCATTCTCTTTGAACTCAGTCCAGTGAGGGTTTTGACCCGCCACTGCAGCATGCTGCAGCTGTCACAGTCACCATCGATCTCGTTTCCAGCAAGTCCGACCAGCGAGCATCCGTCGGCTCATTTGATCCACCAGCATCAGTGAATACAGTTGATCATCCTCCTGGAAATAAGGATCTTCAAAGATCTTGAAGGGTTTCCTGGTTTTCCTCCTCCTCCCTGATTGTTCGTAGCCTCTTTTGCTGATGCCTCTCAATGAGACTGTTGGGGGCTTGATCCCCATCTCCTCTCACCCTCCACCTAGGGCCTCACTGACTTGCATGGAACAAAATGATTATCCCCATTTGCAGTCTGCAACACACCCAAGAACTCCAGACTGTGAATTGCACTCGACTGTCTAATAACCATTTCAAATTAGCACGTCCAAACCCAAACTTTTACACCTTCCCTTCAAAATATACTCTTCCCGTAGTCACTCTCTTCTCAGGAACCAATGACTCCATCCTTCACTTGCTCCCGCCAGAATCCTTGGAGGCATCCTCGGGCCTTTGTTTCTCTGCGATCTTTGACCTGTCAGGAGCTCCTGCTGGCTCTGCGGTGAACAGGTCCAGAGTCCCTGCTTCTCACCACCTGCGGTGAGCCCACCCTGGTCTACTGCATAATTGCAGTCATTTCTTACCCATCTCTGCACTTCTGGCCTCACCTTCTGACAGGCTGTTCTGAACACAGCATCCAGGGGAATCCTTTGAAAACGTGAAGGGCACAGCTCATGAGAATTCTTACTTAGGCTCCTTCTTTTCTCTAATATTGATCTTAGTTCAGACCCTCATTAATCCCTGGGATTATTGCAGTGAACTCACCGCTGATTTCCCAGTCTTAATCTCCTCCAGCCCAGGGGTAGCAATGCTTCCAGTGACCTTTCATTGCTCCAACAAACCCATTTTGAGCACATCCCTTATGCTAATGACTGACTGAGACTCTACCAGTTTTGCCCCATTTTCTGTTCAGGGTCCTCAAAGCCTGTAGATAAGGCAATTTCTATAGCCTTCAACATTAAATCCAGGTTTCAGGCTGTGTGCTGTTCTCAGAAGGGCTGCCCACTTCTGACCTCACCTGCTTCCTCCATACACGCTGCCCATGCCCCAGCCCTGCTGAAGCCTTCGCTTATCAGATACCTTCTGCTTTTGTGAAAGAGGCTCTCACTGGCTATACAGCATGTTCAGAATTCAGCTCAATTCAAGTGCTGTGTCCTTCAGCAAACCTTCTGAGAAGCACTCCCACTTCCCATCATGGATGGCTTCAACTCAGCTCCCGCAATATCCTGGGCATCTCTCACCCAGAGCACGTACTGCTCTGAGGTTCCTGCCAGCTTGTCTGTCTGTTCTTTAAAGCATCCTAGAAGTGGACAGGCCTCGTTTCTGTGTTGCTGCAGCGGCCAGCATAGATGAGATATACACTAATTCTTGAAATAACTGTAACGTCCGATCGAGGTGGAGGCACTCACTTATGCTTTGATGCATCTCCCCTCCAAACACAGCAGTGAAAAGGTACAATTTAAGTAGAGAAACAAACCAAAAAGCATAGCCAGCCCCCCAAGCAAGAGAAATACCCTTCAGTACACAAACAGACTAGAAACCTAGCATGGTAAGCCTGAATTGACTGGATTTCACTGGCCACTGAGCTGTAAGCTCCAAGCAGGCAGGCAGTGTCAGTAGGAAACTGGATTCTTAGAGGGGTAAGGGTAACAGGGACTAAAGTGTTCAGTGGAATTAGAACTAGATGTAACTACTTTTTTTTTTCTTTTTCTTTTTTTTTGAGACAGGGTCTCGTCACCCGGGCTGGAGTGCGGTGGTGCGATCACAGCTCACTGCAGCCTCAACCTGCTGGGCTCAAGCAGTCCTCCTGCCTCAGCTTCCTGAGTAGCTGGGTCTGTGCTACTGGGTCTACGCATGGTGTGTGCCACCATGCCTGGCTAATTTTTTATGTTTTGTAGAGACGGGGTCTCATTATGTTGCCCAAGCTGGTCTTGAACTCCTGGACTCAAGCAGTCCTCCAACCTTGGCCTCCCAAAGTGCTGGGATTACAGGCAAGAGCCACCATGCCTGGCCTTAGATAGTTTTTGAAGCTGGAGTTAGATAAGTTTTCCCCATCTAAGGCAATTCTCTACTATACAGATTGGGGCTCTACTGGCAGTTGTGGTCCTAGGGAGGTAGAACACAAGGCCTGGGATGAGCCATGCTATTCCATGGTTCTCTACCAGGGTCTGCACTGTTGGTGACATAACCATGCAACAGAATCCTGCATCACCATGGAAAACCTAGTTCTGGACGGAGGCCTTGGAAGGCTCGGAGGGCAACAACCACGGAACACTAGTGCTATGGGCTGAATACTTTTGTGTCCCCTGCTTTGCCAAAGTCATATGCTCAAATCCCACTTCCTGGTTTCACTGTATTAGAAGGTAGAGCCCTTGGGAGGGGATTAGGTCATGAGGGTGGACTCCTTGTGAATGGAATAATGTGCTTAGAAGAGACCCCATAGAGATCCCTGGCCCCTTCTATCATGTGAGGACATAGAAGCTGGCAGTTGGGCCCTCACTAGATACCGAATCTGCTGATGCCTTGCTTCTGAACTTCCAGCCTCGAGAACTGTGAAAAATGAATTTCTATTGTTTATAAGCCACTCAGGTAATGGGAGTTTGTTATAGCAGCCTGAATGGACTGAGCCACTAGACAGGGAGGAGAGCACCAGCAGCAGAAAACCTTCTGTCACGATGAGCCCGAAACCCGACATCAAACCTTCTGTCACGATGAGCCCGAGACCCCAATTCCTCTATGCTCGGAGACCTCTAAAACACATCCTCACAGAGTTGATGCCTTACAGAGCTGTGCATTTACTGCATGGGAAATTTAAGGACAGTCTGGCAAAAACTGTCAAAATAAGTATGTTTAAGATGCTTAAAAAGATAAATTAGCGGCCGGGCGCGGTGGCTCACGCTTGTAATCCCAGCACTTTGGGAGGCCGAGGCGGGCGGATCACGAGGTCAGGAGATCGAGACCACGGTGAAAACCCGTCTCTACTAAAAATACAAAAAATTAGCCGGGCGTGGTGGCGGGTGCCTGTAGTCCCAGCTACTCGGAGAGGCTGAGGCAGGAGAATGGCGTGAACCCAGGAGGCGGAGCTTGCAGTGAGCCGAGATCGTGCCACTGCATCCAGCCTGGGCGACAGAGCGAGACTCCGTCTCAAAAAAAAAGATAAATTAGCATCCATGAAAACAAACAAGAAATTTTCCAAAAGGAAACAAGAGCAAGAAGATATGACCCAAAAAAGAAAAAGAAAAAAGAAAAAGGAAGAAGAACTTGAAATCTAGTAAATGAAAAGGGTATTAGCCAGGATGATAGACTCTGGACTGGACATAGTCAAAGACAAAATTAGTGGATTGGCAGTTACTTCACAAAATTGACCCAGATGACAGGGACAGGGTGGAGGGGCACAATGATAAAATTCAAGGTCCTGAATTCAGGCAAGCCTGGAGCCGACTCTGTACTTTGACTTGACAGTTATGTGCCATATTATGGCTATTTATTAATTATTATTTTTTGAGATGGAGTTTTGCTCTTGTTGCCCAGGCTGGAGTGCAATGGTGCAATCTCGGCCCACTGGAACCTCCGTCTCCCAGGTTCAAGCAATTATCCTGTCTCAGTGTCCTGTAGCTGGGATTACAGGCGTGCACCACCACGTCCAGCTAATTTTGTATTTTTAGTAGAGACGGGATTTCTCCATGTTGGTCATGCTGGACTCGAACTCCCGACCTCAGGTGATCCGCCTGCCTCGGCCTCCCAAAGTGTTGGGATTACAGATGTGAGCCACTGTGCCCGGCCTAATAATGGCTTTTTAACTGAAGCTAGTTTGAGTCTGTTTGCTTTTTGCCTGCAAGAGAAATAATCTTTCCTCATATACGAACCCCTTCATCAGATGACAGTGTTTCGTTAAAGTTAGGCATTAGATGATCTGACAGTCAGCTAGAGTTAATTATCAGAAAAGATGTAAATCAGGGTATTTGATATGATTAATATTGGCACATAAAAAAGAAATCTCTGAAACTTAGGAAGGAAAACAAACTTGATGGGAGGACGTGGACAGAAAACTGGTCTACTCAGTGGCCTGTCCCCACCCTCCTCCCGCACACCGCCCAGCCCAGGAGCCCGCTTCTGAATACTGCGTTCGATCTCTGAAGAGGTTTCAGCACTTACAGATCCTTACCAGGTTTTAAGCCACATTTGGGTGATCTTCATTAGTATTGTTGGCATTTCTTTGTGTTTGCAAGTATGCACTGAAATACTGAATTGAAGAGCTATTCATGTTCTTTAGCTAATTTTATGGTCTCAGGAGCAGCCTTTTCTCCAAAACTCACTGTATAATATGTTTATAATATCTATATATATTTAATTGCAATAAAATATACTAACGTAAAACTTGCCAGCTTAAGCAGTTCAGTGAATGCTAGATCGATGTAGTGAAATGTGCTTGTGTCCACTCCCCACCCCCGCCGTGTTCAGCCTCTGCTGTTACTCCAAAGCCAGGCGCAGCTTTGGGTGTGTCCACAGTCACCCTGCAGCTGTCTTCCACTCTCTCTGACCACACTCAGTTATGAGCCCCACATATGTTTCTGTTGTCTTCAGCAGTGCCCTGGGATAATTAGAAACCAATTCAGTGAAATTGTGGCTAATTCTAAGAAGCAGTTTCTGAAGTCATTTTAGGAGATTTCTTCCCACTCTGGAGGGCTCCTGCAGCAAGAATTCTCCAGCTCCCCCTGCAGACTAGCCAGCCGCAGTCCAGGCTGTGTCTCCATTAAACCCACACCTCCAGTTGCCTTCACTAGGACCTCCACTGCTCCTAGGTTTGAAGAGAGTGCCTTCAGGTTTAAATGTCACCAAACTTGTTTCTCCCTGAATGACGCCCCTGGTTTTATGGCGGCAGCCAGGGCCCTATCAGCTTGTCACTCCAGCCCTGGCAGCCACTGTCTTACAGAGCCAAGGCACAGCTGATCAGGACCCCCGGTATTCTCAGCCTGCCACACTCAAAGTTGAGCCTCCATTCCAGAGTGGAGGCTGGACAGAGGTAGGAAGGCCCCCGTTGCCCATGGCTCCACTAGCCAGGTTGCAGCGTCAGCACCACGTAGCTGGGGCGGGATGGAGCTGGGGGAGAGGGCACTACATTATCAGCTGCAGCAGTCTGGAACAGAGTCGCTGCCTCACTGACATGGAAAGGCGAGGCAGGGAGCAGTCTTGGTTCAAATACAACAGACTCTGGCCTGTCTGACTGAATTTTCAGCTGTTTGCTGTGAACCCTTAGAACGATCTCCAGAGTCTTCGAATAGTTGTTTTCTTACAATGTTCACCTGTTTTCCTTGGGAGCATGCAGGTCAGTGGAGCTTCTTGTGCTGTCATGCTAGAAGTTGATTACCCACAGTAGGGATTCCTGCAGAAGAAATATTACTTTAGAAGAGAGACTGGGCACGGTGGCTCAAGCCTGTGGTCTCAGCTACTTGGGAGGCTGAGGCGGGAGGGTCACTTGAGCTCAGGAAGTCGAAGCTGCAGTGAGCCATGGTCACACCATTGCACTCTAGCCTAGGTGACACAATGAGACCCTGTCTCAGAAAGAAAAAGGAAGAAAAGGAGGCTAGGACAGGGGTAGTGGCCTTCTAGGCCTTCTTTCCTCTCTCTCCAGCAACTCTAGATCACATGTCTGTGAGTCATTTAAAAATGTCTTCATTCAGTTCATGTCAGGATCCTGTTCAGGAAAATGTTTTGGACTTCTCTGGCTGCTGAGAAGGTGGACTTGGATTCCCCTTCTTTCCCTGCTGTCCTTGTCCCAGGGCCCAGGGTTAGAGGGAAGTCAGATGGTCTGTCAGTGTTGTGATTTATTAGGGAATCTGTGTGGTCTTAGGCCAGTCCATTGATGCCCTCTTTCTCTGGAGGATCACAAAGATCCCTTCCCCATAACTTGTAATGAGGTTGCCTTTGCGTGAAGACTGTGGAGCCTTGATGAAAGGCTTTCTTTAGAGGGTCTTTCTTACTTATTTAATTTTGTTTTGTGATTTTCTAGGAGTTTGCAGCACTTACTAAAGAACTCAATGTATGCAGGGAACAGCTCCTTGAAAGGGAAGAAGAAATTGCTGAACTGAAAGCAGAAAGGAATAACACCAGGGTGAGTGTGACCTTTCTGTTCACCGCCTGTCCCTGGAGCCACTATCAGGAGGAGGGGCGCTGTCTCAGAACGAAAGGACGACCCACTCTGTCCGGCCTGAAATACTTTTCATACCTTTTCCCACTGAGCAGACTGTGATTAGTCAGCATAATCACACATTCATGGCTTGAAATTTGTGATGAGAATTTATGATATTTTAATACAATTGAGAGGAATTTGTCTTTCTGTGGAATTGAAGGGACTTCATTTTAGTATGAGACTGTAAAGGAGTTATTTGCCCCAGATTCAATCATGAAATTAAAAATGCTTTTTAACGAGTCTTTATTTTGGTCTTTTATTTCAGCTGCTGTTAGAGCATTTGGAATGCCTTGTCTCCAGGCATGAGCGGTCTCTTAGGATGACCGTGGTGAAGAGACAAGCGCAGTCTCCAGCAGGCGTGTCCAGCGAAGTGGAAGTGCTGAAAGCACTGAAGTCCTTATTTGAGCACCATAAAGCTCTGGATGAAAAGGTGCCGTCAGCCACATAAGTCTTGGTTTGTGCACATGCCGTGTGTTAGGCCAGCTTCACAAGTGTTGGTGTAACTTTTACTTTTTGAAGCTTCTTGAATTCTTGGAAATAACTTCTCTAAGAAGACAGGGTTTTGTAGGTTTAAAAAGTACTAATTGGCATAAATGTCTTAAAATTACTGATATATATTAATTTGCTCTTACGAATTGGGTAGTATTAGGTTGTTGCAAAAGTAATTGTGGGCTTTGCTGTTACTTACTGTGGCAAAACCTGCAATTACTTTTGCAACAACCTCATATTTCGGGGGAAGATTTCTTTTTCTCAAACTTGATTTAGAGCCATTAACAAGTTTTCTTGACAGTAAGATCAATGACAGACATTAATGGTATTGTATTATGTTATATTACACTAATATATACATTAAGTGTATATATTACACTTAACTATATAGTAAGAATAAAATAAACAGTATACACACACACACACAAACTCAACCCCTTTTATTTTCAGGTGAGAGAGCGATTACGAGTAGCACTTGAAAGATGTAGTTTGTTAGAAGAGGAATTAGGTGCCACACACAAAGAGGTAAGCTTGAGCTTCATCATGAGTTGAATTGGGGGGGGTTTATTTTTATCCTTTAATTATTAAAAGAAGCATAAGGCCAGACACGGTGGCTCACGCCTGTCATCCCAGCACTTTGGGAGCCTGAGGCGGGCAGATCACCTGAGGTCAGGAGTTCCGAGACCAGTCTGACCAACGTGGTGAAACCCCATTTCTACTAAAAATACAAAAATTAGCTGGGAGTGGTGGCATGTTCCTTTAGTCCCAGCTGCTCGGGAGGCTGAGACATGAGAATTGCTTGAGCCCAGGAGGTGGAGGTTGCAGTGAGCTGAGATTGCACCATTGCACTCCAGCCTGGGTGACAGAGTGAGACTCTGTCTCAAAAAAAAAAAAAAAAAAAAAAGAGAAGTATAAGGACTGTAGTTGTACATATCACATGTTACTTATCTTCCCGATTGAGGACCAGCCTATCTGAGTCATTTTAAGGACTAGAAAACGATGGTTACCTAAGGATTCATCTGGCCAGTGGATAATAAATTCCATCTTTAATGATCTGGTTATTTTCGGATTAGGTAGCATTGCCATATGCTTTCTCTTTTATACTATGTTAAGCAGTTTTTAGTTGTGTTTTTCCAAAAGGAGTTTTGCTATCTTTACTTATTTCTCTTATGTAAGGTATTTTACACTCATATTCAATTTTTTGGTTTCAGCTAATGATTCTTAAAGAACAGAATAATCAGAAAAAAACACTAACAGATGGAGTGCTGGACATAAACCATGAACAAGAAAATACACCAAGCACGAATGGAAAGGCAAGTCTGTAGGCTTTCTCTTTATTCTCTTTGATTTCATTTGTTCACAGTATGTGTCGGGTTATGTGGAAAACAGTTGCTAAAGTACCGGCTTAGAGCTGAAGTGGTCATGAAAGTTGTGTAATCCAACAGATTGCATAAGTCAGTTTTGATTTTAGCTATTTCCTGGAAGTATTTTTATTTTATAGCTCACCAAATAAGGGTATTTAAGGATTTTTTTTCCCCCTATCAGAGATCTTCTGATGGTTCTTTAAGCCACGAGGAAGACCTTGCTAAAGTAATTGAGCTCCAAGAAATCATAAGTAAGCAGTCAAGGGAACAGAGCCAAATGAAAGAACGCCTGGCTTCCCTCTCCAGTCATGTGACAGAACTGGAAGAGGATCTGGACACCGCTAGAAAAGATCTCATCAAATCCGAAGAAATGAACACAAAATTGCAACGAGATGTCCGTGAAGTGAGCAATAACAAAAATTACAGTCTTGTCATGAAGTTGAATGTTTGGGATGTTTTAGTTAAATGATTTTTTTTCTCCTTTTGTCCCTTACTCTCCCAATTACTTTCAACCTTTGGATTATTGTATAAGTTATATTGAAAAAGAGAGAGTGCTGTGAAACTGCCATAAGTTACCTCCCCATTTTTGTTGTGAAATCTCCTGTCCCTGAGCTCTTCAAAGTAGAGAACTAGTCCCACTGACTGACATGACCATGGAGTGGGCGCCACACTGGCCCCTCCTACTTGTGCTGCTTTAATATTCTTTAATGTCCTTGTTTGTAGATTCTTCATCTGTGCAATTTCTAGGCTGTCTTAATTTGTTCTTATGTTCAGACTGCCTTCTGTTGCACACATACTTAGCAAGCAGACATTGATACTGGCTGTGCTAGTTCACGTAGGGCAATGTGAGTATAGTCTCTTAACTGTGGGAGGGGGTGTTGCTGGCGGTCTTCTCATTTTCTGACCTGCTCCTTCAAGGAATTCCTGGCATTGAATATTAATGGTCAGACAAACAATCAAGAGTGGAATTTGCTTCTACATGGGTCATCAGGATCATATAGCAAAAATACATGGCAGTATACTCATTGCTGACAAATATTTCTACCATTATAACTGAGAAACTATTTGATCATGAATGCCGGGCGTGGTGGCTCACGCCTGTAATCCCAGCACTTTGGGAGGCTGAGGTGGGTGGATCACGAGGTCAGGAGATCGAGACCATCCTGGATAACACGCCGAAACCCCATCTCTACTAAAAAATACAAAAAAATTAGCCAGGCATGGTGGCAGGCGCCTGTAGTCCCAGCTACTCAGGAGGCTGAGGCAGGAGAATGGCGTGAACCCGAGAGGCGGAGCTTGCAGTGAGCCGAGATCGGGACACTGTACTCCAGCCTGGGCGACAGAGCGAGACTCCGTCTCAAAAAAAAAAAAAAAGAGAGAGAGAAACTATTTGATCATGAAACAGTGAGGGTGAGTGCTTTCTCAGGTGCCCTTCCTGTCACTTTCTGACCTGCGCTTTGTCCCTTGTCAGGCACCTCAACCATTGAATGTCTGCTTTTCAGTTTGGTTGTTTGACGTTGAGTAATTTCATGTAGAAATTCACCACAGGAAGAACATTTGCATGTAGTATGTCACCTACTAGGTTCTATTCTTTGGCTACAGCAGGAGATTATGTGGCAGAGATTAATATGCAGAGAATTTTGAAATTCTTTTGAGACCTATCACTTTTATTTTTTAATTTTTAATTTTAACTTTTAAGTTTGGGGTACGTGTGTAGGTCTGTTACGTAAGTAAACTTGTGTGCTGGGGGTTTGTTTTACAAATTATTTCATCACACATGTACCAAGCCTAGTTATTTTTCCTGATCCTCTTCTTCCTCCCACCCTCCACCCTCCACCCTTTGATAGGCCCCAGTGTGTGTTGTTCCCCTCTGTGTGTCCCTGTGTTCTCATCAGTTAGCTCCCACTTATAAGTGAGAACATGAGGTATTTTGTTTTTCTGTTCCTGTGTTTGCTAACGATAATGGCCGCCAGCTCTATCCATGTCTCTGCAAAGAACATGATCTCATTCTGTTTTATGGCTGCATAGTATTCCATGGTGTATATGTACCACATTTTCTTTATGGAGTCTGTCATTGATGGGCATGTAGGTTGATTCCTTGTCTTTGCTATTGTGAATAGTGCTGCAGTGAACATACGTGTGCGTGTGTCTTTATAATAGAACGATTTATATTCCTTTGGGTATATACCCCGTAATGGGATTGCTGGGTTGGTATTTCCATCTTTAGGTCTTTGAGGAATCTCCATGCTGTCTTCCACGATGGTTGAACTAATTTATACTCCCACCAACAGCAGGAAAACATTCTTTTCTCTCCACAACCTCACCAGCATCTGTTATTGATTGACTTTTCCACAATAGCCATTCTGACTGGTGTGAGATGGTGTCTCATTGTGGTTTTGATTTGCATTTCTCTAATCAGTGATGTTGAGCTTTTTTCCCCTATCACTTGTAATATTTAGACTTTGCTAACTTTAGTCATTTTATAAATAGGGCACAATTTGAAAATAGTGAATTCTGGAGGTGAAGGACAGGTATTTCACAAGCAAAAAGTTCTGGTCCTAGCCTTAAGTGTTTGATACTGTATAGTAATCATCTTGTAGACTTCAGGTAGTTGCATCCAATTGAATTAAACTAGTACTTCTGTTTCCATTTGTCGGTATGCCTGAGTCTTGTAATTGTATGAGAGTTCATCCAACCCTTATCCTAGAAAGTGGGACTTGTATCTCACTACTGTGTCCACTGAGAGAGGCCACACCCTGTCCTGTGTGAGACCATTTGTAGCGTGAGGCAGACATAGACTGCGTCTTCTTTGAGGACACTTTCACCTCCTTGAAAAATATTTAGATATTTGAGTGTATATATTTTTATAATATTATGTAGAAATGGGAAAGCTTGGTCAACTGAGTGGCCAGACACAGTATTAAGAGAGACAAGTCTTTGTTAATCGTGTAGGTGACTATTTATGATATTGGAAGTAGTTACATTTTCATTCACATTTGAGAAAACTGACATCTTCATCGATTTAATTGTGGGGACACTATTTTTTTATTTTTATTATTATTATTTTTTTTTGAGACAGGATCTCTCTCTGTTACCCAGGCTGGAGTGCAGTGGCGCCATCATAGCTCACTGCAGCCTTGAACTGCTGGACTCGAGCAATCCTCCTGCCTCAGCCTCCCAAGTACCTGGGACTACAGGGGCGTGCCACCATGTGTGGCTAAGTTTTGTTTCTTTAAAATGTTTTTGGCCAGGAACACTGGCTTACGCCTGTAATCCTAACACTTTGGGAGGCCAAAGGAAGGCCAAGGAGGATCTCTTGAGCACAGAAATTCAAGACCAGCCTGGGTGATATAGTAAGACCCCTATATCTACAAAAAATTAAAAATTAGTTGGATATAGTGGTATACGCTTGTAGTCCCAGCTACTGGGAAGATTGAGTGGAAGGATCCCTTGAGCCTGGGAAGTCAAGGCTACGGTGAGCCTTGATTGCACCACAGCATTCCATCCTAGGTGATAGAGGGAGACTCTGTCTCAAAAAACAAAATAAAATATTTCTGTAGAGACAAGGTCTTGAACTCCTTACCTGAAGCCATCCTCCCACCTTAGCCTCCCAAAGTGCTGTGATTATAGGAGTGAGCTGCTGTATCTGGCCTGAGGATGCTAATTTTTAATTTGATTGGAAATTTGGGATTTAGTTCAGTTTTTTTTCTCTCTTAAGTATCTTAATGTGTAATCGTTAATTACCTACTTTTTTGTCCCCTCTGAAATACCTAATTTAGGCCATGGCCCAAAAGGAAGACATGGAAGAGAGAATCACTACTCTTGAAAAACGCTACCTCGCTGCACAGCGTGAAGCCACATCTGTGCATGACCTCAATGATAAACTTGAAAATGAAATTGCAAATAAAGATTCTATGCATCGACAGGTAATGGATTTTATCGACCTTTGTCTGGCTTCAGTTAATTATTAATGAAGTTAAAGACCCTTTTTCTCTCATTTTCATGTTGGAAATCAAGTCCAAACATCAAGTTTTTATGACCTTAGAATATTATGTTCAAGACATGTGGGAGTTCCTTCAGTTTAGAGGTTTTGATTACGTGGGATTTGATTTAACCATTTTGTCCTCAGTTTTTTCTTTTGTTGTAATTGAAAGTTAATCTTATTGCTTGTTAGCATTTTTACCAAAGGAGCAGAGAGTGGCAAAGAACTTCAAGGCAGTAGGCTATTTGTAACTAAGTGGGAGCACTATGATAAATGAATAGTACGACAAATGAAGTCTTGGTCGGATGCAGTGGCTCATGCCTGTCATTCTAACACTTTGGGAGGCTGAGGCGGGAAGATCGCTTGAGCCCAGGAATGTGAGAACAGCCTGGGCAACATAGCAAGACCCTGTCTCTACAGAAAATTAATAAATAATTAGCTGGGCATGGTGGCATGTGCCTTTAGCACTAGCTACTCAGGAGGCTAAGGAGGGAGGATGACTTGAGCCCTGGAGTTCAAGGCTTCAATGTGCTATGATTGTGCCACTGGACTCCAGCCTGGGCCACAGAATGAGACCCCGTCTCTAAAATTAAAAATGCAGCCGGGCGTGATGGCTCACGCCTGTAATCCCAGCACTTTGGGAGGCCAAGGCAGGTGGATCATGAGGTCAGGCGTTTGAGACCAGCCTGACCAACATGGTGAAACCCCGTCTCTACTAAAAATACAAAAATTAGCTGGGCGTGGTGGCGTGCTTCTGTAATCCCAGCTGCTACTCAGGAGGCTGAGGCAGGAGAATCGCTTGAACCCAAGGGGCGGAGGTTGCAGTGAGCCGAGATTGCGCCACTGCACTCCAGCCTGGGCGACACAGCTAGCCTCTGTCTCCAAAAAAAAAAAAAAAAGGCAATGAAGTCTGTAGTAAGAAACTGTGTCTCCCATGGTTTCGTAAACCATACTTACTCTTGTAATTACAAGCATCACTGTATTCCAGCCTGGGTGACAGAGCAAGACTCTGTCTTTAAACAAAACAAAACAAAAAAGCTTCTTAGAAGTTATTTAGGAAAAGCAAACACTTTGGCAAGAGGTGTTTTGCACATTGAAACCAAGACCAGGAAAGTGGGCATGTACTCCTGGCAGCAAGAAAACCTTACCCAGGCCAGGCACAGTGGCACACACCCGTAGTCCCAACTTTGGGAGGCTGAGGCGGGTAGATCACTTGAGGTTAGGAGTTCAAGACCAGCCTGGCCAACATGCCGAAGCCCTGTCTCTACTAAAAATACAAAAATTAGCCAGACCTGGTGGCACATGCCTGTAATTGCAGCTACTCAGGAGGCTGAGGCAGGAGAATTGCTTGAATTCGAGAGGTGGAGGTTGCAGTTAGCCAAGATTGTGCCACTGCACTCCAGCCTGGGTGACAAAGCAAGACTCTACTCTGTCTCAAAAAAAAAAAACCTGACCCAGAAGCAACTCCCATCACTGTAGCTCTTCCATCATGACTCTCTTAGTCTGTATCTGCATTTCAGTTTGTTTCAATCTGTTAAAAACTGATACAGCTAGAAGATTTGTTGCATTTTGATGCTTTGCTCTCATTTTATAGACTGAAGATAAAAACCGCCAGTTACAGGAGCGCTTGGAATTGGCAGAGCAAAAGCTGCAACAGACACTGAGGAAGGCAGAGACGCTTCCCGAGGTGGAGGCGGAGCTGGCCCAGAGGGTGGCAGCGCTTTCCAAGGTAGTGTCATGAGCTTCGTTCTGGTTCGGCTGCCAGGCCTGTGACTGTGCCTTGCCTGTGTACCTTGTTTGTCACTGTTCTTATTACATCAGCACCTAAATCCATGGAAGAGCACGGATTTGGTTTGAGTGCTCTTTCATCTGAGATTGGAACAGTTTGTAAATGCCGGACATGATCTTTTTATCCCAAAGTCTCCCTTGGTTTTGAGAGCTGTATACTATTTGTCCATGGCACGTGTGATCTGAGAGTTACTGCTTTTTAGAATTGTTTTGGTCACCAGCTTAAGCATAGGATAGAAGCCTCTGTAAAAGAAGGGTAGTTTTTCTCAGAAATAGGAAGATGCCATTCTTTAAAAAACACCATCAAGATAAATTCTCAATAAACACATTTTTAAGTAATTTTATTATTTTGAAATTACTTAAAAATGTGTTTTTAAGTAATATTTATTCATTTGTCCAACAACTGTTGACTAGGCATGTGCAAGACACAGTCCCTCCAAGTTCTCACCATTCATGGGGGAAGCAGCTAAAGAGGCAAATGCTGTCATAGATCCTGGGATCGGCGAGAGCCCAGGGAGCGCATCACCGGGCAAACACCCAGCCTCTGGGGTGTGGGGAGCCCAGCACTGCAGTGCCAGGCAGGCGAGCAGCAGGAGCCGAGGCCCCTGTCCGTCGTCTTGAGTCTTCTGGCTCAAGCTTTTCAAGCTGCTGGGGAGGGCATCCTTCTGGACCATTCAGATGGTTTTAGGGCTCATAGACCTGTTCCTTCTAGCAAGTTTGTTGCTAACAGCTGTAAGAGAACCTTTCCTCCCACTCCATGATCTGTTTTTAAAGTCTCGATTTCTTTTCTCCCCTGTTATCTTTCCTGTCCCTTGTCGGCTTTGTAGTCTGACCTTTTGTCTTCTGGGAGCTCTGCTGCTAAGGAAGCTAAACTGTTGGAACTTACTTCCAAGCTTAGGAAGGTAGAATGGGTGCACTGCTCCTTGCTTGTGCTTGCTGCTGCTTTCTGCTTTCCATGCTTACTAACCAGAAGCAGTCTAAGGATGGAAGAATCATGACTCCATTGAGATTGGGCATAGGGGTTGGGGGGAAAACACGCAGTCAGTCGCCAGCAGCAGCCATGCTTCAGAATCACCAACACAAGAGGGCCAGCCACCTCACGGCCCAGCACGTGAAGCCCCGTAGGCTGTGTTGATGGATGAGTACGTGCTTTCCATTTAGTATGGTGGAGCAGCCCACACACAGCATGTTGCGCCTGTTGCCACTGCAGTGGTATGCAGCATGTCGTTAATGAAGTGTAAGGATGACGTCAGCTTACACTGTTTCTGCTGACAGGCTGAAGAGAGACACGGCAACATTGAAGAAAGGTTACGGCAGATGGAAGCACAGTTGGAGGAGAAGAATCAAGAACTGCAGCGGGTGAGCATGCAGCCCTGAGGGTGGGGGCGCTGAGTGGGTGCTGCAAGGGCATTGCTCGGCTGTGGGGAGCTCGGGGCCTCCCACCCCTGACTGAGATATTGGTCCTCCAGCTCAGTTCTGGTCGTGTGCTTTTGTTTTGCGCCCTCATCTGTGAGTCGCCTGTTAATGTGTACATCCCACACAGTAGTAGTTTTCAGTCAGTGTTGGGAGCCGCGGAAGAAATTTGAGATCATAGGCAGTACTTCAGGTGTCCAAAAATGCTTCTTGCTTGTCTAGCGGCCTATGAGGGGAACTGTTCCAGGTAGCTCTGGTACCAGCGTGCCCCCCGCCGCCCGCCCCACAAATGTAGAGGCAGGTCCATTGTCCTGGATGACTAGTCCACTTGCCTAGGATATGGCACTGAATTCCCACATGCAGGTCAGAGGCCTGACCTCTGTCCCAGGTTAAAATACTCCAAACATAATGGCATGTTGGAATGAATGTTTCTAAGCAAGAGCAACACCGTAATTGAGCTACAGTAAAAAGCATTAGGAAGGTGTGTGGCAGTGGAGACTTCTGTCTGTTGAATCCTAAGATTGTTTTCCTGAAAGAGCTGGGTGGATGTCAATATGGAACATCCAGGAAAAAGTTATAGCAAGAGCAGTCCCAGGGCCAGCTGGTACCAGGCCTGGGGTTTGGGGCGGATTTCTCTTTAACAAGTAGGTGGAGAAAGGAAGCATGCAGCATCTGTTTGTAGAACTCTTGCACTGTCACATCAGCCCGCTTTATAACATTAATTTAAGGCTACTAGATTTTGTTTTCACCAGAAATCTGTATTCTTGGCCATGCCCTGCAGAGAGTCAAAGGAGCTTCTGGGAAACAATGATTCTGACTCCCAGTGAGAGGCTGCATTTTAGGCAGTCCCCACCTCCCCTTCCAAAATGCACACTCATGCTCACAGACACAACAGTGAACTTTAAGCTGTGTTCTTTAAAAATTATTTAAATGCTGACAGAAAATAAGCACAAAGAAGGATATTGTTTCTTTCCTAAGAGGAAGTATGCGATACTCTGTATGCCACATGATGTGCTGGACCCTTTCAGGTAATGATAGTTGCTACATGTTAGACTTTATGAGAAAAGGAGAGGTCACTACCCATGTTTTCCCAGTGCAGAAATTGGGCGCACGGGGGGCGAATGCACTGCTGATGGCGCGGTCTCGTGGCTCTCTCCTCCTGCCTGGGCAGCATGACTCGGGTGCACATCGTAACTCCGTGCCACTGCCCCCTGCCTGGGAGGAGCCCCCTGAGCACTACAAGGACACTTGGGTGATGAGGGCATGGAGGTGCCACCTGGACAGGTGCCACCTACTGACACTGCCTATCCCCTTCTGCCTGTCATTTGAGAAACAAAGGTTTTAAACCATGAACTTGATTATGGTTTTATAAAATAATAGACATGTCAGTTTTGTTACCACATATTAAAATTACTTAAGGTAATTATTTACAATTTTTGAATGTAAATTTCCATTATGAGAAATTTAAGCAATGTAAAGATATAAAGGAAAAATATGAAAGTCTCTCTAGCGCTATTTTTTTTTCCAAAACAAACTTTTTAACTTTTTTGCTTTGTAAATTAAATTCACCCTTCCTCCCCAAATCCAGACCCAAGTTTTAGTTACATAAGGGGAAATTCCTCTACCAGCGTGGAGACAGGCTCATCCTCTAAATATCTGCTATAAATCTGCTCCTTAAGTCCCTCTGACAGTTAACAACTAGTGACATTCCTGAGGAGTCCTGTTGCAGGAGCAGTGGGACCTTCTAGTTAATGACCTCTCCAAGACTTGTCCCATGTTCCCAGTGTCCATGAGTCGGTTCTGGTCACCATGCAAAAGTCCACTCAAGATGCAGTGCGGGGAGCAGCTGGGGGAGGGGACGGCACGCATATCACCCTGTTGGTCCTTGTGCTTTTAAAATAATGATCGAGGATTTACGTGAGGTTTATAAGACTTTGTTTCTCCTGCTTTAGGCAAGGCAAAGAGAAAAAATGAACGAAGAACATAATAAACGTTTATCAGACACTGTTGACAAGCTGCTTTCAGAATCTAATGAGAGGCTTCAACTTCATCTTAAAGAGAGAATGGCTGCTTTGGAAGATAAGGTAGGTTAGATAACACGGACATCGCTGGAGCTTTCCCACCCTCTGCCAAAAGACTGCTTATCTAGGCCAGGCGTGGTGGCTCACGCTTGTAATCCCAGCACTTTGGGAGGCCGAGGTGGGCGGATCACGAGGTCAAGAGATCGAGACCACGGTGAAACCCTGTCTCTACTAAAAATACAAAAAATTAGCCGGGCGCGGTGGCGGGCGTCTGTAGTCCCAGCTACTCGGAGAGGCTGAGGCAGGAGAATGGCGTGAACCCGGGAGGCGGAGCTTGCAGTGAGCCGAGATTGCGCCACTGCACTCCAGCCTGGGCGACAGAGCGAGACTCCGTCTCAGAACAAAAAAAAAAAAAAAAAAAGACTGCTTATCTGCCCCTGAGCAGGCATGTGTAACAGTGGTTAGCAGCTGTTACCAAAAATGGGAATTATTCTTTAAAGTGGAAAAGGTACACACAGTTATCCAGTCACTGAATTAACTTATTGTTTGCTAAGTCCATGCCCCATTTGCATGTATGGGAAATTGTTTATCATTCTTATTCCCTAGGATGAGAGTAGGTAAGTGGTTTTTATAAAGGGCCAGATAGTAAATATTTTAGGCTTTTAGTAGTTATGAGTAATTAAATAATTTTATGCCAATCAAGTAATTAGCACAAAAGCAGCCATAAATAACATGTAAATGAATGGGTGTGGCTGTGTTCCAATAAAATTCATTTGCAGAAACAAGCAGTGGGCTGGTTTTGGCCGTCAGGTTCTAGTTTGCCAGCCCCTGCACTAGGATCATTTTTTGGGCCCAACCCTCACCTCTTTATTGTTCATGCATTAGAAGTTAATTTCTGGCCGGGCACAGTGGCTCACATCTGTAATCCGAGCACTTTGGGAGGCTGAGGCAGGCAGATCACTTCAGCCAGGAGTTCGAGACCAGCCTGGCCAACATGGCCAAACTCTGTCTCTACTAAAAATATAAAAATTAGCCAGGCCTGGGGGCACCCGCCTGTAGTCCCAGCTACTTGAGAAGCTAAGGTATGAAAATCACTTGAACCCAGGAGGTGGAGGTTGTAGTGAGCCAAGATCGCGCCACTGTACTTCATTCAGCCTGTGTGACAGAGCAAGATCCTGTCTCCAAAAAAAAGAAAAGAAAAAAGTTAATTTCTGTCTCATTAATAAATAGGACACTTAGGTTGTATCGTGTACTAGAAAGAGTTCAGTCAGCTGAAACCAAATAAATATTCCAACCTCTACCTTCGTTCTTTTTCATTTGATTTGGAAAAAGTTTAAGCTTGGACTCTGAGCACTGTCATCATGCAAACATGTTAGCTGTCACCAGAGCAAAGGGATATCCTAGAATCTGCGTCAGGGAAGCTCTAATGGGCAGAAGCTGGATTCCCGTTTGATAAAGCCTGTCCTGACTGTGCAGTGTTCCTAGCTATGGGACTCAGAAACTGCCTTGAGATTGGCTGTTAGGATTGGGGTCTGCTCATCTGAGAGACTAATGATTCCTGCTCATTGCATGACACATTTATTTACACGGTGCTGACCATGGAGGGCATTTCCAGAGACCATACAGAGTCGTTATCCCACTCACCTCCTTGATCAGTGGGTCAGCCTTAATGGAGCAGTGTTTTTATCTTTGATTTTAATTATACATTTGAAACTTAAATTTAGGTTTCCCAAGTGACCAAGAAATTGTAAAGCCTAAAAGTTAGTATAAGCCAGTTTAACTGATTAAAATGAACTTGCACCATGAACTTGACATACCTACCTTTAGAAAGTTCAGTTGGTGAGAAGTAGATGTTATATTAGTAAGAGATATAAGAGAAGATGTCGCTGCCTCATGGTCTAACTCTGGGACTATAGCAGTGCTTGCTGGTGTGCTCTTTTGCTCCCTTCCCTTTCTGTGGTCCTTTTTTTTTTTTTTTTTTTAAACGAATACAGCCATGCTATGCATTTAAATGGGACATTTTAAAGAAACACTAAAGGACTATCTGTCTTTTTCAGAATTCTCTATTAAGAGAAGTTGAAAATGCAAAAAAGCAATTAGAAGAAACACAGCATGATAAGGTACTGAAATCTTCTCTAAATCCATGAAGAGCTGAGTTGAACTGAGGTGATGATGATGATAGTTACTGCAGTTGTCTGACAGTGGAGAGCAGCTTGGTTTGTGGCTCTCATAGTCCACTGCCATAAGTTTCTAGCACTCTCAGGCTTGTATGTTGAATGCCTTTGTATTTCGGGTGTATTTTGAGTCTGGCTATGCACATTGTTCAGAATTTGGAGTCCTTTCTGGGTTTATTTGAAGCTAAAATATTAGCATCAATGACAGTGCTGTCCAACAGAAATATAATATGAGCTGCATATGTAATGTTTAATTTTCTAATAGTCACATTTTAAAAAGTAAGAAATAGGTAAAATCTATTTTATTTAATTCAATATATGTAAAATGTTATTATTTCATAATGTATTAATAGAAAGAGAACTGAGCTACTTTACATTCTTTTTCCACTGTGTATTTCATAGTCACAGCACATCTCCATTTAGACTAACCCATTACAAGGGCTCAGTAGCCACAGTGTTGGACAGCACAGCTCTAGAAATGAGATCAAGTATACCCATGACACAGGGATGGATGCATACTCGATGTAAGACAATTAAACACAATACAGAGATGCACAGGACGTGAATATTGTTCCCCTTCTCCCCTACAAGAGTCTGCTTCTCTACAAAACTAGTAATTGTTGATCGTTTGGTGTTTATCCTCTTAAAAGCTTTTCTATGACTAAGACACAGCTTTTCATTCATTAGGGCTTACAAAGTTAATATAATAGTCTAAGTGTTTATGTTTACTGCAGTACTCTTGGAGAAAATTTTCCCAGCATTAAAATGTTTGGTATTTGTAGCTGCTGATTTAACCTGTTAGGGTTATGCTCAGCATCTGAGCACATTTGAAGTAAGTGGTTTTAAAATCTAAAAGAGATAGCAGTAATGTAAGTCTTTTGCTTTTCTGTAGGATCAGCTTGTCCTAAACATTGAAGCATTGAGGGCCGAACTAGACCAGATGAGACTAAGAGGTGCTTCACTTCATCATGGGTATGGTATTAACCAGTGAGCAGCCATATTGTCAGCACCTGTGGCAGGCCAGTTCTTGGCTATGTGGGCAGCCTAACTGGATGTGGCTAATGGTGTGACCTCAAGGAACCTGTAGCTTAGTAGGAAGCGAGAGAGAAGAATAAAGTAACTCAAAGGTTAGAGCTTGGTACTGAGGAGACACATCATTGGCAAAACTCCAAAACAGGAGGAGTTTTGATCAGTTAATATTTGGATATCTTAATTTAGGTGCCCAGCAGAGTGTGACACTGATGATGTAAGAGCAGAATGACAGGTCCCAAGATCTCACACCACAGATGCTGGCACGGGTGGGACAATTGCAGAGCAGTTGAAGGCCAGCAGTGGCGTGTGGCTGTGTTTCTCGTCAGCCCTGGGAAAGTGGAGCAGAAATGCAGAGCCGGACACCTGGACCCAGAGGAGGGGTCTCAGGGGACCCGGGGTCTCTCTCATCCTAGACAGCTGGGCTACTTGTGGCTCATCACCGTGGTCATCTGCACAGCTTTTTCTGGAGAGCTTTCTACCTGGTAGGGCTGAGAGACTAAAACTGTTGGCCTGGAGTAGGCAACATGTAGCTCTTGGGGCAGGTGAGAGCAGTGCCCTCCCTGGAGACCCTTTCCTGTGTGGAATAACTTTTCCAAATTGATAGATTCTGCCTTAACTAAAAGAGAGTTTATTTCCTTTTCTTCTAATAATGATCATTCTTATTTTTCATGTTTCAGCCGACCCCACTTGGGCAGTGTCCCAGATTTCAGGTTCCCCATGGCAGATGGCCACACAGACTCCTACAGCACCAGTGCAGTGCTGCGGCGCCCGCAGAAAGGCCGTCTGGCAGCCCTGCGAGATGAGCCTTCCAAGGCAAGGTCTTTGTGTGAAATACCTCTGCTTATGTGAAAGTTACCTACTTATCCTGTGGCTTTCAGACTACTTTGGGATAAAAATGTTGATAGGTCATTGCTTTCTTGCCCTCCTCTCATTTTCTATTTTCTGGCTAAGAGTTTAGCTTTTAGAACATTTTTTAAAATAGGGTTTTTTGTTTGTTTGTTTGTTTTTAAGAGGTAGGGTCTGTGTTGCCCAAGCTGGTCTTGAACTCCTGGCCTCACGCAGTCCTCTTGCCTCGGCCTCACAAAGTGCTGGGACTACAGGTGTGAGCCACCGTGCCTGGCCTCTGTAGTTTTTTTTTTTTTTTTCCTTTAATAGGAATTCTTATAAAAACACAGTCACTTTTAAATACAATGATAATCATGGATTTGAAGTAGTGATTAAAAATAAATGAGTAGGCCAAGTGCGGGTAGCTCATGCCTATAATCCCAGAACTTCAGGATGCCATGGCGGGTGGATCACCTGAGGTCAGGAGTTTGAGATCAGCCTGGCCAACATGGTGAAACCCCATCTCTACTAAAAATACAAAAAATTAGCCGGGCATGGTGGCAGGTGCCTGTAATCCCAGCTACTCGGGAGCCCGAGGCAGAAGAATCGTTTGAACCTGGGAGGCATTGCAGTGAGCCGAGAAACCACCATTGCACTCCAGCCTGGGCTACAAGAGCGAAACTCCGTTTCAAAAAATAAAATAAAATAAATAGCCAGGTGCAGTGCCTCACACTTGTAATCTCAGTGCTTTGGGAGGATCACTTGAAGCCAGGAGCTTGAGACCAGCTTTGGCAACACAGGGAGACCCCTGTCTCTACTAAAAAAAAAAAAAAAAAAATTAGCTGGCTGTGGTAGTGTGTGCCTGTAGTCCCTGCTACTCAGGAGGCTGAGGCAGAAGGATCCTTTGAGCCCAGGAGATTGAGACCAGCCTGGGCATCATAGTAAGACCTTGTCTCTACAAACAAAGAAATTAGCTGGGCATGGTGGTATGTGCCTGTAGTCCCAGCTACTCTTGGGGCTGGGGTAGAAGGATCCTTTGAGCCCCGGGGAGGTCAACGCTATGGTGACTATGGTTGCACCACTGTGCTCCAGCTTGGTGAACAGAGTAAGACCCTGTTTCTAAAAAATAAAAGAAGTAATTGAATACATATATTCGTCATTTAGTGAAAAGAATTCACCTTTGAACGTTTACCTTCTTACTTTGGTCTGTTCAGCAGCATTTGTTTCAATACATGCAAGTATAATTTTAGCCCCCATAGTCACTCAACAGCTAGTTTGGGCCAGGCCCCATTACAGACCTGTAGAGTCCTAGGGCTGCAGCAGTGTGTAATAAAACAGGAAGAATGCCTGCGTCCCAGAGGACACAAACAGTCGACAGATGGAATCTGGTAATGTGTGTTTGTTGACTATTGGTGTGTAACAAATTACTACGGAGCTCAGTGGCTTAAAACAGTGAACATTTCGTAGTTCACAGCTCCTGTGAGCGCAGGAGCAGCAGAGCAGGACAGTCCTGGCTCAATCTGGCAAGGCTGGAGCCACAGAAAGACCCAACTGGGGCAGGAAGCCTCGGGGCCATCACCCACCACTTGGAACTGGCCACCGGGGCTGCTCTAGGGTCTTTGCATTGTGATGCAAGCAGCCCGTACTCTAGGACAGGAGAAAGTCCCACAGCCTTTCCAGTCCTGGTCTTGGAAGCCGCAGCCTTCACTTCCGCTCTATTCTATTCATTTGAGTGAGGCGCTAAGTCTTGCCCACACTCAGGGTTTGGGGTGAGAATCACCCTCCACCTCTTAAAGGGACGAGTGTTAAAAGTGTTTGTGGACATATTTTTAAACCATCCCTGTATGTCAGATGGTAATAAGCATGGAAGTGGGACTCAGGGCAGCCCTGAGTTGTGGAGTGAGCAGGGGAATAAGAATTTTAAGTAGGGAGGCCAGGGAGACAGTGTAGTGAGGGTGACGTCTGAGCAGGGGCGTGAAGAAGGAAGGAGAAGGAGCACGTGGAGCGTGTTCAGTGTATTGTTATGGAGTGCCAACAAGATTTGCTGAGGGATTGGATCCAGGGTGAGAAGCAAAGACAGGAGTCAGAGATGACTCCAAGCATTTGGGCTTGAACAGCCAGAAGGATGGAGTCTGTTTCTTGAGATGAGGAAGACACTGGCTCGGAGGAGACTAGGAATTGAGCCAGAGCCATGTTCAGGTTGACGGGACTATCAGCTGTCCAGGGGAGGTGGCAGGTTGGCTGTTGAATATTAGTCTGGAACCCAAGAGAGACATCTAGAACTAGAGATGAAAATTGAGGTGTCGGCCGGGCGCGGTGGCTCACGCCTGTAATCCCAGCACTTTGGGAGGCCGAGGCGAGCGGATCACGAAGTCAGGAGATCGAGACCATCCTGGCTAACACGGTGAAACCCTGTCTCTACTAAAAATACAAAAAATTAGCCGGGCGTGGTGGCGGGCGCCTGTAGTCCCAGCTACTCGGGAGGCTGAGGCAGGAGAATGGCGTGAACCCGGTGGGGCGGAGCCTGCAGTGAGCCGAGATCGCGCCACTGCAGTCCAACCTGGGCGACAGCAAGACTCCGTCTCAAAAAAAGAAAGAAAATTGAGGTGTCTTGCGCATATGGATGGTATTAAGAAACATGAGACAAGACGATGCCACCTCATGGGTGCCTGTGGATGGAGATAAGGTCTAAGAATGGAGCTCTGGGGTGCTCCAAGACCAGCGGTGGGGAGACTGGGAAGGAATGAGACAGAGGCATGACCAGCGAGGGATAGGGTCCTGGGACCAACTGGGCAGAGTGCTCAGGGAAGAGAGGAGAGTAGCGGAGCCCACTCTGCTGATGGGCCAGGTCAGATGGGAGACGGGACCAAGGGACAGCTGGTGGCCTTAGTAACGGGGAGCATGTTGGAACTGCCATAGAGTAGTCCCGCTGGCGGGGAAGTAAGCGCTCGAAGCTGTCCTGCAGCAAGGTCTGGAGAAGTGGGGAGAGGAAGACAGAATGGAGGCAGCTCACCGGGATCTTTTACTCTGGTCGGGACCAGAACAGTGGAGGGGTGGGTGAAAGGAGACCCGGGAAGGGACTGGTTAAGGGCCTTGGTTTCTGCCGTGGTGTTTTAAGGTGAGATGGGGGAGAAGATGTCTTTATGCTAATGGGACGAGCTAGTGAAACTTGCTTATCCAGAGAGGAAGCCGTGATGGCCAGAGATCCGGGTGTGAGCCAGGGCTTGAGGCTGCTGCCCAGCAGGTGGGGCTGACCTCAGAGAGGAGGAAGGCCGAGTGCAGGCCTTGGTTTTGTCTCCATGAAATGGGAAGGTCACCAGCTGGGAGTGAGAATTGGAGAGGAAGTGTTGGGGGCTTGAAGCGTGAGGCAGCATGAAAGAATCACACCTGGAGGATTGCGTAGGTCCTGGCACACACACTTTTCCCTCTGCATTCTGATGACATACATGATGCCTCAGGCAGATACGGCCACTCAGCACTGAGCTGCCCATGCTGCATACACTGCCATTCTTAAGGTTGCCCTTGATTCTCTCAGTTGCTGCTGCCCTCCTTTCCTCGTTCGAGCTTGGTAGTGCCAGCCTTAGGCAGGGCGGGATGTGGACATGCAGGTTGGTTAGAGGGTACTCGAAAACACTTATGAAGTTTACAGCAGCTGAGTGAACTCAGTTGATATGGATTTAAATCTTTTTTTCGTAACTTTCCAGTAGCATGTATAATTGCAGTACAGATGTATTTTTTTATTGATCCATATTAAGTATACATATTTTGGGGATATATGTGACAATTTGATACATTCATATAATTAAATTAGGGTAATTGGGATATCCATCACGTTACGTATTTCTCTTTTCTTTACACTAGGAACATTCAAGTTATTCCCTTGCAACTATTTTGAAATGTATCACCTATTTTTGTTTTTTGTTTTTTGTTTTTTTGAGGCAGAGTCTTTCTCTGTCACCCAGGCTGGAGTGCAGTGGTGTGACCTGGACTCATTGCAACTTCCACCTCCCAGGTTCAAACAATCCTCCTTCTTAGCCTCCTGAATAGCTGGGATTACAGGCATGAGCCACTACACCTGGCTAATTTTTGTATTTTTAGTAGAGATGGGGTTTCGCCATGCTGGCCAGGTTGGTCTCGAACTCCTGACCTCAGGTGATCACCCACCTCAGCCTCCCAAAATGCTGGGTTTACAGGTATGTGCCACCACGCTGGTGTGTATCACCTAGTAATGTTAACTTTAGTCACCCTGCTGATCTGTCCAACACCAGGTCTTATTTCTTCTAAGGGTATATTTGCAGCCATTGATCAGCCTTTCTTCATCCTCCCCCTGCCCACCCTTCCCGGCTGATTTTCGGTTTTTGTTTCTGACTCTGCCGTCTCCCAGTTGTGTACTTTGCCATGGAAATGCCACATGTCCATGTTAGGGCATTAATATCACAAGGGTCCAAGGAATGGATTGTTGCCCTCCCCGATTTCTTAAATACTGCCTGCTTCATGTCAGTACCTTATAAGCATGGCCCATCTTTCTAAAATCTTTTAGGCTTTCATTAAAGAATTCCTAAATTTCTGATAGATTTATGTTTCTACAACTAATGCTGTTACTTTATCTACTGAGATTTGGTTTTCTTGTTTATAGGTACAAACTCTTAATGAGCAGGATTGGGAACGTGCCCAGCAAGCTAGTGTCTTGGCAAATGTAGCACAAGCATTCGAGAGTGATGCTGACGTGTCTGATGGTGAAGATGACAGGGACACTCTCCTCAGCTCAGTTGACCTGCTGTCACCCAGCGGGCAGGCTGACGCGCACACACTAGCCATGATGCTTCAGGAGCAGCTGGACGCCATCAACAAAGAGATCAGGTGTGTGCAGCTGTGCATAACACTCACCACACACATGTGTGTCTCTGAGGAATCTCATCCTGCCTGGAAAAGTCTGGATGAAAGACTATTAACATTTTCTAAGTATTCCATAATAACAGAACTTACTTAACTTCTGTTTTAAGAATTTTAAGGTCTGAAATTGCCCTTGAATATAAAATTTAAGTAACCAGGGCACTCTCCCCACAGTCATGGCACTGGTACCTTTCTGTAGGACACTGTGGGACCTGAGAGGTCCTTCCCCTAAGAACCTTGCCACATAGCTGGAGGGTGCTGAAGGGGCTCTGGGCCCACCCAGCTCCCACTGCCGTCCTGAAATCTGCACCTGGAAGGCCACATGAGCTGAACACATGTGGAGGAGGCCGATCGGCCTACCTTCCTGATCCGGAGTGCAGAGGAAAGGTGTGCACGGTGGTGGGCTGGGAAGAGAAGACAAGACTGAAGCCTGCCTTGGATGAACAGCAGTGGCTGCCTCCACAGGCCAGTGCCACTCACCAGAGAGACCAGCGCTCAGAATACGTGCATGCCGGAGCGGGCGCATATGGTGGGAAGGGAAAGGAAGGGTTGCTTATCAACCCCCTTCTGGTCTGAGTATCCCTTCTTGACCTTGAACCCTGAAAGGAGCGTGTTGCTATCACCTGCCACATGTGCAGCCTCCTGCACAGAAGAGGCTGTGTGTAGTGACGTTTAAAAGTGTAGAACGTTTACCTTCTTACTTTGGTCTGTTCAGCAGCATTTGTTTCAATACATGCAAGTATAATTTTAGCCCCCATAGTCACTCAACAGCTAGTTTGGGCCAGGCCCCATTACAGACCTGTAGAGTCCTAGGGCTGCAGCAGTGTGTAATAAAACAGGACGAATGCCTGCGTCCCAGAGGACACAAACAGTCGACAGATGGAATCTGGTAATGTGTGTTTGTTGACTATTGGTGTGTAACAAATTACTACGGAGCTCAGTGGCTTAAAACAGTGAACATTTCGTAGTTCACAGCTCCTGTGAGCGCAGGAGCAGCAGAGCAGGACAGTCCTGGCTCAATCTGGCAAGGCTGGAGCCACAGAAAGACCCAACTGGGGCAGGAGGCGTCGGGGCCATCACCCACCACTTGGAACTGGCCACCGGGGCTGCTCTAGGGTCTTTGCATTGTGATGCAAGCAGCCCGTACTCTAGGACAGGAGAAAGTCCCACAGCCTTTCCAGTCCTGGTCTTGGAAGCCGCAGCCTTCACTTCCGCTCTATTCTATTCATTTGAGTGAGGCGCTAAGTCTTGCCCACACTCAGGGTTTGGGGTGAGAATCACCCTCCACCTCTTAAAGGGACGAGTGTTAAAAGTGTTTGTGGACATATTTTTAAACCATCCCTGTATGTCAGATGGTAATAAGCATGGAAGTGGGACTCAGGGCAGCCCTGAGTTGTGGAGTGAGCAGGGGAATAAGAATTTTAAGTAGGGAGGCCAGGGAGACAGTGTAGTGAGGGTGACGTCTGAGCAGGGGCGTGAAGAAGGAAGGAGAAGGAGCACGTGGAGCGTGTTCAGTGTATTGTTATGGAGTGCCAACAAGATTTGCTGAGGGATTGGATCCAGGGTGAGAAGCAAAGACAGGAGTCAGAGATGACTCCAAGCATTTGGGCTTGAACAGCCAGAAGGATGGAGTCTGTTTCTTGAGATGAGGAAGACACTGGCTCGGAGGAGACTAGGAATTGAGCCAGGGCTGTGTTCAGACCAGCCTTGGCAACATAGGAAGACCTCATCTCTACAAAAAAATTTTTAAAAATGAGCCAGGCGTGGTAGTGCATACCTGTCGCACCAGCTACTTGGGAGGCTGAGGTGGGAGGATCCCTTGAGCCCAGGAGTTCGAGGCTGCAGTGAGCTATGATCATGCTGCTGCACTCCAGCCAGGATGACAGAGTGAGACCTGTCTCAAAAAATACAAAAATTAGGCCAGGCACTGTGATGAGTGTGCGTACATAAGAGCCTCCCATGTTCAGGTCCCATCACACAGTGGCCTGGCACAGAACACTGGAGCTCTTCAGGAGTGCATGGCTCTACTCCAGTGTGCCTTTCCCTGTGTGAAGTTAACATGGACAGTGAGTGCTCAGAGTGCAGGTTTGAATCTTTCTTGTCTCATCAGTATTTTAAAGGGTTTTTCTTTAGCAACTTTAGCAGTTATAATGCAGAACTTACAAAACGGGCCAACTGTAGAATGGAATCCAAGAATTGCTTTTATATTGACGAAGAGACCGGTAAACCCTGCCCACGCTGGCTTGGCCTAGGGACACAGCAGTGTGAGCAGGGGGTGCCTGGGATCTACCCTCGGGCCCTGGCCTGATGTGCCGCTTGGCCAGCCTGAATCCAAGTGAGGAGCAGGCGTGTGCATGGAGTCGTGCGGCAGGTTTGGGTGGGGTGCTGCCAGGACTTGGTTGTGAAGTTTACACGGGTGGAGGTGCCAGTCCTGGTCAGAGAGAACAGGAGGTAAAGAAGAGAAGGTTAAGAGAAACATCAACAAGAGCTGTGTTACTCCAGCTTTTTTTTTTTGATTAAAAAGAAAAAAATAGGGCTGTACGTTCTAAAGTAAGAAGTTGGTGTGCTGCCTGTGTTTTTGACTTTATAACTCCCATTTCATGTGCCACCTTGAAAACTGGTGAAGAGGCCCCTGCAGCATCTGTTGCCAGGCATGGGGGCTTTTTGAAAGAGGAGGTGCAAAATAATTAGTGTGATGAAGCGTTCAGAAAGATCGTCTTTCCTCATCATTATGGGAGCTGGGAAAGGATTATATACCTTTTGTTTTTATTTCTTATGACTTATTGCTAGATAAAAGTGTTTCCTCTTTATGCAGAAAGTTGACCTGATGTAAGTGTTCTGTCCACTGACTTGTGTATTTTCTTCTATTAATAATGATCAAAAAGCACTTTTCTTAGAAATGTAAGTAGAACTTTAATTGGAAGGGTTATTGCAGGTTTCTATATTTTAATACTAGAATAATTATTATTGGCACAGTCAAATATTAAAACTGCTGTCTAGTGATCCATGACACTCTAGGAGAGAGGAGCGTTAATCTCAAATTACAAATTAATGTAGTGTGGTTGGCATGAATCCAGAAATTTAGATGAGGATGGTAGAGAATCCCATCAGATAACACTGGTTCAAATTTAAACTGAAAAAAAGAACCAACTCAGTATTTTTGTTTAGTCTAAACAGTTAAGTGTTGGGAAACTCCTAATTGCTTTGTGGATCTGTTCTTTATATTAGAGTTCCTGATTTCCAGTTGAAATCTGTAGATTTCTTCAGCTTTGCTCTAAGAATAGGGGAGATAAGGGTCATAAAATTTTAAAATATTACTTAGTAAGGAAATTATTAATTGCAACCATAGGAAAAATTGCCATCCAGCCTTCTGCAGAATTTTTGTGTAAATAAGTAAAATCAAATGTGAATGATATCCAGAACCAACAAGACTCAATGGAAGGTTTACTTTTTGTTGTTGTAAGATGTAGTATATTAAAAAAGATTGAGGCTAGTGTGGTGGCTCATGCCAGTAATCCCACCACTTTGGGAGGAGGCTGAGGTTAGAGAATGTCTTGAAGCCAGGAGTTTGAGACCAGCCTTGGCAACATAGGAAGACCTCGTCTCTACAAAAAATTTTTAAAAAATGAGCCAGGCGTGGTAGTGCATACCTGTCGCCCCAGCTACTTGGGAGGCTGAGGCAGGAGGATCCCTTGAGTCCAGGAGTTCGAGGCTGCAGTGAGCTATGATCATGCTACTGCACTCCAGCCAGGATGACAGAGTGAGACCCTGTCTGAAAAAATTAAAAATTTGGCCAGGTGCTGTGGCTCACGCCTGTAATCCCAGCACTTTGGGAGGCCGAGGCGGGCAGATCACGAGGTCAGAAGTTCGAGACCAGCCTGGCCAACATGGTGAAACCCCGTGTCTACTAAAAATACAAAAAATTAGCCGGGCATGGTGGCACGCGCCTGTAATCTCAGCTACTCCGGAGGCTGAGGCAGGAGAATTATTTGAACCCAGGAGTTAGAGGTTGCAGTGTGCTGAGATCACACCACTGCACTCTAGCCTGGGCAACAGAGCGAGACTCCATCTCAAAAGAAAAATAAATAAATAAAAAAGAGAGTAGAACATTTTTGCTGAAGTGTTCATTGTTTGAGCAACTTATTATTGGAGTTTACTCATAGTAATACAGAGTATAAGCGTGGTTTTTCTCATGCAAACACATTAATCTGTTTGCCGAAACAGGAGGACTGACTGCTTTTGTTTTATTTTAGGTTGATTCAGGAAGAAAAAGAAAATACAGAGCAGCGGGCAGAGGAGATTGAAAGTCGAGTTGGCAGCGGAAGTCTAGACAATCTTGGTCGTTTTAGATCAATGAGCTCCATTCCCCCCTACCCTGCTTCCTCGCTTGCTAGCTCCTCCCCTCCGGGCAGTGGGCGCTCCACCCCACGAAGGATCCCTCACAGCCCAGCCCGGGAAGTGGACAGACTGGGCGTCATGACCCTTGTACGTATCCGCCCTTTCCCTGCTGTGGCTGCTCTCAGCATACCTGTATGAAATCTTGGACACTACAGATCTACCCACAAGAAAATCAAGTACATTCATTATTCTAAGAGGTTCAAGATTATAAAAACTAGTTACTATTTAATCATTCAATTATGACAAACTAATTTTAATATTTGGGACCGGGCGTGGTGGCTCACGCCTGTGATTCCTCACACTTTGGGAGACTGAGGTGGGCAGATCACTTGAGCCCAGGAGGTCAAAACCAGCTGGGCAACATGACAAAACCCTGTCTTTACAAAAAGTAGCTGGGCGTGGTGGTGTGTGCCTGTAGTCCCAGCTTCTCTGGAGGCTGAGGTGGGCAGATCACCTGAGCCCAGGAGGTTGAGGCTACAGTGAGCCATGATTGCATCACTGCCCTCCAGCCTGGGCAGCAGAGTGAGACCCTGTCTCAAAACAAATCCCCAAAAATATTAAAAAAAAAAAAGTTTAATATTTGGATGACCAGGCTAGCATGCCACCATTTGTTTGTGTGACATTAGGCATGACAGCTTTGCAAAGTACAGCAGCCAGAAAGGGAAATATTTTCTGTTTTCTAGGAAAAACCACTTAGCAAAAGTAAATAAAGGCAGACATCAGAGCATATGGGAAAATGTACAAAGGGAGTCAGTGCATTTCTTTCCTTTTGGAGTGCCGAACCAGCTTCCAGGGCATCTACTACCAAAAAAAAGAAAAACGTGAAATGGGTTCTGCATGTGAAGCCGTGAACAAGCCAGCTGCTTCGTGGCTCCCTAAGGAAGCAGATGGGCTTCTTCCCTTCGCAGCTTAGGGTCACCTCTCACCTGGAAATGCGATGACCTTCTGGTGTTTGGTGTTTGCAAAGTGTGCAGATCTGAGGAATGTTTAAAACTTTCCTGTGGGCCTGGCACGGTGTCTCATGCCTGTAATCCCAGCACTTTGGGAGGCTAAGGTGGGAGGATTGCTTGAGCTAGGAGTAAAGAGACCAGCCTGGGCAACATAGTGAGAACCCCATCTTTATCTAAAAAAAAAAAAAACAAACTATCTTGTATATTTAGGACTTGTCAATGAAATACTTCATATTTACACCATTTGCTTTTTAACTGTGCTTCTATCATATTTTTTCCCATTACCATCTATTTTCGTTTTTAGTTGTATTGTTAGCCAGCATGCAATTAAATCGACGGTGAATCATTTTAGTGGCATATGAGGTGGTAACTAATCTGTTTTGCAGTGTTTTGAAATACTGTTTTTATAATTTACATCATCTAATTAGGTAATATTTTAAACTCTTTGACTGTTTTATTTGTGGGTTTGTGCTTATTTCTGTCCAGAGAATTTGTAAAAAACAGTTGTGTATGTATATATATTTTTTCTGGTTTTGTAATTCCGTATGCTGGCTGACAGTCTCTATGCTTACGTCATTGGTTTTGATTTCCTGTCATCCTTTTGTTTTATTATTTTAGCCATCTCCAGATTCATTTTTAATCCAGACCTCAGGTCCCCATCAGTCTGTAGTTTACTTATCCACCTCCCCTCCCAGTTCCACCCCATGCTATAGCGATTCTTCACAGCATGCTCAGGTAACCACGCAACTGTGTGTGTTCGATCATGTGTGAGTCTGTGCTGTGATGACTTTGTTAATGGGTTGTTTTTTTCTCAGTTAAAAGTATCTTTTTCTCAATGGTAATTTAAATTAGTGTATTACTATATAGTAAGTATGGATACAGGCAAGACATAGGTGTTTAAGAGTGTTTTTACTCAAATTATGTAGGATTTGTGTAATTCATAAGTGTTTCCTACATAAATAATCTAAGCGTAGAATTAATGGAAGCTGTTGACACAAATAGTATGCTTTCTGGTTCTGATGATTGTATTCAAGACTGTAAATCTCATCAGCTTGTTGAATCTCATCAACTATTTCTAATAGGTTGTTTTTAAATTAAAATATCTTATGTGAATCATAGGATGGATGTAAAGATTCTACCTAATATTATGCTAGCTTTTGTTCTTACATATTTTCACAGGATACCTTGCTTTAAGCAATAAATTTATTTTTGAAAAGTGGTAAATCAAATTCTAGGTAAGGATTTTACATTAATGTCCAACAGGTGATTAACTAAAAGTAGGTTTGTTCAGTTTTATAATTGGTATTGCAGTAACTTCCTCATCAGTTGGAATATTTTTAATTATAACATGGATTTTATTAAAGAAAACTAAGTTATAGAGAGGTTTGGCTTAGAACAGATGATTGTTAGGGCCTTTTATTATATAGAATGCCATATTTTAATAAAACACATGAAATAGAATTTTATGTAAGTAATAATTTATAGTGTTTCTCTAATAAACCTTTAATAACTTATATTTAAATTTTTTGGTGAAAAAATGTTTCCATATCCAGTTACATTTTCTCTAAATCCTGTCTCCTGTCATTTCTATTTTAATATATTTGCTTATACTGATCCTTGAATTTTTAACTTCAAAGTGTATAGTAAATCTGGTTTCTCTTCATTTCTTTGCATGCATCTATCAGCCTAGTGATTTAAGGAAACATCGTAGAAAGGTAAATTGTTTAGTAATTTAACATATCTTTGTATCTCCATAATGTATTGAAGAGTACCTATCATATTTTACGTAAATGTAGCATTATGTAGTTGTATGATAATGAATGGTTGGTGTTTTAATGGAAGTGTTTAAAGTGACCTAGCACCTTACTGATGATTGTTCTATTGGAAATTGGTCATTAGCGGTTTTCACAGAACACTGGGGCAAATGTAACAGCTTGCCATTCTCTCACCTTTTCAGCCTTCTGATCATTACATGCTTATTCATAGTAGACATAGTAATTTTAAAAATAAGAAATTACTAGTGCAAAGCTATAGATTGTAGATTCGGGGGAACCCATTTTCGTAATAATCACAGCTAGCATTGGGCTCTTGCTGTATGCCAGGCACTGTGCTGAGTGCTTTCCCAGTCTGGTACAGGCTGAGTGTCCCTGATCTGAGATGCTTAGGGCCAGAGGTATTTCAGATTTCAGATTTGTTTAAATTTTGAACTATTTGCATTACACTTACTAGTTGAGCCTCTCAAATCTGAAAATCCAAAAGCTGAAATGCTCCATTGACCATTTCCTTCAAGCATCATGTCAGCACTCAAATTATAGATTTTGGAGCATTTTGAATTTCAGATTTTTGGGTTTGGGATGCTCAACCCGTATTTAATCCCCATACACATCCCTGTGAGGTTACTGTTGTTATCCCCATTTTACAGATGTGGAAACTAAAGCTTAGAGAGGCCCCACAGTGCACAGTGCAGATTTGAGTTCAGATTTGTCTGATTTCAAAACCTGACAGTTGACCACTTCACCATCTAGCCTTACTTGTCTCAGATACTCTGACCTCCCTGGCAGCACTCCTACAGAAGGAGGCCCAAGGCCACTTCTCTTTAGAGATAACTGTGGATTGGGCCTTCCTGTTCTCGAAGGAAGTAGAGTACATTAGGAGCAGATCTGCTCAGTGGCTGTTCTTTATGTTGACCCAAAATCTCTCCCTCATCACTTTCACGCTCTGGTCTGTATTCTGTGCCCCTGTCTGAAACCCGCCTGATGGTGCGGTGACCGGACAGCTCTTCGGATACCTAAAGGCAGCTATCCTCTGACAAAAGCGTGGGACCTGGTCAGCAGCTGTCTGTGAGCTGCTCTGTTGGGTGATTTAGTGAAACTGCTTGGGTTCAGATCCTAGTTCAATCGCTGATGAGTTTGTGACCTGGGGTCTGTTTGTACCTTGGTTTGCTCTCCTGAGAAGTGAAGATAATGATAGAACAGTGCCACTTAAAGTGGCATTGGACCTGTGGCTGTCTGTGGTGAGATAAGGAGCTTACACCAGCAGCAGCAAGACACAGAGCACGGCCTTCAGTTCAGCTGACTTCTATTGGATCGTTTTTTCTTTATTTTTTGATAGCAAGATTTTCTGAGTGAAGGAAGTAGCATGTTGATTGACACTTAGACATGATAACCTGGCCCTGTTGGTCACTGGTAACTTCAGCGTGCTACTTGGTGTCTTTGAGGAGCCTGGTCCTTGGGTGGTTGTGAGGTTAAACCAGGGGTGCGTGCAGAGTGCCACGCCTGGTGCCAGACCTGGTCCACAGGAGACTGTCGCCTTCCTCCTTTGTGCCAGTGGTGTTGGTGTAGACCAAGAGGACTTCCCTGCTTTCTAGTAGGCCTGAGCTGGGATGGAGGCAGAAGTCTGGCACGTGACAGCACTACAGCATATGGAGGAGTGCGGAGGGCGGCGTGTGGAGGGGTGTGGAGGGTGGCGTGTGGAGGGGTGCGGAGGGTGGCGCGTGGCGGGGTGCAGAGGGCAGCGCTGGCCGGGCTCATGGGGCTTTCCCTGGACCCTGTTAACAGCTTATAGCCGGCTGCGTGTCAGCTTTCTCTGTACCCTGTTTTTGGTTTTGTTTTTTTAAAACAGATGATTGTTTTAAACTGAATTTTGAAACTTAAGCTTCATATTGATAATTTCTAGCTTTGAAAGCCTTTCATTGTTTTGTGATTGTAACTGGTAATTAGGAAAGGATGCAGGATTCATTTGCATTTTAACTGTTAGTTGAGATTATGTCCTAAATGAGCGCAGCTCCATTTTGCATTGAATGCACTTGGTCCTCCCTGAGCCACAGTGGGGCTACAGTAGGATTGATACACTTTACACAATCCCATTTAAGAAGCAGAAATTCAAACTGAGCCCAGTGGTACGTGCTTGTAGTCCCACCTACTTTGGAGGCCGAGGCAGAAGAATCAGTTGAGCACAGGAGTTTGAGGCTGCAGCGCACCATGATCACACCTGCAAATAGCCACCGCAGTCCAGCCTGGGAATCGCAGCAAGAACCTGGCTCTTAAAATTTTTTTTTAATAAAATAAAGTTCACTGTTCAAGTCTTGCTGTTTATAGTAATGCTTACTGAACATGTTTTATGAAATCCAGTCCCACTCAAAACCAGAAAACACAAATGTATAATAAGCAGGATCTGCCTAGACCCTGCAGGGGTGAGTCTGTTCACTGTTGTTACCACCATCCTGCTCCCTCAGCACATGGGCATATTCATGTTCCACTGCAAAAACAAAAAAACCCAGGGAGTCTGACAAAGATCATCTTGTAATGATAAGCCTAGAAGTATTTTCTTTTAAGCCATATTGAACAAAAATGTTTAAACTGCGTAGAAGTGCTTCAATTTATAGTGTCCGTCCAAACATTATTGGGAAATATGAGCCATACACGTGTATGGGGGTCATGGGCTGTTCCTTGTTTATTTTTACCCCGTTTAGACAAAAAAGTATTTGACAATTTTGCCCAAGAGGTTTCTGCCCTCTCTAGTGTTTCTTTTGAAGGACATCAGGAGATAAACATATTTGTTGCTGGCTCTTCATTAGTGCAAGTTAATGCTGTCTGACGTTTGTAACGATGTGGTTTATCGGCATTGCTCAGATCTCTGCTGCCCCTTCAGAGACTGTCCTCATGATGTGCCTAGGATTCCGGGGAGGGCAGAACCTTGGGCTGCATGGAGGAGGCTGAGGATGAGAGGCATCCCTGTGTCCTGCTGGGCCCCAGCGCATGCTCGTGGGGAGGCAGACCAGGAGTCTGACGGCTCTGTGGTGCTGTGCTGTGTGGCCCTTCAGAATGGTGCCAGACTGAAACAAGACTTTCTGTGCTGGCAGAAAGCACAGTGAATCGATTTTCAAAGAAGTTTATGGCTGTAATTTAAGGCCCGAGTTTTTCACTGTCTGCTGTTAACTAACTCTGTGCTTCCCTCACCCCTCAGTTGCCACCTTCCAGAGAAGAGGTACGAGATGACAAGACAACCATAAAGTGTGAAACCTCCCCACCTTCCTCCCCGAGAGCCCTTCGGTTAGACCGGCTGCACAAAGGGGCGCTGCACACCGTCAGCCACGAGGACATCAGGGACATAAGGAAGTAAGGAGCCTGCAGCAGCCCCATGCAGAGCGCACTTGTCTTTTCGTTTCCAGTGTTGAGAAATCGACGAATCTTTTCTTGAGTAAAACAGTGATTTTCTAGAATTACACCTTAATTCAGTTGAGTGTATTTACATGTTACACTTAGTATGCCTACCACTGCTCTGGGCTATAGTGAAATCCAGCAGAAGATGCATATCTGTTTGGGCAAGCTTAGTTTGGAAAGAAAGGAGTTAAATGATATCAGCAAGTTTTGGAAAAACTTCATGTCTTCAGAGTCTACAAATTGACTACTTTCTATTCTTGATGGAGAGTTTGGCAAGCAGATGACAGGCTTGGGATTGGAACCACTCTCTAGGACAACCCGTGCCTTTCTTGCACCTTTTGTAAGCTGTGGAGAGTACCAAGTTGTAATTACCAATTTACTGAGTGTCCCCTCTCAGGAAACCAATTAGCTATTTTGTTACTAGTCTACTATCTATGCTATCTTTTTTTTTCTTTTTGATATAGAGTCTCGCTCTGGTGCCCAGGCTGGAATGCAGTGGCATGATCTTGGCTTACCACAACCTTCACCTCCCAAGTAGCTGGGACTACAGGTGCACGCCACCATGCCCGGCTAATTTTTGTATTTTTAGTAAAGATGGGGTTTCACCATGCTGGCCAGGCTGGTCTCGAACTCCTGAGCTCAGGATCCGCCTGCCTCGGCCTCCCAAAATGCTGGGATTACAGGCGTGAGCCACCGCGCCCGGCCCCTCTTTTTTTAAACTCCATTGGATTTCGGTTCTGTGCCAGGCAATATGCAGGGGAGACATGTATATTAATTTTTGCAGTAACTCCTCAGGCAGTTAACATTGCCACGATTCTCAGCTGAGCAGAGTAATGCTCAGGGCGGTTGTGGGAGCTGCTGGAGGGGAAGCAGGCAGACCATTGGGCTTTAGCACCTGATGGCGCGGAGTCAGGGCCTCCCCTGGAGGGGAGGGGAGCTCCATGTCAGAGAGAGTCTCAGCTGCCTAGAATGAGTCTCCGTGCCGACCTCGCCAGGAGCCTGCCTTTATCATGCATGATGCGCTTGGTGAGGAAGATGTGTGTGAAAGAGACTGGAAGTGCTTGTAGGGAAGTTTGCGACTGTTAATACGTGAAGTATCCTACAAGGGCACGTGGTAAAGATCCGTTTTCTTTCCTCGAAGCTCCACAGGCTCCCAGGATGGTCCCGTGAGCAACCCCAGCAGTAGCAACAGTAGCCAGGACTCGCTCCACAAAGCCCCAAAGAAGAAAGGCATTAAGTCCTCCATTGGCCGCTTGTTTGGCAAGAAAGAAAAGGGCCGACCTGGACAAACTGGCAAAGAAGCATTAGGACAAGGTTGGTTGGTTTTCCGCACCCTTCTCAGCACCCAGGGGTCGGGGAGGAAGGCACTGCCTTCAGTGCCAGCAGTTGCCACGCGGTGCTCCGGGAGCCGTGTGCTCTCCAGGGAGCAGCAGCTGTGAAGGCTTGGGAGCTAGACAGCAGCAGTTTATATGAAGGCATGGGAGCTAGAGAGCAGCGGTTTATGCCCACTTGCCACTCAGGTACAACACATTTTCTGTCTTGAGCATTTCTGTCTTGCGCATTTGGTTATCTAGTCAGAAACTTAACCTTAAGAAATGATTTCACTCTGAACCTGCAAATATTCATCCGCCTATTTATGAAAACATAGAACTTTGTCATGCTGATTTTTACTTCTGAGCTGTTCTGCTTCCTCACAGCTGGTGTTTCCGAGACGGATAACTCATCTCATGATGCCTTGGGACTTAGCAAATTGGGGGGACAGGCTGAAAAAAATCGTAAACTTCAAAAAAAGTAAGCTTTGTATTATTTCTTCATCTCATCGAATGGTTTTCAGTTGTGCCTAAGCTCTAACTAGTGTTTTTTAATTTTAATAGCTAGCTATGTATATATGCATTATATTCTGAAAACTTTACCTACAGCCTTAATTAAGTGGTACTTTCTGGAAGATTTAGTGTTTGTGAAATTTCGAAGAAACTCACACTGGTATCCCTATCATCTTGGAAAGTTGTTCAACCAGGAGATAGGGTGGGTGAGAGTTGGACTCAGCTGCCTGAGCACTGGAGTTGGCCCTGGCGCCTGCAGAGTTCACTTTGTGACATTGAGGAAGTGACCTAGCATCTCTGTGCTTCAGTTTTCTCCTCTGTAAAGTGGGGATCCTAGTAGTACATACCTTGTATGGCTTTTATGAGAATTAAATGGGATAATATGCATAAAGTTCTTTAAATAGTACCAGCAAGTAATAAACAAGTTGTAACTGTGGCCAGTACAGCGACTGTTGCTTGCCAACGTTCAGGATTTGCTCTTCATACTAGTGATCTGTCTGAAACATTCGTCATGTTGCATTTTTTTCTCTTCTGTAGATTTTGTAGTTTTATCTCAAATAGACTCCCGATTTTATAGCCTGTTTATTAAGTTTTAATTCTAAACTAAGTCCGCTTCTGACAATAAGCTGTAATATTTGGGATGGCTTTCAACAAAGGAGCACAGGCAGTGTGATGCCCCGGGGTGAGGGTGTGGAGGAATCGGGTTTCTGTCCCTGGGCCTTCTGGGATGCGGGATGAGTTGTGTGTTGGCTGACTGTAGATGAACTAGATAGGCTGAGACAATGCCCAAGTGAGCTAACAAATGAAGAACAAAACTAAACCCACTTCTGCAATAAAATAGGCAGTTTGTATAGTCTATGGGGTAAGGGCTGAGCTTGAGAAATGTGGAAGATGGTAACGCCAGGCTTACAGGGTGAAACTTGATGGGCTGTGTGATGACTCTGACTGTGGGAAAAATCATCTGGCCACTTTTAAGTGCCCTGAGAAACCAACGCTCATCTGGAAATTGGGGCCCAAAGACGCACCAGAGCCTATGGGGACCCTCTCCCCTAGAGGCCCCTTTGCCTTTAGCCCCTAGAGTTGCCAGCTGATTTTTTCTGTTGTGAAATCTATCTCATTTTAGTTTTCTTTTCAAAGCCTTTATAAATGCTTTATTGATTATATTTTAGGTAAAATGCTCTTATGTTAACAGTACCATAGGAATACTCAGTTTTTTGGTTCCCTGTACATGGAAATTTATAGAAACCACGTAACAGCAAAATCTGATTTGAACATTGCTATGCTTGAACTGTGTAAGAAATTTTTTTTTTGAGACGGAGTCTCGCTCTGTCACCCACGCTGGAGTGCAGTGGCGCAATCTTGGCTCACTGCAAGCTCTGCCTCCTGGGTTCACGCCATTCTCCTGCCTCAGCCTCCCGAGTAGCTGGGACTTATAGGCACCTGCCACCACACCCGGCTAATTTTTTGTATTTTTAGTAGACACAGGGTTTCACCATGTTAGCCAGGATGGTCTCGATCTCTTGACCTCGTGATCCGCCCGCCTCGGCCTCCCAAAGTGCTGGGATTACAGGCATGAGCCACCGTGCCCAGCCAAGAATGTTTTAAAATAACTTGGGTAATTGCCATTTGGCCCTGTGAAACTTAATGTTAGAACTAAACTCTCTGCCTCCTGGAAACATGCTAGGAAAATTTCATTCCTTAGATTTTGCTTATGTTACTGTTTTTATTATAGTAAGTATGAGGAAGTGAAATAAAACTTCTCTGTTGTTTATGTTGTGCTTGGGATCCATGTGGAAGTTCTGAAATGTACCAGCTCCTTAGTGGGGAAAATTTCCAAGTACAAAGATTATTTGTCTGATTATAGAGGGCAGTTTCATTTTTTTCACTTAAACTGAGATAAAATTGATTTTAGAAAAAGTGCTTTGATTGATTGATTGATTGATTGATTGAGACGAAGTCCCTCACTCCATCGTCCGGGCTGGAGTGCAATGGTGCGATCCTGGCTCACTGCAACTTCCGTCTCCTGGATTCAAGCGATTCTCCTGCCTCAGCCTCTCAGCAGCTGGAATTACAAGCGTGTGCCACCATGCCCAGCTAATTTTTTTGAATTTTTAGTAGAGATGGGGTTTCACCATGTTGGCCAGGCTGGTTTTGAATTCCTGACCTCAAGTGATCTGTCCACCTTGGCCTCCCAAAGTGTTGGGATTACAGGTGTGAGCCACCACGCCTGGCCTAAAGTGTCTACATATAAATGTGAAAAAAAGCGCATTTTCCAGAAAAAGTATTGTGTGAATACAGTTTAATATTTATGCCATTCTTAAGAATGAACGTATATTTCTCAGAATTATTTTCTTCTTATTAACCCCTGATTTAACTCAAAGGTGTGCTTTTAACTGCAAAATTTACACAGCCAGATGCTTTCACTTACAGAGAACTTAAGGAATCTGGCGAGTTTGGTGGCAAGCTGATTTCAAGTTTTGTAAGACACAGCATGCTGGGCGCTTTTGGTGCCTGGGATACGTAGTAATGAACCCTCAAGTCGGGGCTGGCTGTCCTAGAGCCATTCGTCAGCTTTGATAGTGCATAGTGCTTCCACAGCACTTTCAGAATTCCCCAGGGTTATTGAAACACCGTCTCTTGAAGTAACCTTGCTTTTAAAGTGTTCCCTTTTTATGTTCTCCTTTTTGTCTTCGTAGTGCTTTCTCAGGGTAAGCAGACTCAGGAGATTTGCTGGGCTGAATGTGGGCAGTCACCAGCCACAGGCTGTATGCTGAGCTTCTTGAGAGGATCTTTTTATTTTTTTATTTTTGCCCTTGCAAAATAAAAGAAGGTCCTTGCACCGTTGGCCAGGCAGAAGTGCAGTGGCGCGTTCACCACTCACTGCAGCCTTGACCTTTATTTTTAGTAGAGATAGAGGTCTCACTATGTTGACCAGGCTGGTCTTGAACTCCTGGCCTCAAGTGATCTTCCCGCCTCTGCCTCTCAGTGTTGGGATTACAGGCGTAAACCACCACACCTGGCCCAAGGATCTTTTTAGTTTTGCATGAGAAATGCTGACTCCATCCATTTCTCATTAGGGCGACCCTACATCTTTCCTCAGGACTCTGCCAGTGTGCCATGGCCATGGAGCGTGGGAGGGGCTATGCCTGGGTCACAGAACTGTACTTGTGGTGGTGGTGTTTTTTTATGGGTTTCGGAGAGGGTCCTGCTCTGTCACCCAGGTGGCAACTGTACTTGTGAAAGCAAGTCTTGTTCACTCTATGCAGGGTGCCAGAGGATTGAAAAGCTTCAGTCTTATGAAAGCAAGGCAATATATTTAGTTTGGGTAGTTGAGAGAAAGCACTTCCTCCCATCCCTTACATACTGTTTGATCAGCAAAAACTCACACAAGCTTCTCATTATGAAAGACAGCTTTACCATTATGCTATGTCTTAATTATAAAATGTACAACATTATTCACAAATTATATGACCTTTCTGCCTTATAGCATTCTCTGTAGCAAGTGAAAGAGCCAAGTCTGAGATCAAGCAATAAAGGAGGAATGTAGTTGTTCATGTAAATGAACAGCCCAGAGGGCCAGGGTGGAGTGGCCTCAGCCATCTCCAAGTTCTGGACTCTGCATCCCCTCAACACAGGGGCCTTCTTCCCATGACTGGAACAGTCCCCCCAGAGAAAACAGGGGCTCTGATGTTCCCACCTGGAGTGCCAGCCCAGGGGTGTGGTCCCATGTTTGGTCTTACAGATCATGGACTGATCTGATAGGGGAGGGGAGCCAGGACACACACCGAGGCCTGGGCCCGCCACCCAGATGGGGTCTCCTCTGCCTTCTCCCTAACTTCCTGTGACTCTTACACACATCCGTCTACCTCCACTGTCTTAACACTGTTTCCACTGTTGCCTCTGGACCCAGAAGCGTCTCCATTCTGGAAAAGACTTTTTATAAAAGCTAGTGATCATTGCCAGGAAGAGGGTACTGGTGAAGTCTAGGACAGTGTACACCAGTCTCCAAGTAATAGAGGTAAAGAATTATTTTTTGACGATTATTTTTATTTACAGTGAGTATCTATTACATGTTAAAAAACAAAGTCTCTGGCAGAGTGCCAAGGCTGAGCATAAGTTGGGAACCCTCCAGACTTGGCAGCAGTCAGATCCTCCCTGCTCCTTGGCCAGGCCATGGACACTCAAGGCCTTAGCAGTTAACCAGATTGTTAGCGTTCAGAGCTTTTTCTGGGATTGATGTGGCAGGAATTACCTGTACTACTTCCTAGACCCACCAGTGTGTGAAGGAAGCTCTACTGGCTGTCTTTGAAGGGCATTTGTCCCAAGGGAACAGAAGGCAGGGTTTCAGCCACCACCTGGTGATTGGCGCCATGCGGCGCGTCCTTCCTCCCAGCCCCTTCATTTCGCGTCTTGCGATACCACTTCATACTCCTAAGAAAAGTCTGCTGCTATTAAAATGTATTGAAGAGCCAATATCAAATTTTTAGAAATAAGAGATTCTATGGTGTATGTCTTATGAAATTATTATAGAAAAAATGGACTAAAAGCAGCCTAGGGATGTTTGAATGACTTGGGGATATCTGTACTTGCAAACCAAATGTATGTGTCCTCTCCATTACAATGACACCTTCTCTCTGAGGCTTTTTATTTTTTTTAAACAATTAGCCTCTTTGAAAGCCTTGTAGGTAAACACTTGAGAAATAAGATGAGATTCACCAAGCTTATAGTGTTATTTCTCAGATACCTATGTTAGACAACATTATGTTAACTTGTTTGATTCTGTAAGGAGATGAGGATTCTGTAGAGAGTCAGAGGAAGTCATTCAGTATTTTCTCACTCAGGCATTCTTTGTAGTATGCACAGAACTCGTGTGAAATGGATGGTGTTGATACTGTTAAAGCTGTAGAAGATTAAAGGAAAATGATGAGAATTTATAGTCGTCTCTCAGAGTCTGTGGGGGATTGGTTCCAGGACCCCTCCTGAATACCAAAATCCATGGAAGCTTAAGTCTCCTGTATAAAATGCCATGGTATTTCCATGTAACGTAGGCATAATCTCCCGTAGACTTTAAATCATCTCTAGGTTCTTTACAATACCCAATGGAATATAAATGCTATGTAAACAGCTGTTGTACTGTATTTTTTTTTGTTGTTTTTTCCCACTGAATATTTTTGATCTGCAGTTAGTTGAATGTGTGGATGTGGAAGCCGCAGATACAGAGGGCAGACTGTATACTGCTAGACTTTTGCAAATGCTCAGAACGCTTTGTTAACTTATTTTATATATGTGTATAATAGTGGTTCCTTGATTTTGTTTTTGCTGGTTTTAATTTTTTTTTTTTTAGAGATAGGGTCTCACTCTGTTGCCTAGGCTGGAGTGCAGTGGCACAGTCATGGCTTACTGTAGCCCTGACCTCCTGGGCTCAGGCAATCGTTCCACCTCAGCCTCCCAAGTAGCTGAGACTACAGGCATGCGTCACCATGCCTGGCTAATTTTTTTTTTTTTTTAATTTTTGTAGAGATGCATCTCATTATATTGCCCAGGCTGCTCTTGAACTACTGGCCTCAAGCAGTCTTCCTGCCTCAGCCTCCCGAGTAGCTGGGACTACAGGGATGTGCCACTACACCTCGCTAATTTTTAAAATTTTTTGTAGAGTTGGAGTCTTGCTGTGTTGTCTAGGCTGGTCTTGAACTCCTGGGCTCAAGTGGTCCTCCTGCCTCAGCCTCCCAAAGAGCTGGGATTACAGGTGTGAGCTACTGTGCCTGGCTGATTCTTTAATTTTCAATATCTTCTCCTTTATAGGCATGAATTGCTGGAGGAAGCCCGGAGACAAGGTTTACCTTTTGCCCAATGGGATGGTCCAACGGTTGTGGTCTGGCTAGAGGTACATCCTTCATTTAACATGCAGTTGCATGAGTTACAGTATGTGAACTTCTGTTCTACCTTGTAGACTGTACCTCACTGTGCTGCCTTCCGCTTTCCGCCTCCAGCTCTGGGTTGGGATGCCAGCCTGGTATGTGGCTGCCTGCCGAGCAAACGTGAAAAGCGGGGCCATCATGTCGGCCCTGTCCGACACAGAGATCCAGCGTGAGATCGGCATCAGCAACCCCCTGCACAGGCTGAAGCTGAGGCTGGCCATCCAGGAGATCATGTCGCTGACCAGCCCGTCCGCCCCGCCCACATCTAGAACGGTACGTTCAGAGACAACCCCTGCATTCTTTGGAAACAGGGAATGCCTCTCTGAAGGTATCCCTGCCCTGCTGACATTGCTTCTCCAGTTCCTTAACAGCATATCGAGTATAGTTCTAATTCAAAATTTTAGTATCACACACATTAGAACTTTTAATTTTGGGGAATTGGATGGTCAAAAGAAACTTTATTAAATGCTTTTATGAAAGATTGGCTAGAATGGCATCATACTATAAAAATATGAGCTTTTTTAAACATAGAAAAGCGATTACAAATTTAAATATGAAAATATGAAATATGAAACTACCAAAAAAAATTGGTAGAGATGGGGGTCTCGCTGTGTTGCCCAGGCTGGTCTTGCACTCCTGGGCTCAAGCAGTCCTCCCACCTCAGCCTTCCAGTGTACTGGGATTACAGGCGTGAGCCACCACGCCCAGCTGAGTTTATCAAAATTGAATCAGTCTAAGGGCCTCTTGAAAGAAAAGCTTAATATTTTAAGGACACATTTTATAATTAAATGTTTTGAATTTCATTTTTCAGTTTTCATGATTCAAACTGAGTAATTAACATTTGTGCTATATATAAAGGTATTTGCTAAGCCAGTTATAGTGTATTTTAAAATGTTACTGGAATATAATATACATATAGAGAAATGCACATATGAGTGAACAGTTAAATGAATTTGTAAGTCAGCATCCCCTGTGTGGTCCACACCTACGTTGAGAAATGGGATCTGACCAGGGCTCTGAAGGCCTGCTGCTCCTTCTGAGGCACTGCCCCTTCCCTAGGGCTGAGCACCTGGCTCCTGATGCCATAGACTGCTCTGTTTGTTTCGTTCTTCATGTGTATAAACAAGATCATGTAGTATTCACTCTCTTGTGTCTGGCTTCTTTCACTTAATGTTATGTCTGTGAATTCCTCCGTATCATTCCATGTGTAAGTAGCATCTTAAGGAGTAAAATTTTTGTGTCTAGTTCAGAGGACTGGCTCTTCCAGGCTTCTTAGAAGCACCCATTTGTTTATTTATTTATTTAAGTTTTTTATTTTTTAGAGGCAAGGTGTTACTCTGTCACCGAGGCTGGAGTGCAGTGGCTCAATCATAGCTCACTGCAGCCTCAACCTCTTGGGCTCAAGCGATCTTCCCACCTCAGCCTCCCAAGTAATTGGGACTACAGGTGTGCACCACCACACCCAGCTAATTTCTAAAAACTTTTTAGAGACAGGGTCTTGCTATGTTGACCAGGCTGGTCTGGAACTCCTGGCCTCCAGTAGTCCTCCTGCCTCAGTGTCCCTGAGTGCTGAAATTACAGGTGTGAGCCACCATGCCCAGCCAGAAGCATCCATTGAAATATAGCTGACATACTAGTAAGAGATACTTGTTATCCCACTGTCAAAACTGATCCCTAAGGAATTTTTGTATTTTTTGTAGAGATGGGTCTCACTGTGTTGCCTAGGCTGGTCTGGAACTCCTGGGCTCAAGTGATCCTCCTGCCTCAGACTCCCAAGTAGCTGTGACTACAGGCATGCACAGCCATGCCTGGAAAAGGTCCCTAAATTAGAATTCTAATCCTCCCTTCCCCATCATTCCAGTTTGTAGACATTTTTTAAAATAAAAACTAAAGGGGAAAATAAAGATGAGATCACTGGTTGCCTTGTAACCAGTGTTTTACTGTATTTGATTTATTTGGCCTGTAGTTGTTTTCCATTTGGGGAGCTGAAGACCCTGGGAGCTCAGGATTTCAAGCAGTTCACAAATCTGCAAATGTTCATCCAACATGAGCTGTACTTATACAGTTTCTCTCCATGTGGGATGTCCCTGAAAGTCCTTGAGAAGGGTTATCCTACGTGACAAAGAACTATGTTAATAAAAACAAGCATGGTTATTGGGAGATAAGGGCAGGCCAACTCCAGATTTATAAAGTTCAGACTTTCTACACTGGCTGGATTCCCAGTCTCTGCTTTTAGTCTCCTCAGGAGAAAACAAATTCTTGTTGTGATGAAGGGCCTCACACATTTCTCCAAGGAGCACGTCAGCGCTGGATTCAGGGCTCCCAGTTACCTTACAAAAGACGTTTTGCGGGGTTTTATTTGTTTTATTTATTTTTTTCTTCTTAATGAACAAATTACGGTGATGAACAATAAGCTTTGTCCTCCCCTGTTGCTCCAAGAGCTCCTTTCCCACAGCCTGCCTCGGGAGCAGTGTCTGAGCTCTTCCCTGGTTGTTTCACATGACAGTGGCCTTGCTGAAAATGAAGGTGCTGTGTGGTTTCTCCAATGTTTATCCACTGTCTTCAGTAATGATGGAGATACCTTACATAAGGCAGACTCTTCATACCATGTCAAAGTGCAAGGAAAAAATCTCCCTCAAGTAGATACACAGGCCACTGTCTGTCTCGTGTCTGGTTCTGATGGCTGCACAGAGGCATCGACACTGCCTAGCACATCCGTGACCCCCTCTGCCCTGCGGCCTGCCTTCAGCCTTTCACGCCGTCGCGGAGCATCTGCGGCAGAAAGCCCTCCAATAGCCAAGCAAGAGTTTCATGCTGGATGAACCCGGGAGGCGGAGCTTGCAGTGAGCCGAGATCGTGCCACTGCACTCCAGCCTGGGCGACAGAGCAAGACTCCGTCTCAAAAAAAAAAAAAAAAAAGAGTTTCATGCTGGATTCTTTGTTGTTAATCTGCTTTAAATATATTGAATCAATAGTTACTTGAGAATTACTCAAAGTTTCCAGAGGTATACAACGTGTTTTCTTCTCTTGATATTTCACATACCTCGGGTAAGCATGGCATCTAAAGCTCTGGGCATCGTGTGCTCTTCTCCTGGTGGTGGTGACCACCCAGTGTTAACAGGGAATGGTTATTCTGTACGGGCATCTGAACTGAAAGAAGAGCGAACTTTGCCTCCTCGGCCCCTTCTCTGTGCCTGTGGCTTATGCGTCTGCCCCTCTCCTCTTTGTCACTGCTTCCCTTGCCCTGGATGTGGTTGGTGCACTGGGGTCACCTTAGACCACAGGAAATGTCTGGTTAACACACGAAGAGATGGAAACGCTCGCAGCCACGCAACAAACGGTTAGTCACGCCCCACAGCCTGCACTCCTCCCGGCGCGTTTTCCACTTAAGACCGTCTGGGTTCTTTGCCTTTTTGTTGAAAACAAACATGTTATTTTCCATTCAGTTGTTCCAGATAAGTATTTCCTTTAGTTATTAGTTGAATGTGTAAGTAGAATTTGTATTTTATTTTAGATTTTTTCCAGGAACTTCAAGTTGGTAGACTCTGTCTTTAGAATAGCTTTAATCTAGCTCTCCTTTTGGAGAGATCTCAGTTGAGCCTCCGTGTGACTGTGTGGCCCTTTCTCCTTCCATGGATGTGCTTGGCATGGAGAGAGTCTGCTCCTTGCATGAGAAGTTGAAATTGTTGGTTTTGCATGAGTTTTGCATGATGCTTTGATAGTCTGAACTTTTTCCCTCAGTGAAGCTGCATCTTCCCTGCAGAGTTGCGTTGCCTGCATTACCGAGCTCACCAATACTAACAGTTATGTTCTTTTGCATTCCTAACCACGTAACCCCAGGAAGATGAGGAGGGAAGCTGGGCTCAGGTTGGAGTCTTTCTCTAATATATTCTTCACTACATGTACAGCAGCAAAAAGCAATTGGAGTGTGAAAACTTGTGTAATCTACTCTTTTTGATGTTTATAGCATCTTAGTTTATTCGGAGTACAGGATCGTTAATGATTTGAAAGCACTGGTCAAGCAAAGCATAGGATCAAAGAGTACGTCTCATGGACAATTTTGAATATTTCTCATATGATGCCATGGCAGTTATTTTTAATTAATGTAGATTGCTTTGTTTAACATATGATCTTGTATACAAAGTCTTGTGGCTTAGGCAGCTTCTGAGATTATGTATGTAATTTCCTGGTAGGGTAACGTTATTACAAGATACACTGATAGGGAAATTGTGTTCTAATAAATTTCCAAACACAAAAATTGGCACAGTGACTTTTCCTCTGTGTCTTTGTGTTGATTTTTTACTAAATACTATCCTAATACTATGTCCACTTAAAGATTTTCTTACTAATGGAATCCTAAGGAATTTAGCCTCTTCTCGAGTACTGTATATTTGAATTTTCAGCTTCTCAATTCTTTAACTCACCAAAAGCTCTATCCCAACTGTTTTGCATTCTGTATGTTCAGACAGCTTGCTGAAATGTCGTGCGATGCCACCAGCCTTCTGTGGTCAGGGTGTATGTCTCAGTGGCACATTGCAGCCATGAGGCATGGACAAGCAGTTCTAGAGGCTTTCCTGAATGGACTGTAACTGAGGGCTTCAGAATAATCATTATATATCTGAAAAGAATCAAAAGGATTTTAAATTCTAATTTTCCTGATTATGAGGTGATGGTTGAAGCAGGTGTTTCCTTCTCTTGGTACTCCTAAAATCTAGCCCATTAGACTGTCCCCCCACCTTTTTTTATTTTTATTTTTTAACAAAATAGAATAGCTATAATGTGATTCTGTGGGCTTTTTTCTCTCTTGATTTAAGCATTCTGTGCCTCTCCTCCAGATAAATAACCTCATTGTTTAACTTGTTAGATATCCCTTTATAGGACCAATCATGACCATAAATGAATTATACAGGGTACATTTCATAATTACTTAAATTTCAGTATATTTTCAACCAGGTAGCAGAACTTGGTTAGTAATTCAGTATGAGATTGCCCGAGTCAGGGACATGAACTGTAAAGTAAGCTTAACCTTGCTCTTTGCAGTGGAGATATAAACAAGACTGAGCTGTGGTGATGGCTCCAGAACTAGCCGACATGCAGCCTAGTGGAAGCTCCCATCACTTTCCCTCCTTCCTCCTTCTTGCTTCCAGATGGGACTGCCACCTGCTGCCAAGGGCAGTGCACTGTGGCCAGCTCTTAAACCAGGGAGAACTATGAGCTGCCCCTAGACACTCAGAGGAGGAAAACATCAAGGCGTGGTCAAAACCATTTATACGTCATTTAACAAATAGTAAGAGTGCTGGCTGTGTGGAGCGTCTGTGAGCAGGACGCCCGTGGTCCCCCGATCATGGAGCTCCCATTTTATGGAGTTCATAAAACTGGGTTGTACTTGTGACTGTTTCAGTGATGGGAATAAACACTGTGCAGTGGGTGTCTCTTCTAGTTCAGATGTTCTCTGGACTGAGATCACCTGGTATATTTTTTTCCAGAAGGCTGCTAAGGCAGCCCAGGACAAGAGGTGGGTCTCCCTGGGATGGAGCCTGATCTTTCTGCGAGTTTATGTTATAGGCCACTTCAGGAGTCTCAGCAGAGCATATAATGAGGAAACAGAAATAAGTAGAGTTCTGCTTCCATGCAGTTTTCTATTTAGACAATTCCTTTGTTTAATTTCCCCATTTAAGAATACATAATCAGCAAGCAAGAAAATAATACCAGATATCCATGCTACACGTATCAGGCCTAGGCCAGGTGCAGTGGCTCATGCCTGTAATCCCAGCACTTTGGGAGGCCGAGGCAGGTGGATCACTTTCAGCCCAGGAGGGCAAGACCAGCCTGGGCAACATGGGGAAACCCTGTCTCTACAAAAAATATAAAAATTAGCCAGGTATTTGTGGCTTGAGACTGTAGTCCCAGCTGTTTGGGAGGCTTAGGCTGGAAAATCGCTTGAGCCCTGAAAGCGGAGGTTACAGTGAGCCGATAACATGCCACTGCACTCCAGCCTGGGTGACAGAGCGAGACCCTGTCTCAAATAAATAAATATCAGGCCTGTAAGGGTAAGGTTTAGAAGAGTGAATCAAGCATGGTGATACTGTTAGATATCTTGATGATTACCCAAAAATGTTTGGCATATTTCTCACTTTCTCTTTAGAGAAAGCAGTGAAGCATTTTTTTCTAGTAGAATTTAAACATTCTTTGTTAGAATTTGAGTTATTGTTTCTAGCTTGGACCAAATAACAAATGATACTGGAAGCCATAGTTTCAAGACCAACATGGTGTTAGTTGAGAATCACTACAAAGATCCCATAATGTAACTATGACCTGTGACTTAGTCTTCCTCAGCTGGAGACTTCAGGTACCACGGGTACCTTCCTTTGATACGTGTGTGTATATAATGTGTTAAGTTCTTTTTCATTGTACACATTTTGCATGCATTCTGTTAGATTTATCCCTGAGGATTTTACCGGTTTTGATGCCACTGTAAATGGTACTTTTTAAATTTCAATTTTCAGTTCATTGCTAGTATTTAGAAATATAGTTCATTTTTATAAATTGGCCTTGTATCCTGCAACTTTGCTTAAACCCACTTATTCGGGTAGCTATTTTGTAGATTCCTTTTCTACATTGATAATTTTGTCATCTTCAAATAAAGACAATTTTATTTCTTTTGCAATTTATGTGCTTTTTATTTCTCTTTCTTGACCTCTTACAGTGGCTGGGATTTCCAGTACAGTGTAGAGTGAAAGTGGTGAGAGTAGACATCCTTAGTTTGTTCCTTATCTTAGGAGAAACACATTCAGTCTTTTTTTTTTTTTTTCAAAGAGACAGGGTCTCACCATGTTGCCCAGGCTGTTGTCAAACTCCTGACCTCAAGTGACCCGCCCACCTCTGCCTCCCAAAGTGCTGGGATTATAGGCATGAGCCGCTATGCCCAGCTGAGCAGTCTTTCACATTAAGTATGATGTTCACTGTAGGGTTTTTGTAGATGCCTTTTATCCAGTTGAGGCACTTTTCTTACATTTCCAGAATGCTTGGAGTTCCATAAATGATGACAAATCTTGTCAAATGCTTTTTCTGCATCTTTTGAGATGATATGGTTTTTTTCAATCTCTTCATATGGTGAGTTTCATTGATTTTTCTTTTCAAATGTTGAATCAACTTATGTTTCTAGAATAATAAGCCATACTTGTCATGATATCTATTGTTTTAATATGTTGTTGACTTGGCAATATTTTGTTACATATTTTTGGATCTGCCTGAGGGCTATTGATCTATAGTTTTGTTACATCTTTGGTTTTGCTCTTAGGATGATGCTGACCTCATAGAATGAGATAAGGTGTTTCAAACTTTTTTGAAACACTTCTTGTAGAATCGTGGTTATTTATTTATTTATGTTGATAAATGTTTGGTAGAATTCACCAGTGAAGCTATCTTGGGTAGAGATTTTCTTTTTTGTATGTTAGAAGATTTATGATTACAACTTCAGGTTCTAATAGAGATACGTATTACCTGTTTCTGAGAAGCTTTGGTAGTTTATCTTTTAAGAAATTTGTCCATTTCATCTAAGTTGCTTAAAATTGTTCACAGTATTCCCTTATTTTTTTCAATGTCTATTGAATCTGTATTGATGTCCCCTCTTTGTTGTCATTTTGTTTTGTTTTGTTTTTTTTAAGACAAGGTCTTGCTGTGTTACCCAGGCTGGTCTCAGACACCTGGACTCAAGCCATCCTTCTGCTTCAGCCTCCTGAGTAGCTGAAGTTACCGACATGTGCCACCATGCCTGGCTGCCAGCTTTTACTCTTTTTTTTTTTTTTTTTTTTGAGATGGGGTCTCGCTCTGTTGCCCAGGCTGGAGTGCAGTGGCTCAGTCTCGGCTCACTGCAACCTCCGCCTCCCGGTTCAAGCAATTTTCATGCCTCAGCCTCCCAAGTAGCTGGGATTACAGGCGTGTGCCACCATGCCTGGCTAATTTTTGTATTTTTAGTAGAGAAGAGGTTTCGCCATTTTGGCCAGGCTGGTCCCCTCTTTCATTCTTGATAGTGGTGATTTATGTCTTCTGTTTCGTCTTATCCAGTCCGGCTAGAGTTTGTTAATTTGATTGATATTTATGAAGTACTAGATCTTCATTTCACTGGTATATTTGCTGTTATTTTTCTGTTTTCTGTTTCATTGATTTCTGCTTTTTTACCTTGTTCCTTCTGCTTGCCATGGATTTCATTTGTTCTTCTAGTTTTAAGTTTTAATTTTTTTTAAATTTTGAAACACAGTCTCGCTCTATCTCCCAGGCTGGAGTGCAATGGCATGATCTCGGCTCACTGCAACCTCTACCTCCTGGGTTCAAGCCATTCTCCTGCCTCAGCCTCCCGAGTAGCTGGGACTGCAGGCATGTGCCACCATGCCCAGCTAATTTTTGTATTTTTAGTAGAGATGGGATTTCACTATGTTGGCGAGGCTGGTGTCCAACTCCTGACCAAAGGTGATCCGCCTGCCTCGGCCTCCCAGAGTGCTAGGATTACAGGTGTGAGCCACCACACCAGGCTAGTTTAAGTTTTTAAAAGCAGACTCTTGGATCACTGATTTTCGAGGTCTTTCTGCATTGATAATCCTTTGACATGATTTTTGCTCTCAAGGTATTGTTTTAATTGTTTCCCAAAATTTTTGAATTTTTAAAAAAATTTTCTTTAAATTGAAAATATTTTCTGGTGGGGCGCAGTGGCTCACGCCAGTAATCCTAGCAGTTTGGGAGGCCGAGATGGGTGGTGGATCACTTGAGGTCAGGAGTTTGAGACCAGTCTGCCCAACATGGTGAAACCCCGTCTCTACTAAAAATACAAAAATTAGTTGGGTGTGGTGGCTTGTGCTTGTAATCCCAGATACTCGGGAGGCTGAGGCCAGAGAATGACTTGAACCCTGGAGGCGAGGTTGCCGTGATCCGAGATCGCGCCACTGCACTCCAGCCTGGGCGACAGAGGGAGCAATTTCCCCTTGTAATTTCTTGATGTGAATTATTTAGAAGTATGCTAATTTTTAAATATTTAATAGGGGGTTCTAGATAGCTTTTTATTATTGATTTCTAATTTCTGTTGAAATCAAGAGAATGTACCTTGATTTCAGTGTCTTTAAGTATGTTGAGATTTGTCTGTCTTCGAGAATACACTATACAGACATTAAAAGAATATATATTCTGTTGTTGGGTGGCATGTTCTATATTCTGTTGTTGGGTAGAGTGTTCTATATTCTGTTGTTGGGTGGTGTGTTCTGTATTCTGTTGTTGGGTGGATTGTTCTATATTCTGTTGTTGGGTGGATTGTTCTATATTCTGTTGTTGGGTGGCATGTTCTATCTTCTGTTGTTGGGTGGCGTGTTCTATATTCTGTTGGGTGGATTGTTCTATATTCTTTTGTTGGGTGGATTGTTGTATATTCTGTTCTTGGGTGGCGTGTTCTATCTTCTGTTGTTGGATAGCATGTTCTATATTCTGTTTTTGGGTGGCGTGTTCTATCTTCTGTTGTTGTGCGGCATGTTCTGTATTCTGTTGGGTGGATTGTTCTATATTCTGTTGTTGGGTGGATTGTTGTGTATTTTGTTGTTGGGTGGCGTGTTCTGTCTTCTGTTGTTGGGTGGAGTGTTCTATCTTCTGTTGTTGGGTGGAGTGTTCTATCTTCTGTTGTTGGGTGGAATGTTGTATATTCTGTTGTTGGGTGGATTGTTCTATATTCTGTTGGGTGGCGTGTTTTATATTCTGTTGTTGGGTGTTGTGTTGTATATTCTGTTGTTGGGTGGCATGTTCTGTATTCTGTTGTTGGAGTGTTCTATATTCTGTTGTTGGAGTGTTGTATAATCTGTTATTGGGTGGAGTGTTGTATATTCTGTTGTTGGGTGGAGTGTTGTATATTCTGTTGTTGGGTGGCGTGTTCTTTTTTTTTTTTTTTTTTTTTTTTTTTTTTGAGACGGAGTCTCGCTCTTTCACCCAGGCTGGAGTGCAGTGGCGCGATCTCGGCTCACTGCCGGCTCCGCCCCCTGGGGTTCACGCCATTCTCCTGCCTCAGCCTCCCGCGTAGCTGGGACTACAGGCGCCTGCCACCTCGCCCGGCTAATTTTTTTGTACTTTTAGTAGAGACGGGGTTTCACCGTGTTAGCCAGGATGGTCTCGATCTCCTGACCTTGTGATCCGCCCACCTCGGCCTCCCAAAGTGCTGGGATTACAGGCGTGAGCCACCGCGCCCGGCCTTGGGTGGCGTGTTCTATAATCTTGCTGGGTAGAGTGTTCTGTATTCTGTTGTTGGGTGGCGTGTTCTGTATTCTGTTGTTGGTGTTGGTGGAGTGTTCTATATCCTGTTGTTGGTGGAGTGTTGTATATTCTGTTGTTGGGTGGAGTGTTGTATATTCTGTTGCTGGGTAGCGTGTTCTATAATCTCTTGCTGGGTAGAGTGTTCTATATTCAGTTGTTGGGTGGTGTGTTCTGTATTCTGTTGTTGGTGGAGTGTTCTATATTCGGTTGTTGGTGGAGTGTTCTGTATTCTGTTGTTGGGTGGTGTGTTCTATCTTCTGTTGTTGAGTGGAGTGTTCTATCTTCTGTTGTTGGGTGAAGTGTTCTACTGTTGTTGGGTGGCATGTTCTTTCTTCTGTTGTTGGGTGGCGCGTTCTATATTCTGTTGTTAGGTGGCCTGTTCTGTATTCTGTTGTTGGGTGGCATGTTCTGTATTCTATTGGGTGGCGTGTTCTGTATTCTGTTGTTGGGTGGCGTGTTCTATATTCTGTTGTTGGGTGGGCTGCTCTGTATTCTGTTGTTGGTGGCGTGTTCTATCTTCTCTTGTTGGGTGGTGTGTTCTATATTCTGTTGTTGCGTGGAGTGTTCTATCTTGTGTTTTTGGGTGGCGTGTTCTATCTTCTCTTGTTGGGTGGTGTGTTCTATATTCTGTTGTTGCGTGGAGTGTTCTATCTTGTGTTTTTGGGTGGCGTGTTCTATCTTCTTTTGTTGGGTGGAGTGTTATGTATTCTTTTGTTGGGTAGATTGTTCTGTATTCTCTTGTTGGGTGACATGTTATATTTTCTGTTGTTGGGTGGCGTGTTCTGTATTCCGTTGTTGGGTTGCATGTTCTATATTCCATTGTTGGGTGGCGTGTTCTATATTCTGTTGTTGATGGCATGTTCTATATTCTGTTGTTTGTGAAGTGTTCTATATTCTGTTGTTTGTGGCATGTTTTATATTCTGTTGGGTGGTGTGTCCTGTATTCTGTTGTTGGGTGGAGTGTTCTGTATTCTCTTGTTGGGTGGCGTGTTCTATTTGCTGCTGTTGGGTGGTGTGTTCTGTATTCCGTTGTTGGGTGGCGTGTCCTATATTCTGTTGTTGGGTGGCGTGTTCTATATTCCGTTGTTGGGTGGCGTGTTCTATATTCTCTTGTTGGGTGGCGTGTTCTATTTTCCGTTGTTGGGTGGTGTGTTCTATATTCCGTTGTTGGGTGGTGTGTTCTATATTCTGTTGTTGGTGGCATGTTCTATATTCTGTTGTTGGGTAGTGTTCTATATTCTGTTGTTGGGTGGAGTGTTCTATATTCTGTTGTTGAGTGGCGTGTTCTGTGTTCTCTTGTTGGGTGGCGTGTTCTGTATTCCGTTGTTGGGTCGAGTGTTCTATATTCTGTTGTTGGGTGGTGTGTACTATCAAACGTCGGGTCAAGTTGGTTAAAGGTTGTTAGTTTAGGTTTTCTATATTCTTAATTTTTTTCTTTTTTTGCTTCTTTCATCAGTTGCTATGAGAAAGAAGTGTTGAATTTTTTCAACTATAATTGTGAATTTGCCTGTTTCCCCATTTAGTCCTGTTGGTTGTTGCTTTATCTCTTCTCTAAAACTATATTTTAACTGACTTTTACTGATTTTGAAATGGATTTTTTCTTTAGGAAAAGAAAGTGTTAAAATGTAAACCAACCAGAGATAATTTTAGTGAGCAGTGTTGAATTGAGCCTTCAAACTTGTTCATGAGTCGTGATCAATCTTTGTCACATTATTATATTAAAAACTATTTCAGAGAGGAAATTTGTAGCCAGTTACAGTTTTTTTTGTAGTTTGATTTAAAAGTTAAATTTATCACAACGAATCATGTATTTTTAATGTTACGATTCCTGTTGTATAAAAATTTTACTAACAAATTTAAAAGGTGAGAAGAAGAGATCAAATTATTTTGCAGTTATAAAATTATCATTAGTTTAGCCTTTGAGAATATAGGTAATAGATTAAAATTTCAATTTAAAAATGATATAAACTACTTTTGAGACTTCCTCCATAACTGACCTTTTCCATTTATGAAAAGCAGACACTCGCCTATGGGGACATGAACCACGAGTGGATTGGCAACGAGTGGCTCCCCAGCCTGGGCCTCCCCCAGTACCGCAGCTACTTCATGGAGTGCCTTGTAGACGCCAGGATGCTGGACCACTTGACCAAGAAAGACCTTCGAGGGCAGCTGAAAATGGTCGACAGTTTTCACAGGTAACTTAATGGAGATAGTTCTTACTAATTGGCTAAGATTTTTCACTGTTACCATCTCTAAATCATCTCTCTTTTCTTCCAAATAGAAACAGTTTCCAGTGTGGAATTATGTGCCTGAGAAGGTTAAATTATGACCGGAAAGAACTGGAAAGAAAAAGAGAAGAAAGTCAGAGTGAAATAAAAGGTTAGTACATGACATTTAATTGATTCATTTCACTCTTACTTGCTGGTGTGTTTGCAGCCTCAGTGACTTCCTATTTTTCAAAAATCAAGAAAGGCTAAATGTAAGTGGAGAAAACTAACTAGTCTAGTGTCATTGCAGAGGAGGGCTGGATGTAGTTTAGTGCTTTTGAGATCCTCTTCCACAGCCAGAGAACTATTCCCTGTGTTCTCACACATCAGTTGGAGGTTAAATGTCTCTGGCTAGTCATTTCCTATGAGTTGAGAGTTTTCCTTTGGTCATGCCCTATGTACTCCTTCACTCCGAATTGCTGTTCCACACTATTAGATAACAACAGAGCAAAGCTCACTTGATGATTCAAGTGTGAGAAATACAACTGGGGGCTTATCCAAGGGGTTCAGAACAGGAGAGCGCTGTGCAGTTCTGCTCCCAGAGGGGAAGGAAAGGCAGCGTCCGCATTTCAGCTGGTCCTTGAAGAAGGAGGAGGAGCTGCTTGGGGTAAGGAAAAGGCATTTCAGTTGGAAAACACAGGCCAGGGAGGCATTAGAGGACATGGGACATTAATCCAGAAGATGTGGAGTTGGTTCTCTTCTCTGTTGGGGAGTCTGTCATTCGGTACTCAAATTTATTTGTTTGTTTGTTTATTTATTTATTTATTTTGAGACAAGGTCTTGCTCTGCTGCCCAGGCTAGGCTGGAGTGCAGTGGTGTGATCACAGCTCACTATAGCCTTGAACTCCTGGGCTCAAGTGCTCTTCCTGCCTTAGCCTTCCTAGTAGCTGCTGGGACTACAGGTGTGCTCCACCATGCCTGGAATTTTTTTATTTTATTTTATTTTTTTGTAGAGACAGGGTCTCGCTATGTTGCCTAGGCTGATCTCGAACTTTTGGGCTCAGGCGATCCTCCCACCTTGGCCTTCCAAAGTGTTGGGATTACAGGTGTGAGCCACCACACCCAGTCAGAATTTGCTTTTAAAGTTAGACAGTAAACATTAAGCTCAGAGTAATGACTCCCAGAATTCCTGGAATGCAAGGAAGGCACCAGTAACAATAATGATAAGAAGAGGCCAGCCTTACTAACAGTGAGTAGGTGCCAGGTGGTGGTGTAAGCACTCAGGTTGCTTTCTTTCATCTTTACCTTAGCCCTGTCAGTCTAAGTGCTGTGTTCATCACCACTTTATACTAAGAAAGAAACTAAGGATAAAAATATGGTTGGGAGATGGCCCAGTTGAAGGGAAGTTTACTTGTGATTGAGTTAATGTGAATCAGGAGAAAAGTCGTTAAGTCGACATTTATACAGTGTGTGTATATGTATGGACTTTCATCCAGAAAAGGGCATTGGAAATGAAATATGTCCATCTGTTTTGTTTTCTGTATCTATTTTACATCTTTTTCCAATAGACAAAAACTGTCTTTGGAAGTGATTGGTGATCATCTGCATATATTTTTAGAGTGGCTATTTTTAGATCTAATAGAGCAAATTGAATAATTTGTTAATTTGCATAAGATATTGTGGCCAGGCATGGTAGCTCATGCCTGTAATCTCAACACTTTGGGAGGCCAAGGCAGGAGTATTATCTGAGCCCATGAGTTCAAGACCAGCCTGGGCAACATAGTGAGACCCTGTCAGTACAAAAAAATTAGCTGAGCTTCGTGACACACGCCTGTAGTTCCAGCTCCTCAGGAGGCTGAGGTGGGAAAAATCACTTGAGCCCAGGAGGTTGAGGCTGCAGTGAGCTATGATGGTACCAGGCTGTATCCAGCCTGGGTGACAGAGCAGGACATTGTCAAGAAAGAGAGAGAGAGGAAAAAAAAAGATTTTCTGCAAAGTCTCTAATATGCTGGATGATATTTTTAAGTTTCTCTCATTTTAAAATGAGACAAAGACTTCGAGATTAGAAATGAGAGGTTTCTGTTGAATTGAGCAAAGTGTTCATATTATTATGAAGCCAAGTCCATCCGTGATGAAGTATTTCGGAAGACTCTTCAGTCTGTGTGCGAAGCATGTTTATACATGTTAGGTATTCAAGTTCTTGCAGTCCTCTGGCTTCTGATCCCTGGATCCTCATCATCTTCTTTTCTCTAGAAATAATAACTTCATTCCTCTTGTGCTCACTGGAAGGATGAGTTCTAATGGGATAGTCTCCCTGAGAGTGGAGCAGGGCCAAGACACCATTGTCTCAGTGCAGCAAATGGTTGTCTATTTAACAGTGTCTCCCAGCACTTTTCTCAGGAGCCAAAGGATTAGGAATCATGGTAGGAATCTTTCTCCTGCATTACAGGGTACATGTGATAAAGATGGCTTTCTGAAGCCACTTTTATAATTGTCTTTATTCTTTTACAGATGTGCTTGTTTGGAGCAATGATCGAGTGATTCGCTGGATCCTGTCAATTGGCCTTAAAGAATATGCAAACAATCTTATAGAGAGTGGTGTTCATGGAGCACTTCTGGCCTTAGACGAAACCTTCGACTTCAGTGCACTGGCACTGCTGTTACAGATCCCGACGCAGAACACACAGGTGACGCCAAACCTGGCTGTGTCTGCACTCACTGTTCAGTTGGCACCCTGATCATAGACAGCTAGTTATTCAAATAGAAAGAAAACTTTAAAAAAAACAAAAAACAAAAACCTGCGACAACTAGTTTTTTTTTGTTTGTTTGTTTGTTTTTGGTTTATTGTCTTTCCCTTTTCTGTTGGAAGCATGAGAGTCCTGCAATAAACCAGATAAGGAGGATCTTTCATTCCAGCCCATGTGCCTGATCAGAAGACTGACATATATTTAGTTCTTACATGGAAAGAGAAGTGTTCTTAGGTGTGCCACATGAAGATTTTATTAATTTTGTTTTTATGGGTAATTGCCTTATGCAATTCTTTTTGACTCATGGGCTCATTTGAAAAACAGGGAACTTTTATTCCTCTACAGAACATTGAATATGCCAGGCGAGGTGGCTAATGCCCATAATCCCAACACTTTGGGAGGCCGAGGTAGGCATATTGCTTGAGTCCAGGAGTTTGAGACCAGCCTGGCCATCATGGTGAAGCTCTGTCTCTACAAAAAAATACAAAAAATTAGCCGGGTGTGGTGACACATGCCTGTAGTCCCAGCTACCTGGGAGGCCAAGGCAGGGAGATCACTTGACCCAGGAAGTGGAGGTTGTGATGAGCTCCAATTGCGCCACTGCACTCCAGCCTGAGTGACAGAGTGAGACCCCCATCTCAAAGAAAAAGGAAAAAAAAAAAAAAAAAGAACATTGAATATCTTTTGCCAATACCCCGACCAACCCACACAGGACACCCTTGTTAATATGACTCCAAGGATCATGGATCCCTTTCTGCAGAAGCCCATCCATAGACTCCACATTAGATGCCCTGATTTAAAATATTATTATGGTTCAATGTAGTCATAGCAGTGAGGGAGCTGTTTTTTTGTTTGTTTTGAGATGGAGTTTTGCCCTTGTTGCCCAGGCTGGAGTGCAATGGTAAGCTCTTGGCTCACTGCACCTTCTGTCTCCCAGGTTCAAGTGATTTTCCTGCCTCAGCCTCCCAAGTAGCTGAGATTACCGGCACACACCACCGTGCCTGCCTTATTTTTGTATTTTTAGTAGAGATGGGATTTCACCATGTTGGCCAAGCTGGTCTCAAACTCCTGATCTCAAGTGATCTGCCCATCTCGGCCTCCCAAAGTACTGGGATTATAGGCGTGAGCCACCACACCCAGGTGCTAATTTTTGTATTTTTAGTAGAGACGGGGTTTTACCATGTTGCCCAGGCTGGTCTTGAACTCCTGACCTCAGGTGGTCTGCCTGCCTCGGCGTCCCAAAGTGTTGGAATTACAGGCGTGAGCCACCAGACCCAGCCAGCAGTGAGGGAGTTTAAGTCTTGGTTTAAAAAACAATTATGGGGCCGGGCGCGGTGGCTCACGCTTGTAATCCCAGCACTTTGGGAGGCCGAGGCGGGCGGATCACGAGGTCAGGAGATTGAGACCACAGTGAAACCCCGTCTCTACTAAAAATACAAAAAATTAGCCGGGCGTGGTGGCGGGCGCCTGTAGTCCCAGCTACTCGGAGAGGCTGAGGCAGGAGAATGGCGTGAACCCGGGAGGTGGAGCTTGCAGTGAGCCGAGACTGCGCCACTGCACTCCAGCCTGGGCGACAGAGCGAGACTCCGTCTCAAAAAAAAAAAAAAAAAAAAAAAAAAAATTATGATGCTAACACCCTTCAAATTAGATTTGATGAAAGTCTTATTTGTTATTCTTTGGTTATTTCAGGCTCGTGCTGTCTTGGAAAGAGAATTTAACAACCTTTTGGTCATGGGGACTGATAGAAGGTTTGATGAAGTAAGTTTTTGGCCTAATGTTCTTTAAATGTCCGAAATGTGTGTAAATGTTTAAATGTGTGCGAAATGTAAGCTGTTATTATACTTGGGACATCACGTAGCTAGGCAGTCTCTCTGGATATTAGAAGTTAGGCTTTGCTCTTATAAATTTATTAACAAATGAGCCTTTAAAAACTAATACCTAGGCCAGGCGTGGTGGCTCACGCCTGTAATCCCTGCACTTTGGGAGGCTGAGGCGGGTGGATCACGAGGTCAGGAGATCAAGACCACCCTGGCTAACACGGTGAAACCCCATCTCTACTAAAAATACAAAAAATTAGCTGGGCGTGGTGGTGGGCACCTGTAGTCTCAGCTACTCGGGAGGCTGAGGCAGGAGAATGGCATGTACCCGGGAGGCGGAGCTTGCAGTGAGCCAAGATCGCACCACTGCACTCCAGCCTGGGCGAAAGAGCAAGACTCCGTCTAAAAGAAAAAAAAAAAAAAAAAAAACTAATACCTGGGCCAGGCGCGGTGGTGGCTCATGCGTGTAATCCCAGCACTTTGGGAGGCCGAGGCAGGGGGATCACCAGAGGTCAGGAGTTTAAGACCAGCCTGGCAAACATGGTGAATCCCCATCTCTACTAAAAAACACAAAAATTAGCTGGGCGTTGTGGTAGGTGCCTATAATAGCAGCTACTTGGGAGGCTGAGGCTGGAGAATCGCTTAAACCTGGGAGGTGGAGGTTGCAGTGAGCTGAGATCGCACCACTGCACTCCAGCCTGGGCGACAGAGAGAAACTCCATCTCAAAAAGAAACCCCCTCCCTGCAAAAAAAGCCCACAAAAGTAATACCTTCAAGAAGGTAGTTTTGTTTTTATTTTTGCTATTTAATTTTTGACATCCCTCAAAAATGATTTTCACATCATAAAACATTGGTTGCAGCTTAGGAACAGGGTCTTTAAGTTGGGTTTTGGGGACCACTAGGTATCCTACCCCAGTCCAGAGTATACCCCCCATACTCCTGTGCATGGGCGGGGGTGGCGTGTCTTAGAAGTATATTAAAAACACAAAATTTTAATTTCCCCTTAAAACCGTGACTTATTTGTTCCACACGATTAGGAGTCTCTTAATTGGACCTTAAGAAAAGTTGAGTTTGACAGAGAGAATAGAAGACCACCTCTAAAGATGAATGAAGCACTTGTTGCTATATCCGGCATAAGATAGAATTGTTTCTAGCTTAAAAATTGTTTGTAGAGCTGCGTGTGGTAGGGGCACACCTGTAGTTCCAGCTGCTTAGGAGGCTGCGGTGGGAGGATGGCTTGAGCCCAGGAGTTTGAGGTTACAGTGAGCTATAATCACACCATTACATTCCAGCCTGGGCAACAGATCTAGACTCTGTCTGTAAAAAAATAAATAAAAATGAAAAATAAACTATTTTTAAGGTAAATAAAAATGTATTATGTAGCAAGAAAGTGATGCCTGCAAGGTAAGAAGTAGAACACGATGCTGGGGAGAAGGAGCACATCCTCATGGCCCAGCACCATCCTCATTTCGCCAGCTGAGGCCCAGCCGGACCATCACCATGCCCCGTTTCACGCTGAAGTTCCAGTTTGGGCAGTCTATTCTGTGGCCATCAAGAAGGGATTAAATACATGTGAACAAGAATCCATTCTTGAATTCAGCAGTCATTTTAAAGGATTTAACTTTACATCTCTGACCTTTATTTTTTAAATGAATCTTGTTTTTTGTTCTTTAATTTACCAGGATGATGATAAAAGCTTTAGGAGAGCACCTTCATGGAGAAAAAAGTTTAGACCAAAGGACATTCGTGGCTTAGCTGCTGGGTCAGCAGAGACTCTCCCTGCAAACTTCCGGGTGACGTCTTCTATGTCTTCCCCCTCTATGCAGCCAAAGAAGATGCAGATGGACGGTATGTGATGGGTCGCGCTAACCGTCACTTGTTGGGAGCATGAGCAGCTTTCTGTCTGGAATATTAATAATGATCTAAAACGGCCTGTTTAATATGTTACAAGGCACTTGAGTATGGTTGCATGTCCAAATATGTTTTTAAATTAACTCTAACATTTGTTTATAAAAGTTTAACCATAATAATAGAATTTTTAAAACATTCTTGTCTGGTTGAATCTTAGCATATTTTTCCAACTAATAAAGCTCAATATTTGTCTGTGTTCTCAGAGAGAGACTGAGGCATACTTGTAAATATGTGTCTGTGACAGGCCGTGCTAGAAAGCTCTTTCAGGAAATAGTAGTGTAGTAGTAGCTTCCAAACCACATAATTTACTGCTCTCCACACCAGAGAAAATAACTGAGTACATTTTTAAGAACACACAGTTTCCAGCTTGTGTGAGCTCTGCCTGTCCTTTCTGCCGCCCCTGCTGCTGCTGTTCCGTGCAGTCACATGTCTACCCATTAGAGGGCAGGGAAGGGAGGAAGGTGAACCTCCAAGTCCCCAGTGGAGCGAGGCGGCCATTGACTATGCCAGCCAGAGAGAGAGCATCACCACCATGATTTCAAGTGCAGTTTGGGATTTTCCCTTTGACAACCACTTTGATTTGAGGTTAACAGTTGACCATGGCTTCCTGACAGGTCTCTGACCTTGTACTCATCTAATGAAAGACAGTGCACAGGTTGAAGAGCCAGGCTGCCTAGGTTTGACTCCAGCTCTGCCGCTAGGAGGTGCATGACCCTGAGCAAGTCATTTAACTACACTGTGCCTCAGTTTCCCCATCTGTAAAATGGTCGTCATAGTAGTGTCTTCCTTATAGAGTAGTTGTGATGATTAAATGCCTTGTTCATAAAGCTGGTGAAGTTCTGAGCCCGTGTCAGTGGGGGCTATTTGGCAGCCCCTGTGCTACACACAGGTGCCACTCATGCTCAGTTCTGAGGCCAGTGAGCAGACTGGAGGAAAGGAAGTGGCATTAAAAACTGTGCTAATCCTTGAGGCCAGGAGTTCAAGACCAGTCTGGCCAACATGGCAAAACCCCGTCTCTACAGAAAAAATACAAAATTAGCCAGGTGTGGTGGCACATGCTTGTAATCCCAGCTACCTGGGAGGCTGAGGCACGAGAATCATTTGGACCTGGGAGGCAGAGGGTGCAGTGAGCCAACAGCCTTGACGACAGACTGAGACTCTGTCTCAAAAAAAAAAAAAAAAAAAAAAAAAAAATTTTTAGGTGCTAATTAGGGGCCAGTCATGGTGGCTTATGCCAGTAATCCTAGCGCTTTGGGAGGCTGAGAGGCAGGAGGATCACTTGAGCTCAAGTTTGAGACTAGCCTGGGCAACACCGTGAGACCCCATCTCTACAAAAAAATAATAATAATAATAATTGAAAACTGTGCTAATGGGGTTTTTGCAAATTTTTGTCATCAGCCCCTCCCATATGTAGGTTCATAAATTTTGTTCTCTATCACCTGTATAAAAATCAAAAGAAAAGTACATTTATATAAAACCTTAGTTAAGCTGGATGTTTTGGGTGAGAATAGCTTACTTTGTGGCATTTTTAGTAAAAAGCTGTATTACTTATTTATTGTTTGCCAGAGTTCGCTGATACACTCGAGGGGGAAAACTCAGTATATCTTTTAACTAGGAACTTTTTACAAATTAGCGTTTTTCTTCCAAGAGTCATGCCGATAATTCTTAGAAAGCGTAACTGTGACTTGGCCTTCAGCTCAAGCTCTGTCACCTGAAGAGTCCACATGAGTGCTTTCTTGTTTTCCTTGTGGCTTCAATTTCAGTTTTCCTTCTGATAAATCGCATTTCCCTTGTAAATGTTAACAGGAATATTAAGAATGAGAGTTTGGATGGATGAAAAGTAAACCTAGGCCAGGCGCGGTGGCTAACGCCTGTAATCCCAGCACTTTGGGAGGCCGAGGTGGGTGGATCACCTGAGGTCAGGAGTTCAAGACCAGCCTGGCTAACATGGTGAAACCCTGTCTCTAGTAAAAATTCAAGAAAATCGGCCGGGCGCGTTGGCTCATGCCTGTAATCCCAGCACTTTGGGAGTCCAAGGCAGGAGGATCACGAGGTCAGGAGATCAAGACCATCCTGGCTAACACAGTGAAACTCCATCTCTGCTAAAAATACGAAAAGAAAAAAAAATTAGCCAGGCATGGTGGCGGGCACCTGTAGTACCAGCTACTTGGGAGGCTGGGGCAGGAGAATGGCATGAACCCAGGAGGCGGAGCTTGCGGTGAGCCGAGATCAAGCCACTGCACTCCAGCCTGGGTGACAGAGCAAGACTCTGTCTCAAAAAAAAAAAAAATGTGCTACTCATGGTGACACATGCCAATAATCCCAGCTACTTGGGAGGCTGAGGCAGGAGAATGGCTTGAACCTGGGAGGCGGAGGTTGCAGTGAGCCGAAATCATGCCACTGCACTCCAGCCTGGGTGACAAGAGCAAAACTCTGTCTCAAAAAGAAAAAAAAGTAAACCTAAAAGGTATAGGGAATTTATTATAAAAAAGACTTTTTACTCTTACATAAATAACTCAGGCACAAGCCTGCTAAAGGGATTATTATTATTGAGACAGGGTCTCACTCTGTTGCCCAGGTTGGAGTGCAGTGGCTCAGTCTCGGCTTACTGCAACCTCAGCCTCCCAAGTAGCTGGGACCACAGGTGCGCACCACCACGCCTGGCTAATTTTTTGAATTTTTTATAGAGATGGGGTCTCACCATGTTGCCCAGGCTGGTCTTAAACTCTTGGGCTCAAGCAATCCTCCTGCCTTGACCTCCCAAATTGCTGGAATTACAGACGCGAGCCACCGTGCCCAGCAAAATTGATTTTTTTAATTAAGGGAATGTGGGGTAAACTCCAGCAGGTCTCCCCGGCTCTTAGAGTCAGAGGGTTTGTGAAGATCCTCTGTCCTCACCAACAGTCCCAACTGTCTTAACGTCTTTGCTGGAACCATGCAGGATGTTGATAAGTGTTCCTGGTATACCTGTGGGAAAACAAAAAACATAACTGGGAGCAGCCAGTACCTGCTTCCGATTTGTAAAAACTTAAAATCCTGGTTGTTAATGGAAATCAGGCTTACTTATGGCCACACAGTGTGTTTCTTGAACAAGTACCAAAATCTGTGGTCTCTATGATTAAAGTTTCTGGTAGGAACTGAGACTGGGCTTCAGTTTTTAGATCAGCCTTCACCCCACTCCCTGGCCAGTGCCCCACCCCTGCAGCCAGATCTCTGCACCTGCTCTGCTCCTCCCCAGGAGGAAAGGGCACCACCGGCTTTCCAGACACCCAGCTAGTGCTGGGCAGCAAGGTTCTCTCCCTCCTCTTAGGCTGGCCTTGTACCTGACATCGTTGGCCTCTGCGCTCAGTGGGGCTGGGCAGCATCAGCAGTGCCACTTGGTGTTTCCTTCATGCCAGTGTTAGAGATGGAGCACTTAGGGCAAGGAGAAAGCCCCATTGGTCTGTGAATGCAGAGTTTAGTAAGAGACAAAGGGATCACTCTAAGTAGGGGTCATTTATGCAGATGTACTTTGAAACTTACTGTACCATTTGGTGCTTGGTATTTCGGAGCAGTGCTCCAGAGTCTCCCGGGGCTCCTTGGGAGCTGGGGAGAGCCACCACTGGGTGACACTTGGATCTCTCTCTGGCTCCATCCCGCCCACTCAGGCAGCTCCCCTCAGGTCCCTCCGTAGGCGCTGCTATAGGTGTGAAGATGTGTGTCTACTTGTGCCCTCATGTGATGTTCTAAGACTAACTGCACGCTGTGTTTGCACGCTTCCTCTCGCGGCTGCTGAAACAGGCAATGTATCAGGAACACAGAGGTTGGATTCTGCTACAGTCAGGACTTACTCCTGCTAAAGTCTCCTTTGGTGAGTAGAGAGCATCATAACCCCTAGAGATGGCTCAGAGGCACAGCAGGAGTCATCGGAGCTGCAGTGCCAGACTAGGGGTATGGACCATGAAAGCCAGTGCAGTTTTGGGGAATTTAAAATATATAGACACAAGCTCTCCGTAGCCATTAAGACAATTTTGTTGTTACAATTGATCATAAAGAGGTTAGTGTGTCCTCTTAAGGAAAAAAAAAAACGTATTTTCACCTTTTCCTTAAACCTGAAAATGCTGACTCATTTTAATTGTCTGTGGATGTCATGGGGGTGGAGTGGGGAGGACAGCAGAGCATGGCAGAGAGTGTCAGGGGAGTCTCTCCTCCTGATGTCGTTATGCACATTGCTGTGATTCCTAAGCTTGCTTTGTTTTAAATACACATTCTTGAATGAAACAAGCCCAAAGTTTTGTGGTTAATTACATATTATATTAAGTGTGACGCTAATAGCCTTTCAGTTTGGAGAGACTGGTTCTTAAAACTGCGGACTCTGGCTGGTGAGTGGCCCGCCCTCTCCTTGCTGTTCTAAGCAATTTTAAGGTCTCCGTTGGAATATTTGACTGGTTTGTTCATCTTTTATTTGTAATTGGTAACTTGTAGACGTAAGCCAAAATGAAGTCAGCCAAGGAACTGTCTCATTGATGTGCATAGCCCTTGATGTTCTAGCCAGTGATTCTCAGAGCAGCTATGGCACAGAAAGTGAGGGGTCCTGGAGGGGAGGTGGTCAGTGTCGGGGGGACGTTTGGCCCCCAGCGTCAGAAGTTCCCGTTCGTCAGTATGGCCCGGCCTGTACTGAGTGGTTTTTTGTTTGTGTTTATTTTCCAGTTTACCCACACTACTTCTACAGATGATTACGCAGCATTTGAATCCAACAAAGACTACATTTTAGAATCCAATGGAATCTTTAATCTTGTTAATACTTGTTATATGGACCCTAAGATATTTTATTACAGAGTTTTTAATTAGTGAAAAATTCATGAATACCATAGAGAAAATATTTTAGAATTTAATGTTTCTTATATTTATGTAAACTTATGACTTCATTTATATAGTTACTTACTTTTTCATGTATATCCAGGCTATAAATATCCTTTCAAATCATGTTCTTATACCTAATTTTAGTCTTTCAAATGAATGTACTGTAATGCTTGTATGTATAAATCCTATGAACAAATAGAGGGCTTTTGTAAATTATGCATTTATTGTAATTATCATTAATTTTTTAATGATAAACCATGACAAAGGATTTTACTACGTTTATAAAATTATGACAGAAGCAATGTGCATTATCCTTTACAGACACAGCCTAGCTCTAGAGCAATCATTCTGAAATAAGCATACCTAATTTCAAGCAATTATTGTATTTTAATGACTGACCTTAACTATACTTTTTCTAGCAAGAAATGCTTTATTCTGCAGCATGAACAGATTTAAAATAGCTGGTGTTAAATATCAGCTCCTAATAAAATGTGGACTGAAAAGACTATCACAACACTATGAGAAGCCGCTAGCACTGGTTAACGCTTTCCTAGCCTAGTCTCTGGATTTGGGGAGCTTGTCTTCAGTGGCTGAGACTGTGAGCTGGGAGCAGTTCTCAGCTGGAGAGACTCGGGATGGGGTAACCTGGGGACCAGCCTAGCCCCTGCACTCTCTTCCCTGCCTCGGCTCCTTGGGAGCTGGTGGAGAGACACCCATGTGGCTCCCCTTAGGGCCAGCACCAAGCAGCACGCTCTCATCCTGCAGTCGGCGCACAGCAGATGAAGGCAGGAGACCCGGAAAGCAGTGCAGTGCAGCTCTCATAAAGGCCTTATTTTTCTTATGTAAATCATCTTTTTACATTTGTTTGTAAACATGTTTAAAGAACGAAGCTAGTGGGACATTTTTAGACTTTGATGCGCTAGCCATTTTGGATTGTGTAAGTTGCAAATGTGGCTTTTACTTTTTAAATGGCATATTAAAAAGCCAGCGAAGTGTGTCAGACCATGGCGTGGTATTTATTGTGCAGCAGATACAGAGATAGGGGCAGCCTGTCTTTTCACAGTTGGTTTCTGCTTTTAATTTACTTGTACAATTCATTGTTACTGTTCTGTTTTTCTATTAATCTTTTGTGAACTTCCTGATTATGTAACAAAGTATGTACAGTCTACTTTTGAACTATTTTTATCACAGTATTATTTATTGCTTTCTTTCAATAAAGTACTGAAGCATTTTCCACTGCCAATGAAGAATACTGAGAATAAGCTCTAACTGTTTTGGAAGGCAGTGTCACCATATGGAAATTATATTACAGAAGTCAGTTGACAGAATAAAGCAGCCAGGAGATGAAGTGCAGGTTCAGGGCATCATCCTGCCCGCTGCCCTGGAGGTCCCGAGCCTGCATCACTGCAGGAGACAGGTGCCTGGTGTTAAATGCAAATGTGGGGGCTCACATACACAGTCCGTGGGTAGGGCCCAAAGGCAGAGCCTAGGCTGTGGACCGCGCCATACACGCGTGTCCCTTAACGCCGTTTCCCAGCTCCGCTTCCTTCCTCAGTGCTGGCTTCACACTCCCACCTGCTGTCCCTTGCCTGCTCACGAAGGTGGCTCCCAGACCCACACTGATGGCCTCTGGAAATCAGGAAGTCCGGTTCCCTAATAGCTCACATCTGGTCCTGAGTTGTGAAGCAGCCCAATGTGGCACAGGGGAGGCGACAAGCTGACAGGCTGGGGGAGTCAAGCAGGGCCCACCCATGGAAGTGGGTGAGCTCAGGCTGAAGGGCTGGAAGCTGATGCCCAAGAGGAAAGCCAGACACCAGCAAGTGGCCCTTCCCCTCCTCCCACCTCTGTTGTCATCGAGCCTGGGATTTGCACAGCCCATGGCCACCACCACCCCACCTGGAGCAGGTGTCAGCGGCTGTCACGTGCTGTCACGTGGGTCAATGTGTCCTGGGACGTTTCTCCTGGGCAGCCATCAGGGCTGTTCTGTGCTTTCCTGTTAGAACCTGTGTTTGCTACACTTAATGTAGGGAAAGCCTTGTTTTCTGTACTTCCTAGTTCTTGAGGTTAACTTAAGTGTGAGCTTTAAAACGTAATGCCTCCCTGCGTTTTTCAATCTAATAGTCCTTTTTGGCTGAACATAGCCAAAAGGCATGTGTCGCATATCTTAAAACTTCCAGGAAAAAGAGACTGGGCCGGGTGTGATGACTCAACGTCTGTAATCCAGCACTTTGAGGGGCCGAGGCGGGCGGATCATGAGGTCAACAGATCGAGACCATCCTGGCCAACATGGTGAAACCCAGTCTCTACTAAAAATACAAAAATTAGCTGGGCGTGGTGGCACGCGCCTGTAGTCCCAGCTACTCGGGAGGCTAAGGCAGGAGAAACGCTTGGACCCAGGAGGTAGAGGTTGCAGTGAGCCAAGATTGCACCACTGCACTCCAGCCTGGCAACACAGCAAGACTCTGTCTCAAAAAAAAAAAAAATAAAAGTTGGGGGGACTGGGGGCAGTGGCTCGTGCCTGTAATCCCAGCACTTTGGGAGGCCAAGCTGGGAAGATCACTTGAGGCCAGGAGTTCAAGACCAGCCTGGGCAATGTAGTGAGACCCTCTCCTCTACCAAAAAGAAAAAAAAAGAAGATGAAGACATTTTAAAATAATCAAAACGACACTTGGCATGCAAATAGGTTTGACGTCTAGGACCATTAATCTTCAAACTTGAGTGTGTGAAGCATCACCTGGCAAAAGATGCGGTTGTGGGGGTCCCCTCTCCATTCAGAGCAATTCAGCACTCATTCACTGAGTATCTACTCTGTACCAGGCTTTTTTCGGTGCTGGAGAGACTGTGGTAAGAGCATTATTTCACCCTTCTAGGAAAAAGAAACATTTCTAAGCCTGTACATCCAGGAGACAGCCCAAGAGTACGAGTTGCACCACGACTAGCGTGGAGGGAGGGAGAAGTCCTGTGGGGAGGCCTGCATCGCACACATCAAATGCTGAGAACCGTTTCATGTTCATGCTACATATTTACTGTCTCCTATGAATAAAACTCCAGACGGAGTTTCAGAGAACACTAGTGCAAATGGACCTGTGTTAGGTAATATGCCACCTTTCTTCATGTGACCCGCCATGCACCAGCTCTTGTGAGGTTTTTTTTTTTTTTTTGAGATAGATAGAGTTTTACTCTTGTTGCCCAGGCTGGAGTGCAATGATGCAATCTTGGCTCACTGCAACCTCTGCCTCTTGGGTTCAAGTGATTCTTCTGCCTCAGCCTCCCGAGTCACTAGGATTACAGGTGCACGCCACCACACCCAGCTAATTTTTTGTTATTTTTAGTAGAGACGGGGTTTCACCATGTTGGCCAGGCTGGTCTCGAACTCCTGACCTCAGGTGATCCACCCACCTTGGCCTCCCAAAGTGCTGGGATTACAGGCGTGAGCCACTGTGCCCAGTCGTGAATTTTTTTTTTTTTTTTTTTTTGAGACGTCTCACTCTGTCACCCAGGCTGGAGTGCAGTGGCGCGATCTCGGCTCACTGCAAGCTCGCCTCCCGGGTTCACGCCATTCTCTTGCCTCAGCCTCCTGAGTAGCTGGGACTACATGCGCCCGCCACCACGCCTGGCTAATTTTTTGTATTTTTTAGTAGAGATGGGGTTTTCACCATGTTAGCCAGGATGGTCTCGATCTCCCGACCTTGTGATCCGCCTGCCTCAGCCTCCCAAAGTGCTGGGATTACAGGCGTGAGCCACCGCGCCCGGCCACCCGTCGTGAATATTTTAAATAGGTCTTGCCAATCGACCTCAAAAGAAGACAACGGAGTACAATTTTTCACTCCTGATGAAGGGCGGTCGACAAGCACAACTCTCTGCCTTATACTACATGGTTCTCATCTTCAAATAGACCAAAATGTGCTCATTAAACAAAAGCAACGTAACTTAGAAATGGGGGTATTACAGAAACTGTAAGTCTTGAGGGAGTTGAATCACCAATTCTCTAACACCCTATTTTCATTTTTAAGTTTTTTGTTATAATCAAAGTCATACATGCACATCATTTAAAGTAAAAACAAGCCGGGCGCAGTGGCTTACGCCTATCATCCCAGCACTTTGGGAGGCTGAGGCAGGTGGACTGCCTGAGGTCAGGAGGTCCAGACCAGCCTGGCCAATGTAGTGAAACCTCATCTCTACTAAAAATACAAAAAATTAGCTGGGCGTGGTGGTGGGCGCCTGTAATCCCAGCTACTAGGGAGGCTGAGGCAGGAGAATCGCTTGAACCCAAGAGGCAGAGGTTGCAGTGAGCTGAAATCGCGCCATTGCACTCCAGTCTGGGCAACAAGAGCAGAACTCCGTCTCAAAAATAAATAAATTAAAATAAAGAATAAAACCAGCAGCCCTTGCCCTTGCCCTTCCTCTCTTTCTCCCCGCTCCCTAGACCATGGGGAATGGATTTGGCTATTCCTTCTATTTGCTTTCTTACTCTCAAATGATATGCGCTCAGCGTGGCGTCCTGCTTCCTCCATTTTGGGCCCTGTCTTGTGGCTGATGAGAATTTGAGCACCTGGCACCTCCCTTCCCCTCTCCCAGTCTCCCAGCTGAGGTTAAGTCAAGTTGTTGGGATCAAATCCATGTTCTCTGTTTTCATTATTATGACTATGTTATTTATTGGTGAGTCAAGTGGGATACTTTGACTGTAACACAGGGGGGCACATGATAAGACTATATTCCCCAGTATTCACAGATAAAACAACATGATGTCTGGGGTTTGCTTTAAAATAATCTTAGGGGGCCGGGCGCGGTGGCTCACGCCTGTAATCCCAGCACTTCGGGAGGCCGAGGCGGGTGGATCACGAGGTCAGGGGTTCGAGACCAGCCTGACCAACATGGTGAAACCCCGTCTCTACTAAAAATACAAAAATTAGCTGGGCATGGTGGCGGACGCCCGTAATCCCAGCTACTCAGGAGGCTGAGGCAGGAGAATTGCTTGAACCCAGGAGGCGGAGGTTGCAGTGAGCCGAGATTGCACCAATGCACTCCAGCCTAGGTGACAGAGCAAGACTCAGTCTCAAAAAAAAAATATCATCATCATCATCATCATCTTAGGGGAGGGAGGGATCTGCTTATGGATTGAACAACACTGACCATGTGGATTGGTGATTGTTGAAGGTGGATGGTGCATTCATGATGGTTATATTAATCCACCTTCACATTTGTGTGAGATTTTCCATAATAAAATTTTTGCTGAGTGCATTGGCTCACACCTGTAATCCCAACACTTTGAGGCCAAGGCTGTAGGATTTCTTGAGGCCAAGAGCTCAAGACCAGCCTGGGCAATAGGCTCTGCCTCTGCAGTAAATTTAAAGATTAGCAGGGTGTGGTGGCACACGCCTGTGGTTCCAGCTATTCTGGAGGGTGAGGTGGGAGGACCACTTGAGCTTGGGAGGTCGAGGCTGTAGTGAGTTGCGATTATGCCACTGTACTCCAGCCTGGGCAACACAGCAAGACTCTGTCTCAAAAAAATAATCCAAAAAACAATTTTTAATACTTGTCTCAGGCAGACCCTCCATGTGATAAACTGTCTTCGTCTTTGGATGTCTGAGAATACTGCTGCTTACCCCTTCACTTCATTACGGTAATTTTGCCCAGTTTCAAATTCTGACTGCAGCCCACAGCTGAAATATTTTATATCACAACCCAGCACGCACACACTACATTTCATCAATTCTGCTGTGAACATTTTTTCATATTTTGGTATCTTAAATTAGGATGTGTCTTATAAGCAGTGATACTGAAGGAAATCAAGAGATTTTACCCTAGGCTGGGCGCAGTGGCTCATGCCTGTAATCCCCGCACTTTGGGAGGCTGAGGTGGGTGGATTGCTTGAGCTCATCAGTTCGAGACCAGCCTTGGCAACATGGCAAAACCCTGTCTCTACAAACAATACAAAAATTAGCTGGGTGTGGTGGTGTGTGCCTGTAGCCCCAGCTACTCAGGAGGCTGAGGTGGAAAGATCGTTTGAGCCCGGGAGGTGGAGGTTGCAGTGAGCTGTGATCACGCTGCTGCACTCCAGCCTGGGCAACAGAGCTGGACTTTGTCTTGACAACAACAGAAACATTTACTCCAAACTGTATTTTTGACATTATTTTGAAATGGCTGTTATAGGGCCAACAGATGAAGTGGCCCTGCAAAGCTGTCTATTGTCAGGGCAATTTGCATCTGTAGAGAATCTCCATTACTGCACCCAGGCCGTACGTAACACCTCGAAAAGTCTGAAAAGAGCCATTTATCATCTCTGACGACTTCTACTTGTGAGGTTTCATCTACGTAACAACACCCCGTTTGCTAGCCAAACCTCTTCCTCCTGTCTTCCCAAAACCTTATTTGCCAGGATCCAAGCCCTCATTCATTCTGTGGCCTCAAGACCTGACAGTGGTGTCCAAGGAGAGAATACAGTCATGGGTTCTTAGTCTCTTTCTGGTTGGCCCAGTAAAGCCCCTTCCTTATCCCTCTTTTCTACTTATCACTAGAGACAGAAACTCAAAACCATGGCGTTGGGCTGCTAAAAGCCTAGAACAGAACAACAAAATAAGGCAGGTTGGGCAAGCCTGGATAAGCTCCTGTACCTCACTGCGGGGCTGGCTCTCTATTCTGAGGGTTCCTTTGTATACACTGTAAATACATGTGTGTGCCTTTTCTCCGATTAGCCAATCTGCCTCATGCCAGTGATTTTTCAGCAAACCTTTAGGGGGCCAAGGGCCTTGGCTCCCACAACATCTTAGACTGGATGAAACACATACAGTATGTGACAAAACATTTAAGATAGGCTGCAAATTCTCTGCTACTCCTCACAGTGAAAGGTAAGAGTCTAACTCCCCTCCCTTAAACCTGGGCTGGCCTTAGTGACTTGCTTGACCAAAAGAATGCAGCAGACATAACTATGAGACCTGGAGCTAGGTCACAAGACAATTTCCAGCTTCCATCTGGGTTTTGTGGAATTCTTGTTCTGAAAGAAACAAGCCACCAACTGGCCGGCCGCGGTGGCTCACGCCTGTAATCTCAGCACTTTGGGAGGCTGAGGCGGGCAGATCACGAGGTCAAGAGATCGAGACCATCCTGACTAACACAGTGAAACCCCGTCACTACTAAAAATACAAAAAATTTAGCTGGGCATGGTGGCGGGCGCCAGCTGTCCCAGTTACTCGGGAGGCTGAGGCAGGAGAATGGTGTGAACCCGGGAGGCGGAGGTCGCAGTGGGCCGAGATGGCGCCACTGCACTCCAGCCTGGGTGACTGGCAAGTAAGAAGTCCTATTACTCCGAGACCACCCCGCTGTAAGGAGGCCCAAGCTAGCCACATGGAAAGACTGGAGAGAGCTGCCTGGTGTCTGTCCCCAGCCGCTCCCGCCATCCTATTCGAAGTGCCAGCCATACACGTGACGAAGCCAACTTGGACGTGCCAGTTCCCACAGCTGTGCTGGAGGAGAAGCCATTCTGATGTACCCAACATTCAGAGGCAAGGCCCAGACGTAGAACCCCGGTCTTCATCGCAGCCATGGCTGACCAGATGAGCCACTCCAGTGGAGACCGTTGGAGTGAAGATGAGCTGCCCCCACATGCCCCGTCTGACTCACAAAATTATGAGCATGATGAAAGGTTTCATCAGTAAACGCCACCACCTTTTAAGATTTATTATGTTTGGGGTGGTTTATTGTTACAGGAAAGGGGTCCAGATCCAGGCCCCAAGAGTGGGTTCTTGGATCTCACACAAGAAAGAATTCAGGACAAGTCCATAGAGTAAGGTGAAAGCAAGTTTATTAGGAGAGCAAAGGAACAAAAGAATAGAGCAAACCTTTAGAATAGAGCAGCCCCAAGGGCTGCTGGTTGCCCATTTTTATAGTTATTTCTTGATGATATGCTAAACAAGGGGTGGATTATTCATGCCTCCCCTTTCTAGACCATATGGGGTAACTTCCTGACGTTGCCACGGCATTTGTAAACTGTCATGGCGCTGATGGGAGTGTAGCAGTGAGGACGATCAGAAGTCACTCTCATCACCATCTTGGTTTTGGTGGGTTTTGGCTGGCTGCTGCTGCTTTTTTTTTTTTTTTTTGAGAGGGAGTTTCACTCTGTCACCCAGCCAGGCTGGAGTACAGTGGTGCGATCTCCGCTCACTGCAACCTCCGCCTGCTGGGTTCAAGCAATTCGCTGCCTCAGCCTCCCGAGTAGCTGGGATTACAGGTGTGTGCCACCACGCCCAGCTAATTTTTTTGTATTTTTAGTAGAGACGGGGTTTCACCGTGTTGGCCAGGCTGATCTTGAACTCCTGACCTCACGATCCACCCACGTCAGCCTCCCAAAGTGCTAGGATTACAGGCATGAGCCACCACGCCTGGCCGTGGCCGGCTTCTTTACCGCAAGCTGTTTTATCAGCAAGGTGTTTACGACCTGTATTTTTTGCTGACCTCCTACATCATTCTGTGACTTAGAATGCCTTAATCGTCTGGGAATGCAGCCCAGTAGCTTTCAGCCTCATTTTACCCAGCTCCTATTCAAGATGGACTTGCTCTGGTTCACACGCCTCTGACAATTACACAGCCATTGATACGGTATGTAAACCAAAAGTGACTCTAAGCACCCCCAACCAACTGAATAGACCCTTCCGCCTTGGCCAAGAGGATGCCAAAGAAACCTGAAAAACTGGCCGGGCACAGTGGCTCACACCTGTAATCCCAGCACTATGGGAGGCCGAGGCAGGTGGATCACGAGGTCAGGAGATCAAGACCAGCCTGGCTAACACAGTGAAACCCTGTCTCCACTAAAAATACAAAAAATTACCCGGGCGTGGTGGCCCATGCCTGTAGTCCCAGCTATTCGGGAGGCTGACTCAGGAAAATCGCTTGAACCCAGGAAGCGGAGGTTGCAGTGAGCCGAGACTGCGCCATTGCACTCCAGCCTGGGTGACAGAATGAGACTCCATCTCAAAAAAAAAAAAAACAAAAAAAAAAGCTGAAAAACTAGTTCAGACCATGATGGGAAGTAGGGGGTCAGAGATGCCTAATTATGTCCTCTTCCCTTTGGAGTTCAGCACAGCTGATCAGCATTAACATTACAACAAAGATCTTAAGAGTGACAAAACAGGCTCTTTGTAGCAACACGCTACCAAATTCCAACCTGATTCTAGGATAGCATCACATGCCAGCAAACCCTGAAAGAAATCCAAGTATTTTACCCCAAATAGATTTCTTTGACATACTGTGAAATGGCTCTGCAAAGCTTTTTCTTTTAGGGGAAATCTACATTCTGTACAACCTACACTCTGTCGCCCAGGCTGGAGTGCAATCCCCAACCTTTTTGGCACCAGGGACTGGTTTTGTGGAAGATAATTTTTCCATGGACAGTGTGGGGGTGGTTTCGAGATGAAACTGTTCCACCTCAGATCATCAGGCATTAGATTCTCAGAAGAAGTACGCAACCTGGGTTCCTTGCATGTGCAATTCACAGCAGGGTTTGCACTCCTATGAGCATCTAATGGCACCACAGATCTGGCAGGAGGCAGAGCTCAGGTGGTAATGCTCCCTCACTGGCCACTCGCCTTCTGCTGTGGGGCCTGGTTCCTGACAGGCCACAGACCGGTACTGGTACTGTGGCTCAGGGGTAGGGGACCTCTGTTGTAGAGAATCCTCTTTCCCTTTCCAGGTCTTTTTCTGATCCTGAAGAGATGAGCTGAGAGCACCTTTGCAAGGTCTGAATAGGAAACATTTGCCATCTATTGCCTCTAATGGTGGTCAACTATGAGACTTCATCTACATAAGAACCTTGGTCTCCACAACCCCTTATCTTAACCCAGACACTCCTTTCTACCAATTTCAGGTCTTTAGATAATAACACATTCAACAAACTGCCAACTAGAAAATCTGAGTCCATGGCCGGGTGCGGTGGCTCACGCCTGTAATCCCAGCACTTTGGGAGGCCGAGGCAGGTGGATCACGAGGTCAGGAGTTCGAGACCAACCTGACCAACATGGTGAAACCCCATCTCTACTAAAAATACAAAAATTAGCCAGGCATAGTGGCACAGGCCTGTAATCCCATCTACTCAGGAGGCTGAGGCAGAGAATTGCTTGAACCCGGGAGGTGGAGGTTGCAGTGAGCCGAGATCACACCACTGCACTCCAGCGTGGGTGACAGAGTGAGATTCTGTCTCAAAAAAAAAAAAAAGAAAATAAAAGGAAAGGAAATCTGAGTCCAACTATGCCCTGTAAGCCCCTGCTTTGTCACGTCTTTCCAGATGGAACCAATGCATACCTCACATGTATTGATTGATGTCTTATGTCTCCTTAAAACATATAAACCAAAGCTGTAACCCAACCACCTTGGGCCCATGTTCTCAGGACCTCCTGAGGCTGCCTCATGGGTCAAGACCCTTGCATTTAGCTCAGAATAAATCTCTTTGAATACTTTACAGAGTTTGGCATTTTTTTGTCAATATATATATGAAATATACTCTTATGTTTTATACTGTCTAAGATGTTCTACGCTGGCCCCCACTCCCATCCCACGACCATAAGATCATCCCACGATTTTCTTATCTGCTGCTGCGTAAAGACCCACCCCAAAATGTAACGGTAAAAAACAACCAAGATGTATTGCTTCTTTTGATTCAGTGGGTTGCCAATCTCAGTGACTTTTTTCCTTTTTTTAGATGGAGTTTCACTATTGTTACCCAGGCTGGAGTGCAATGGTGATCTCAGCTCACTGCAACCTCCACCTCCCGGGTTCAAATAATTCTCCTGCCTCAGCCTCCCAAGTAGCTGGGATTACAGGTGCCCATCACCACGCCCAGCTAATTTTTGTATTTTTAGTAGAGACGGGGTTTCACCATGTTGCCCAGGCTGGTCTTGAACTCCTAACCTCAGGTGATCCTCCCATCTCATCCTCCCAAAGTGCTGGGATTACAGGCGTGAGCTACAGCACCCAGCCCCACTCCCCTTTTTTTAAAGTCAGAGTCACTCTGTCACCCAACCTGGAGTGCACTGGCATGATTATAGCTCACTGTACCCTTGAACTCCTAACACCTGGGCCCAAGGGATCCTCCCGCCTCAGCCTTCTGAGTAGTAGGGACTACAGGCATGAGCCACATGGCCTGGTTCTAAACATACATATTTTAAAATCATACTCATGTTCTACAATTATACAATTCAACTTTAATAATTCATGTTTCCATTGTTCACAGTATTGGCTTTCTTATTTTATATTTTGAGACAGGGTCTCCCTCTATCCTTCACGCTGGAGTGCAGTGGCGAAATCATGGTTCACTGCAGCCTTGACCTCCCGGGCTCAGCTGATCCTCTTGCCTCAGTCTTCCAAGTAGCTGTGACTACAGGCACAGGCCACCACACCTGGCTAATTTTTTTAGTTTTGTAGACACAGGGTCTTCACTACATTGTCCAGGCTGGTCTTGAACTCCTAAGCTCAAGCAATCCGCCTGCCTCAGCCTCCCAAGGTGCTGGATTATAGGCACGAGTCACTGTGCCTGGCCTTTGGCTTTCTTATTTAGTATTCATTTTTAAAATCCCTTTGGAACTTACATTCTAGGTTCATTTTAAGTTGGAAATGTTTCATTTTCTCTCTTCCTCACCGTTCCCTCTGCTGCCCTTCTCCTCGTTCTGCAGTTGCCTCAACCTCTCTGTATTAGGGTGGGCTAAACATCTGGAACAAATGGACTCCAAACGCAGTATCTTAAACACAACAGGATTTTCTTTCGCTTTCTTGTAACAGGCCAGGGTGTATGTCCAGGTCAGGCAGAGGAGGAGAAAGGGATAGTAAGGAAGATCTGTTCCATGCAGTCTTGGAGGGATGCAGGCTGCTGGGCTCTGCCATCCTCAACACAGGGCTTCCAAGGTTGCACCTGTCACCTGTGGTAGGCTGAATAATCGCCTCCAAGTATGTCTGCATCCTAATCGTCAGAACGTGTGAATGTTGCCTTACATGGCAAAAAGAAGTTAGCAGATGTGATGAGGTTAAGGATCTTGAGATGGGAGGATATTCTGGGTGGGACCGAAATGGGATCCCAAGCGTTCTTGTAATAGGGAGGCAAAGAGACATATCCGTATAGAGAGAAAACAGGTGTGAAGATGAATGCGTGGGTCTGAGGGATGCAAGAAGCTAGAAAGGTCACAGATGGTTCCTCCCCTAGAGCCTCCAAAAGGAACGAGCCCCACTGACACCTTGACTTTAGCCCATGAAACTGATTTCAGACTCTGGCTTCCAGAGCTGAAGAGCATGTATTTGCATTGTGCTGAGGCACTGAGTCTGTCATAATGTGTTGCAGCAGCCTAGGAAGCTGGTCCATGGTAGGAGGCAGCCCCGGGGAGAAATGATGGTCCAGGCTCAGAAGCCATGCATGTCACTTCCTCTCACGTTCCATGGGCGAGAACCTGGCCACGTGGCAGCTCCCAACTCCAAGGGAAGCTGGGAAAGGTATAGAGCTGGACACCCACATGTCCACTTAGTAGTGAGGAGGGTGGGGGCGCTGGGTGGACAGCTACGTCTCCGTCACATGTGTTGTGTTGAGTCCTACAGCCGTGGTGGTGCAAATGCCCCAGGTCCCATCTGCACCCTAAGTCAGGGACTGGTTTGCTCAGGTCCTGGACATAAGGCTGTCTGGACATCCCTCTTTGGCTGCATGGCTTTTTAAAATTTTTCTTTATTTTTATTTTTTTGAGACAGGTTCACACCATGTTGCTCCAGCTGGTCTTGCACTCCTGGGCTCAAGTGATTCCTCCCACCTCGGCCTCCCCAAGTAGCTGGGACCACTGGCGTGCCCCTGGCTGCGTGCTTCTTTTACAAGCGTGGGTGACCCGGGCCCAGCAGCTTAGCAGTTGCAGGCCCACTCAGCACTTTGCATTTCTCTTCATTTCTGGCTCACAGAGATTTTTTTTTTTTTTTTGATAAGAGTCCTGCTCTGTCTCCCAGGCTGGAGTGCGATGGCACAATCTCCGCACAACCTTCACCTCCCGGGTTTGAGAGCTTATCCTGCCTCCGCCTCCCAAGTAGCCGGGATTACAGGCGCCTGCCACCATGCCTGGCTAATTTTTGTATTTTTATTAGAGATGGGGTTTCACCAGGTTGGCCAGGATGGTCTCAGACTCCTGACCTCAAGTGATCCACCTGCCTTGGCCTCCCAAAGTGCCAGGATTACAGGCATGAGCCACGGCGCCCGGCCTCGACCTATTTTTGAGCACAGCTATACTTCTTGCTTTGCAAATTTTACACTGTATATGTAATTCTTATGGCCAGCCTCAGTCTCTGCCACACATTCTCCTGTGGAGCGCAATGGGCATGTGGAAGAATGTGCTGCCCCTTTCTCCCCGGGAGCCACTCTGAAGCAGCCCGCTCTTCATCGGCAGCAGACTGGTCTTTTTAAGCCACGAACACTGCCCTCCCGCTGAAAAGTCTGCAGTGAGCTCTGGCTTTCCTTCTCTGTAAAATTAGCCTGGCTAATTTTTGTACTTTAATTTTAGAGATGGGGTTTCACCATGTTGGCCAGGCTAGTCTTGAACTCCTGACCTCAGGTGATCCACCTGCCTTGGCCTCCCAAAGTGCTGTGATTACAGGCATGAGCCACCGCACCTGGCCACTACATTTTCTTTGTTTTCTTGAATAAAATGCACTTTCTTCAAACTAAAAGTTCATTTTTCCAATTTTAATAGAAATAAGAACATTTCTGTGGGCACTAGGGGGTAAGGGATGTAGCAATGATATCCACCTCATTGGCAGAAAGTAGATTCATGGTTGCTCAGGCTCGGGGGCAGGGGACGAAGGGGGATTGGCAGCTGATGAGTAGGGTTTCTTTCTGGGGAAGGGTAAATGTTCTAAAATTAGGCTGTGGTGATGGTTGTACAACCCTGTGAATATGCTACAAAAAGACCCCAAAACACTGACTGGGTGTACTGAATTGTATGTGAATTATACGTCAATAAAAATGGTCTTACAAAAATGATTTCCAGCTTGTAAAGCTGTTTTGAAGAAAAAAATGGAATATCCTGCCTGAAAAATCTCATCGCGGTAGCTCCTCGAATATGAGGCCCCTGTTTCTGGGTATGCCTGCCCCATTTATGCCCTATTTGGCCTCCAATACCCGCATTTGTTACACTCAGTCAAGATGCCTCCTTTTGGAGCCCTCTCCAGGGCCCTTTCAATCATCTGCCTTTCAAATCTGGATTGCCTGTGAGGAAGGCTGAACTGTGATCTTTTTCACCTTCGTGGTCCCCTTCCTCCATGAAAAAAGTAAAAATTATGTTTTATAATTATGTTACTGTAAGAAAAATATATTGCTATATATATATATATATATATATATATATATATTTTTTTTTTTTTTTTTTTTTTTTTTGAGATGGAGTCTCACTCTCTTACCCAGGCTGCAGTGTAGGGGCGCGATCTTGGCTCACTGCAAACTCCGCCTCCTAGGTTCAAGTGATTCTTCCGCCTCAGCCTCCCAAGTAGCTGGGATTACAGGCACCTGCCAACATACCCGGCTAATTTTTGTACTTTAATTTTAGAGACGGGGTTTCACCATGTTGGCCAGGCTGGTCTTGAACTCCTGACCTCAGGTGATCTGCCTGCCTTGGCCTCCCAAAGTGCTGAGATTACAGGCATGAGCCGCCGCACCCAGCTGCTATATTTTCTTTAAATGTCTTCTTGAATAAAATGCATTTTCTTCAAACTAAAAGTTCATTTTTCCAATTTTAATAGAAATAAGAACATTTCTGTGGGCGCCCAAAGATATGTCCACAGCCTAATCCTCAGCACCTATGACTATGACCTCTTATGGCAAAAGGTGTGACGCAGTGAGGGCCTTGAGAGGAGGGGTTTGTGCCGGATCAATATAGTCACAGGGCTCCCTCTGAGATGGACACCACTGACTATGCCTGCTTTTTTGACCAGATGATTTCATACCTCTGTAGAGGCAGAAATTAACCTTTAACAGACAGGCAGCAATGTGGCCTGGCAATGTGGTGGCTCACACATGTAATCCCAGTGCAGGAGGGTCACTTGATCACAGGAGTTCAAGACCAGCATTAGCAACATAGCAGGACCCAGTATCTACAAAAATATTAAAAAATCAGAGGCCAGGCATGGTGGCTTACGCCTGTAATCCCAGCACTTTGGGAAGCCGAGGCGGGAGGATCACCTGAGGTCGGGAGTTCGAGACCAGCCTGACCAACATGGAGAAACCCTGTCTCTACTAAAAATACAAAATTAGCCGGGCAAAGTGACGCATGCCTGTAATCCCAGCTACTCGGGAGGCTGAGGCAGGAGAATTGCTTGAACCCGAGAGGCAGAGGTTGCAGTGAGCTGAGATGGCGCCATTGCACTCCAGCCTGGGCAACAAGAGGGAAACTCCATCTCAAAAAAAAAAAAAAAAAAAAAAAAAAAAAAAAATTAGCCCAGTGTGGTGGCATGTGCTTGTAGTTCCAGCTACAGCTACTTGGGAGGCTGAGGTGGGAGGATCACTTGAGCCCAGGAGATCGAGGCTGCAGTGAACCTTGATTGCACCACTGCACTCCAGCCCCCGTCTCTAAAGATTAAACAAACAAACAAAAACAGTCAGCAATGTAAAAAAAAAAAAAATTTTTTTTTCAGATATGGGGTCTATATTGCCCAGGCTGGTCTTGAACTCCTGGGCTCAAGCAATCCTCTGGCCTTGCCTCTCAAAGTGCTGGGATTACAAGCCTGGCCAACAATCCTTGTCCACAGAAAATGCAAATTAGCTGTGTCCAGTTAAATGCAATTGACCATTACACTAGAGATAGATCAGTTTTTGCAAATTCATTTCAGCATTCTTTTGACTTCTTTGGTTTTTTTTTTTTTTTTTGACACAGGGTCTCTGTTGCCCGTGCTGGAGCGGTCCTTTTGCCTCAGCCTCCAGAGCAGCTGGGACCACAAGTATAGGCCACCATGCCTGGCTAATTTTTTTCTTAAGAATTTTTTTTTTTTTGGTAGAGACAGGGTCTTGCCATGCTGCCCAGGCTGGTCTCAAACTCCTGACCTCTAGCAATCCTCCTGCCTTGGCCTCCCAAAGTGTTGGGATTACAGGTGTGAGCCACTGCATCTGGCCAAATTCTTTAAACAATTTGTAACAACTTATGATGTATTCATTATTGAGTTAAATAAAATATTTGACGTGTTCATTTTATATGTGTATGAAGGTCATGATTTTACCTTTAAAAAAAAGATCAACATCTGACATTTCCTTCTGCCACCCACACTCCCAATTCATCCTCACATCTGACAGTTTAGCTTTCTAAATGCCTCTTGGCATCTATCCACTTCTCTCCATCTTACCTGCCACCAGCGGTCTGCCCGAATTGGCTACATTAGGCTCTACCTGGCCCTTCTCCCATCCATTCTCCACACAGCAGCCACAGTGATCTCATTACAATTCAAACTTCATGATGTCTTATCTATTTTTTTAGCGATGGCAGGCGGGGGGTGGGATGGGGGGGGGTCTCACTATGCTGACCAGGCTGGTCTCGAACTCCTGGCCTCAGGCGATCCACCCATGTCAGCCTCCCATAGTGTTATGATTACAGGCGTGGGCCACTGCGCCTGGCCCAAACTTCATGATGTCTCTTATCTGCTTAACTTCCTCCAAGGACTTCCCATGTCTCCCAGAATAAAGACCGAGGTCCTCGCTGTGCTCTTTCGGCCTCTGCATGACCTGGCCCCTCTCACACCACAGCCCCGCTGCACCACCAGCCCTCTGCCATGCTGAGCTGTTCCCCTGCTGCAAGACCATTCCTACCTTGGGGCCTCTGAACCTGCTGTTGGCCTGCCTGGAAAATTCTTCCCTCCTTACCTTGTTTACTCCTATGAGGCCTTCACATCTTGGCTAACATGTGAATCGCCCAAAGAAACCTCTGGTCTCCCAGGGGTTCAGGTCCTACCGTCTCCCCAGTACCATGTTATGAAACTCTCACTTCTTCTTGGCATTTATCTCATTTCCCAGGTGAGTACCCACGTGGTTTAACGCTTGACTCACCTTCTAGGCTGCTAGGTCCCTGTGGCCGGGGCTCGCGTCCCTGGCACGCATGTGGCCCTTTCTGGGGTGGGGGTGCATGGTGAGCGGACGAGGACGGCTGAGTGTGCGGGCGGAGGGAGGATGGAGAGATGAAGAGGCTCCCCGCTCCCGAGCTCAGGGCACGTGCGTCTCCTCGGCTGGCTTCCTTCCCCCGGCCCCGGGCAGCGCCGCGAATCCTGAGACCCCGCCGCGGGCTGTGTGCTGCTCAGCGCCCCTCCTCTGCGCGCGCAGCTACTTTCGGGCGAGCCCTGCAGACTCACCACAGGCCGGGCTAGCGCTTAGCCAGCTGCGGGGGCACCCCAGGAGGTCTTGCAGGCCCGGGCGCGGGAGGGGGCGGGGCCGCGCGGGGACCCGGATGAGACCCCGCCCCCGCCCGCGGAACCGGAAGTAGAGCCTGGCGCCTGGGAGCGGCGGGAGCGGCGGGCGCGGCGGGATCCAGGGTCGACCCAGGCCGGACCGACCCCAGGCGGCGGTGAGCGAGCGCGGCGTCCGCCCGGGGTGCAGGCCCAGCTCTGCTTCTTCCCTCCTGTGGCATCGCCTGGCCGCGAAAGGGGAAGGAAGCGGCGGCCGCAGCGGTCTCACCGCTCTTCCTCTCGCGGTTTCGGGGGCCGGGGCGGAGTGGCGAGGCTTTCCCGGCCTGGGGCGGGGCAGGGCGAGGGCCGGGGGTCCGCGAGGGCCACGAGGACAGGTCTGGGCCCCAGGGGGCAAGGGGGCACGGAGGACTTGGGGCTGGGGTCCGCGGAGAAAGGTTAGAGAGGGGCCAAATTGGGGTCTCAGCTCTGAGGGGAGGGTCCCTGGGCCTGGGGGGGCTCCAGGGCAGGAGAGAGGCCAGGCTGGGAGGGATCGTGGGTCCGAGGGAATAGGAGAGGGGGATGGGCTCCGAGGGGGAGGGTATTGGGGCCCGAGGGAGAGGGGCTGGGCCTGTGGGGTTCGGGGGTCCGAGCGGAGGGGGCCGGGGTTCGAGGGGCCATGGAAGGTGGGTGTGGGGGGATCTCAAGGAAAGGGCGAGGGGTCTGAGAGGGAGGGGTCCGGGCACAGAGGGAAAGGGATGAGGTCCGAGGGGAGGGGATTGGGGTCTGACGGGAAGGGATCCAGGCGCAGAGCTACAGGGATGGGGTCCGAGGGAAGGGAATTGGGGTTCGAGGGGAAGGGATCGGGGCGCGGAGAAAAGGTATAGGGTCCGAGGGGAGGGGATTGGGGCTCCAGGGGAAGGGATCCAGGCGCAGGGAAAAGGGATGGGGTCCGCGGGGTCAAGGCGGCTGGGGTGCGCGACTTTGAGGGGCTCGCTGTGGGACGTGGGGGAGCAGCTGGGGATCCGCCCGGCCTGCACCTGAGCGGAGGTTTTGCAATCAGGTCAGTGGAGGCAGCGAGGCGCGGCTGCAGCTAGTCGTGAGGCTCTAAATTTGGAACCGTCCCTCCTTCGGGGTGTGTTTAAAATCACCAGAACGGTGCTTTGGGGCTTTCTGTTAACGTTTCCATCACCTGGATAGTCTAAGGGATGCCTGATCCCTGAAGCTAGAAGGCCTCTGGTGAGAAGGGACAGGGCTTACTCCCACTGGAATCTGTGGACGTGTCGGGCCCCTTGGGGAGGAATTCATTTTCTGCTGAAGGAAGCTCCAGAGGCATCGGATGAGCGCTCCCTGGAATCCCATGCGCTCCATTTGGGCTCAGTGTTGACTTGGCTGCGCAGGCTCTGTCGGGGGAACTTCACCCACTAGGTCCTTCAGGCATGATCCAGCCCTCAAGCCCGGCGGGGCCCAAGGCTGCGGCGCAGGAGGGGCTGGCCGCCTGCCCCTGTCTCCATTCTGGTGTTTGACCGTGTGGGTGAGTCACCGGCTCCAGAGCACTGAGTCAGTCCTATTTCTCCTCTGGTTAGAGAAGTATTCGCCAGACACTCAAGGAACAAGGAAGAGTCTTTCAAGTGGGAGTCAATAAAAAGTTGGGGAGGCAGGGTTGTTTTGATATTAGGTCCCCTAGAACTAGAAGCTAACCTTCTGCTAAATCTTACTGAAAAGAAATTTCTTTTGACCTGGGGCGGGGTGCGGTGGCTCCCATCTGTAATCCCTGCACTTTGGGAGGCCAAGGTGAGAGGATCGTTTGAGGCCAGGAGTTCCAGACTAGCCTGGGCAACATAGGGAGACCTTGTGTCTACAAAAAAGAAAAAAAGAAAATCGCTGGGCATGTTGGCGTGCACCTGTTGTCCCAGCTACTTGGGACGGTGAGGCAGAGGATCTGAAGCCCAGGAATTGGAGGCTGCGGTGAGCTCGATCACACCACTGTCCTCCAGCCTGGGTGACAGAGCGAGACCCTGTCCCCAGGCTGGAGTGCAGAGGCTCTTCACAGGTGCCATCTAGCACACTGCAACCTTGAACTGCTGGCCTTAAGCCATCCTCCCACCTCAGCCTCCCAAGTAGCTGGGACTGCAGGCCCAGCTAAAGCTGACTTTTAATTGTAGCATTTTGATGGACTTGTTTTTAAAACACTTTTAAAATGACAGTACACATAATCGGCAATTCAGATCTTCAGTCTGTGCCACGCAGTAGGTGCTCAGAAAAGGTGTCCTGAGAGTGTGAATTGCTGTGAGCGCTGGTTGCTGCCTTGTGTTGCAGTATTCCCATGGCCTGGGCCAGCCAAGAGCAGGGGACTGTGCTCCAGGAGCAGGCTTGGCTTTCACTGTGGCCCAAGCCCACCCCATCTGCTCACGTACTGCTTTGAGTAAACGGAGTAAATGTTGGAGGCTGGGTTTCCCATCAGTAAGTGTGGTGCAGGGAGTGTGCCTGTGATGGTGATTTTGGCTATGCAAATGTCTGTTTCCTTTCTCCTCCTGCTCTGCCATAGATGCTGAGGCTAATGGAAAGCTGATGCTGGACGGCTGGTTCTGTCCTGTCATTTAAAACATTCTTCGGCCAGGCTCGGTGGGTCACACCTGTAATCTCAGCACTTTGGGAGGCCAAGGGCAGGTGGATTGCTTGGGCCCAGGAGTTTCGAGATCAGCCTAGGCAACATGGAGAAACCCCATCTCTATTAAAAATAGAAAAATTGGCCGGGTGCGGTGGCTCACACCTGTAATCCCAGCACTTTGGGAGGCTGAGGTGGGCAGATCACGAGGTCAGGAGATTGAGACCATCCTGGCTAACACAGTGAAACCCCGTCTCTACTTAAAAAAAAAAAATACAAAAAATTAGCTGGGCGTGGTGGCATGTGCCTGTAGTCCCAGCTACTCAGGAGGCTGAGGCGGGAGAATTGCTTGAACCTGGGAAGTGGAGGTTGCAGTGAGCCGAGATCACGCTATTGCACTCCAGCCTGGGCAAAAGAGTGAGACTCCGTCTCAAAAAAAAAAAAAAAAAAAAAAAAAAGAATAATTAGCTGAGTGTAGTGGCAGGTGCCTGTAGTCCCAGCTACTCAGGAGGCTGAGGCAGGAGAATTGCTTGAACCCAGGAGGCAGAGGTTGCAGTGAGCTGAGATCATGCTGTTGCACTCCAACCTGGGCAACAGAGCGAGACTTCGTCTCAAACAAAAAAGAAAAAGAAAAATTAGCTGGGTGTGGTGGTGCATTCCTGTAGTCCTAGCTACTCGGGAGGCTGAGGTGGGAGGATCACCTGAGCCTGGGACACAGAGGTTGCAGTGAGCTGAGATTGTGCCTCTGCACTCTAGCCTGGGCCACAGTGCAAGACCCTGTCTCAAAAAAAAAAAAAAAAAAAAAGGCTGCTGGGGGGCAGTTAGGCACAGTGGTTCATGCCTGTAATCCCAGCACTTTGAGAGGCTGAGGCTGGCAAATCACTTGAGGCCAGGAGTTGGAGATCAGCCTGGACCAACATAATGAAACCCCATCTCTACTAGAAATATAAAAAATTAGCTGAGTGTGATGGCGCATGCCTATAATCCCAGCTACTCGGGAAGCTGAGGCAGGAAAATCACTTGAACCTGGGAGATGGAGGTTGCAGTGAGCTGAGATCGCGCCATTGCATTCCAGCCTGGGCAACAGAGCAAGACTGTGTCTGAAAAAGAAAAAAAAATTCTTGTATAGAGGAATTTTTCACTCTGTCTAGACAGCAAGATTACTTCACCTTTGTGCAATCTTGATTTGTACACTGACGTTTGCAAGGAAGGTTTAATATTGAGGTTGAACAGAGTCATTATCTTCTTTTGACCCATATTGTGACAGCTTTATTGAGATATAATTCACATACCATACAATGCGCCTGTTTAATGTGTACTATCCACTGGTTTTTAGTATCTTCATGCAGTTGTACAACTATCACCACAATCAATTTCAGAATAATTTTATCACCTCAAAAAGAAGCCCTTGTACCTTTTAGCCATGACCTCCTGATCCTCACCACCACCATCTGCCCAGCCCTGGGCAACCAGCAATGTATCTTTTGTCTCTGTAGATTTGCCAACTCCAGACATTTCCTAGAAATTGAATCATATAATATGTGGTCTTTTGTGCGCGGTTTTCCTTTGCATAATGGATTTGAGGTCCCTCCATGCTGTAGCAGGTGTCACTGCTGGATCCTCTTTGTGGCAGAATAAAATGCCTTTGTGTTAGGTAGACCGCATGCTATGTATCTATCAGTTGATGGACATTTGGAGTGTTTCTGTTTTTTGGCTGCTATGAATAGTGCTGTTCTGAACACTCATGCACAAGTTTTTGTGTGCTTATACTTTTTCTCTTGGGCATAGACCTAGGAGTGGAGTTGCTGAGTCATACAGTACCTGAGTTTAACCTTCTGAGGAACTGCCAGACATTTTCCATTTAACATCCCTGTCAGCAGTCTATGAGGCTTCCAGTTTCTCCACACTGTTGCTGAGACTTGTCATTGGCTGTTTTATTTTAGTCATCCTAGTGGGTATGAGGTGGGTTCTCATTGTGGTTTTGATTTGCATTTCCCTGATGGTTAATGACATTGAACAAACTCTTCCTGAGCTTGCTGGCCATTTGTATATCTCCTCTGAAGAAATGTCTCTTCAGGTCCTTCAACCATTTTTAAATGGGATTATTCGTCCTTTTTATTGAATTATAAGAGTTCCTTTTTTTTTTTTTTTGAGATGGAGTCTTACTCTTTGCCAGGCTGCAGTATAGTGACACCATCTTGGCTCACTACATCCTCTGTCTCCCGGGTTCAAGCAATTCTCCTGCCTCAGCCTCCCGAGTAGCTGCGACTACAGGCACGAGTCACCATGCCCAGTTAGTTTTTGTATTTTTAGTAGAGACGGGGTTTCACCATATTGGCCAGGATGGTCTCGATCTTTTGACCTCCTAATCCGCCAGCCTTGGCCTCCCAAAGTGCTGGGATTACAGGCGTGAGCCACCGCACCCAGCCAAGAGTTCTTTATAATATTCTGGATATATGGTTCAAAATAGTTTTCTCTTGGGATCATCTTATCGCCTTCTTGATGAAGCACAGTTTTTAATTTTGTACAATTTATGTTTTTCCTTTTGTGTTTTGGTGTCATGGCTAAGAAACTATTGCCAAATTCAAAGTCACAAAAATTTACACCCTTTCAGGATTTTAGTTCATTTTTGAGTTAATTTTTCTGTATGGTTTTGAGGTAGGGGTCTAGAGGCTTTATCTTTGGATCCACAAAACAAGCTTATTTTCTATTAGTTATTTTTGTGATTTTTTTTTTTAATTTCAGATATTGAGAGTATAAAATTGTGGGTCTGAGCTTATCCTTAGCTGCTCATGAGTAGATTTTTATTTTTTACTTTATGATTGATTTATATATGAGACAGAGTCTCTCTCTGTCTCCCAGGCTGGAGTGCAGTGGTATGATCATGGCTCACTGCACCCTTGAGCTCCTGGGCTCAAGCAGTTCCCCCACCTCAGCCTCCTGAGTAGCTGGGACTACAGGTATACAAGACCATGTCTGGCTAATTTTTTAGGCAGAGTTGTATAGATGCTTGCTGATTACACTAATAACTGCAGTAACCAGAATGTAGCAAGCAGTCTGTAGAAGTTAGGATTGCCGAAGGGAACTGGGGAGAGAGATGGGGCAAATAGTTGGGTCAGGAACCAGATGGAAATTAATTAATTACCAAGAGGGCCAGCCAGGCACCATCACCTAGTTCCTAATGCGTGAGAAACCAGTCTGCCTGTGACCAGCTTGTTCCTAGGGACAAGGGGATTTCATTCATCGATGTGTGATGTCTAGCAGTGTGGTGTCCAGTTGAGGCTGATGTGTGGTCCTACGGAAGGGGTCGTGTGCTTGGCCACCCTCTAGGGAGCTGGAGTCTTGCTCCCTGCGTGGTAACCATATATGTTCATTAGGAATGCAACCTCCTCCTCCTCGGCTCTCCAGCTGCCACTCTCATGTCTTGATAGCTGGTCACAGTACTGGTTTTTTCTCCTGGCCATATCGTGATCCTCTCAAGGAGTGTTTTTCTTATATTATTGTTTTAAAAAGCTCACAGTAACAATTTTATTTTATAATGTCATTAATTAGAATGAATAAAAAGTGAAAATCTCTAAGAATTATAGCAAACGGGAAATGCATACTAGCAATTAAGGCAATAATTTCTGTTTGCATTCATAAGAAACATCATGTAGGCCAGGCGCGATGCCTCACGCCTGTAATCCCAGCACTTTGGGAGGCCAAGGCAGGCGGATCACCTGAGGTTGGGAGTTTGAGACCAGCCTGACCAACATGGAGAAAACCCGTCTGTACTAAAAATACAAAATCAGCTGGGCGTGGTGGCACCTGCCTGTAATCCCAGCCACTTGGGAGGCTGAGGCAGGAGAATCGCTTGAACCCGGGAGGTGGAGTTTGCAGTGAGCTGCGATTGTGCCATTGCACTCCAGCCTGTGCAACAAGAGTGAAACTCCATCTCAAAAAAAAAAAAACGAAAAAAGAAAACAAAAAAACAAAAAATCGTCACGTAGTTAGAAGTCTTTTGAAACTTATTTCTTTAGTTTCTCTCTGTTGAACTTTTTCATTAGTAAAATGCAAGTCTTCCCATCCTCCTCTCAGATTTCATTACAAAACCTTGTTGTGTTTGGGAAGATTTCTGAAGTTTTCTAAAAAGATCTCCACACAGAAGGGTTTGCCCAGGGAGCTGCTCAACAGACATCCTTCTGAGCTTTTTACTCGTAATCTTTTTACAGACGGAATCATTCCCCAATGCCTGGAAATTCCTCATTAGGTTACTGTGTTTTCAACAGAGTTTTGTGAACAGCCTTTTATCTCCAAGCGGAAAGAAAGGTACTTGTGCATTGTGAACATCCTAACATTCTTTTCCTGTGGATGGTAAGGGCAAAAATCCCTTTAACAGGAAACGGGGGAGGTTGCTGTTTCTGTGTATTTACTGGGAGAGAGATGATAATATTCTGGAAGGAAATTTCATTGTTTAAAAAATAAAGTCAGGTTTCTGTTGCATATGACTTAGAGGAGACAATTGCAGAAAACTCTGGAATTGAGGAAGGGAACCCATTCCTGTCCTCCCTGAGGGGGAAATCTGGCCCCTTCCCCACCCCATGAAAGTGGGTAGGGCCCCCAGGTGCAGGACTGTGAAGCTCGCAGGTGCCCACCCCTCCCACTGGTGAAGCTGTGTCCAGGAAGATGAGCAGAGACTGTGCTCTGCTAATCTCTCCCCGATGAGCCTGAAAAAGTACCAGGCAAAGACACCTGCCACCTTTCTCCTTTGCCTTGGGGATGAAGGTGGCCTCGCCAGCCCTGCAGGGACTCCCGTCTTTCTTGCAGCCCTCCTCAGTGGTGGGAACCATAGGCAGCTGAAGTCCCGCAGGCGGGCAGCCCCCTCGCCAGGGCAGCATGGTGCCATGGGGCAGCCGGAGACCGAGCATCCCATTTCTCTCTCCTGCAGCCATTGCTTCATTTATAAATGGGCGCATTGGGACAAGACGGACTGGTTGTGCCTTTCCGTTTTGAGATTCTAGTTCATCTGTTCTCTAAAGTCCTGGCAAAAGCAGATCACTCGAAATTCTTGCCATGCTTTGGGAATTGACACGAGGTTCCAGGGGCACTGTTGGTCCTGCTACACCCCTTGGCAGAGGGTTCTTCCCTGAGAGACAAAGTCGCACCTAGAAATTTGAGAGCACGCTGCCCTGATTGGTCCCTCACTGTCACATTGGATTTGGACTTGAGACCCAGCCAGGCTGGAGGGGGAGGAGCCAGATGGGACAGTCTGAAGCTGCAAAGGGGTTTTGTCCCGTCCTGATTCAGGGCACTAGAGTCCCAACATGGTGCCTGAGAAAAAGTGAATTGGGTGTCCTCAGTTCAGACCCCTGGGCACAGCTTCTGGTTGTTTGATTTAAAATAATATCTCAGTTGCTCTGTGGCCTATGTGAAATTGTATTACTATTTCTGTGGCAAAGGAATCACTTCTTTTTATACATAGTTTAAAAAGAAAACCTTAAAAGTTTAGATTTTACCACTGCAGTTACAAGAATTGTCTTATTAGGGTTTACAGGTGTGCCATTGTTCTGTATAACAGAGAAAACCTTCTAGTCTTCAGGGGCCAAGGGAGAAGGTGGCTGCCCACTTGCAGAGCTGCCTGATAGAGGAAAAGGTGGCATTTTATATTCTTGTTTTCTCCCAAGTAGAGAGTAAAGCAACTCTCCAATAAATTACTTGAAACATTTATTAAATTGTAAGTCTGAATTAGGAAAATTATTGTTATGGTTTCAGTAAGCACTTGAAATCAAAATGGGTGCACTTTTTAAAAAATTGTGATAAAATACACATACCATGAGATTTGCCATTAGTAACATTTAGTATATTTAGAATACATAACCCAAAATGGTGCTTTTATTTTTGGTTGGAAGCTGTCATCACGTGATTGAGCAGAACAGGAATATGTTCTTAATGAATAAAGTAAGTGCACACCCGACTTTTTTATTTTCCAGAAAATTTTCTCACTCGAAGCCAAAGAGTATTTCCAGTATATTTCTGACGCCAGGTGACGGCAGTGTCAGAACCCTGAGGTGAAGTTTCTTTCACTCCTGTGGTTGTCATTCAGGCTTAGGGATCACGAAGGATTGGCTGGTCCTGCAGCCTCGTCCTCCTGGGTTGCCTAGAATCTTGGTAGTTATGGCCAAAGGGCTCATCTGCTGGCCTCTGTGGATGGCGCCCTGAGGCCTCCGTACCCCTCCCCGGCCACTCTTTCAGATGTGGAAAGCTTCAGCAGGCCACGCTGTGTCCATCGCCCAGGATGACGCGGGGGCCGATGACTGGGAGACCGACCCTGATTTTGTGGTAGGAGCCGCCAGCCTTTGCTTTCCTTTTTCATGAAGTGGAAGTGGCTCTCGTGGGTTTTTCTTTGATGGGATGGTGGTTTGTCTGTGTCGCAACCCAGGCTGTGAGATTTACTGGTCGCTTTTCTTTTCAGAATGACGTGAGTGAGAAGGAGCAAAGATGGGGTGCCAAGACGGTGCAGGGCTCCGGACACCAGGAGCATATCAAGTAAGAGGCGTCGCCACCACCCTCCCGGGGGCCCCTCTGCGGGTGGAGCCCCAGGTGCAACAGGGCTCATGGTCATCTGTGGAGAGACAGCCCGTGTGGAAACTGCATTTATCTTCTTGACCTGATACCCATGCAGTAAATGAATATAAGACACACACATATATGTGTATTTATGTAATGTATGTGTTTATATGTGTATATTTAGATACTTATGTGCTCAGTAATTTTTAAATTCCCATTGCAAACAATTTCCATATTTATAATTTTAGAGTGTCCGCTTCTCAGTATTGTGTCTTCTATCAGGGAACATTTTTCCCTAAGCTCTACCTTACAAGCGAGAGGTTTCTAAAGTATGAGATGTCTGAATAACCGAGAACTTAAATGCCCTGTCCCTTTTTTTTATTATCTGGAAATGATTATGTGTTAATAGTGAGGTACTGTGAGCTTTGTGTTCTTATCAAAAGCCCAGAGTAGGGAACTGAGTGAACCCTGTCATTGTTTCTCACTTGGCACTATCTAAAATGCCAGCTCTTGGAGCAGTTTTTTTTTCATCAGGAAGTGTAGATAAAAGGAACTTTTAAAATATGCTCAGACTTTTATTTTAGGCCACGCTGGGTTCAGAGTGCATCCTCCTTTCCCTGGCTGTGAAGGCAGCACCACTGACCCGGTGACCGCCTCAGTATCCTGGGAAGACTGTCCCACTTGGCCACGGTCCCTTCAGCTGAGAAAGATTCAGTCCATCATCCAGAAGAGAAGGCACAGTCTGCACAGTGGCTTTTTATTTTGTTTTTAAAGATTTATTTATTTATTTATTTTGAGACAGGGTCTCACTCTGTCACCCAGGCTGGAGTGCAGTGGTGCAATCATAGCTCACTGCAGCCTTGACTTCCTGGGTTCAAGCAATCCTCTCACCTCAGCTTCCTGAGTAGCTGGAACCATGGGCCCACATCACCATGGCCAGCTAAGTGCTATTATTTCTTGTAAAGATGAGGTCTTGCTTTTGTTGCTTAGGCTGGTCTTGAACTCCTGGGCTCAGGTGATTCTCCTGCCTCAGCCTCCCGAAGTGCTGGGATCACGGGTGTGCACCGCCACATCTGGCCCACAGCGGCTTTTACACACAAGTTTTAGTCCCTCCCTGGCTTGCTCAGCACCTCCCTTCCACAGAAGCAGCTTCGGAACTCCAATGGCTGTGCAGCTGCCCAGGACAAGAGACTGGAATGGGGCTGACTTGGGAGTCCACTGTAGCCTTGGGTATTTGCTATGGCATTAAGCAGACTCCTGAATTCGTTGAGTCATTGTAGCTCTTCTCATCTCTTCTGTTCCCTGTGGCTTCAAAACATGTCTTGGAGGGTGGCTTGGAGAAAAAGCAGCTCTCCAGTACAAAAGCCTCGGGCTGGTTAGGATTCAGAGAGGAACACATGGGGAATAAGCCCATTCTTCATGCTCTGGGGCCTTCCCAGGTTTGAGGAGTGGGGTCTTTCTTTCTCCTGCTCATAAGGGTATTGGGCGGTTTCCAAGCCTGGTTTGTATTTCATCCTCAATTCTAGGATTGTTGTCCAGATGTCGAAGGTGGCGGCCTGGTGTCTCCTGGGCAGAAAGTCCGAATGCCAAAGTGGCCTTCATACCACTCTGGGGTCTCTTAATGACAGCTGTGTCCGGCCTGCCGGATTTGAGCACACCTTGTCATCTGTTTCATTATCTGCTATATTAAAATTTTTTAATGGCGTTTAGATGTTAAATTCTGAAATGCTTTCCTCTCATCTTTGAATGTATAAAAAAGCTGGAGTACTTCAAGTACAGACGAACCATCTAAATGTTCAGCACCACTGGACTTCTGCCAGTGGCTGAGAAAGGGACCATAGCATCATGTTTCCTCCCTCTGCCTCTGGATGACTACAGACCAGCTTTCCTATTTTCTGCGTGTGAAATAAAGGTCAGGTTTCAGTAGAGCCATCTTTAGCGGGGATTTGGGATGATCCCACTGTCTGCCTTCAGATTCGTGTTCTGTCTCCCACAGAGCATGCGTCTGACACGGCCGACTGCCGAAGTGGGTGTACTAGCCGGCAAAATAGTCAGGAAGGCACAGTGCAGGGACAGAATCGGTGAATATCAGATAAGCAGATTTACAAAGATAATGTCACCTGTTCTTATTTATCATACCAGGAGGCAAAGCTGCACATCTATTTTATTGATTTGTTCCTATTTTCATCTCTTCCTTCAAGCATACACAAACTAAGGGAGAATGTCTTTCAAGAGCATCAGACCCTTAAGGAGAAGGAGCTTGAAACAGGACCAAAAGCCTCCCATGGCTATGGAGGGAAATTTGGTGTGGAACAGGACCGAATGGATAAGGTAAGTGGCCCACGGCTGCCTGTGCCAGGCTCCTGGTGTGCTTGGACCACTAGACTGGGTGGCAGAGTCGTCCCTCAGACTTTCCTTAGATCAGCAGTTTTGAGTCCATCTGCTGAGGTTGAGATTTGCCCAGAGTAGACCCCAGTAGGTTGGACTTGCTCATGAAGTACTCTAGCTTTCTTCAAAGCTCTTTAGGAACCCTCACAGGTGCTGGAGCACGGGTGTTACGTGGGGAGGCCCAGAGAGGGAGATTGCCCCTCAGAGGCAGCCTTGTGATAGGACAGAGGTCCAGAAGCATCCTGGCTCCAGGTGTCATCACTGTCAATGCCTGTGGTTCCAGCTCATAGCCTAGGTCATGGCAGTCCAAAGACCAAAGTCAAATCTGTAGGCCCCCATGGTTCACAGCACACACAGAATCCAGCCAAAGGCCTGGCTAACATCCTTCATGCGTTCAGTGACCATCAGAGCAGTCTCCCTCGTGTAAATTCGGCACCCACCAGAGGCTGGGGACAGTGCTCACTTTATTCGAGAGGTCTGGGCAAGCCTCCCAGCAGCCGTCATTGATGGGATGCAGACTGCCGTGCAGACGTTGATTGAGGACGTTGGCCAAATGCATCCAGCTGCACCCGTGCTTTAGGTCCTCTCTGCCTTAAGAGAGGGAGCCACGTTAGCTCAGAAGGGCTACCTTTTCCTTCCTGGAGAGAAGATGGAAGAGATCGCGGTGCGTTTGCATGTTTCTTCAGTAAAACAGACATCCTGGAGGTGAACTTTTGAGTCTGAGCAACATAAGCTTGTTCTGACCTGACAGATACTTGCCTTTACTCTGTGGAAAGAAGTGTGTCAGCCAGTGTCGGATTCCAGCTGGTAATTCCATACCCCTCTCCCACCTCATGCACCAGCCGGATGAACATTTGAGCTGGGCATGGGATGATGTTGCCGTGTCACAGTGAGCTGCATCTTGCTCTGTCCCCCTCAGAGTAGATGATGCGGTGGGCCAGCAGGGCACCCCAAACCACGACCATAAATAGCCTGGGGGAGGAGTGGGGTGAGGGGCCATCTGCAGGAAAGAGACATGGATGTTGCTGTGTCACTACCACAGAGATGCCCTGACACCAAGAAGAGCAATGTGTGCAGAATCATCATCTTTGGAGTCTAAAAAAGTCTAGTAGCTTTTAGGAATGTAAACAGGCAGATGGACCCCTGTGTTCAGTGCAGTGAGTGAAGCATGTGCACACGGACAGACGGAATCCATGTGTTCAGTGCAGTGAGCGAAGCATGTGCACACGGACAGACGGACCCCTGTGTTCAGTGCAGTGAGTGAAGCAAGCAGGTAGAAGCCCTTCCCACCGCAGTCTGAGGCAAGCCCTGTGCTTAGGGGGCTTGTGGGGAGTTAGCGCAGAGAGACATTTATTCTAAAAATGGGGCTCCCTGCTCTGGGTTGGGAAAATTACATATTGGGGAAAAGAAAGGCAATGTGTCAGGAGAGCCTGGTAGGGAAGTTGCTGTGGCTTCTCTGCTGCTGCTCGGGCTGCATCTTTTTTCAGTGCGAATCTCGCTCACCCTGGAACCTGCAGCTCAGGCCTTCCCAAGTGCCAGGAGCTCCCAGGAAGAGCCCTCACTTCCCTCTCTCCTGTGCGGTCTCTATGACAGCCTCTGCTTCCCTCATCAGCTGTCCTTGCCTCATCCTGCTGTCCTTTCCAGGGAGACTCCCCTCGGCTGGGCTTTTCAAAGGTCGGGACTTGTCATCCTCACCTTGTGCCTGGCCCAGCGCCACGTGCCCCACCCCGTTAGGCCAATGCTGTCATGGAACCAAGGAGGCTTGTGGAGCCTTGCTCTTACCTCTCAGCCAGCAAGTTGGAAAACTGTCCTAGCAGGGCGTGTCCAGCAAGGGGTGCTGCTGCTGCTCAGTCCCAGCCAGCATCGGGGCCAGGTTAGCGCTCAGCTCAGGTCAGCACCATGGGACAGATACGTTGTCAAAAATAACTCAGGGCCAGGTACGAGACTCGCACCTGTAATCCCAGCATTTTGGGAGGCCAAGGCAGGAGGATCTGATGAGCCCAGGAGTTTGAGACCAGCCTGGGCAACATAGCGAGACCCAGTCTCTACAAAAACATAATTAACTGAGCATGGTGTTACACACCTGTAGTCCCAGCAGCTTGGGAGGCTAAGCTGGGAGGATGACTTGAACCTGGGAGGTGGAGATGGCAGTGTCCTGTGATCGCACCATTACAGTCCAGCCTGGGCGACAGAGAGAGACCCTGTCTCAGAAAATAAATAGATTAAACTCAGATTCCAAACCGAAGGGGTGGTGGCTCATGCCTGTAATCCCAGCACTTTGGGAGGCCGAGACGGGCGGATCACAAGGTCAGGAGATCGAGACCATCCTGGCTAACACCGTGAAACCCCATCTCTACTAAAAATACAAAAAATTAGCCGGGCGTGGTGGCAAGTGCCTGTAGTCCCAGCTACTCGAGAGGCTGAGGCAGGAGAATGGCATGAACCCGGGAGGCAGAGCTTGCAGTGAGCCAAGATCTCCCTACTGCACTCCAGCCTGGGCAATAGAGCAAGACTCCATCTCACAGGAAAAAAAAAAAAAAAAAAGTTATTTGTAACTTGCCCACTCCAGAAACTAAAAAAAAATTAAAAATTGAAATCTCTGCGTTAAGACTTGAGGAATATGTGCTAGAGACTTCCAGAACAAAAAGAACACATTGAGGACAAGCAGATGCGAGAGGAGCCCAGATGGGCTGTCAGGATTCTGTTTACACTGGGGCCTAAGCATGCTGCACCTTTCCCTTGCGGCCAGCAGTGGCTGCATCCATCACGCGGGGCAGGCTTCCTTCTTGCTCCCTCGTCTCCTTGCATTCCGTAGCCCTGAGTCTACACATTCAGTCTGCAAGATACAATCTCCCCAGCATGACTGTTTAATAACAGATGCTATTTTGTCAGTGTAAAATCAAAGGCAATTTTGGAGATGAATCCCTTTCAATCAAAAAGCTGGAAACTTTGCCTAGTTGTCATTCTGAGCGTGTCTTTAGATCAGTTTTCCTGTAACTTCCTTCTGATGAAAACTCATGCTGGAGAATCCCTTTGGCTCGTCTGCCTCTGCCACTCCTTCATCTCTGTTTTCTGGATGAGACCCTGGAGGACACGGATGGGCAGTCTGCCACAGAGGGTTTGGAGGTGACGGCTCATGTGGATGGAGAGTCAGCTGCCAACCTCAGAACAAATGTGGGAAGAAGAGGGCGCAGCACAGGCCCGAGACTTAGGGCAAAACCTGCTTTTTCAATAGGGGAAATAGTGGATGCTCTCTGAGTTGTCCGCTGTGTCAGCACCGGTGTGGGATGCTGCTTGGGTTAGCGTGAGCGGCTCCACATACTAGAGGGAGTGAGAAGAGGGGTCCCAATGTGCCATGGGCTTTCTCCATGCCCTCTGCTGGACCATGTGCCCGCACTGTCCGTGAAGGAGCCATTGACCCAGCTCTGCTGTGAGGAGGGAGCCCCAGAACCTTGGGGCCTCGGTGTCAGGGCTGGAGCAGGGCCAGCGCTTTGAGGTAGGAGATCTTTTCCGCTTTGTGGACCAGAGGGTCTCTCATCGGAACTGCCAAACGGAGTTGCTGAATCACAGAGGCATCTCTGGACAGCACACCTGTGAATGGCTGTGGCTATGTCCCAGAGGCATTATTTACAGAAGAGCTGGGTGCCGGGTCTGGAAAGCCCAGGGGAACCTTGGGCTTTACCTGCTGGCTTTGGCGAACAGAAGGTCCCCAAACCTGTGTGCGCTGATGGGGCAACATTAATGATGCTGAAATGAGCTGGCGTGGGGTCTGGCACCTGGCTCCTGCCTGAACGGGATGCTGCTCAGCGGAAATCGAATATGAGCCTGTGTTTTGCAGACTATTTTTGTTTATAGTCTATTAGAACAAAATAGTTTGCTCGCAGACTATTTTTTGTGCTGATTCTTTGGTCATGTGATTCACAGAGGTCCCACTTTAGTAGATGCCAGCATCCTCCACACCAGTGGGTCTCACAGATCCTGCCACAGGCTGCCGACTCTGTGTCCCTTCTTCATGCCCAGTCATGTCAGAAATCCCCACTGGTGGCCGTGACCTGTGTCCAGGTTTCGTGTGCAGCTTCCAGGTGCCCAAGGGCTGGGGTGGGCCATGAAAGCCTGCACCAAGGGCCGGGCGCGGTGGCTCACGCCTGTAATCCCAGCACTTTGAGAGGCTGAGGCGGGCGGATCACGAGGTCAGCAGATCGAGACCATCCTGGCTAACACGGTGAAACCCCGTCTCTACTAAAAATACAAAAAATTAGCCGGGTGTGGTGGTGGGTGCCTGTAGTCCCAGCTACTCAGGAGGCTGAGGCAGGAGAATGGCGTGAACCCGGGAGGCGGAGCTTGCAGTGAGCCTAGATGCGCCACTGCACTCTAGCCTGGGCGACAGAGCGAGACTCCGTCTCAAAAAAAAAAAAAAGCCTGCACCAAGGACCTGGGCCACCCAGGAGTTGTGTCGCCCTCCTTGGCTCCCCAGATGGGTGTGTTAATGTAAGGTTTCCCTGCACTGACCAGGAGGTGGCCTCCCTCAGCCCTGCTCTGGGAGGAAGTGAAGTGCCGCAGTGTCGTCGGTGTCTAATGCTTTGTGTTTGAACCCTGTTCCAGTCAGCTGTCGGCCACGAATATCAGTCGAAACTTTCCAAGCACTGCTCGCAGGTGGACTCGGTCCGTGGCTTTGGAGGCAAGTTTGGTGTCCAGATGGACAGAGTTGATCAGGTGAGTGATGTGGCACTGGGGCTGGGGCCGGTTGGGGCAAGGGGGGCGTTCCCCGTAGATCTCAGCCCTTTTGGGCCACTTGTAGCAGGCAGGTGCCCTCCAGCTCTGGGGGACTGCAGAGAGGGGCATCTGCCTCCCAGGATGCTCTGAGAGCCTGGGCCCACGGGAGAGGAAGCAGGATGTGGTGGGCTTGCTGTAGCAGTCCCTGCGGTCACTCTTCACTATGTGCCCCAGGACTGGACGGCCCTGTATCTGTCCAAATGTGCCAGCAGGGAGTATTTCCACGCGTGTTTCTCACATGTGTGTTACTGTGACAGAGTGACATCAGAGCCTGTACCGGGGGGCAGGATGCGCTTGTTGTGTCCAGGACTCAGGCTTTGCATCCGGGTGTTGTTGCAGTCATCCTAGGCCCGAGCCTCTTTGATTCTCTTCGGCTCAGGGCTGTTGGCTCTTTTGTTTAATAGAGGAGCGATCGGGAGCCTGGAGGGAGCAGGGAGCTGATGCCGGTGGCAGATTGTGGCTTTGTGACATATTAGCCACAGTTCCAAATTTATGTGTCTGTGAAATGAGGGGGATGATCATACCTATCTCACGGGTGTGTGCTCAGATCCCCATCGCAGTGCCTGGCTGGTGAGAGTGCACCCCTGGTGGCCATTGCTATTCTCGTTATTAATATTAATGTTCTCAGCATGACTTATTTGAGAAGCGAGTTTTTGTGAAGCCCGTGGAATGAATCAGCTGAGCATGCCCTGCTGCCGCGTGCTGGGGAGGGTGCAGGTCGCCATGGATACAGCTTGGCCCGCGCCGCCAACTGGGCCTTGCAGAACGTTTGCTGGCCTGTCCATTTAGGATGCCAGAGCTCTTGCGTCACTGCCACCCACACCTGGCTTAGGAACCCAGAGGTCACAGCATCATGTGTTTCATATTTTTTAAAATTTCATGTCATGAATTCAGAGAGATTGTCTCAGGGACATTGGAAAGTATTTCTCCCCACTTTTTCATGTGTTTTTGGTCGTCACAGTCTGCCGTAGGCTTTGAATACCAGGGGAAGACTGAGAAGCACGCCTCCCAGAAAGGTAAGACGCAAAAGGCGCAGAAAGAGCTGCCCTGCAGGGGCCCTGATGGGGAGAGTCACAGCCACATGAAGCCATTTCCCGAGCGGTGGCTGTTGCCACAAGGAGGACTCTGCCCTCCTCTTCATGTTTCCGGATCATCTGGCTGCCACATGATGGATGCATTCCCCGTTACACAGCCCCCTCGGAGCCCTGACATCTGCTGTCATTGTGGGGCTTCTCCCACTTGTAGCAGAAGCCGCCTTCCCTTCATCTGGGCAGCGCTCCTCCTGGAAAAGAGAGCTCGCAGATTGATCGGCAGAAAGCTACCTTCCCCCTCTAAGGCTAGAAACCAGAGTTGTTAAATTCTTGTTTTCATTATACACTTACGGTCTTAGCTGCTGGTGATTAATCTTGATTACATCATGCAGTCTCTTTTTTGAAAGACCAAAGCATATCGCCACCTTAAAGTCCTCAGTTTATTTTTTGCAAGCTTATTTAGTTCTTCCTCTTTTGTGTCATTGCATCATCCGGGGAATAAGCTCTCAGTCCTTACGCAGTCTCGTTGCAGTCTAGGTGGAGGTAGCTGTGGTGTGGGCAGGCGGAGGATCAGGGTCTTGTCTCCTGTGTTCAGCTGCATGGCTTTCTTCATATGAGGCTTTCTCTTTCCATTTTTTTCATTTTGTTTTGTTTCTTTGTTTGTTTGTTTTGAGACAGAGTGTCACTCTGTTGCCCAGGCTGGAGTGCAGTGGCGCGATCTCGGCTCACTGCAACCTGCGCCTCCTGGGTTCAAACGATTCTCCTGCCTCAGCCTCCCAAGTAGCTGGGATTACAGGTGTGTGCCACTACCCCTGGCTAATTTTTCTACTTTTTAGTAAAGATGGGGTTTTGCCACGTTGGCCAGGCTGTTCTCAAACTCCTGGCCTCAAGTGATCCGCCCACCTCAGCCTCCAAAGTGCTGGTTCTTTGTATGAAGCTTTCCAGCTTTTACCTGAGCAGTTGATTTTCAAAGTGGGCATGCAGTGTCATTTCTGACCATACAAAGGAACTGCCCTGTAACAGCTGACAGGGCCCGGAACCCCAGCATGCACCTGTTGCGAGCAGTGGGTGGCTTGTACATTTTAAAATGTGCGCTTGATCTGTTTGTGAGTTGTAACCCCTACACACTTTTGCTTAGTTTAACAAAAGGAACAGTTTAGTTTGTCCTCAGGCCCACGTGCTAATTGCTGCCCTGTCTCTTCAGACTACTCCAGTGGTTTTGGTGGCAAGTACGGCGTGCAGGCTGACCGAGTAGACAAGAGCGCGGTGGGCTTCGACTACCAGGGCAAGACGGAGAAGCACGAGTCACAGAGAGGTGGGGCAGACCCCATGGTCTGTAATCACGTGTTTGCTGCAGAAACACCCACGAGGGCATTTTCTCTCCATACACATGAATGTTGTAGATTTTTAAACTTAAGATGTTTGGTGTTCTTTTCATACCAGTGTATGTGGGCTTTTCCTAATTCGAATGGCTGCACAGTTCCCCATCGTGTGAGGATTCCATAGTCCATGTAACCATTCCTTTTTTGAATGTGGAATTTAGGTTATTTATTTATTTTTGGTAGAGACGAGGTCTTGCCATGTTGCCCGGACTGGTCTTGAACTCCTTGGTCTCAAGCAATCCTCCCCCACCTTGGTTTCCTTAAGTGCTGGGATTACAGGTGTGACCTGTAAATTTTTTTTTTTTTTCTTTTAGACGGAGTCTCGCTCTGTTGCCCAGGCTGGAGTGTAGTGGCGTGATCTCTGCTCACTGCAACCTCCACCTCCCTGGTTCAAGCAGTTCTCGTGCCTCAGCCTCCCGGGTAGCCAGGATTACAGGCACACGCCACCACGCCCAGCTAATTTTTGTATTTTTAGTAGAAACAGAGCTCTGCCATGTTGCCCAGGCTGGTCTTGAATTCCTGACCTCAGGTGATCAGCCTGCCTTGGCCTCCCAAAGTGCTGGGATTACAGGTGTGAGCCACTGTGCCCGGCTACAAATTGACTGCAGGGAACATTCTTGTACCTGTGTTTTGTTCACGAGTGATTATTTAAAGGAATCAACTCCTAGACATGGAACTGCTGGGTCAAAGGCAGTTTGTAAAATTTCCAGATATGTAAAATTTCCATAGATGTGTAAAATTTCCATAGATACTGCCAAGTTGTCTTTGGAGGCTGTGCTGAGTTCTTCCTTCCCCACAGCATAGCCTGTACACCATCACTCAGAGCATTTCCCAGGGCTGCAGAGGCTGTGGCCTGCCCATTTCCTTGCGCCTGTTGTTTGGCCTGTACATTTAAATTTTTGAAAATATTTGCCAACATTTGAAAACTGAGAGCTTGACTATTTAAAAACTCAGGAAAAAAAAAAGTACCCTAAACCAAGAAACTCCACTGGAAGATCCGACCACGCTGGCTTGGCATTTCCCTGAGGAAAGTGCCGGTGGCCTGAGGGGCAGCTTGGTTTGTAGTTTGTCGCGGCCTGGCCTGGTCTTCCTGCTGGTCAGGCCCTGCCTACTGCACAGAGCTGCTTGCCTCTGCTCTCTGCCTCTTTCCTGGGAACAACTGTCCATTCCTCCTCTTCCTGACACCGCAGTTGTGAGCAGCGCATGCTCCGTGAAGCCGCATGAGTGTGTGACTCCAAGGAGCCTGGGAGCATGGGCCGAGCACCTGGGCAGATGCAGGGCTCCTTGGATGCCTCAGGCCTTCTCTCCCAGGCCTTGATCCTCTGCTTTGTGCTTTTAATGGGTCCATGAGAGAGTCATGTTTTGGTATCACAGTGACATGCTAAATGGCTTCATCCTGAGTAGAAGTGGAGTTTCTGGAGGATGCTGTGTCTGTCCTGTTTCCTGGCATCCCCCTGCGTGCTTCAGTTTGTGAAGACTGGCCTTTGAAAGCCTTGCCCTTCTGCTGCCTCCTGAGCTTAGAGCCTTATCATAAACTCTTATCTCCTGCTAGCTTCTGGATGCAATGGATGATGTTACAGGAATTCATCTGCTGTACTTTATTTCTTTTTCTTTTTTTTGAGACGGAGTCTCTGTCTGTCACCAGGCTAGAGTGCAGTGGTGCGATCTCGGCTCAGTGCAACCTCCACCTTCCGGGTTCAAGCAATTCTCCTGCTTCAGCCTTCTGAGTAGCTGGGATTACAGGCGCGCGCCACCACGCCCGGCTAATTTTTGTATTTTTAGTAGAGGCGGGATTTCACCATGTTGCCCAGGATGGTCTCGATCTCTTGACCTCATGATCCACCCACCTTGGCCTCACAAAGTGCTGGGATTATAGGTGTGAGCCACTGTGTCCAGCCTCTGCTGTACTTTAAAAAAAATTTTTTTTCTTTTTTTTTGAGACGGAGTTTCACTCTTGTTGCTCAGTCTGGAGTGCAGTGGTGCAATCTCTGCTCACTGCAACCTCCACTCCTGGGTTCCAGTGATTCTTCTGCCTCAGCCTCCTGAGTAGCTGGGATTACAGGTGTGGGCCACCATGCCCAGCTAATTTTGTATTTTTAGTAGAGATGGGGTTTCATAATGTTGGTCAGGCTGGTCTTAAACCCCTGACCTCAGATGATCTGCCCACCTCAACCTCCCAAAGTGCTGTGATTACAGGCTTGAGCCCCCTCCCCCAGCCCGTTTTTTTAATTTTTAAAAGATTAGTTAATGATTTAACTTAGAGATGGGGTATTGCTATGTTGCTCAGGCTGGACTCAGCCTCCTGGGCTCAAGTGATCCTCCCTTCTCAGCCTCCTGAGTAGCTGGGCTGCAGGCACACACCCCACCTCTGGTTACCACTCTTTATGTTTCTGTTATTACACATAAATAGCACCTTTAAATACTGTCTGTATTACTCAATAGTCCTACAGTGGACCTGAAAGATTTTTGCGTTTTTTTAATCAAATGATAAAATACTTGCATGTTCACTGATTTCATGATGCTCCTTTTAAAGTAGTCATTTTTTGTTTGTTTTTAGATTACTCCAAAGGTTTTGGCGGCAAATACGGTATCGACAAGGACAAAGTGGATAAGAGTGCCGTCGGCTTTGAGTATCAAGGCAAAACGGAGAAGCACGAGTCCCAGAAAGGTGTCTTCCATTTTATCTTACCCTCCAGCCAGCAGCTAGTAATGTGACAGGTGGTAGCCACACCGGAAAAGGAAAAGCAAAGCATTATTGATAGCCCTTAACGTAGATGTCTCTTTTTCATTAAATACCCAACTTGAAAACGGCACATCCAGAAACACAGCTGCTAAATAAGAACTCGCAGCTTGAGTGTTTTGGCGCTCCAGCTCCAGCGGCGTTGCTTACTGTGGTGGCCACACCCCGCACGTCTGTGTTGCCTATGTGAGCCTGTGCTGCCTCGTGGTGCGGGTGGAAGCCGCATGCGTGGGAGCTTCCGTGGGGTCCTGTCTGGCTTAGTCACGATGCTGAGGTCATAGACTAGGTTATTTCCTGCCACTCTCCAAGGAGGGCCTCTTCATGGATGTTATCTAAAGTATTACCAAAGATCCGGAAGGGAAGGGTAGATTGAGTGAATCCTATGTGTTTAACTGTATTGAAAACATACTTTCTACCTGTGACCCGCACTACCTGTTAATGATGGGTTCTGGCCTTTCATTGTGCATGTAGACTATGTGAAAGGGTTTGGAGGAAAATTTGGTGTGCAGACAGACAGACAAGACAAATGTGCCCTTGGCTGGGATCACCAGGAGAAATTGCAGCTGCATGAATCCCAAAAAGGTACATTCGCTCTGCCTGTACGCGAGGTGGTTTTGGAAGTTTGTTTTTGTTCCTTGCGGGGTCAGTTGGTATGTGTTGTGTCTGCGTGTGCCTGCTGCACGTTGTTTTGTCTTCACTGTTTGTTGTCCTGCGTGCCCCCCCAATCCCCCAGTTCCAAAAACCCTCCAGCTAGTGTAGTCACGACCCCTCCCAGCTGACACGGGAGTGGTGCCCCAGAGAGCTGGGTTTACTGGGAAGTGGGTTGCATGGGCCAAGCCTGCAGCAGGGGGCTGGGTTTACCCGGGAGTGGGAACATGGGTCAGGCCTGCAGCAGGGGGCTGGGTTTACCTGGGAGTGGGGACATGGGCCAGGCCTGCAGCACTCCTGGGATGCCGCTTGTTTTCTGCCTTCATTAGGTGCAGGAGCAGCAGTGCTCCTCGTCCAGGCTTCTTGTCTATAAACTGGGCCACGGTTTTTGGCAGGAGGTACTTTTGAACCGAAAGTGTTTTCTTGTTGGAACGGGTGCCCCTTCCCTGGGAAAAGGAGCCTGAGGGGGCTGAAACCCTTTCAGTGTGACCCAGCCCTGAGAGAAGCAGGAGCGGGGCTAATGGGGCTGCAGCGCCCTCCGCATCTGCAGGGTCTCTCCTCCCGTGTACACAGATACACGCACTCGTCTGCAGTGTGGGTAGGACCCTAGGAATGAACTGCACAGCCGGGAGTGCCTTTACTGAATTATTTGAAGTACAGTTCTTAGGCTGTTTCCAGATCTTTGCTGAGTGTTCAGATTTTAAGTTCATTCTTTAACGTTGACCTTTGGAGGCACCCTCTGGCGCTGAGCCTGGGAGTAGGGTCTCAAAGGCCCTAAGCTCAGGAGAGCTCTTGCTTTCTGGAAACTGTGTTTGAGTTTTGCGCATGCTCATGCAATTCTAACCCAACTGTGTTTCCTCTCTTGGTTGTTTTCCCCACTGTTGCTTGTGGATTTTCAGATTATAAGACTGGTTTTGGAGGCAAATTCGGTGTTCAGTCGGAGAGGCAGGACTCCGCTGCTGTGGGGTTTGATTACAAGGAGAAGCTGGCCAAGCACGAGTCCCAGAAAGGCACAGTTGCCACCAGCCTCCTACCCCTCCCCCCCACCCTCCTGTGCAGCCACTTCTAGCACAGACTTCAGGGCTCACCGTCAGCACCTGCAACACAGTCCTCCTGCATCACCAGTTGTCAGCTGTCAGGCTGTTTGGCACTTTAAACCCATTTCTATTAGAGCGACACTGATTTTGAGTGGTTCCCTTCTCTTCCCCCCTTCACTTTCTTCCCTGTGAACTTGTAATCTGTGTATGGCAGGATGCGCCAGTTAGTGTGTGGGTGCCATCCTTCTAACCCGGTGACCCATCCAGTCTCTGGACTGGGGCATCTCCGGTCTCCAGCAGCATTCTGCCCGAGGCTGTTGTGCTGTTAATGGTGACTGCTGTGAGCCATTGAGTCAGGCCTTCCAGATGAGGAGAGAAGTGTTTGGTTCAACCAAACCACTGGCCATTTGACCAGGGGCTTCGTAGCAGCAAGGGCCAGGAGACAGGCGTGTTCTGTGTGGTTTCCGTGTTTCATTTGTGGTGGTGTTTTTGGCCGGGGTTGGGAAGTTTTTTGTTTGTTCTGTTTGATGACACCATATGTGTGTAACATCTCCACACAGAGCCACACAGTATGTACGTGAAGCCAGCTCTGCATCCTTCCTTAGAGCAGTTATGTTATTACCTTCAAAATTTGGACTTGGTTATTAGAACCTGAACACATAATTGGAAAAACAGTAATTCCCTAACCTTGCAGGGCAGACTCTAGGCTTTCCACCTGCAGCGTTAGAAACACACAGCAGTGTTCAGGCGTGGGCAGGTAGACACACCTGGGGTGGTCCCGCAGACTGCATGGAGATGGCAGTGGCTCTCCGTGGCATCACTGCTGCATGACGGTGTGACTTTCATGTGGATCTGTGTTGCTGCAACAGAAGTATTTGGCTGGTAGAATTTCCACATGGATTTTTTTTTTCTCTTAAAAAGCAAGAGAACAAACTGCGATTGAGCCTCTTTTTAGCGCTCAGTAGAGCAGGCGCACAGGAAGCAGATGAGAATAAGCCCGTGCTGGTGCGGAAGACTGTGCTATTGAAGTGGCGCGTTGCAAAGGCCTGTCCGTGCCCTCTTTCCTCGCTTAGCTCCTGCCTGCTGCCCGCCACCCCTCCTGCCCCTCAGGGAATGCTGAAGCCTGCCCCTGGCCTGTGCTCTGCTTCTCACTGCCTGGGTCTCACGACCATGGGTGGAAGCAAAACTTGCCCTGCAAGTGAAGCCTCGCTTGGCCATTCTCGTTTCTTCCCGCTGTGGTGCACCTTCTTGGGCTGTTTCTGGATCTGTCTGCATGTACCCACGGCCACCCCCACGCTCGCCTCCACCTCAGAGTAAGTGTTGTGTTTTGCCACGTTTCAGACTACTCCAAAGGATTCGGCGGGAAGTATGGGGTGCAGAAGGATCGGATGGATAAGGTAAATATTCCAGCCCCGGAGCTTAGTGTGTTCTGCCTGCAGGGGCTCTTGGTGGGCGTGGCTCACAGTGCTGGCCGACATCTACGCGCTGGGGTGGGGCACAAGTGATTTCCGTCCTGGTGGTGGTGGTGGCAATGGCTGACTTGGACAGTCTCGTGCTCCTCATGGCCGTGCTGTGGGATAGACGCTGGCACCGGCCCACCTCCTAGTTGGGGGCCCCAGGCCAGGCAGGCTCAGCACCTGGCTGCGGCACAGCAGTGGATAGCTGGGCTGCCACAGGAACCCAGATGTTTAACATGAGAGGTGAGAGCCTCGAGGGCTCATGTCCATTTGAACTTAAATTCTTAACAGTAAATCAGATTGGAACCTGAGTGTGTTAGACTGCATGTGGGGCTACCCCGCTAGCAGCCAGCGCTACCTGTGTGGTGATGAGCCATGTCTCCCGTCTTCAGCCTCACAGAGATGCGGGCTCCACACTGCCTGCTCCTGTGCGTGGCCTGTGGTCAGGGGTGGCAGGGTCAGTCCTTGTCTCGCAGCTGACCACACACAGCACCATCCAGGGACTCCTGATGTGGGCTCTGGAGGCATGGGCAGGCAGAGCAGGTGTTCGGGCTGGGCTCCCCAGGGAGCAGTAGCCTGGGCTCATTTCTGAGGGCAGGCGGGAGTTCACCAGGAGAGAAGGCTTAGGAGACCATGGAGGGGCGAGGTGTGGGCCTGGGTGGGACAGGAGTCACAGCAGCTTCTTGAGCCTAGCTGCAGAGGGAGGGCGGGGAGCGGGGATAGAGCCGGCCCTGGAGAGTCCCATACACCACAGAGTGTTCTGCACATTGTTAGGTGACATGCGTGGCCCCAGAAAGGTTAGCAGGCAAGGGACACTGCGAGGGGGTCTACTTTGAGAAGCCCCTGGCCTCAGCGTGGAGTCTGGGTTGTAGGGGATGGCCTGGGCAGGGGGGTGTGGTCCTGAGAAGAGCTGGAGGGGCTCAGGTGGTGGAGAAGCAGGGCATGGTGTTTGGCGCCAAGGGACACGGGAGGGAGCAGTCGGGTGGATGTGGGGTAGACGTGGGGCCAAATGTGGAGCCGAAGAACTGGGAGGAGCAGATGTGGGTGTCAGCGAGAGAGAGCTGGGGTAGGGCCAGGGCCGGGCCCAGGCGGCATGCAGAGTGGGGAGGGGAGTAGGCACGCGGTCAGAGGACACGGGGCAGGGGGACCCAGCGAGGTAGCAGGGGCCTTGCAAGGCGCTGGGATGGATGGAGGGAAGGAGCTCCCCTGTGGGTGAGTCAGAGGTTGTGGCTTTGAGGCCAGAACCTGAGGGACTGCCTGTGCTGTGGGTGTCTGTGGTCAGCATTGCTGGTGTTGGCGGTGACCGCTGAGCTTGTGGGCATGTGGGGAGGCAGTGTGGGGGTGCAGCCTTGGGTGTCATTGTCTTTCATTCAGGAGGGAGTGGAGCTTCTCTCTCGGTTTGCTGTGTGATGGAGGAGTCCAAGGCTTAGAGAGGGTGACGTAACTGCCCGGGTCCCCGTACATTGTGGGGATGGGGCTACAACCCAGGCTGGGAGGTGAGGTTGTCCCCTGAGGGTGAGGTGATGTCTGCAGAGGGCCCAGTGGGTGACAGGACCCAGTAAAAGGCTGATGGCCTTGCCTTTGAACAGGTGCAAGCGGCTCAAGGGACATGGAGTAGACGCTGGAGCTGACTGACAGGAGGAGGGAGTGGGGTCCGAGGAAGGACAGGCGGGCCAGGAAGGGGGCAAGCAGGAGGTGCTGGGCAGAAAGGGGCCATGATGTGGGGGCTCTGGTGGCTTCTGAGCCTCAGGTGTTCTCATCAGAGGTAGTGAAACCCACAGTGAAACTGGGGACGGCCACTGGTCTCCACGAGCCCTGACAGTCTCCACCTGAGTCAGCACATAAGAGTCATCGCCGTCACTTGGTCAGACCATAGTTGAGTCCCCTGCAATGCAGAAAGGTGTGATTGCACCACTGGGTAGTGTGGAGGACGGGCCACCGGAGGCTCGCATGTGTCCCCAGCATCGTCTGCTTCCTGTAAATGCTCACACCTCTGGGTGGCGAGGGAGAGTGGGGAGGGCTTGAGGCTGATCCCAGAATTGGTTTATGATAGAGCAGATGGAGATACATGCATTTCTTATGCTAATGCTGACTCACGATTGCCTGCAAATGTGGTTGGTAATAGTTTTCATGCCTCAGTTAGTTTGCAAAACCGAGAGGTCATGAAGAGTGCTCTGGGTTGTGTGACTGGGCCTTTGGGAAGATCTGGGGAAGGCATTTGCATCTGGTAGGAGCCACCACAGGGCATGGAGAAAAGAGAAAAGTGCTTTCCTGACGTCCACTTCCTGTCTCCGCAGAATGCGTCAACCTTTGAGGATGTCACGCAGGTGTCCTCTGCCTACCAGAAGACAGTACCTGTCGAAGCTGGTGAGTCCCGGCTGATACCAGGAGCACCGTGTGGTTTCCCAGGAAAACACTGAGGGGAAGGACAGTTGTGAAACAGAGCCAGGAGCAGACGCACCACTAGTTGAAAGCATGGTTGTTGCTGCGTATTTTTGGGAAAGAAAATGATCATTTTGATGAAGTTCCTGTTTCTCCTGCAGAGGTTTAGAGTCACCTTTCAGACGCAGCATGGTGCAGCTGTTTCAGTGCGGCCCGTTTCGAGGGGCCCTTCCCAGAGCAAAGAGGGGTTAAGTGCACATTCACAAGGGCCCCCACACTGGCAGTGACCAGCTTCTGGGAGCAGCTGGGGCCTGCCCAGCTCCCTAAACCGCTCGGTCGCAGCTGTGACAGGAGGAAGACGTCATGACGTCGATGTGCAGGCGACAGCAGACATTCTCTCTGCTGCTCGTTCTTGGGCCCTTGACCAGGGAGCTCGAAACCTGTCCTTTTCTGTGCTGGACACACGATGGAGTCAGAAGTGGGCCCTGCCCCGGAGAGTCAGTTAGTTGGGGGAAATATTATACATGAAAGCAAGTGCTAAATTTAACACAGGATGCAGAGAGCCACCACTGACTTCCTACGGGGGCCATGGATCCACAGTTCTCAGAGTTTGAGGGCCCAGGACGCTTTGACACTTTGACTACTAGTGAGAACCCCCAAGATGTTGATGTATTTGATGACACTGACTATATTAGAAATTAGAGGAATGTGGCCTGGCACGGTGGCTCACACCTGTAATCCCAGTACTTTGGGAGGCTGAGGCGGGCAGATCACAAGTTCAGGAGATCAAGACCATCCTGGCTAACACGATGAAACCCCGTCTCTACTAAAAATACAAAAACAAAATTAGCCGGGCGTGGTGGCAGGCACCTGTAATCCCAGCAACTCGGGAGGCTGAGGTGGGAGAATGGCATGAACCTGGGAGGCGGAGCTTGCAGTGAGCTGAGTTTGTGCCACTGCACTCCAGCCTGGACGACAGAGCGAGACTCCGTCTCAAAAAAAAAAAAAAAAAGAGAGGAATGTCTTATTTATTTATTTATTTTGAGACCAGGTCTTGCTATGTCATCCAGGCAGGACTGCTGCCTCAGTCTCCTGGGCTCGAGCAGTCCTCTTGCCTCAGCCTCTGGAGTAGCTGGAACTATAAGCGCATGCCGCCATGCCCAGTTAAATTTATTTATTTATTTTTTTTTTGAGACGGAGTCTCGCTTTGTCGCCCAAGCTGTAGCGCAGTGGCATGAACTCAGCTCACTGCAAGCTCTGCCTCCCATCCCAGGTTCACGCCATTCTCCTGCCTCAGCCTCCCGAGTAGCTGGGACTACAGGTGCCTGCCACCATGCCCGGCTAATTTTTTTGTTGTTGTTATTTTTTAGTAGAGACAGGGTTTCACCGTGTTAGCCAGGATGGTCTCGATCTCCTGACCTCATGATCCACCCACCTCGGCCTCCCAAAATGCTGGGATTACAGGCATGAGCCACCGCACCCAGCCAAATTTTTTTATTTTTAGTAGAGATGAGGTCTCACTGTGTTGCCCAGGCTGGTCTTGAATTCCTGAGCTCAAGTGATCCACCTGCCTCGGCCTCTCAAAGTGCTGGGATTACAGGCATGAGTGACCACACCCATTGGAAAGTTATTAATTGGTTCACTTAAAAAGAATAAACCTAGGCCAGGCGCGGTGGCTCACACCTGTAGTCCCAGCACTCTGGGAGGCTGAGGTGGGTGGATCACCTGAGGTCAGGAGTTTGAGACCAGCCTGACCAACATGGTGAAACCCTGTCTCTACTAAAGATACAAAAAGTAGCTGGGCATGGTGGCCCATGCCTGTAATCCCAGCTACTCAGAAGACTAAGGTACGAGAATTGCTTGAACCTGGAGGCAGAGGTCGCAGTGAGCCTTGATTGCGCCACTGCACTCCAGCCTGGGCGACAAGAGCTAAACTCCATCTCAAAAAATAAAAATAATACAACTGGCCATGCACAGTGGTTCATTCCTATAATCCCAGCACTCAGTGAGAAGACCAGCATTGTTTTGTTTTGTAAATCTGTTTAATAGGAGACGGCTGCACTCTCACATCTGCCTCTGCAGTCTGTTGATGTTACGTTGTTTAGGAAGAACGTGTGGAATCACCTAGGTAGGCGACTGGGAAAGGGAGGAGTGTTTGTAACCTTGAGGGCAGTGTGGGTGTCCTTCTGCGATACCACCCAAGCGTGCCAGGCAGTGGTGGTCCTGCAGGCCGGCTCCTCTGGCCCTGTGAGGGACTCGCTACCCAGTGTGCTTGGGCAGTACCGTGTGTTGGTCGTTTGGAAAATGCTAGGTCTCTGAGTTATGCTCGTCTTCCAGTTGCCGACACGTCTCATTATTACACAGTACCAAAAAAATCACATTTGCTATCATCGTCAATTTCATCTGCAGAGGCTAAGTAGAAATCGTCATGTTCACGTGGCAGCCTCACATTTTTCAAAATTCTGTCTTTTACTTGAAAGCTGGAATTTTCCCGTTGGCAACAAATACTACAGTAATTTTTCTTGACACAATAGGCTTAGTTCATTCACTTGGGAGAAAATTGCTGCCAGATACCCAGCTTTGCATAACCATAGTTGGTCTGTCAGTTGTTATTTCAGGGAAAAATGCTATTCCATGAAAAAACAGTCAACTTGCAGCTCTCATGGTTCCATTCATGTTCCTTGAGACAGAGACAGCCACCGCCACAGTCCCGGACACAGCAGGGAAGGCTCATGTGTCTTCCCACTTTTTTTTTTTTTTTTTTTTGAGACAGAGTCTCGCTCTGTCGCGAGGCTGGAGTGCAGTGGCGCGATCTCGGCTCACTGCAACCCCTGCCTCCCAGGTTCAAGCGTTTCTCCTGCCTCAGCCTCCCGAGTAGCTGGGATTATAGGCGCCTGCCACCATGCCCAGCTAATTTTTGTATTTTTAGTAGAGACAGGGTTTCACCATGTTGGCCAGGATGGTCTCCATCTCTTGACCTTGTGATCCACCCACCTTAGCCTCCCAAAGTGCTGGGATTACAGGCGTGAGCCACTGCGCCCGGCCATGTTCCCCACTTTTGACTTAAATTTTTATCATTATTTTTTCTTAATAGACATGGGGTCTCACTGTCTTTACCTGGCTAGTTTCAAACTCCTGATCTCAGACAGTCTTCCCGTCTCAACCTTCCAAAGTGCTGGGATTACAGGCATGAGCCACTGCCCTCTTTTCCATTTTTGTCACACAGAATATAAAAAAATGTATACTCTGGTTGAGATTTACTATACTCAGTATACGTCAATTACAGTATACATCAGTACCTTAACTTCTTTATCAAGGACAGATGTCTTTAAGGGAAATTGGCTGTTTTTATTTAAAAAGGTGAGTGTGGTGGTGAAGATGCCGTCTTGTTTAGAGATCTTCCTGCTACCAAGCTTAGGGGGATCGCCAGTCCCACCAGGTATGCAGTGCCCTGAGGCAGGCGCCCAGTGTTGGCTCCGGACCAGTGGGCTGAGCTGGCAGCTGCAAGAACCTTTCCCTCCTCGGGGGTTAGGGGGATGACCAGTTCCTGGGGAGGTCGCCCTGTGTGGGTAGGGCTGTTGTCCAGTAGTGGTGTTGTTGCTGTGCTCAAGCCACACGTCCTCCCTCCTTCCTCTATAGTGACCAGCAAAACAAGTAACATCAGGGCTAACTTTGAAAACCTCGCTAAGGAGAAAGAGCAGGAGGACAGGCGGAAGGCGGAGGCGGAGAGAGCCCAGCGGATGGCTAAGGAGCGGCAGGAGCAGGAAGAGGCCAGGAGGAAGCTGGAGGTGAGCAGGGAAGAGCGGGCCGCAGCGCACCCTCCCTGGGACCTGTGCCGAGGGGATTGGGAGCTCTGGGGCCTGGGCGGGGCTTATTCTCTCCTGGCCAGGTTTTCCTTGGAAGGCATGTTTAACTCTCCTTTAAGGCTCTCCTTGTCACTTGCAGCCACACATAGGCTGAGTCTCTGGCCACAATGCTCCAGGCAGCCAGCTAGCGCCATCCTGGTCTTGCCGGTCCAGCCCCAGGACCCGCCAACCCGTCCTGCCCTCTGTCCCTGAGCTGACAGCAGAGTCCTGTCAGCTTCCTCCTCCACGGAGCTCCTGTCCAGATGTCAGCCTGAGTCTCTTCTCACCCCTCTCCCTCTAGAAGCCCCTCCTTTCCCAGGTGGAAGTTTGGGGTTTAGAGGGGACTCTGTGCAGAGGCAGCCTGCTCTCGGGGCCTGCTTCTGCGTAGCCAGCCCGGCCCCACTCACCCAAGCCCCTGGGCTGTGGAGAAGCGCTCGCAGAGAAAGATGCCAAAAGCGCACCCCTGGCAGGGGTGGAGCACGAGCCTGTGTCTGGGTGCTTTGGGTCTAGCCTGGGTGGCTTGCCACCGACAAGGAATTTCCTTGTACTCAGCTGGATCTGGGGGGTTGTGAATAGAGCCTGAGGCCTACAAATGTCTGTATGTGTGAAGTTACCAGGTGTGGCTCTGCAGCGGGGGCAGGCTCAGCCTGTCTGGAAGCCTGGGCTTCTCCTGCCCACCCGAGGCCCTGCCCCTGCCCCTGCAGGGCCACACAGGATGTGGTACTTTGGGTGTTTAACCTGTGGATGGCACCAGGTGATGTGGGAATTTACAACTGTCCTGTTGGGGTCAAGCAAGGCCATAGATGCTCGGAACTGTGCTAGGGCCTCAAGACCAGGGGTGGTTTTCTCTTCAACAAGACAAGACAGCACTACACTGTTCCCGTTAGAGTGAGGCCGCCTGCAGAGGGAGAGGGGGGAAGGGGTTTGGAGTGGACACCTGGGGTTCAGATCCTGCCTGGGCAGCTCCCTGGCCAGTGTGCCTGTGACTGCCACCTCACCCTCAGACTCAGCGTCTGGCACTGGAGCCCGCAGGCTGTCAGTGAGTTTCCCGTTGCTGCTGTAGTCACCACCACACACAGCACACAGCTAGTGTCTTACAGCTCTGGAGGTCAGAAGTCCTCAAAGATGTCAGCGGGGCTGTGTTCCTCCTGGTGGCCCCTCGGCCCTGTCTTCCCATCTCTAGCCTCTGCTTTCGTTGTCACCGCCCCTCCTCTGTCCCTCACACTCCTGCCTCCCTCCTCTCAGGACCTTGTGATTACATTGGGTCCACCCAGACAGTCCAGAGTTCTCCCCATCACAGAACCCTTAGTTTCATCACACACACAGTCCCTCCCCATGGGGTCTGGGGACTGCGATGTCAGCAGCTTTGAGGGGCTATTATGCTATCCCAGTTCATCCTTTGGCCCCTAAAGCTTCATGTCCATCCCATGTGCAAACATACTCAGCCCATGTTAAGGTCTCCAAAGTCTCAACCCATTGCAGCATCAACTCAGACTCCCAAATCTGTGCCTAAACCATCTAATTGTGTGTGGGCGAAAATGAGCTGTGGCCCAGTCCCGGCACTGTTGCGTCACTGGCTGTGTGATCTCAGCCTCAGAGCACACCTGCCTCTCGAATCCTGCCTGGGTGCTGGTGGGATCTGAGGCTTGGTGCTCCAGCTCACCTGCCTCTCGGATCCTGCCTGGGTGCTGGTGGGATCTGAGGCTTGGTGCTCCAGCTCACCTGCCTCTCGGATCCTGCCTGGGTGCTGGTGGGATCTGAGGCTTGGTGCTCCAGCTCAGCCTTGGTGTGGGTGTTTTCCGCTCCTTCCCCCAGAGGGTGCCTAGAGCTTGCACGCCATCTTCTGAAATGGCAGGCGTGACAGCGCAGAGTGTCATGGCAGCATTCTGATTGCTGTTCGTTTTCAATCACAGGAGCAAGCCAGAGCCAAAACGCAAACGCCCCCTGTGTCGCCCGCACCTCAGCCAACCGAGGAGAGGCTGCCCTCTAGCCCCGTCTATGAGGTTGGTGTCTTTGGTGTTTGAATGAGCATGACTTACTGCCAGGGCCCAGGTCCTCTTTGTGGAGCGGAGGAAGCCCTTGCAGGCAGGCAGTGCGGCGTGGGTGCAGAGGGCACCGCTGCGTTCCACGCCCGGAGAGGGGTGGGCCAGGAGCACCTCGGGGGTGGGTGACATGCCTCGGTGCTGTCGGGGGATAGCTGTGCAGGCCCACGTGCCATCCTCTCACCCGTCTGCAGCCTGTTATAGTCTGGCCACTGTCACTGCAGTCCCTGCTGGGGTCACCTGCTGTCAGATAATCAGATGGGGGTGTCTTCACCCCACTTGCTCTCTGCTGTGCGGGACGCCGCCACACTCCCTAATGGCAATGCCGCCCTCCCTCATCACTGAGACCCCGCCTCCTGTGCAGTCTGCCTTCTGTGCCTGCCCCGTTCAGCTCTCCAGCCTTGCAGCTCCTCATGAGTGTGGCTGCAGACGTGCTGTCCGGCCCCTCTCTGTGCTGCTGACCCCCTCTCATGGGTCCCCCAGTGTTCCGTCCCCATCCCTGAGTTACAGAGCAACCTGCCGATGCCGCGCCCGTCGCTGACTGTGGGTCTCCTGCTCCCCACCAGCACCTCTGCACTAACCACACCCTCCACCTGTAACCACCTCTCCTGGCCCCAGCCCTTGCCACTTCTCCTTCCTGTGGCCATCATCCTGGTCTATGCATTCCTCTCCTCACCCAGGAGCCAGTGCGTTACAGGGGGGCACACTCCAGACCATGGTAGTTCAGGAGTCCAGAGAGAGCCCTGGAGACAGGCAGGGTCTGGGGCCTGAGCCTCGCTGGCTGTGGCCTCGTCACCACCCAACTGTCCCTCCTTGGCTATGCTGCTGCCGCTGCTGCCTGCTGCCTTTACCCTGCCGGGCCCTGGGGGGATGTGGTAAGTGAGGCCTTGCTTGCAGCTCATCAGGAACCGGCCTCCCCCTCTAGTCCCTCCCCTTGGCAGCCAGCGCAGTCTGCCTCAAGGAAGCTCCGACCCTGCCCCTCCCATGCAGTTCAGCCCTTGTGTGGTTCCCGGTGCCTGTGCTGAGGGTGGAGTCGCTCTCCCTGCCCGGTTACTCTCCCTGGCTAGCAGCTGTCCACCACCGGCTCTTCCCAGATCTTCCCAGATCTCCTGGGTGCGCAGTTCTGAGCTGTCGGCATTGCTTTCTCTCAGTCACTGCCGGTGACATCAGGTGGACCCTGGTCAGAAACATTGATGAAAGCCACTGTGGGTGATAAGCAGTTGAGAGTTTTCGCTGGGGCTCCAAATCGGCAGTGGTTATAGATGAAGAGGTGGAGGTGCTCCACTGCGCACCTTGCAGTGGTTGTAGACGAAGAGGTGGAGGTGCTCCACTGCGCACCTTGCAGTGGTTATAGACGAAGAGGTGGAGGTGCTCCACTGCGCACCTTGCAGTGATTGTAGACGAAGAGGTGGAGGTGCTCCACTGCGCACCTTGCAGTGGTTGTAGACGAAGAGGTGGAGGTGTTCCACTGCGCACCTTGCAGTGGCTGTAGATGAAGAGGTGGAGGTGTTCCACTGCGCACCTTGCAGTGGCTGTAGATGAAGAGGTGGAGGTGTTCCACTGCGCACCTTGCAGTGGCTGTAGATGAAGAGGTGGAGGTGTTCCACTGCGCACCTTGCAGTGGTTATAGATGAAGAGGTGGAGGTGTTCCACTGCGCACCTTGCAGTGGTTATGGATGAAGAGGTGGAGGTGCTCCACTGCGCACCTTGCAGTGGCTGTAGACGAAGAGGTGGAGGTGTTCCACTGCGCACCTTGCAGTGGTTGTAGACGAAGAGGTGGAGGTGCTCCACTGCGCACCTTGCAGTGGTTATGGACGAAGAGGTGGAGGTGTTCCACTGCGCACCTTGCAGTGGCTGTAGACGAAGAGGTGGAGGTGTTCCACTGCGCACCTTGCAGTGGCTGTAGACGAAGAGGTGGAGGTGTTCCACTGCGCACCTTGCAGTGGTTGTAGACGAAGAGGTGGAGGTGCTCCACTGCGCACCTTGCAGTGGTTGTAGACGAAGAGGTGGAGGTGTTCCACTGCGCACCTTGCAGTGGTTGTAGACGAAGAGGTGGAGGTGTTCCACTGCGCACCTTGCAGTGGTTGTAGACGAAGAGGTGGAGGTGCTCCACTGCGCACCTTGCAGTGGTTGTAGATGAAGAGGTGGAGGTGCTCCACTGCGCACCTTGCAGTGGTTGTAGATGAAGAGGTGGAGGTGCTCCACTGCGCACCTTGCAGTGGCTGTAGATGAAGAGGTGGAGGTGCTCCACTGCGCACCTTGCAGTGGCTGTAGATGAAGAGGTGGAGGTGTTCCACTGCGCACCTTGCAGTGGCTGTAGATGAAGAGGTGGAGGTGTTCCACTGCGCACCTTGCAGTGGTTGTAGATGAAGAGGTGGAGGTGTTCCACTGCGCACCTTGCAGTGGTTATGGATGAAGAGGGGGAGGTGCTCCACTGCGCACCTTGCAGTGGTTGTAGATGAAGAGGTGGAGGTGCTCCACTGCGCACCTTGCAGTGGTTGTAGATGAAGAGGTGGAGGTGTTCCACTGCACACCTTGCAGTGGCTGTAGATGAAGAGGTGGAGGTGTTCCACTGCGCACCTTGCAGTGGTTATAGATGAAGAGGTGGAGGTGTTCCACTGCGCACCTTGCAGTGGTTATGGATGAAGAGGTGGAGGTGCTCCACTGCGCACCTTGCAGTGGCTGTAGATGAAGAGGTGGAGGTGCTCCACTGCGCACCTTGCAGTGGCTGTAGATGAAGAGGTGGAGGTGTTCCACTGCACACCTTGCAGTGGCTGTAGATGAAGAGGTGGAGGTGCTCCACTGCGCACCTTGCAGTGGTTGTAGATGAAGAGGTGGAGGTGCTCCACTGCGCACCTTTGTAGCTGAATGGGATTCTTTGGCGATGCCCTGTCTGCAGGCTTGGCTGCTCTGGAGCCATGTGGTGAAGCTGCTGTCAGGCAGGGCCAGGGTCGAGCAGCACAGGGCAGGAGGGTGGCCGCTTGGCCCAAGGGTGCCTTGTGTGGCCTTGGAGATCAAGGCTTAAAAAAAGAAATCAGCCAAATTAACCCAACAAAGACAGCCTCTACCCCCAGGCAACAGTGTGGGCAGGGGCGTGTCTCCTAACCTGCCATGTGGGCGTGGTTATTGCAGGACTGCATTGTCGGTGGTGAGGACCGGGTCATCATCAGGAAGGAAATGGCACGTGGGCACTCGCCACCATGGTGAACACGCCGGCAGGCCTGGCCTTCCTATACCGCGTCTGTTTTCTCAGTCCTGGCTGGGACTGAGAATTAGATGGCCCGTGGGTTTCTGCTGGCTGTGGCAGTATAGCTACTGCTCTCTAGAAGCCAGCATGGGCCCCGTGCCATGTGCGTGTGACCCTTCCCCAGGATACGGCTTCCTTCAAGGCAGAGCTGAGCTACAGAGGCCCTGTGAGCGGGACGGAGCCGGAGCCTGTGTACAGCGTGGAGGCCGCTGACTACCGAGAGGCCGGCAGCCAGCAGGGCCTGGCCTATGCCACAGAGGCTGTCTACGAAAGCGCAGAGGCCCCGGGCCACTATCCCACAGGTACTGGGGCCCCACGCTGCAGCGCCCTGCCCAGGGCGGGGAGCTCCCGGGACATCCTGCTCGACCTGTGGCGTCGTTGCAGGGAGTGTGGGTTTCCCACTGACCCGCCTTTGCTTGCTTGCTACAGGATCCTCTTGTCCCTGGAGGGAAGTGCTCTAGACACATTTGGGGCATCAGCTCCTGTGCTGGGTCCCAGGAAGATCCTCGTTGTACTGGGGATTGGTGGGCAGGGGCAGAGGAAGGGAGGGCTTCAGATGCCCTCCTGTGTCCTTGGGACAGAATCTTAGGAAGTGTCGTCTAAAACTTGAGAAGGCTGGGAACCTGTGTGGGACTTTGTATTGCTCAGCTCTGTCATGGCTTTCTTTTAGAGGACAGCACCTACGATGAGTACGAGAACGATCTGGGGATCACAGCCGTCGCCCTGTACGACTACCAGGCTGGTGAGCGGCCTGCAAAAGCGCTCGGAGGGGAGACCCGGGCAGCTGCGCCTGCCTCTGCTTGTTTCCTGAGAATTCACTTCTCCAGCATTGTTAGTTTTAGAAATAATTTATGTTGAGATAATTTCAGAGATATAGAAGAGTTGCAGGTATAGTGCCAAGAACTCCCATGTTCCCTACCCGGATTCCATCTCTGCACACACACTCACACACCCCCTGTTATCTTTAGTATTCTCTGAACCCTTGGAGAGCTGCAGGGGTGCTGCCACCCCCAAAGACTCCAGCGTGTTTCCCAAGATCAAAGATGCTGTCCCACAGGGACACCCCACCCTCCAGGTGAGGGGGCCACACAGATGCCTTGATGTTCGAGACCCCAATCCTGCCTGTCCTGCCCCGGCCGCCAGCTCTCGTGTGGCCTGCGCATTCCCCTGAGTTCCCTCTGCAGCCTTGGCAGTTTAAGAGCAGCCTCAGCTCCTGGGCTGGCCTCAGCCGCCCACCCCGTGTTCCCTCAGGGCCAGGCTGAGCTGTGCTCTGGTGGTGGTGAGGTCGTGGAGACCACGCGGTGGGGCTCTCTGCTGGGCCGCATGGCGTCCACTTGTCCCTCTGTCTCAGTCACCACCTGGTCTACAAAGTCACCACCACCCCTCTGCAGTTGACAAGCATCTTACGGGTGGCGTGGGATTCCCCTCAGAACCCCCGGCCGCTGCCTCTTGAGTGCTTTCTGTTTGCAACTTTCCGTCAGCGCGGAAGCTGGCGTTCTACCATAAGTGAGTGCTGGCCATCCCCGTTCAGTCCCTTTTGCACACGTGCATTTGTGTGCGTGTATCTGTGGCGTCTCGGCACCTGTGCGTGGATTCTCATCACCGTGGCCTTCGCCCTCCATTCCTATTTTAGCCGTCACCTCAGGCTTCTCTCTAGGTATCCCCTGGCTGTCCCTCCACTGCGGCCTCCACAGCCCCATGACCTTGGGCACAGCCCATCTCCCCACCCCCTCCACAGACACGTCTGCCAGGGAGAGAGGGGGAGGGAGAGAGGGGAAGGGAGGGAGGGCGGGGCTGGAGTTATGTGGTGGAAACCTGCTCCTGAGGAAGGGGTCTGGGTGGGGTTGGTGCTTTGTGTGAAGGGTTCTGTGCGTCTTTGTAGTCTCTCGGCTCATGTTCACAAATCCTGGCCCTGGTGGCATGGGAGAGGCAGCAGGAGCCTCCACAGTGGCCGGCATCTCTGCAAGGGGGCATCTCTGAGCAGGCTGCCTGGGAGCTCACTCTGGGTTGCACTGTTTTTTTCTGGCAGACCAGGAAATGCTTGCACTTCGGCATCTTTCTCTGTGTTCTCTTCCCCAGCGGGCGATGATGAGATCTCATTTGACCCCGACGACATCATCACCAACATCGAGATGATTGATGATGGCTGGTGGCGTGGAGTGTGCAAGGGCCGGTATGGGCTCTTCCCAGCCAACTATGTGGAGTTGCGGCAGTAGGGCCCCCGCCCCCCGGGAGCTGCGCCCCGGATCCTCACACTACAGATCAGGCCTTCTTTGGTTCTTGGGTTTTGGGTTTCTTTTTTTTTTTTTTTTTTGAAGGTGGGGAGGGGAATATACACATTGCTTTTATATTTAATACTTTTGCTGATGCTTTTGAAAATGTTTATGCCACAGAATTTGCTAATATATTGTAATCACATTCCTTAGGAGGACTTTGGTAATTGGTTTTATGCATTGATGGTTTTTTTTTCTTTTTTTTTTTTGCCAAATTGACTGTCACACGCAGCAGCTTCAGGGAGCTCACATTCTCTTGTGTGTGTGTTGCCCATGTGCCCATCAAGTGCAGTCGGGACCTCCCAGGACAAGCACGAGGCCTCAGGTCGGCTCTGTGGCGGGTAGGCAGGAAGGACTGTCCCAGACGAGGGGCTTCCTCTAGAGTCTCACTGTTTGGGAGAAGAGGGGTGGGCCTGATAGAAGTTAACCCGGAGCTAAGTCACCCAGAGCACAGGAGCTGCCATGTCAGATGGGAAATCTGCCTGTGTCATACCGTGACAGCCCGCAGGATCAGGTGACTTCTAGCAGAGACCCTGGTTTTTTTCCTGTGCCCACTCCGGCTTATCCTTGTCTCTACCCATCTCCTGATGCCCAGTTTGCTGGGAGGGCTGCTGGGAGCCTCTCCTGCCCCCGCCGGGCAGTGTCACCGAGTCCTTGAAATCCTCCCCTGCCCCGCGGGTCTCTGGATTGGGACGCACAGTGCAGTTGAGTGCGTTGGGCTTGGCTTTTCACAAAGGCTGATGTCTTGACTGTCTCCCATAAGGGTCCCTGGGACACCAAGCAGCCTGGGGCGGTGTGTGTGCCATGTCACAGCATGGCCTCTTGGCCTTGGGAAGGAAGGCAGTGCCTGTTCTGCTGTGAGCTGCCAGGAACCCTCCTCCCATCAGTGGGGGTGTAGTACTTTTGCCAAAATACCATGTTCAATTACAGTAGTTTGATCAGTTGAAGGCTAGAAGTGTGAAGTGCAGATAAGTGTGTGTTCCTCCCCAAGGTCCCCCCACAGCTCCGGGACACGGCTGTCCTGGCATTTGTGGCCACTCACTTTGTAGGAAACTCATCTCCTTCCTGAGGAGCCGGGAGGCTGGACCAGTCCCTTCGTGCAGTCAGGTGGGCGCTGTGTCTTTCCAGAAGCTCACGTGGAAATGTCTCGGGACTTGGGTCCCGGAGCACCCGTGAAGCGCGTGTTTTTGCTCTTGGGGTGCATTTCTCATCATCCTTGCTTTACCACAATGAGCAGTGAGGTCGGGTTTTATATGCAACCTATTGTATCTGAATTCCTGTAGCACACCTCATAGGTATGATTTTTTTAAATTAAAGAATTCAGAATAAACTTTTTTTGATCCACTTGCGTGATTTGCTTTGGTCTGTGGTCACTCTGTTCTGCAGTGGAAGCTGCGTCGATACTCTTGGCGTCCTGCGCCCCGGACCTGGGCTGGCGGAGGCTCTCCCGCTGAACTGTGCGTCTCGCACGTTCTGTTCTGGCTTTAGACAGAAGTGCACGTTCCCTTTTCAGTGTTCCTTCAAAGGTGCTGCTTATGAACTGAAATGTGTTTACTCTCGCAGATCATTCAGTTTTTTGCACAAAGGTTCCAAGCAAAATAAAACACTCTTGTGCTGAAAAGTCATTTCTGAATTACCGTTCTCAAATCCTGAGGGAGATTTTGCTCCCAGTCTCGTCTTGCTCAGGGGCACCAGAAGTTAAAGGCTAAGGGGAACAGTGGCACTGAGGGAGCAGGTGTGCCCTTGGGAGCCGGGGGTGCTGGGGAGCTGGGTTCTGGCTCACACTTCCTGCCCATCAGGTGCTCCCAGGGAGCTTTCGGCTGTGCGACATGTCTGCTACCCCTTCCAGCCTGGGTGGTGACGGAGCACTGCCTCCTCTCTTGGGCTGTCCCACACCTGCCTCTGGCTTAGTAAACAGCACCTGTGCCAGCTCTGCCCACAGGAGCCTAACGTGAGAGTGCCCCTGCCCTCCTCCCATGACCGGGCTGCTGTGGGTTCTGCATCACAGGGTCGGAGCCCTAACGGCGAGCCCAGTCCCACACAGGGCCTGTCTGCCGGGTGAGATTGCAGCTACCTGCAGGGAGCTGGGTCCTGAAGAAATGAGGCACGAAGGCTTGTGAACCAGGGGAAAGTCCCAGCAGGGCTAGGGAGGCGGAGTCAGGGGGCTGGACGACAGGGTGTGACAAAGGGAGGGGCTGTGTAGAAAGGGCCCCCGCTGGCCGACTGTCTGTCCAGTCTGGCTCTGCCGTGCCACCTGCGGATGAGCATGGCAGGGGCTCAACAGGAGCGGGACACATCTTGAGCGGGTCTGTGTTTCTGTTCTATTGGTGGCCAAACGTGGCGTGGCAGCTTGTGCACCTGGAGCCAACCACCTGAATCTTAGCTGCTTTCCTTTTAGATGTGGTTGGGGTTTTTTGTTCATGTTTTTTGAGAAAAGGTCTTGCTCTGTCACCCAGGCTGGAGTGCAGTGGCGCGATCTCCACTCCTGCAACCTGTGCACCCAGGGCTCAAGCAATTCTCCCACCTCAGCCTCCCAAGTAGCTGGGACTACAGGTGCACGCCACTACACCTAGCTACTTTTTGTATTTTTATTAGGGATGTGGTTTCACCATGTTGCCCAGGCTGGTCTAGAACTTCTGACCTCAAGTGATCTACCTGCCTCGGCCCCCCAAAGTGCTGGGATTACAGGAATGAGCCACCGCGCCCAGCCTAGATGTGGTTGTTTTAATGTCAGCTCACCGTACCTTCTGTCTCAAAGTTGGATTCACTCCCCAGGTCCCCTCTGGCCTGAAGAACAGCGTAGGGGCATGCTTGCCCGGGAGCAGCTTGCTTCAGCCTGCTGGAGGAGGGAGGAAAGGACACAGACGTGCTTTTCTCTCTTCATGCCCAGACATGGAAAATGATTTTGTGGCACATGGGGAGCCATCGGCACATAGGCACCTCCAAGAACCACTGAAGCCACTGCTGGCCACTCTGGGCACTCAGATGTGGGCACAGCGTGGAGAGTGCTTTGTCCAGGTGAAAATGCTCACTTTGCTCCTGGAAGATACGCTGGCGAATGCTTCTTCAACCCAAGATGTTCAGAGAGTGGCTGACACACACTCCGCACATACTGCATGCTGGGCCTTGGAGGGGAAATGTTGAATAAGAGAGATAGCTCAGCACTGGGGAAGCTGACACAATAACAGTGATTCCACCACTGTGTTTATTTGTATTTTTTTAATCAATTTATTCTTTTTGAGACAGAGTCTTGCTCTGTCGCCCAGGCTGGAGTGCAATGGCACAATCTCGGCTCACTGCAACCTCCACCTCCCAGGTTCAAGCAGTTCTGCCTCAGCCTCCCGAGTAGCTGGGACTACATTTGTGCACCACTTTGCCCAGCTAATTTTTGTATTTTTAGTAAAGAGACAGTTTCGCCATGTTGGCCAGGCTGGTCTCAAACTCCTGACCTCAGGTGATCAGCCCGCCTCAGCCTTACAAAGTGCTGGGATTACAGGCGTGAAGCCACCGTGCCCGGCCCCCACCACTGTGTTTAATTCTAACCAAGGAGAAGAGGAAGTTCTGAAAGGAGAACAAAGAGATCTGAGAACCCGGCTCGGGACTGGCCAGGGGCCTCCTCTCAGAGGAAAGCTCTCCCTGTTGCGTCCCTCCACGCCGGGGCCTGCATGGAGTGGGCACGGTTTTTGATACCTGCCTTGCTGACCTTCAGCTCCGATTTCTTCATCTGAAAGTGAGGATAAAAGAATTAACCCCTCTTTCTAGTCAGATGCCTACTAGATTCATTTACCTGCTTGAATTTGAGATGTATTGCCAGGATACACCTCCACAGTCTGATGGAACACACTGAAGATATCTTAACAACAAAAGGTAACAATACATTTTAATAATTTTTACTTATTTTGCCTGAAACATTAGGATTCTCCCCTTTTGTCATCTCAGTCCCATGTTTTTTGGTTTTGGGGTTTTATTGAGACGGAGTCTCGCTCTGTTGCCCAGGCTGGAGTGCAGTGGCACAATCTGAGGTCACTGAAGCTTCCGCCTCCCAAGTTCAAGCAATTCTCCTGCCTCAGCCTCCCGAGTAGCTGGGATCACAGGCGCCTGCCACCATGCCCGGCTAATTTTTATATTTTTAGTTAAGACGGGGTTTCACCATGTTGGCCAGGCTGGTCTCAAACTCCTGGCCTCAAGTGATCTACCTGCCTCAGCCTTCCAAAGTGCTGGGATTACAGGCGTGAGCCACCGTGCCTGGCTCCTCATTCCTGTGTTTTGAATTCTGTTGTTTCTTTTCTCCCATTTTCCCTCTGGTTATTTCTTCTGACCTGTCTGACCTCCCATGGGAAGACGAGCTCTGCTTGTGATGGTGATTGTGAAAATGCACACCGACAGCAACATAGTCAAAGAATTCTATGTTGTGTAATAAGGTGCTTTTTTTTTTCTACCTACTGTCATTGTTATAATAGTGCTTCTTCGATTAAAAACCATTTGAGACAGCTCTGTTGTCATTTGTGAGCTGTCAGATTTCTCACTAACATACGCCATCTCTCGATTTAATGTTTGTCAATATGTTCTGTGAATTACACCTCCTGCTATTACCTAGGAATAGAGCCGTCCCTCGGTACATGCAGGGGATTGGGCCCAGGACCTCCCTCCTGTACCCAAATCTGCACATACTCAAATCCCCCAGTGCCCTGCAGAACCCACGTCTTTGAAAAGTTGGCCTTGTGTGTGCAGGTTTTGCATTCTGTGAATACTATATTTTTTGTTCTTTTCAAGACAGGGTCTCTGTCACTCAGGCTGGAGTGCAGTGGAGTGGCACCATCATAGCTCACAGCAGCTTCCACCTCCCTCACTCAAGCAGTTTCCTACCTCAGCCTTCTGAGTAGCTGGGACCATAGGTGCACACCCACCATGCCTGGCTAATTTTTTTTTTTTTTTTTGTAGGTCTTTGTTGAAACAGCATCTCACTATGTTACCCAGGCTGGTCTTGAACTCCTGGCCTCAAGCCATCCTCCTGTCTCAGCCTCCGAAAGTGCTGGGATTACAAGCGTAAGCCACTATGCCCAGCCTGAATACTGTATTTTTTATGTGTTTGGTTGAAAAAAATATGTGTATAAGTGGACACTCACAGTTCACACCCTTGTTCAAAGGTCAGTTGTGTTCTCCTGAGTAGGGTGTGTGAATGAGATGCACGTGAGTCCCTGTAGGCCCGATCTCCCTCTGGTGGGCAGAATCCTGGCCTCCCAAAGATGTCTAGATCCTAATCCCTGGAACCTGTGACGATGTTACCCCGCATGGCCAAGGAGAATTAGGTAGAGATGGAATTAAGGTTTCTAATCAGCTGGCCTTCAAATAGGGAGATTATCTTTTCAGCACACGGCACTGGGAAAGTGATATTCACATGCAAAAGAGTGATGTTGGTCCCTTACCTTTCACCAGACAGAAAAATTAACTGAAAATAGATTAAAGACCTAAACACGAGACCTAAACCTATAAAACTCTTAGAAGTAAACGGGGAAAGCTTCATGACATTGAAGCTTTCATGACATTCATGATTTGGCAATGATTTCTTAGATACGGAACCAAAAGCACAAACAAGAAAAGGAAAAATAGCTAAGTTGGGCCGAGCGTGGTGACTCACGCCTGTAATCCCAGCACTTTGGGAAGCCGAGGCGAGTGGATCACTTGAGGTCAGGAGTTTAAGACCAGCCTGGCCAACATGGCGAAACCTGTCTCTACTAAAAATACAAAAATTAGACAGGCGTGGTGGCACGTGCCTGTAATCTCAGCTACTTGGGAGGCTGAGGCACAAGAATCGCTTGAACCTGGGAGGCGGAGGTTACAGTGAGCCGAGATCACGCCACTGCACTCCAGCCTGGGTGACAGAGCAGGACTCCATCTCAAAAAAGAAAAAAAAAAAAAAATAGGTAAGTTGATTGTCATTTGAAAAACGGCATTGAAGGACCTAACAATGAAAAGGGAACCTAGAGAATGGGAAGAAATATTTGCAAGTCATACGTCTGATAAGGGGATAATGTCCAGAATATGCAAGGAACTACGGCTAAACAACAAACCCAAAGCATTTAAAAATGGACAAAGGATTTGAATAGATGTCTCAAAGAAGATACACAGATGGAAAATGAGCAGGAGAAAGGATTCCCAGCATCACCCATCATTAGGGAAACGCAAATCAAAACCACATGGAGGCCGGGCGCAGCAGCTCACGCCTGTAATCCCAGCACTTTAGGAGGCCGAGGCGGGCGGATCACAAGTTCAGGAGATCGAGACCATCCTGGTGAACATGGTGAAACCACGTGTCTACTAAAAATACAAAAAAATTAGCTGAGCGTGGTGGCGGGTACCTGTGGTCCCAGCTACTTGGGAGGCTGAGGCAGGAGAATGGCGTGAACCCTGGAGGCGGACCTTGCAGTGAGCCGAGATGGTGCCGCTGCACTCCAGCCTGGGCAACAGAGCGAGACTCCATCTCAAAACAAACAAACAAAAAAAAAACCACATGGAGGCTGGGCACGACAGCTCACACCTGTAATCACAGCTATTTGGGAGGCTGAGGCAGAAGGATCAGTGGAGCCCGGAAGTTTGAAACCAGCCTGGGCAACATAGGGAGACCTTGTTTCTACAAAAAATTAAAAATTAGCTGAGTGTGGTGGGACCCACCTGAAGTCCCAGCTACTCAGGAGGCTGAAGCAGGAGGATTGCTTGAGCCCAGGAGGTCAAGGCTGCCATGAGCTATGATTGCATCACCCCACTCCACCCTGGGGGACAGAGCCAAGACATTGCAGTAACATCTCACACCCATGAGGGTGACTACCATCAAGAAAACGGTCACAAGAGTTGGTGAGGATGTGGGGAAATTGAGCCCCTCATGCACCGTTGGTGAGAAGGTAAAATGTGGCAGATGCTGTGAACAGTATAGCAAATCCTTAAAAAAAAAAAAAAGTACCATATGATCCAGCAATACTTCTTCTGGGTATATACCCCATATAGTTGAAAACAAGGTCTCGAAGAAATATTTCTACACCCATATTCATAGGAGCAGCATTATTCTCTGGCCAAAAGGTGGGAGCAACTGCTAAGTGAAAGAAGCCAGTCACAAAAAGACGAACGAATGCGGTATGACCCCCTTGTGAGGTCCCTAGAGCAGCAAAATTCACAGACACAGAGAATGGTGACTGCCAGGGCCTGGGGGGTGGGGGGGTAGTGGAGCTAATGTTTAATAGGCACAGAGTTTCCATTTGGGAATATGCCTTAGTCTCTTTGTGTTGCTATAAAGGAATACCTGAGAATACCTGAGGCTGGGCAATTTCTTTTTTCTTTTCTTTTCTTTTTTTTTTTTTTTTGAGACGCAGTTTCGCTCTTGTTGCCCAGGCTGGAGTGCCATGGTGCAACCTCAGCTCACCGCAACCTCCGTCTCCTGGGTTCAAGCGATTCTCCTGCCTCAGCCTCCCGAGTAGCTGGGATTACAGGCACCTGCTGCCACTCCCAGCTAATTTTTTTGTATTTTTAGTAGAGACGGGGTTTCACTATGTTGGCCAGGCTGGTCTGGAACTCCTGACCTCAGGTGATCCACCCGTCTTGGCCTCCCAAAGTGCTGGGATTACAGGCGTGAGTCACCGTGCCCGGCCGAGGCTGAGTAATTTCTAAAGGAAAGAGATTTGGCTCAGGGTTCTGCAGACTGTACAGGGAGCATGATGCCCGTGTCCGCTCCTAGGGGGGCCTCAGCTGCTTCCACTCGTGGGGGAGGGGAAGGGGAGCCCACGTGCTCAGATCACGTGGGGGAGAGGAAGCAAGTGGGGCAGGTGCAGGCTCTTGAACAACCAGCTCAGAAAAACCAACTCCCTCCCGCCCCTGGGGAGGTTATTAATCTATTCATGAGGGATTCGCCCCCATGACCCAAGCACTTCCTTAGGCCTCACCTTCAATATATGGGATCAATTCCAACGTGAGGTTTGGAGGAGTCAGACAAATCCTCGCGAACTCTAGCGGAAGCTGCGGGCGTTGTGGAGCTGGACGGCGGCGATGGCAGCGCAACAGTGTGACTGTGCTGCAAGTCAACGAACTGTTCATGGAAAAATGGTTAAAATGGTGATTTTTATGCTTTGTATATTTTACCACATTTTTTTTTTTTTTTTTAAGGCAGATGCCTTTCAATCATCTGAGTGAGCCCAGTGCAATCTGAAGGGTCCCTACAGGTGGAAGAGGCAGGGGCCAGGATCCAAGGACCTGCAGCCTCTGGAAGCCGGGCAAGGAAGTGGATACCCCGGGAGCCTCCAGCAGGAAGGAAGCCCCGCGGACGCTCTAACTTCAGCCCCGCAGAACTGGTCAGATTTCTAGCCTGCAGCTCTGTAAGGGGAGACGTTTGTGTTGTTTGAGGCCACCGAGTCTGGTCGTCTGTGCCGGCAGCTGCAGGAGCCCAGGCCACCATCCCCACGAGGTCCATATGCTGTGACGTCTGCCTGGGCATTCTGCACAGGGTCTTTATTTTCTCTTCCCCTCCCTTGCAAGGTCAGTCCCGGGAGCCCAGAAGGTGCTTAATGAATGATCTGCAGCTGATTGAGCGAAGGAATGAGTGAGCCGAGCCAGTCAGCAGCATTAGCGTGATACGTGTTGCTTTTCAGTTAAAGCTCTGTGCCTCTCGGTTGAGCAACTCTGAGAGCCGGGGTCCCCACCCTTCTGTCCCGCTCGTGGTGGGTCTTGTACCCGACAGCTTGCCAGGGCAGAGAGCCATGAATAGGGTTTGGTTTCAGGAAAGATGGCCAGGAGATTCAGCCCAGGAGTCAGCCTGGGTTCAAATCCTGGCCCCATGCTTCCTGCCTTGTCACCCTGGGCATGTGATTCAGTTCTTGGTTCTTGTACATTTGGGTGGAAACTAACAACTGCCTGCCATGGGGAGAACCAGCTTGCCCGCCTTCTGTACCAGCTGGCACTGCTCATTAGCAGGTTAAAAAAAGCTTTGCCAATAGGCTGTGCATGGTGGCTCACACTTGTAACCCCAGCACTTTGGGAGGCCGAGGCGGGGGAGATCACGAGGTCAGGAGATCAAGACATCCTGGCTAACACTGTGAAACCCCGTCTCTACTAAAAATACAAAAACAAAAAATTAGCCTGGTGTGGTGGTGGGCGCCTGTAGTCCCAGCTACGCGGGAGGCTGAGACGGGAGAATGGCGTGAACCCGGAAGGCGGAGCTTGTAGTGAATTGAGATTGCACCACTGCACTCCAGCCTGGGCAACAGAGTGAGACTCCATCTCATAAATTAAAAAAAAAAAAAAAAAAAAGCCTTGCCAATAGGTTGAGGTGGTCTCATATTGTGGATTTAATGCACCTCTCACTGTGAGAGGGTAACAGCTTTACGTTTGTTTAGGAAAGATTTGTTTTTCTCTATGTGCTGTGTATTTATAATATTTGCCTACCTTTCTCCCCTATTTTTCCATTTGTCTTTTACTTTGTTTACGGTAGGATTTTTTTCCTGCAGAATTTTAGAATTTTGGTGTGGTTTAATTAATCCACAGTGCGGGGCTCAGAATTCATCTTCCCATAGAAACAGCAGTCTCAGTAATGGCTTGGTTTCCAGACCAGCTCACAGAAATGGATTTCATTCATTGTCTAATGCAAACACTATACACTGTGCGGTGCGGACTTCAGTCTGACCCTGAGTGAAATGGGAGCCACTCCAGGGTTCACAGCCAAGCAGCGAGATGAATTTGTGTTCAGAAGATCTTTAGGGGGGGCACAGGAGGAGGAAGGAACCCCAGTTAAGAGGTCAGTTCAGTAACCCAGGCAAGAGGTGTGGAGGCGTAGACAGGGGTGGCATCAGCGGAGTGGGAGACACGGGCCTGGGCATTTGGCTGTGCTTTAACGATAGACCCAGCTGGAATTGCTAGCAGATTAGACGCAGCAAGAGGAAAAGAAAGAAGTCAGGATGATTCCAAGGTTTTTGGTGCCTGCAGCAGGAAGTATGGAGTTGCCTTTTATTGAAACAGGAAGGACTGAGGGAGGTTCCTTGACTGCCCGTTAGACATCCAAGCACCTGCTGGAATTCCATGTGGGGTTAAGGGATGAGACCCAACTGGGAACGTAAGTGTTAGAATTGTAAGCACGAGTTAGAGCCATGGATTGGATTAAACCCCTAGATGTGGGTATTTGCAGACTGGGAAGATGGCCAGGGGTGAAACCTGGGACACCCCAGGATTTACAGGTCAGGGAGAAGAGAAGAGACCCCCAGAGAAGACCCAGAAACAACAGGCAGTGATAGGATGATGGGGTCCTGAGAGCCGGTGGCCAGGGCATCCCAAAGTGGAAGTGCAGCCGAGGTGTCAGAGGCTGTGGTAGACACAGGGGAGATGAAGATAGATCTGACCCCTGCTCCAGCATGGGAGTCCCAGGGACCTTGAGCAGGAGGCTGGTGCAGCAGAGGGAGGAGAAAGCTGGTGGGAGCAGGCCCCAGGGAAAACGGGAGGCACACTAGCCCTAAAGGAATGCAAAAATATTTCTCAAAGCCATCATTCCAGCCCCAGCAATTACAACCAAAGAAAGTAATTCAGAAGCTGCATTTCTCTTGAGTGTTGCACCTTCAGAGCCTGGGATGGGGGAGCAGGAGGGTGTGGCACAGTCTGAGGGAGGCTTCTGAGCAGTTGTCAGACCTTTTTACTTATTTTACTGTTACTTTTCTGAATGAACATATTTAATATAAAAATATGAGTTCAAGCCGGGTGTGGTGGCTCACGCCTGTAATCCCAGCACTTTGGGAGGCCGAGGTGGGCGGATAACCTGAGGTTGGGAGTTCGAGACCAGCCTGATCAACATGGAGAAACCCCGTCTCTACTAAAAATACAAAACTAGCCGGGCGTGGTGATGGGCCCCTGTAATCCCAACTACTGAGGAGGCTGAGGCTGGAGAATTGCTTGAACCCGGGAGGCAGAGGTTGTGGTGAGCCTAGATTGCACCATTGCACTCTAGCCTGGGCAACAAGAGCAAAACTCCATCTCAAAAAAGAAAAGAAAAGAAAAAAATATATTTATGAGTCCAAAAGTAATCCAGACAGTACAGATCAGCGTCATGTGAAAAAAATAAAGCCTTCTTCCTCTTTTTTCTCCCTTCCTAGAGGCCACTTTGTCAATAATTTATGGGTAATTTTACAAATTTTCTCTGCATATAGGAGCGTGTATGTATAGTACAGAAATCCCTTTTTATGTACAAAGGGATCATACTGTACTTCACCTTCTACAACCTGCTTTATCAATGTGATATATTTTGCCCTTCTTTCTCTTTTTTTTTTTTTTTTTTTTGAGATGGAGTTTTGCTCTTGTTGCCCAGGCTGGAGAGCAATGGCGTCATCTCGGCTCACTGCAACCTCTGCCTCCTGGGTTCAAGCAATTCTCCTGCCTCAGCCTCCCAAGTAGCTGGGATTACAGGCGCCTGCCACCACACCTGGCTAATTTTTTGTATTTTTAGTAGAGACAGAGTTTCGTGTTGGCCAGACTGGCCTCGAACTCCTGACCTCAGGAGATCCACCCGCCTCGGCCTCCCAGAGTGCTGGGATTACAGGCGTGAGCCACCACGCCCAGCTTGTCCATCTTTCTCTATCTCATTCTTTTTGTACCTTCTGCAGAGAATCTCATTTGTGTGTGAAAGTCAGGTCAGCCCCATCAAGGGACATTTACTGGCTTTCCACATCTTTCTGTTACCACAGCGCTGTCCTGTCCTGAGACTCAGTGCACACTTGTGCGCCTGAGTCTGGAGGGTGAATATTCAGCAGTGGGATTGCCCAGTGTGACACTAATAACCAATATGCCTTCCCTGCTCTCCTTTTTGTTACAGTCCCAAGTTTCTTCAGCATTGCAATGTGGTTGAAAGACTACAATTGTCTGTCACTTGTCATCTGATTTAGCTCTGTGACTGTTCTGGAAGCAAAGCTCAATTGTGGAGGATTTCCGGGGCTGGTCATTAGAAGGACAGACAGCTGGAGTATCCTTTAATCTCACCACTCTTCCCATTTCTCCTTTCTATTCTCTGGAATGTGGGTGTGATGGCTGATGGCTGGAGCTCTACCAGCCATTTTTGACCATGAGGCATCCTGAAAGATTTTAGATTCATGTTTGCATCATGGAGCTGCCACACTGGTCTTGCCTGCTTTAGGACTTTTTTTTTACTTTGAGATATGGTCTTGTTCTGTCACCAAAGCTGGAATGCAGTGGCGAGGGCTCAAGCCATACTCCCACTTCAGCTTCTCAAGTAGATGGGACCACAGGTGTGTGCCACCATGCCCGGCTAATTTTTTTTTCATTATTATTTGCAAAGATGGGGCTTGCGATGTTGCTCAGGCTGGTCTTGAACTGGGCTCAAGCGATTCTCCCACTTCGGCCTCCCAAAGTGCTGGGATTACAGACATGAGCCACCACACCCAACTTGCTTTAGGATCTTTTTAAAAAAAGAGACGGAGAAGTAAGCTTCTATTTTATCTAAACCATTGTTATTTCTAGTCTCTACTATGAGTCCAAATCCGAATCCGAACTGATCCACTGAGTCAATGAGTACAAAATTTCCCTCTAGCATGTTTGGCACTCATTTACATGCAAGAGCATGTTTCTTCTTATTTTTGCAGAATTCAGATATAAAAATTTTAGGCTGAGCATGGTGGTTCACACCTGTAATCCCAGTACTTTGAGAGGCCAAGGTGGGAGGATCACTTGAGCCCAGCGATTCAAGACCACCCTGGGCAATGTAGTATGACCCCATCTGTATGAATAATAATAATAGTAATAAATTAAGCTGGGCATAGTGGTGTGTGCCTGTGGTCCCAGCTACTTGGTGGGCTAAGGTGGGAGAATCACTTGGGCCCAGGTGGTCAAGGCTGCAGTCAGCTGTGATCATGCCACTGCACTCCAACCTGGGTGACAGAGCAAGACCCCATCTCAAAAAGAAAAACCTCTTTGCCAATCTAAGAAGTCAAAATGCATATTATTTTTGTTGCTTTATCTTTAATTCTGCTTCCAACGAATGGGCCCCTCCTTCCCTCCTCCTCTCTTCTTATTTTCTGTTTGCTTCCTTTCTTACAAATACACAAGTGATTTATTACATGCTCATGGTGAAAATTCAAACAAGGACTTTCAGTTCTGGAAGTATTTTTAACTAGACATTATGAAAACTCTTTTGCCATACAACACCAAAAATGGTAGATAAATTGTAATAGGTATCTTTTAAATGTAAAGTTGAGCTTGCAAAAAGATCAAGAAAATCTTCAGGAGGACAAAGAAAAGAGGAAGCAAGAACACAGAATGGAAGGCCAGCCCTGAAGTCTTAATCACCGCGAGACCATCCAGGCATGTTTCTGGATGTCAGACAGTAACAATATACTAGAACTTTGAGCCTTGGAGTTTAACAGATGTGTGGGGGCAGGAGTGCACATTTGGAAAGAGTACCTGAATAAGGCTTGGTCCTGAAAGGGATATGACCTCAGGGAAAGGGTGGGAGAGTGAAAAATCTGTCCATGGTCGAAGAGTGATATTGACATAATTTGTCTAGTCATCTGATCTGGGTGGGGAAAAAGAAGTTGTGTGATATTTGAGCAAGATTTTGCCTAAAGGAGATTAATGACTGGTGAAAGGAAATACAGAGGGCTTGCTGGACCAGGATCCCCTAGGGGGCTGGAGCAACCGGAGAAGGGGAAGAGAGATTGAGTGACATTTCCCACACTAGCCACTAGGTGGGGCCATTAACTCAGGACAGCATGGTTGCCCTCTCATTGTACAAACTGGATTTCCCACTCCCACCTCCTTGCTTAAGAATTGGTGATGGAAGGATAAAAGAGACAATCTCAGTAAATCCAGAGATAGAAATCAGACTCGTAGTTGTCAGGGGCTGGGGGAAGAAGGGAGTGGGGAATGACTGCTAATGGGTACAAGGTTTCCTTTTGAGGGTGATAGAAATGTTCTGGAACTAAATAGAGGACGTGGTTGCACACACTGTAAATGTACTAAATGCTGCTGAATTGTACACTTAAAATGGTTAATTTTTTAAAAAGCAAATAAAGAATGATCCAGTCTTGAAGTTTGTGATGTAGTGAAAAATAATTTTGATATTACATGAAAGGTACAGAGGCCAGGGTCACTCAGAGGAAGGAGGGTGGATTCAGGGGAAGATTCTGGGAGAAGGTCAGGAGTGAGCTGAGTCTGAAAGAACAAGTTCAAGTAAACCAAGAGAAACAGGGAAGTCTGAGTAGCAAGAGAGGCAAGGCTGAGACATGTGTGTGTGATCCAGGGCTTTGAAGCAGCTGAAGCATCCGGTGCATGTGGAGAATAGAGACACAGGCAGGGGCAGATCAGAAAGGTTTGTAGGTCATCTCAAGACAATTAGATTTCATTTTAAATGAATGAGGAGTTACTGAATTTTAAGCAAAGAAGTGACCCGATCTGTATTTTGGAAGGATCATTCTGTCACTGATGTGGACAAAGATTTAGAAGACATAAAAACTGGTGACAGCCCTATTCAGGGGCTTCTGCAGGATCTGAGGGGATATTTATACTAGGAATGTGGGGGCCATGCTGCTGTTTGAGATTATGCATTTATACAATAAATCCTCACTTAATGTCCTTGATAGCTTCTTGGAAACTGACTTTAAGCAAAATGACTTACTGTATGCCATAAGAACTTAACTCTTGTTCATATGAGTTAGTCTATGATAAATTAGTTTTGTTATACAGACCATTATTTCACTTAAAGTCAGTTTCCAGGAACCTATTGACTGTGTTATGCTAAAACTGACTGTAATTTCAGTCTATACTTGTTCATTGCTGGTATTTGGGAAAGCAAATGGCTTTTGTACATTAACTTTGTATCCTGCAACCTTGGTATAATTGCTTATTAATTCCAGGAATAGATTATACATTTATAGTGGCATTAGTTTGTATGGCCGTGTGATTTTTCTGGTGTAACCAAGACTCAGGTCTTGGCAAGGTGAGGGAGCGGGGGTGAAGAGCACGCGTGACTTTTTTAGCCTTCCAGAAGTAAGTGGGGATCTGCATATTCAGGGGAATAACCAAGGCCGGTGCTGCAATACAACCCTAAAAATGGATGTCTGTGTCATCTAAACAAGCAGCAGCTAAGCTGGGTCTCTCAGAGGCCTTGTAGTTATGTGGGCCAGCTGTGATAGCATTCTGTTTCTCGTTGAATTCACTGTTCCTTTTCTGTGAACATCCTGGGAGCCTGAGATTGACCCACACCAGAGAAGTTTTAACTTCCTGCATCAGATAGAAAATGAGTGATAAAAGTTGCAATCCAACTGGCTGAGGCAAAGAAGGGAATTTGTTGGCTTGTGTATTGGAAGGCCAGAGGTACATCTACCTTCAGGTAGGGTTGGATCCAAGATCTCTGCTGTGTTCTTGGGCCTTGGTCTCTCTATTTCCTGGGTCTGTTTTGCCCTGTGTCACTTCATTTTAAGGCAGAGTCTCCTCACGAAGGGACGGGCAATGCCTAGTGGTGCATAGCGCAGGACCCCATCCGCGAGAGCCCTTCTCCAACCCAGTTGTTGCAGTGCAGATCTCCGGATTTGGACTTATTGATTTGACTTTGGTCATGCACCCGTTCCTGAACCAATCCCTATAGCCAGGGATGGAAGATATTGGCCAGGCCAGGTCACATGGGCCACCCCTAGAACTGGGGGCCGAGTGCAGGGGAGGGGCTCCCACAGAGGAAAGCCAAGGTGGTCTTAGTGGACCGGGGCCCTCTCCCCTTGCACTGGGCAGTCCTGTTTGGTTATAATTTCATTATCCTCGGGAGTTGCTTCACATGTGGCCATCTGTAACTATCCAAGCATTCACATGCTCTGTGACAACGGAAAGGTTAGAACTTCACTGTGACTAGGACTCGCATGCACTTCCGTCCCACACTCTCACCAACTGAAAGATAGTTTTTTAGAAATAGTGGCCGGGCATGGTGCTCATGTCTCTTCTCCCAGCACCTTGGGAGGCTGACATGGGAGGATTGTTTGAGGCCTGTAGTTCAAGACCAGTCTGGGCAACATAGCAAGACCTCGTCTCTACAGAAAATAAAAAAAAATAGCTGGGTGTGGTGGTGTACACCTGTAGTCCCAGCTATTGGAGAGGCTTAGAGGAGAGGATCACTTAAGAGACCTTGTATCTTTAAAAAAAAAAGAACAAAAAACTGACAGATTCTTTTTTTTTTTTTTTTTTGAGACAGGGTCTCATTCTGACACCCAGGCTGGTGTGCAGTGGTGCAAACTTGGCTCACTGCAACCTCTGTCTTTTGGGTTCAAGTGATTCTCCTGCCTCAGCCTCTTTTTTTTTGAGACGGAGTCTTGCTCTGTTGCCCAGGCTGGGGTGCTCGGCTCACTGCAAGCTCCGCCTCTTGGGTTCATGCCATTCTCCTGCCTCAGCCTCCCAAGTAGCTGGGACTACAGGTGCCCACCACCATACCCGGCTAATTTTTTTGTATTTTTTTAGTAGAGACGGAGTTTCACCATGTTAACCAGGAGGGTCTCGATCTCCTGACCTCGTGATCTGCCCACCTCGGCCTCCCACAGTGCTGGGATTACAGGCATGAGCCACGGCGTCCGGACGCCTCAGCTTCTTGAGTAGCTGGGATTTTGGGTGCCCGTCACCACAATGGCTAATTTTTGTATTTTTAGTAGAGATGGGGTTTTACCATGTTGGCCAGGCTGGTCTCGAACTCCTGACTGCAAGTGATCCATCTGCCTCGGCCTCCCAAAGTGCTGGGATTACAGACGTGAGCCACTGCACCAGGCTGTGGGGTTTTTTTTTTTTTTTTGCTTTCAGTAAATGAAATTTGAGGACCCCCTTTTTTTTCTATAGTATATACAAAGTGAGTGGGTAGTAACCCTTGAAATACAAATGATTAAATTCTAAAAATTTAATTTTTTTTTTTTTTTAACCTTTATAACCTTTATTTTTTTTACATTTTTTTTTTAATTTTTTTTGCATACAAAAACAATAAACATTTTCTAAAAATACATACAAACAAAAAGATGCGTATCAAACATATTAGGAAGGTTGCACATGGGAAGTCGGGGAATAGAAATGGGGGTGGGAGTTAAAATAAATGAGAGAGGGACTTTATATGGATCAGTGATAATAACTCAATCCTCTATTTGACAAAGAAGAGGGAGAAGGAAGAGGAAGAAAAAGAAAGTGGGATAAAGGATCAGAAAGGGAGGAAAATAGAAAAAATTAGAGTATGACTCCAGGGTAGACCTGTTTTGTTGTCATTGAGTTGGTTGGTTGGTTTGTCTGTTGTATTCTTCATGTTTCGCCAAGTTGGCCAGACTGGTCTCGAACTCCTAGTCCGAAGTGATCAACCCGCCTCGCCCCCTAGAGTGCCGGGACCACAGGCGTGAGCCACCACGTCCAGCCCCCACATTGCTTCTGGCCTCCGTGGTAGACCTCCCAGACGGAGCGGCCAGGCAGAGGAGCTCCTCACTTCTACCCAGACACGGGGCGGCCGGGCAGAGGGGCTCCTCACTTCCCAGACGGGGCGGCCAGGCAGAGACGCTCCTCACTTCTTCCCAGACGATAGGTGGCCGGGCAGAGGCGCTCCTCACTTCCCAGACGATGGGTGGCCGGGCAGAGGCGCTCCTCATCTCCCAGACGATGGGTGTCCGGGCAGAGGCACTCCTCACTTCCCAGATGGGGCAGCCGGGCAGAGGCGCTCCTCACTTTCCAGACGATGGGTGGCCGGGCAGAGGCGCTCCTCACCTCCCAGACGATGGGTGGCCTGGCAGAGGCGCTCCTCACCTCCCAGACGATGGGTGGCCGGGCAGAGGCGCTCCTCACCTCCCAGACGGGGCGGCCGGGCAGAGGCGCTCCTCACTTCTTCCCGGACGGGGCGGCCGGGCAGAGGCGCTCCTCACTTCTTCCCGGACGGGGCGGCCGGGCAGAGGCGCTCCTCACTTCCCAGACGGTGGGTGGCCGGGCAGAGGCGCTCCTCACTTCCCAGACGATGGGTGGCAGTGCAGAGGCGCTCCTCACTTCTTCCCGGATGGGGCGCCCGGGCAGAGGCGCTCCTCATTTCTTCCCGGCCGGGGCGGCCGGGCAGAGGCGCTCCTCACTTCTTCCCGGACGGGGCGGCCGGGCAGAGGCGCTCCTCACTTCTTCCCGGACGGGGCGGCCGGGCAGAGGCGCTCCTCACTTCTTCCCGGACGGGGCGGCCGGGCAGAGGCGCTCCTCACTTCTTCCCGGACGGGGCGGCCGGGCAGAGGCGCTGCTCACTTCCCAGACGGGGCGGCCGGGCAGAGGCGCTCCTCACTTCTTCCCGGACGGGGCGGCCGGGCAGAGGCGCTCCTCACTTCTTCCCGGACGGGGCGGCCGGGCAGAGGCGCTCCTCACTTCTTCCCGGACGGGGCGGCCGGGCAGAGGCGCTCCTCACTTCTTCCCGGACGGGGCGGCCGGGCAGAGGCGCTGCTCACTTCCCAGACGGGGCGGCCGGGTAGGGGCGCTCCTCACTTCCCAGGCGGGGCGGCCGGGCAGAGGCGCTCCTCACTTCCCAGACGGGGCGGCCGGGCAGAGGCGCTCCTCACTTCCCAGACGGTGGGTGGCCGGGCAGAGGCGCTCCTCACTTCCCAGACGATGGGTGACCGGGCAGAGGCGCTCCTCACTTCTTCCCGGACGGGGCGGCCGGGCAGAGGCGCTCCTCACTTCTTCCCGGACGGGGCGGCCGGGCAGAGGCGCTCCTCACTTCTTCCCGGACGGGGCGCCCGGGCAGAGGCGCTCCTCACTTCTTCCCGGACGGGGCGGCCGGGCAGAGGCGCTCCTCACTTCTTCCCGGACGGGGGCGGCCGGGCAGAGGCGCTCCTCACTTCTTCCCGGACGGGGGCGGCCGGGCAGAGGCGCTCCTCACTTCTTCCCGGACGGGGCGGCCGGGCAGAGGCGCTCCTCACTTCTTCCCGGACGGGGCGGCCGGGCGGAGGCGCTCCTCACTTCCCAGACGATGGGTGGCCGGGCAGAGGTGCTCCTCACTTCCCAGACGGTGGGTGGCCGGGCAGAGGCGCTCCTCACTTCCCAGACGGTGGGTGGCCGGGCAGAGGCGCTCCTCACTTCCCAGACGGTGGGTGGCCGGGCAGAGGGGCTCCTCACTTCCCAGACGGTGGGTGGCCGGGCAGAGGGGCTCCTCACTTCCCAGACGGTGGGTGGCCGGGCAGAGGCGCTCCTCACTTCCCAGACGGTGGGTGGCCGGGCAGAGGGGCTCCTCACTTCCCAGACGGTGGGTGGCCGGGCAGAGGCGCTCCTCACTTCCCAGACGGTGGGTGGCCGGGCAGAGGCGCTCCTCACTTCCCAGACGGTGGGTGGCCGGGCAGAGGCGCTCCTCACTTCCCAGACGGTGGGTGGCCGGGCAGAGGCGCTCCTCTCTTCCCAGACGGTGGGTGGCCGGGCAGAGGCGCTCCTCACTTCCCAGATGGGGCGGCCAAGCAGAGACGCTCCTCACTTCTTCCCAGACGATAGGTGGCCGGGCAGAGGCGCTCCTCACTTCCCAGACGATGGGTGGTCGGGCAGAGGCGCTCCCCACTTCCCAGACGATGGGTGGCTGGGCAGAGGCGCTCCTCACTTCCCAGACAATGGGCGGCCGGGCAGAGGCGCTCCTCACCTCCCAGACGATGGGTGTCCGGGCAGAGGCACTCCTCACTTCCCAGATGGGGCAGCCGGGCAGAGGCGCTCCTCACTTTCCAGACGATGGGTGGTCGGACAGAGGCGCTCCTCACCTCCCAGACGATGGGTGGCCAGGCAGAGGCGCTCCTCACCTCCCAGACGATGGGTGGCCGGGCAGAGGCGCTCCTCACCTCCCAGACGGGGCGGCCGGGCAGAGGCGCTCCTCACTTCTTCCCGGACGGGGCGGCCGGGCAGAGGCGCTCCTCACTTCTTCCCGACGGGGCGGCCGGGCAGAGGCGCTCCTCACTTCTTCCCGGACGGGGCGGCTGGGCAGAGGCGCTCCTCACCTCCCAGACGATGGGAGGCCGGGCAGAGGCGCTCCTCACTTCCCAGACGATGGGTGGCCGGGCAGAGGCGCTCCTCACTTCCCAGACGGGGCGGCCGGGCAGAGGAGCTCCTCACTTCCCAGACAGGGTGGCCGGGCAGAGGCGCTCCTCACTTCCCGGACGATGGGTGGCCGGGCAGAGGCGCTCCTCACTTCCCAGACGATGGGTGGCCGGGCAGCGGCGCTCCTCACTTCCCAGACGGGGCGGCCAGGCAGAGGTGCTCCTCACTTCCCAGACGGTGGGTGGCCGGGCAGAGGCGCTCCTCACTTCCCAGACGGTGGGTGGCCGGGCAGAGGCACTCCTCACTTCCCAGACGGTGGGTGGCCGGGCAGAGGCGCTCCTCACTTCCTAGACGATGGGTGGCCGGGCAGAGGCGCTCCTCACTTCCCAGACGGGGCGGCCGGGCAGAGGAGCTCCTCACTTCCCAGACAGGGTGGCCGGGCAGAGGCGCTCCTCACTTCCCGGACGATGGGTGGCCGGGCAGAGGCGCTCCTCACTTCCCAGACGATGGGTGGCCGGGCAGCGGCGCTCCTCACTTCCCAGACGGGGCGGCCGGGCAGAGGTGCTCCTCACTTCCCAGACGGTGGGTGGCCGGGCAGAGGCGCTCCTCACTTCCCAGACGGTGGGTGGCCGGGCAGAGGCGCTCCTCACTTCCCAGACGGTGGGTGGCCGGGCAGAGGCGCTCCTCACTTCCCAGACGGTGGGTGGCCGGGCAGAGGCGCTCCTCACTTCCCAGACGGTGGGTGGCCGGGCAGAGGCGCTCCTAACTTCCCAGACGGTGGGTGGCCGGGCAGAGGCGCTCCTCACTTCCCAGACGGGGCGGCCGGGCAGAGGCGCTCCTCACTTCCCAGACGGGGCGGCCGGGCAGAGGCGCTCCTCACTTCCCAGACGGGGCGGCCGGGCAGAGGCGCTCCTCACTTCCCAGACGGGGCGGCCGGGCAGAGGCGCTCCTCACTTCTTCCCGGACGGGGCGGCCGGGCAGAGGCGCTCCTCACTTCTTCCCGGACGGGGCGGCCGGGCAGAGGCGCTCCTCACTTCTTCCCGGACGGGGTGGCCTGGCAGAGGCACTGCTCACTTCCCAGACGGGGCGGCCGGGCAGAGGCGCTCCTCACTTCCCAGACGGGGCGGCCGGGCAGAGGCGCTCCTTACTTCCCAGACGGGTCGGCCGCGCAGAGGCGCTCCTCACTTCTTCCCGGACGGGGTGGCCTGGCAGAGGCACTGCTCACTTCCCAGACGGGGCGGCCGGGCAGAGGCGCTCCTCACTTCCCAGACGGGGCGGCCGGGCAGAGGCGCTCCTCACTTCCCAGACGGGGCGGCCGGGCAGAGGCGCTCCTCACTTCCCAGACGGTGGGTGGCCGGGCAGAGGCGTTCCTCACTTCTTCCTGGATGGGGCGGCCGGGCAGAGGCTCTCCTCACTTCTTCCCGGATGGGGCGCCCGGGCAGAGGCGCTCCTCATTTCTTCCCGGACGGGGCGGCCGGGCAGAGGCGCTCCTCACTTCCCAGACGGGGCGGCCGGGCAGAGGCGCTCCTCACTTCTTCCCAGATGGGGCGGCCGGGCAGAGGCGCTCCTTACTTCCCAGACGGGGCGGCCGGGCAGAGGCGCTCCTCACTTCCCAGACGGTGGGTGGCCGGGCAGAGGCGCTCCTCACTTCTTCCCGGATGGGGCGGCCGGGCAGAGGCGCTCCTCACTTCTTCCCGGATGGGGCGCCCGGGCAGAGGCGCTCCTCGTTTCTTCCTGGACGGGGCGGCCGGGCAGAGGCGCTCCTCACTTCTTCCCGGGTGGGGCGGCCGGGCAGAGGCGCTCCTCACTTCCTCCCGGACGGGGCGGCCGGGCAGAGGTGCTCCTCACCTCCCAGACGATGGGAGGCCGTAATTTTTTTTTATTTTTTTTATTTTAGACGGAGTCTCACTCTGTCGCCCAGGCTGGAGTGCAGTGGCGCGATCTCGGCTCACTACAAGCTCCGCTTCCCAGGTTCAGGCCATTCTCCTGCCTCAGCCTCCCGAGTAGCTGGGACTACAGGCGCCTGCAACCACGCCCGGTTAATTTTTTGTATTTTTAGTAGAGACGGGTTTCACCGTGTTAGCCAGGACGGTCTTGATCTCCTGACCTCGTGATCTGCCCACCTTGGCCTCCCAAAGTGCTGGGATTACAGGCGTGAGCCACTGCGCCTGGCCTAAAAATTTAATTTTATTGATGATACTCATCTTTAAGGACTTTGCTCCTGAGAAGTACAACACTGACGTCCCATGGGAACTCCCTGTGGGTTCCAGGGCTGAGGACTGCCTAGCAAGCTCCTGACTCCCAGCACTTGGTGACCCCCACCTCCTGCCTGCTCCGTGTCACTGCACTAGTCCAGCTCATCCAGAGAGTGACATTGCCGAGGCAGGGCTGTGTGCAGGAAACCCATGTGGAGCCCACAAGGGTGGAGGGTCTGCCCACTGTGCTCTTCTAGGGGCTGAGATTTTAGTATCATTTTTATTTACTTATTCATTCATATTTACTTTTTTTTTTCTCATTCAACACCTTCAGTATGTGTCATTTTTAGGTGTTTTTTGTTTTTGTTTTTTTGTTACGGGTCTTGCTCTGTCACCCAGGCTAAAGTGCAGTGGCACAATCACAGCTCACTGCAGCCTCGACCTCCTAGGCTGAAGTGATCCTCCCACTTCAACTGCCCAAGCAGCTGGGACTACAGGTGTGAGCCACCAGACCTGGCTAATTAAAAAAAGAAAAATTTGGGGGCCAGGTGCAGTGGCTCACGCCTGTAATCTCAGCATGTTGGGAGGCCAAGGTGGGAAGATCACCTGAGATCAGGAGTTTGAGACCAGCCTGGCCAACATGGTGAAACCCCATCTCTACTAAAAATACAAAAATTAGCTGAGTGTAGTGGTGCACACCTGTAATTCCAGCTACTCAGGAGGCTGAGGCAGGAGAATTGCTTGAACCTGGGAGGTGGAGGTTGCAGTGTGCTGAGATCATGCCGCTGCAGTCCAGCCTGGGTGACAGAGTGAGACTCTGTCTCAAAATAATAATAATTTAAAAACATAGAATAAAACTAAAATTTTGTAGAGATGGGGGTCTCCCTATGTTGCCCAGGCTGGTCTCAAACTCCTGGACTCAAGTGATCCTCCCTTCTTGGTCTCCCAAAGTGCTGAGATTACTGGTGTGAGCCCCCTCACCTGGACCTTTTTTTTTTTTTGGTAGCAAGTCTTCTAGAAAGTTTTTTGGTAGATTCCTTGGGATTTTCTACATAGACAATCATGTCATCTGCAAACAGGTGGTTTCAGTTCTTCCTTTTCAATGTGTATCTTTCTGATCTTTTATTTCTTTTCTTGCCTTATTCCAGTGGCTAGAACCCTAGCACTGTGTCGATTAAGAGTGGTGAGAGTGAACACATTTGTTCTCATTCTTAGGAAGAAAGCATACAATCTTTCACCCTTACATATGTGTTACCTGTGGGGTTTTTTTGTAGATGCTTTTCTTTTTTTTCTTTTTGAGACAGGGTCTCACTCTGTCACCCAGGCTGGAGTGCAATGGCATAATCTCAGCTCAGTGCAACCTCCACCTCCTGAGCTCAAGTGATTCTCCTGCCTTAGCCTCCTAAGTAGCTAGGACCACAGGTATGTGCAACCATGCCTGGCTAATTTTTGTATTTTTTGTAGAAATGGGGTTTTGCTGTGTTGCCTTGGCTGGTCTCGAACTCCTGGGCTCAAGCGATCTGCCCACCTCGGCCTCCCAAAGTGCTAGGATCACAGTTGTGAACCACCACCCTAGCCTGCCTTATTGTTTTAGATCATTAGCTCCTCAAGAAGCCAGCGCCCTGTCATGAGGACACTCAAGCAGCCGTATGGAGAGGTCAGTGTGGCGAGGAACTGAGGCCCCCTGCCAGTATCCTGGTGAGCAAGCCGCTTTGGAAACAAATCCTCCATCCCCAGCAATCTCCTCCATCCCCTCCACGTCCTCTCTCATGAGAAAGTCAGCCAGGCTCACTCTCATGAATCATGACTTTCTGTTTTTCATCTCAGCTGAAATCTCATAAGACCCTAAGCCGAAACCATCCAGGTAAGCTTCTCCCCAATTCCTGACCCTCAGAAACAGGAGAAAATAATACACATTTACGGCTGTTTTAGGCTACTACCTTTTGGCATAGTTTAGAAAGCACTGTAGGGGAGCCAGAGGTCACCTCCTGCCCCTCTTTAGCTGTTAGTGGGCTCTTCAGCCAGCTCTAGAAACTAAATCAACACCAGGCAGATGAGCAGGAGAAAAGCACACATGCTGTATGAGTTCTGAATGCTCGTGGGGATCTTCACAAAGGAGGGAAGTCTGCAGACATAGCCCAAGTGAGATGCTTTTACTTTATTTTTGTCCTGTTTTTCTTTTTTTTCTTTTCTTTTCTCTTTTTATTGAGATGGAGTCTTATCTGTCCCCCAGGCTGGAGTGCAGTGGTACGACTTGGCTCCCTGCAACCTCTGCCTCCCAGGTTCAAGTGATTCTCTTGCCTCAGCCCCCTGAGTAGCTGGGATTACAGGTGTGTGCCACCACGCCCAGCTAACTTGTTTGTTTGTTTTTATAGTGGAGACGGGGATTCGCCATGTTGGCCAGGCTGGTCTCAAACCCCTGACCTCAGGTGTACCACCTGCCTTGGCCTCTGAAAGTGCTGGGATTACAGGCCTGTGCCACCGTGCCCAGCCTCCTTTTCCTTTCTTTCTTTTTTTTTTTTTCAGACCCACCTGAGAATACAAAGATGCTTTTATGTTTTTTAGGCAAAGAGTGATAAATTTGAGAAGAAACGACTGAACAAAGATAATCTAGCTGGGGCAGTCAATTTTCTTGGGGAGTCACTTGGAGACGTACAGGGGCGTGTAAAGTAGGTGGAAGATGAGGGCTACTGTATTATCTATGTTTATTCAGGCCCACTGCAGCTCCCGATGTCCGGTCTCTGGTGATAAGGGCTGCTTTCTTGCCCTGGCACAGAGAGGGGACCCCTCCCAGAGGCATCCTTATGCTCCCTGCATGCAGGAAGTGACAGGTCACCTCACCCTTTCTGAAACTACTGGTGATGGTTCCCAGGCATCATTTCTCTGGTTTTCAGTTCCTCTAGTTTTCAACATGAAGTAATTATAAACCAGAAAGTGTCTGAGACAGGTCTCAATTTATTTAGAAGTTGATTTTGCCAAGGTTAAGGATGTGTGCCCGGGAGACAGGCCTGTGCCTTCCTCCAAAGGTGGTTTTGAGGGCTTCAGTATTTAAAGGGAAAAGCAGGCAGGAGGGGAAGGGGGGAGGGCATGGCCAAGTTACGGAATTCCCATGATGCAAGAGAAAAGGGGCAGTAGGGGAATCGTCAGTTACATATTCGTTACACAAAACCCAGTGAACACAGAGTGGAGACGTTTTGCCTTTTATCCGTCACTCTCTGGGAACAGAACGAAAGGAAGCTTCTTGCACGACTCAGCTCTCAGTTTAGTTTTTTCCTTTGGGCAGAGTGGATTGGGGTCCCAAGTTTTTCTTTTCCTTTCACATGATCGATATACCAATCTGGCATACTGGGGGATGGTGTGTCCTTCACTCCTTCAGCAGCAATGGTAACTGTCAGAGATGTTTGCATTTCTTATTTGGATCCAGCAAAAAATGGGCATGGGTTTGTGCGTGGAAAATGTTGCCATTGCTGATGTGCATGCCCTGATACCATCTGGGGGAGTGGGGGAGGCACCAATTAAACATGTCCTTCAGCTCACAGTTCATCTTCTAAGGATTTATCTTCACTACAGGAGCATGTTCATAAAGGAGACAACTTAACTGCCCATCCACGGGGGCTGGTTCCATACACCGCAGAACATCTGTGCAAAGGAACTGGACAGCCTACAAAGAACAATGATGCCTGGGAACCATCGCCAGGCTACGCTGTTGACTAACAAAGGCACGGGCCCCGCAGGGAACAATTCAGTAATTTCCGCAGGGTTGGAGATGACTGAGCAGTTCCACTCCTGCACGAGCACCCAAGAGTTGCCCTGATAGCCGTGCACTTGGGCGTTCACCACAGCATTTGACTTTTAAATAAATTTTTAATTTTGGAATAATTTCAGATTTACAGAGAAGTTGCAAATCCAATACAGAGAATTCTTGTATACTACCCTGCTCAGTTTTCTCCTACAATTAACATCTTAATCATACATTTATGAAAACCAAGAAATTAACATTGGTGAATGTTATTAATTAAACGACAGATTTTATTTGGGTTTCATCAATTTTTCCACGAGTGTCCTTTTTCTGTTTCAGGATCTAATCTAGGATCCCACATTACATTTAGAAAAGCATTGGTTTTGGTTTACTTTTTCTTAAAAAATAGATTTATTGAGATAATTTGCATACCATATAATTTACCTATTTACATTGTACAGTCCAATGGTTTTTAGCGTATTGACAGAATTATGGAAATATCATCACTATTTAATCCCAGAAAATTTTCATCACCCCAGAGGAAGGGCCCTACCCATTAGCAGTCCTTCCCATCCTCCTCCCGCCACTCACACTCCTGGCAACCACTTGTCTACTTTCTGTCTCTATAGATTTGCTTGTTCTGGACATTTCGTGTAAATGGAATCATATAATATGTGGTTGTGACTGGATTCTTTCATTTAGCATAACATAGAAAAATCAATGTTTTAAAATTTTTATTATTATTATTATTATTATTATTTTTTTTTAGAGTCTCCCTCTTTTGCCATGCTGGAGTACAGTGGCACAATTTCGGCTCACTGCAATCTCCGCCTCCCAGGTTCAAGCGATCCTCTTGCCTCGGCCTCCTAAGTAGCTAGGACTACAGGCGTGTGCCACTATGCCCGGCTAATTTTTGTATTTTTAGTAGAGACAGAGTTTTGTTATGTTGGCCAGGCTGGGCTCAAACTCCTGACCTCAAGTGATCCTCCCGCCTTGGCCTCCCAAAGTGCTGGGATTACAGGCATGAGCCACTGCACTACCCAAGACTAATTTTTTTTTTTTTTTTTTTTTGAGACGGAGTCTCGCTCTGTCACCCAGGCTGGAGTGCAGTGGCGCGATCTCAGCTCACTGCAAGCTCCACCTCCCGGGTTTACGCCATTCTCCTGCCTCAGCCTCTCCGAGTAGCTGGGACTACAGGCGCCCGCCACCACGCCCGGCTAATTTTTTTGTATTTTTAGTAGAGAGGGGTTTCACCGTGGTCTCAATCTCCTGACCTCGTGATCTGCCCGCCTCGGCCTCCCAAAGTGCTGGGATTACAAGCGTGAGCCACCGCGCCCGGCCTAAGACTAATTTTTTTTTATAGCAGTTTTAAGTTCACAGTGAAACTGAGTAGAAGGTACATAGATATCCCATATATTCCTGGCCCCGCACACAGCAGCCTCTCCAATGTCAACGTTCCCCACCAGAGTGGTCCATTTCTTACAAGCAATGAATCTTCGTGGAAACGTCGCCATCACCCACCTGCCCGTGGTTTACGTTAGGGTGCGCTGTTGGTGGTGTGCATTCTATGGGTTTGGATAAATGAATAATGACACGTATCATACAGGATAGTTTCACTGCCCTAAAAATCCTCTGTGCTCTACCCAGCCATCCCTCCCCTCAAAATAGCATTGTTTTCAATAGTGAAAAATTGGAAATAATTTGAAGATCCATTGACAGATGAATAGCTAAATAATTTTGATATATTCACAGAATAAAATACTATTCAGCTGCGAATATAAATGATTTAGACTACATCTGTCATCTTGGATGGATCTCAAAATACTAGTGAACAAAATAAGCCAGCTGCAGAGGGATTCGTGATTGCCAATAACTATAATATCAATGATAATTGTGGCCAACACTTAATTGAGTGATGACTGTGTGCTGGGCATGGTTCTCTTCATAAGGATTGCTAATTTATTATGCATGAGCTAGAGGCCATTTATATAAGGTTTTAAAATGAGCACAATAATACTACATATTGTTTATAGAAGCATACATATGCAATAAACGAATAAAAACAGGCACAGAAATGATGAACACCAAGTTCAGGGCAGTGGTTACTTCTAGGGTGGGAGGAAAGAGGGTGGAATCTGGACGGTAGGAAGGATTTGTATTGCACCTGTAATGTTTGATGTCTGAAGCTGGGTGGTGGGCATGGCTGTTTGTTATTCTCCATCCTTTTGGTATGCCTGATACATTTCATAATAATTTTGAAAAGGACAAGACTACTGCAGAGAAATGCATAGAGTGAGCTCTGTTTGGGTTTTTAAAATGATTCCTACATCTATGCTTGCGGATGTAAGCACCAGCCCTGGAAAACATTGCAAGGGATTCTTAGCATTCCCAAGCTTTGGGGAAGGGCCCAGGGGGCTGGGGAGCTGATTAGGAGGGGATACATGCTTTTTCCTGCTGCCTTTTGAATTTTGTACCACACGTATTATTACTTATTAAACTAGCCGGGCGTGGTGGCACATACCTATAGTCTCAGTTACTTGGAAGGCTGAGGCAGGAGGATCACTTGAGCCCAGGTGGTTGAGGCCAGCCTGGGCAACATAGTGAGACCCTGTCTCTTTAGAAAAATCAAAACAGGCCGGGTGTGGTGGCTCACACCTGTAATCCCAGCACTTTGGGAAGCTGAGGTGGGTAGATCACCTAAGGTCAGGAGCTTGAGACCAGCCTGACCAACAAGGTGAAACCCCATCTCTACTAAAAATACAAAAATTAGGCAGGGGTGGTGGCAGGCACCTGTAGTCCCAGCTACTCGGGAGGCCGAGACAGGAGAATTGCTTGAACCTGGGAGGCGGAGGTTGCGGTGAGCTGAGATCGTGCCACTGCACTCCAGTCTGGACAATGGAGCGAGACTTCATCTCAAAACAAAACAAACACACAAGATAATTCAACCTCTAATCACATATTTCCTTTTGCTTTACTAGGTAATTTCCTACCCAGGACCTCATTTGCTCCCACAAAGGCCCTGGAGTTCCAGCTACTGTTAGGCCCTTTCAGATGAGAAGGCGGAGGCGCAGACAGGTTCCTTGCTTCCTTGGTCAGTGGTTGGTGTAGTCTTGGAACCCAGGTGGCTGGTTCCCAGCTGAGGTTCTTCCTGCCCTGGACAGTGGAGCTCAGTGGGAGGGGTACCCTGGGCCAATCCTCAGCATCGGAGGCCACAGTGTGCTCTCTTTGGTGTTCTATGTGGCCAGATGAGCTGTTGCAGAGGTGTCCACAGGCAGAGCTTGGGCAGTGCTGTGGTGCGGCCCCCTTCCTCATGAGGTGGCCACTGCCTCTGGGACTGTGGGGCAGTGCTCAGTGCTGCATGGCCATATGAGAAACCATAGTGACTTCAGTGGTCCCCCTGTGTCCCCTGATGTCCCACAGCTGGAGGTTTGGGGGAGGTTTATACTGCAGGAATGAAGGTTTTTATGTGCTCAGACTTAAACAGGCATGGGATCACCTGGAGGGCTTGCTAACACACAGCTCACTGGACTGTGCCCAGAGTTTCTGATTGCGTGCACGCGTGCGTGTGTGTGTGTGTGTGTGTGTGTGTGTGTTGGGGATCAGGGGAACTTGCATTTGTAACCAGCTCCCAAGTGATCTGATCTGCTGCAGCTAGTACAGGGACCACACCCTGAGAACCACTGCCTTAGAGCCTCCTCTTCTGTAAACTAGGGGCTGATGGAGCCACAGGGGACTGCCAGACAGCCGGTATACAAGCTGTCCTGCCACTAAAGTCACCCATGCACCCTGCACTCTGAGGGCCTGTGGCTGTAGCACTGGTGTCTGTCACCCACCCCTTGCCCCAGTCAACTGAGCATGCGGTTATATGGAGCAGTTTCTCCACCTTCCCATCAGACTCCCCTGGGAGCCTGTTGAAAACAGATTCCCAGGCTTCCTTCCTACTGAATCCGAGTTCCCAGAGGAGGCCTGGGCATCCCCCTGTTCACAAATGCCCCCTGCTGTGCTCAGGGAAGTGGAATGCAGGGATGCAGACCTAGCCTCGCCAGCAGTGCCTGGAGCGTGTGGGAGATGCAGAGTCTGTGACTCTCAAATCCATCCCCAGTGCCTGTGCTGCACACAGGAGTGAGATGGATGGAGCTCGGCCCCTCCCCAGCTCAAACATAACTCCCCCAGAGAGGTGCGGCAGACAGAAACGGGAGCTCCCATGCACTCCAGGCGGCATGTCAAATGGTGCCACCATTGCAGAAAACTGCTTGGCAGATCGTGAACAAGTTCAACATTGAAATACCACAGGACCCAGCAGTTCTACTTTTCAGTATACGCCCCCCCACAACAAATTGAAAATAGGTGTTCAAACAAAAACTCGTGCACAAATGTTCACAGCAGCCCTATCCATGATAGCCAAAAGGTGGAAAAAACCCAAATATTCATCAATTGACAAGTGAATAAACAAAATATGATCTACTCATTCAGTGAAAAAATATTCAGCCATAATAAAGAGCAAAGTTCTGATACCTGCCACAACTTGGATGAATCTTGAAACATTGCAGTAAATAAAATAAGCCAGTTACACAAGGAGAAATATTTCCTGATTCCATTTATACGAAATGCTCAGAACAGGCAAATCTATAGTGATGTTAAGTAGATTTGTGGTTGCCTGCAGCTGGGGATGGGGCGGTGGCGGGAACAAGGAGGGCCTGCTCACTGAGCATGGGATTTCTGTTTAGGGCGATGGAACTAGGTAGTGGTGATGGCTGCACAACATTGAATTTATCTAATGCCAATGAACTGTACATTTTAACATGCTCAGTAAGGACACTCCACCTGAATACATTCTTGCTAGCATGTGCCACGTGCCCACCCATGCTCCATTCCCCTTCTGCCTTGTTAAGATTTTGTCCTCCACCCCACCCACCCCATTTTGTTCCTGGCAGCACAGTGCCAAGCTAACCACTCGCTCTGCTATTCGGCCTTGCTTCTAATTTGCTGTGGACACCATTGTGGCTGATGTGTTGGTAGACGTTTCTGGGAAAGCATTGACTTTTCTGTTAAAAGAGACAGACTTGCCTGTCATAGTCTTGTCCTTTCTTCCTACCTTGGAAGAGAATGTGGTGTGTGGAGTGGCAGCAGCCTTTGGGTGCTGTGAGGTGGTAAGTTTGAGGGAATCTGAGACTTGACACTGTTGAGCTGTCAGACCAAAGCTGGGAACCACCCACCTCTTCTCCAGCACATACTTACTAAGAACATCCTATTCTAGGTGCTGGGGCAGTGAACAAGACCAACAAATCCAGGCCCTTCTGGAGCTTACATTTTTGTGTGATATGAAAAGAATAAACCACTATTTGTTTAAATTGCTTTTAATTGGAGTTTCTGTTATTTGCAGCCAAACATGATATCAACAGACACAACTGTTTACTTCCATTGTTTGATCTATTTCCAGGGGTCAGAGTGAAAACGTTCACATCTATGTTAAGGTGCTCTGGCCACATAGCTAACAAGCTCCAGAACTTGGATGAGGACAAGAGTTCTTTGAGGCTGGAGCCCAGACTCTGTTTCAATACATGTCCTTTTAATATCTGTCCCACCGCTCTGCACAGACCCTGCCCAGGGTCTGTCTTGTGGGTTGAAGTGTATGCAGCAGCACCATAGTGATGTGAACACCACACCTTCAGAGGACTGGATGTAAGACGATACTGTCAAGCGAAAAGTGGTCGTTATCCCGAATGCCAACTAAAAGGGCATTGTCAAGGAAATCACACCATACCACTCAATGGGATCTCACACCACCATTTCAATGAAGGGCTGGGGACTGACGGCCATGCAAGCAAGGTTTGGGGGCTAAAGGGAAGCCAAGGGAGCAAGAGTGGAGGTGTAGGTGCGTCATGATTCAACACAGGGAGAAGGTGGGTGTTAGGACTGGAGGTGACTTGGGTGCCTGGATGCGAACTCAGCATGGTGGCAGGGCTGTGGCAATTCTCCATTTTCCAGTGTGTGCCTAATGTGGTTACATGGCATTGAAATTCAAAGCCATAACTCTTAAAAAAACAAACCTCAAACATGTGCACCCCCAAACTGAAGGAGGGACTTCTCACTGCTCCCTTAGGAGGATGCAGGCACCTAACGGAACATCAATATCCTGGCTCCCTCCCAGGGCATCGGCCTCGTCTGTGGCCCCGCCTCCTGGTCCCAGGGATTGGCTGATAGATGCCCCACCTACTCCAGCTCAGCCAATCATGGATCCCCCTTCTTTGCCAGTGATTGGTCAATGTGAGGCATGTGACCAGTGGGCCCAGAGTCCTCTGCGCGCCTTGTTCAAAGGCGGGAGTAGAGTGTGAGCCAGTCCCAGAAGGTGGGTTGACGGCCGTGGGCGGCCGCATCCTTCCCGAGACCTGGCTGAGGTGGCGCGGTGGTTGTTGGGGGAAAGGTGGGCCTGGCTTTGGCCGCTCCCAGAGCGGGGGCCCCCAGTGACCAATCTGCGCCCTGTCCTGTGGCCCTCGCCCTCACCCAGATCCCTGACCTGGGAGCCGGGGCCTGCGGGCTGCGAGGAGGGCGAAAGCCGCGCCGCTGGGGCGTGAGGACGGCTTCGCACGCGGGAGCAGGCCCGGCGCCACCTGAGCTCGGCTGCCTGCGCGGAGGCGCCCTTCGCGTATTGAGAGGAGAATGAGGGTGAGTAGGGGCTCAAGTGGAGCGTGCCCCGGGGCTGTGGGTGTGGACGCGCTGGCAGGTGAGGCTGTTTGGGTTCTGCAAACCCTCCCTATGGCGGCTTTTGGGTCCTGGAGCGAGAGGCCGGGCGCACGACGCCAGAATCACTGAGGTGCTGGCTCACCGCGGTGAAGGCTCCAAGGAACGGGCGTGGACGGGGCCGGCGCGGCTGGAGCAGCAGTTCCCCTGCAGCCCTGCCGTCGTTCCTCGGGTTGGGCCTTTGAGGGGCCTTGGGGCGTCCGGGGGCGGAGGCCTTGAGCCATTAGTGTTGGCTGAAGTCTTTTAATAACAGGGGAGAGGTGGGCGGAGTCATGGGGTTTGAGAGGCTGTCGTTTCTATAGGCTGAGGTTAAGCCTAGTCCAGGTGAGGGCTCGAGGCGCCCGGCTAGAGTCGGGCCAAGGCTGGAATCTTTGTCCTCATTCAGGGACGCCTTTGCGGTCTTTGAAGCTACTCTCAGGTGAGCCGAGGGCAGACACTGTGTCTCCTTCCGGAAGCTGGGGATTGGGATACGCGACCCCAAAAACCTGATTTTGGGAGAATGGCTGCACTCCCAGCCCCTCCACTGTGGGCCTCGGTGCACAAGTCCCGCACCCTCCCGGCATCCCCTTGGTACCCCAAGGAGCTGTGGGACTTTCCACTCACTGAAACGGGGCCAGTTTATACAGGCGTCTTTCCCTTGTGGAGCCCAGCCCCGTGTGCCAGAAAACGGACTCGTGGGGTTTGGGGGTTTCAGCCCAAGCATCCGCCCAGGACACAGTCTGATTCTGCTGCGGCCTCTGAGAAGACTAGGGAAGTGTTCCTTTCCACACCCTGGGACAGGACGGGCGAAGTCCGTGGGTCTGGTGGCCTGGGGGAGCAGGGCAGGTGCAGGACTCCCAGGCACTTTCCAGGCAGGGGACTAGGAGGGCCCGTGGAGGAGCAGGCAGTGCTCGGGAGGAGTCTCCGAGCCTTTGGGGAAGCCCATCTTCCTTACCAGGTGTCTGAGGACCAGATGGAAGCTGCAGGAGTGGGAGTGGCTGCAGCATGGGCACAGCTGCAGTGGGCTGAAGCTGTGAGGGGGCCTCTAGGAGGGGCTGTCCCTGCAGACATTGCCTGGGCCAGGGCTACAGCAGTGCATGAAACAGGCCGTGCCTCCCCCACGGGGACTGTCTTCCAGAGGCATGTGTGGGCGGGGTGGGGCGGTGGGCACTAATCAGTGAGCAAGTAAGTAAAGCAGTAAGCCAGTGAAGGTGGCAGCAAGTGCCGTGGGGATGTGGGAGGGGGTGATGGCAGTGAGTCCCATTCTAAATCAGGTGGTCTGGGAAGCCATGTAGGTACGGGGACCCCACAGGGAGGTGGCGCTGAGGTGGCACTGTGGCTGGAGCCAGGTGAGCAGGGAGGAAGCCCAAAGAGGAGGGCGGATGGGGCCAGATGGCTCTAGACCTGGTGGGCAGAGTGGCAGAGCTGAGGTCAGTGTGGCTATCTCTGTGTCACTGCTGTGAATGCACAGGTGGCTTGTGTTTCCTGCTATTTCTAGACCTCTCTTTTTGTGGTTTCCTTCCTTCCCACCGCACTCTCCACTTAGCCCTCCTGGGGCCTGCCGGAGAAAGCTGGTCCCATGCCTATCAGCGAGGGAGGCTGGTCTTTCCCAGCAAGCATGCTGGGTGTTAAAGGTCTCGGGCTGTGTGGTTTTCCCTGGAGCCTTGGTGTCTCTATTGGGGCCTTTGCAGTCGCCTTGTATAAACTCCCACTTGTGAAGATGGAGCCTTTCTTAGCTCTCCCTGGTGGCTCCAAGGCCAGGAGGGCAGCTGGCCATGCCCTTGGCGTTAAGTGGAGCTTCACAGCTGCATGGGGCTGGCAAGCCGTTTCCAGGCTCACTCGGTAGCCACGAGATCCCCTATCTCATCCTTTATTAGCTGGGCCTTTCTTCTCTGCCAATGGGGGTGACAGTGGAGGGAGAGGAAGGGGCTGTCCCAGTTCTGACTGGCAGAGGGAGGCCGTGGGCTGTGGGAGGAAACACGTCGTCATTGTGGGGGGCTAGGAGCTCTGTCATATGGTGGTTGTAAGCAACAGAAGTGGGCTCTGGCTGACGGAGGCCACAGAGGTGTGTGTTGGGAGGGCTCTGGGCAGTTCACAGCCACAAGAGGAAGGCTTCAAGGAGGACCTGGGAAGGACTGGCCTCGGGCAACTCTGCCCGCATGGTGAAGGCTCACAGTCTGGGGGTAACTTGTGTAGCTGCCTGGAGGCCATGGGCAGTGGCAACTGGTTCTTTAAGCCTCAGTGTTCTCGTGAGAAAAGGAGATAGTCATCTCGGTGATACTTAACCTCATAGGATTCTTGTGGGAATTAAAGCAGATCCATGTGTCACATGCCCTCTAAGTCAAGGGGACTTTACAAACGTTGGGTCCTTTCTCTGAAAAACAGGGGTTTCTAGGTCTTGGTTCTCCTGATCTCAGTGGAGTGAATTAAGGTAACCAGATTGCCACTGAATTCAGTCTTTGTTTTCCACAACCCTGAGGTCATTCAGCCGGTAGGGACTCCCCCCTTGCCCCGCCTCCTGAATTCTTAGCCCTGCACATGTGACGTCAGATGGGGCAGGGAGAGGAAGCACCCTGTGGGTGGAGCAGATTCTGAGCTAGCGATGGTTCCGAAGGCCCCGAGCTGGGTTCTGTCACCTGTAGATAGACTTGGGAAGCTGCACAGCAACCTCTGCTTCTCCACTTGCTGTGGACCTTGGCAGGACTTAGTTTCCTTATCTGGGAAATAGGGCTTTAGTTGTTACCTCACAGGGCTGTTAGCCACGTGGTGGGTGCAGTGATCTGAACGGTGCCCGTCCCAGATAGCCCTAGGTAGACTGAGTGCTGTTTCCAGGCTGTACCGCCTCTTGGGTATACACACAGAATCACCTCTGCAGGGCTTCAAGGGCTACGTGTTTTTCCCACTCCCTGGGTTCTGGGGTTTGGAGAACACGCTTAGTTCTGTTTTTGCAGTCATCTTAGGCAGAGATGACTACAGGTGGGTGATGGCAGGATGGCTTGCCTTCCAGGAGCACCGCATCAGAGGGGCCGGCCCCCAGATGCAGGTGGCTGGTGAGGGGTCTCCACGCTCTGTCCTGTGAACTGGGCCATTTCTGTGGTACCTACCTCTCGAGGGCCTAGGGCCTGGCTGCCAGGTCTTACCCAGTGGCTGTGGGCAGTGCCAGGGCCCCTCCTCTGGCTCTCAGACACATGCTTCATACTTGGAGCGGAGGTAGCAGCACACGTGGAGCAGGGTGACCAAGAAGCTTTGGCCACCTCTCCCTGAGCACCCTGCAGGTTCTTGGATTATTGGCTGCATTGTTGCCTGAAACTACACAATCTGAATTCCAGTGTACTCTTCTGGCTGGTAAATAGCCACACCGATAATAGTCTGTGAGCTGAGCAGGCACAGTGGGGAGTTCTGGATCTGAGTAGCTCCTCACTCCTTTGAGAGATGTGTGTGGCAGGACAGCCTGTGGCAGTGCTCTGCCTCCAGAACCTCTGCGGCCTATTTGCGGGGGGGGCCCCGAGAAGATGGGGCTGCTGCCGCTCCCATCTGTCCGGAATCCCACAAACGCTCACTATTGCTGTGGCTATTCTGGTCCCACAGGCAGATGGCAGCCCTAATATGCTCACTACAGCCCAGGCTCATCCTCTAGAAAGGCAGAGGCTGCTCAGGGAAGCTTCGCACTTAAAACAAATGGAGCACGACAGCATTGAGACGAGAATTACGCTGATGTACTTCTCACATCGTTTTTTTTGTCGAAAGAAAAACACACGTTGCCACTTTCACTTGTGAAAAATGGAAACAGTTTTCCTGGGATGAGTGGCCTCAATCACTAAAAATGAATTTGTGTATATTTATAACAAAACGTGAAATGATTGATATTGATGGCTTCGTTAAGCATTACCAATGAGTACCACCGGGGGGCGGCACAGTACAAGGGGAGGAGGTCAGAGAGCCTAGGGCTCCTGTGGTTAAACTGTCTTTTCTCCTTTCCATGAAAATCCTTGAACACATTTTGTATTTTAATTAAATGAAAATACTGAAAATGATACAGTAGAGAGCACTTTTAATGGAAAATTAATTGATAACACAATCTTATTTCAATTTACTTTTTATTTTTAACTTAAACGACTGTGTATTTTTCACAGTCTTATGATGAGAAAGGCTCCAGAATCACGTGTAGGTGTCCTCAACATTTCATAGCTCGAACCGTCCTTTCTTTACGTTGTGCATTGATATGGGCTTCTCAGTTCAGAAAACAAGGCACTATAACTATTTTATCAGCTACATTAATACATTGAAGATATATTTATCCTTTCATGAAAGATACAGCATTTGAATACAATATGGTTTTATGCAGATCAGGTTCAAAACACCCAAGGCACACACTTTATTTTTTTTTCCTTTTTTTTTCTTTTCTGTGTTTATTTGAAGGCTCATATTAAAGTTTCAAAATTGCCATGAACAAAGAGTTCCAGAATGGAATCAATGGACAGGGATTGTTGTAATTTTGAACATAAAACGGTAAAGACTGTGGAATGTAGAACAAGTTACAGGAACGATAAACAAAATCACCAATACAGCATGGATTAGAAATCAAAGTGATCAGATCTGCGGAAGTCTGAGAAACAAGTTTGGAAATTCTCTGATTCCCCACCAAGCATGGGCAGTCCTGTCTGCATGCAGCTGCTGTGGTCACCCAGCCACTGTGGAATGTTCACCTACTTGCATGGGTACATGGATGTCTACAAATACAGAAACACATTCCAGTTCACCAGTTATTAAAATGCCTCCAATTTCAAGTAAAAGAAAAAATCTTCCAATAATTTTCCTAGTAAGATAAACGAATATATTCATCTAGGAAAAGTGGTCTGGAAGAAACCATTGGAAGCAAAGTCTAGGGGGGTGCCAAGGTTTGGGAGAAACTATTGGATGGTGAAGCGGGAGAGCTTGAGGGTGAACTACAAAAGATATGAGGACTGGAATTTTTCCTGAACATGGAAGCATAGTGGCTGCTGCTCAACTGGGGAATGTGCCAAAGTAGAAGAAACTTTAGGAACTAAAGACAACAAGTTTTCAGTGGTGAGGCCAAAGAAGAAGTTCAACGTTTAGGTTTAAAATATGCTTCCCTAAAGCAGAGGGATGGCCCATGTCTTCCTGGCTTAGTTCTTTGCCAATAGACACAAATTCTCTCTCGCTCCAAGCCTTAGAATGTGGTTTGCTTGTCAACCAGAGAGGCGGCCCAGTTCTGCCACTCCCTTGACCTTATGGCTAGAAGACACCCTGCTGGGGTGTGGGGAGACTGGACCCTGAAGGAAGGGTCCGGATCTGGCTGGCCCTCCGCGGCACCACTGCTTCCACCCAGAACAAAAGGAAAAGCTGAGCCTCAGCTCCACGCCTATAGCAGTGGTCACAGAAGCAGATTTTGACGTTTTGCATAAGTCTGAAATAACATACACTTATCTATTGATAAATTGAGAATAAGGAAATGGAACCAAGGCAAATTAGCTCAGTGACAGGAGCCTGTTTACTCGGTGAGAGAGATTTTTCTGGTCAGTTTGAGAGAGGCAGAGCTGGCCACAAGGCTTGAGATAATCTACATTAGATAGCAAGTCGGGCAGCTTTTTGTTTAATTCAGACAGTGTTCACTGTTTGTTTGCAATCAGAACCACAACCTTAGTGCAATAGTATATTTATTTTTTTTACAGTAATTTTGGTTGCCATACAAGAGATTTAAGGATTGGGAGAAAGTGCAAATTACAGGAGCTTTTTTTTTTTTTTTATAAAGTCTAAAAAGAATAAAAGCACAAAAGTAACAGCAACATAGATAATGCGAACACGTATTGTTACACAAACTATAGTGTGAAACACATTAGTATTTAAAAAACAAAAAAAAATTGTTAATGGGAAAATCAATATTGTGGCCCACACACAAAAAGTCATTGCCAGGTCAACTGGATAATGCTTGCTTGTTCAATAACTGAGAAAAAAATTTACCATTTTATTAACTAAAGTATCACAAATAATTCACTTTGTGATATGTAAAGTTCAGCAAATCAACAGTCACATTGAGTAATTTTTATATTATGTGAATTAACTTAAAATGTGCGCAGACACCCTGGAAAAGGTATCTTGGCAGGTATACATAATTTACATTTTGAGAGATTTGGGTTTTGTATACACAATATTACAGAAACTAGGCATGTAAATGCAGTTTATTTAAATTACAGTATGTAACAAAAGTTGATCTTAAAACCTGGAATAATATCAACATGATCTTTAGATGAGCAGTTTAACATTTGTTCCACCATTAAAGAGGGGCATGGAATAGGGCCTGGTCCTAACATGTCCCAAAGGGGGAGAACAGTGGGTGGTGATTTGAATGAGGAACTATTGCTTTCAGTACCAAAATAAGCAAATAGAGATAGAGACCGATTCATCTTGGCAACATGTGTTTATTTGTTGGTCAGTGCAGGTTCTGATAGGTCTATTACTTCTCTATAATAAGACAATGTAAAAATAAACTACGTTATCAGCTCTTTAGTCTTGCAGCCAGCTTGCTTGTGGTTAGTGGCATGTGGCTTGGAGTATCTTTAAGAAAGGGAATAACATCTGGTCCTCACCAACTGGCTGCCAAAGTTCAACAAACCGAAGTCACCGAGTTGCGACTGGTTATCGTCTGCCAGCGGTTTCCTTGACTCTCCTTTGAGCTAGTGTTTTGCCTGGCACTGAGCACAGAGGTAATACCAACTGCAGGCCCAGGGAAAGCGCCATGCCAAAGGAATGGACTCACGGAATTTTGCGGTATCATCAAATGGAAGACAAATTAATGGCCAAACCACCATTTTTACATTTTCTAAAATATGGGGCAGCCTCAGCAGGCCACCTATAGTATCCTGTCTTGAAATTTATCTAGAGTAATATTCATCTCATGACGGAAAAACTGAAAGCACATGGAAGTAAAGCGCCTTAATATTCAATTGATTTCAAGTTGGATCAGATCATTTCAAATACAAAGATTGACCTGCAAAAGGTTTTGGAACAGAAGGTCCAAAAACTTGGTTTCCAAATCAGGGGTGTGTGACTGGAAAAGCGCGTGTGTGTGGTGTGTGTTTTGTTTTTGTTTTTGGAGAAACTGCTGCATTATGAATTGTAACCACTTTGAAGAAATTGTCCTTCAATGACGAAGTTCTAGCAAAGATAGAAAATATAACACAGCTCTGCTGGTTCAGATGCATCCAAATAAGGTTGATTTAAAAAGGTCATACTTTTATAATTATTCCACAGAAATAGTATTATTAAATCACAAAAGTTTTTTTTTTCTTTAACTTTCTAGCACTGAAGTGGCACAGAGGCTGCCTAGTAGACCAGCCACTTTTTTTTCTTAAAATATTGTGCTTATAAACTATCTGTACAACTATTTAAACTTGCAGTAAAGAAAGAGATTTTAAATTGCTAAATTTTATGTGTTCATTCTAGAGCTGTTCCAGACCTAATCAAGAAAAAAAGGAAAAAAAAAAACAAAACCATGTTTTATAATTAGAGATGGGCTGAGCTAGTTCTGAAATCATAATAAAACCAAAAACCTGACATTCGAGTATCCTCCAAATGGGGGAGAATGTGCTGGAAGCCTGACTGTGTGTTTTGCGGCCCATGTGCATCTGGTGACCTCTTTTGGAAATTCGAGGTATTGTTATGGGGTGGAGGGACTCTGGGGAAAGAAAGGGGCGGGGCTCAAGAAAGCCTTGCCAGAGAGGCTGACCTGGCAGCCCAGGAGACCTCCCTGCTTTCCTCTCCTCACGCCTCTGCTTTCACTCTGATCCTGCCGCCCACCTTCTGTTCTCAACCCTGGGTTCTGTCTATACTCCATGCCCACTGGGTCCTCAAAGAAGCTGTTGTACTGTTAAGACAAGCTGGTGGGATTCCTAGACACCCAGAGCGATAGGGGAAAAGCCTCTAAGTACCACTTCCCTGGCCTCCGAGAGCAAAAGGACTGTCTCAGCAGAGATGCTCACCCTTGGCTGGGCACAGAACTGAGGATGCTGTGCCCGCCCAGCTCCCAGAGGAGACGCTGTCTCACTGGCAGCCGCATGTGCCCGCCATGAGCCATGCGTCTTCTTGTCCTTCATGTCAAAGTGGATGCTCACCTGCTCTGATCTTTGCAGAGCTCAAGACATCTTCAATTAAAAAGAATTCTGAGAGGCAGAGAAGCCCTTATTCTCCATCCTGGATGGGTGCTCCTGGCAGACAACTGCTCATCCTGGAGACCTGGAGCTTGGGCAGCTGCACGCTGGCTGGCTCCCTTGGCCAGGTCTCCCCTCCATTGTGGAATCGTGACTTTGTGCTTTGACTAACTCCATGTGACATCTGCTTGGCCACCTTGGAATTATGCTAACAGATTTGCAGAAATAAAGAAAGCTAAGCAAAGCTGGGCACGATCCCATCCAAACTCCCAGCACTGCCAGGAACCTCATGGCCAAGGAGCCATGGATGCAAACCACAGGAGGAGATGGGGAAAAGAATCTGTAGGAAAAAGTTTCTCTGCCTTTCAGGCCCATGATGGGGCACTGGACAAATGCATCTGGGAGCATCTCACTGCAAGCCAAGTGCAGGAGAAAGAGGGGCAGGTGAGCATCAGGTGTCCTCCGAGAGGCCACAGGACTGAGGAGAGGCCTCGTGCCGGGGCCTGGGGTGGTGAGAGCTGCCCGGAAAGCAGAGGACGGAGGTCTCAGGAGGTATCTAGAGTGCACTGGTGTCTGCCTACAAGAGCTAGGATCCCGTGCAAAATTGACGGGGAGCCTCTCGGACCCGGCAAAGTGAGGCCACCTGCATGCTGGGCGGCAGGCTGGGAATCTTTTTCCATGTTAGAAAAACTCTCTCCCCTTGTCCCATGTTTGATAGAAACTGCCCAAGACACCCACATGGTGAGCCAGGGGTCTGAAGACCCAGCCATGTTGTGGACACAACTCAGTATTTCTTTGGGTACCAGGAGACAAACCCATGGAGTGGGGTTGATGCTCACAGACTTCGCTTGGCATTCAGATGTTTCAGCACGAGCCCATCTCTACTTATAACAAGAGCAGTCTGCGAGGTGGAGAGCAGCCGTCCTTATCTGTCCAGCAGCTGTTTCAAAGCCCTTTCTATGTTCATTCTGTGCCCGACTCGAGTCACCCCAAGATCGATGAGGTCCTCCTTCTGCAGGTTTGGTAAGTGACTGCCATCGATCTCATTGTCCATGAAGGCCTCTTTATGTTCACCCAAGTTTAGACTTTCCAGCCAATCGGCCACATCTGGTTTAGTCCACAGGTGGACAGGTTTAGTTGTAAAAGGCTTATTTGAGATTGGCTGTTGCAGTATCGAGGGGGATGGCGACCTACTGCGTCCCGCTGGGTTCAAGCCAAATAGATCCCCAGAAGGGGGCTGGCTTGGAAGGCTAAAGACATCTGAGAGAGTGGGAGAAGGAGAGGCGGTGGCAGCAGACAGGGGGGCGGGCAGGGTCTCTTTGTTCATCTCTGTTGGCGAGACCACAGGGCTTGGGGCACGTCTTGTTCCTGAGGTCCTGCTTTCATAGTCGGGGGGCCGGCTCTGCAGGGTGATGGGCTGGGAGGTGCCGGGGCGAACAGTGAAGGTGACCGTCGTGCTCCGTGTACCTGAGATGGTGCTCATGATCTCCGGGCTTCTGAAACAGCAACAACAGAGAAAACCATCACAAGGCAGGTCACCGAGTCAGGGCAGCTGGCTGCAGATCACCAAGGAAGGCGAGGGAGACGTCCAAACCATGCCAGAGTGTCTAGTGGCAGATGCACTGGCAGTGAACAAATGATTTGCCATGCCAGGGTGGGGGAGGGGGAGAAAGGAGCCAGAGCAAAGTTGGAGACACCAGAGCACACCACGTCAGCCCACTCACCTGAACTGGGACAGAGGAGCTGGGGGACCTGCCTGTGCTGGGGGGCAGGGCCAGGGAGACCTTCAGGAGGGTGGCCACTGAGACACTTGGAAGGGGTCCCTTGAAGAGGGCACGGAGACAGGGACAGAGTGGGGTCCTGTCACCTGGGTGGAACGTGCCAGGTAACATCTCCAACGCCTCAGCTTCAGCAGGTGGGAGGGAGCACACCTGGAGGAGAGGCCCCTCTGAGCCGCCTGGCAGCCTTTGGCTTTTTGGGTAAATGGACAAGAACAGGGCAGGATCCTTCCCGGTGGCCCCTTTCAGTAACTGGAACCCCTGTAGCTACGTAGGGCACTCAGGGTTTGAGATCACCCGGAAACCCAGACAGCAGGGCGTGGCTTGTGTGGCCAGTGTGGGCTGCACTCACCTTCCTGAGGCAGCACTGTCCAGCACCCACCCAGTGGACAGTTTTGTTGCAGAAGGAGCTGGGGTACCCTGTGTTATTTTTAGCCCCTTTCATGTGAGAGGCTCACTAGTAGGACACACAGGCCTTACTGAAAAGCAGAACACGCGAGGAGCCCTGTCTCCCCCAGAGTGGCCATGGGCGTCCCTGAGCGTCCACTGTGCCTTGCCGCTCTAGCTGGGCAGGCAAAGCCCTCAGAGCTCAAGTCAGGGAGGACGACCCTTCTAGCTCCAACCTTTACTGGCCCCAGGGAGGTGGCCAGATGACTCCCACAGGCAGGAGGTCCCATCTCAGTGCCAGAGAAGTCCAAGTCCTCACACTTACCCACGTGGGGGTGGCCTTTCACACACCACTCCCTCACGGGCTCTGGCCAAGGCCTGCGGCAGGCACTGTCCCCACCAAGAGAACACCTACCACTCGGCCCTAGTGCGTGTTTTGCTGTCCCCACACTGAAAGCCCATTCATCCTATTATCCCTAGGAAAGCCACAGCCACTGGGGAGGGGAAGGGAGGTGTGGGTCTCTTGCCTTTTGGGCCCATTCACGTGGATGCGAACGGCCCACCCACCGCTTCTGGAAAGATCCATCCTACCACGGCTGTCTCTTCAAGACTGGACTTGAGAGATGTCTGCTGGAGCCCTGGCTCTGCCAAATGCCAGCTTGGGTGCACTTTTCTCCTGTCTCCATGTCTTCCCACATGAAGTGGGCTCCTCTCCCTCCTACGTGGTGGGTTACCCTGGGTGGAGGGGCTCTGGAGAGCGTGAGGAGTGCACTGGTGTGACATCGTGACCGTGAATGGTGGTGGGCTGCAGTGTCTCAGTGAAAGGGTCATGGGCAAGAGGGGGAGAGCTACGAACAGTAGAGATGCTGCCGTGTGGGGAGACTCCCTGGAGGGCAAGACTGAAGCCCCTGCCTGTCTGCTGGGGGCCAGTTCATCGGCTTGCATTGGGGCTGTCTTTGGAGCTCAATGGCTGACCAGTTAGAGCAGCACTTCCCAAAGAGGAGCCCACAGACCCTTCATAGAAACCACCTGGGACACTGGTGGGCAGTGAGGACTCCTGAGCTTGTCTCAAACCTGTGGAAGCAGGAGTGCTGTGCATGGGGACCAGGTGTCTGCAATTAACAAACTCCCTGGACACTGAGAGACCCCGAACCTTACAGGCCATTTGGTTAGGCCTTGGTTTTCATTCCAGGCTATGCACAAAGCTAATGGCCCAGAACCCTCCAGGAGCTAAAAGCAAAGGGAGTGAGCCGGAGATGGGCCCCACTGCTGGTCTAGTCTGTCTCTCTCCATTTTTTTCTTTTCTCTTTCTTTACCATGGATGTATATTTGGGTGAAACCACCCATCAGTTACCTAGGTTCCCCTAAGCTGTGGGACAGTTCCCTACTTGATGTTAGTCACTGTTGCTTAAATTGTGGACTAGTCCATAGTGGGAAAGGAGGGGCAAATCTGAAAGGGGCCTGTACTGTGGACTGAGGCTTCAATCCTGCTGTGAGAAGTGTTTGCAGGGGCTGGTGGGTGCACTGCTGGGCCAGGGACCCCATCCACCCATAGGGTGTTCACGTGCTATTTTCCGGAGGGCTGGGTGTCCCTGAGTGGGAGATGTTACAAACCAGGCATCCCCATCTAGAATCTGCCCCCACCTTCAATGGTGGCTTGCTGGTCATTGGTTATACTGGTCACAGCAACAGGCACAAGGCAGGTGAGACTCTGAGGATTCCTCCACTGTTTCTGGGCCCAGTTACTCACAATCAAGAAATCAGAGGCTGTGCACGGTGGCTCACGCCTGTAATCCCAGCACTTTGGGAGGCCTAGGTGGGTGAATCATTTGAGGTCAGGGGTTCGAGACCAGCCTGGCCAATATGGTGAAACCCTCTCTCTACTAAAAATTAAAAAAAAAAAGATTAGCTGAGTGTGGTGGTGGGCGCCTGTAATCTCAGCTACTGGGAGGCCGAGGCAGGAGAATTGCTTGAACCCAGGAGGCGGAGGTTGCAGTGAGCTGAGATCGTGCCACTGCACTCCAGCCTGGGTGACTGAGCTAGACTTCTCAAAAACAACAACAACAACAAAACCCCCCAAAAAACCCGAAATCAAATCAGAGCCCAGTGGGGCTTCACAGCAGGGGAGAGGGGCCAGCACCCTCTAGTATCTCAGTTTATACTCTCAAGAGAGAGGTGGCCTATGGATATAGGATACACAAAAAAACCTGCAACCCCCCTTCTCTGGTACTCAGAGGGTCGAAAGACCAGCTCCAGTTCCAACTTAAGTTAAAACTGGGGGTGCTGTGGCCTGTTCTTCTGGTTTATTCCAGAGTCACAAGAGCACAGGTTTTGGGGAAGGCTTATTTGTCCACGTTGATAAAACAATTAAGCCAAGATGATTGAAATCAAATAATGAGTAAGTTGAAAGCCACTGCATTCAGAGGTGATATGGGGTGTTAATTAGGGCCAAGGACCTTGGGGCACAGGAAATGTTTCCTATAAAATGGGAAAACATCTTACAAGAAGACATATGCCCACAGAGGACTAGAGGAGGAGGGGTAGCTGGGGTAAAGTTCTGGTCTCCATGTGCTTTTGCTAAAGCTGACTACATGGTGACTGTGCCTGCAGCCCTGACTCTGGGCAGCTCCACCGCGGCAGCATGACTGGTGCCTGGCCTTGGTGCTCACCAGGCCTGTGAAGCAGAGGCAAGTGAGCCCCAGAGTGACAGCACCTGCTTCACGCCTGGGCAGTATTCACCACAGGTATCTCTGGCCCAGAGGGTTGCCCCAGTGCCGCCCTCACTGGGAAAATACCCAGTTGTTCCCAGGTAGTTGGGATTGATTTTGGTTTTTGTAAGGAAAGTCTCTGCAGGCAGCTGTGTGTGTGGTTAGGAAGCGAAGAGGAGGCTCTGCAAACACCTCGATGGGCAGCGGGAGCGCGAGAGTGGCACACACAGGGTCACATAGCAGCACGGCAGGTGGCACTTACTTCCGTTCAGCACGACCCTCTTCTGTTAACACCGGTCATGGGAGCAAATGAAAATAACAAATGGAATGACTTGAGACAACACTGCAAAAATTAATGAACAAGAAAGGAAGAAACAGAAAAAAGCTGCTTTCGACAGATGAAATGAAGGCAGTGGGGCAGACCCTGGCTGAGAGCCCATCCGTGGTGGTCCCTCCGGCCTGCCACAGCCTGCCCAGAGCTGAAACATCAATATGGCATCACTTTCATAGGGAGTGTGGGAAACTCACAAGCTTGCCTTCTCCTTCTTTGGCTTGAGATAATGTAACCACTTGTAAAGAAGAAAAATAACCGGAAAAAAGAAAGAAAATAGTAGCATTGGAGTGAAGTTTGCCTCTGCCTGAAGCCCACTGAGAAGCAGCTTATTGCCAATTTCCTACCTCAGGTGCCTGAACCATCTTTCCTGTGGCTTAGGGAGGATAAACGAACATTCCTGGTGGGGGAGGGCACCCCAACAGGACAAGTGCTTTGCTTCAAGTCTACATAATGAGATGACAGCCCAGCCGTTAATCACACGGGCATCATGTACTTGGGGCCTGCCAATGTCCTGCCCAACGTCGCTATAGAAAATAACCGCCTGCAAGTGTGAGACGCAGGGTGAAGGCCACCCTGGGCTGCCCGCCCTGCCCTCCTCAGCAGCTTGACTCTCTTGGTTAATCACATTGATGATATTCACTGGATCTTCCCAGTTGCACAGATGGTTACGTTGCTAAGCAACCGCTGGGTTCCCAGTCGGAACACACAGGAATCTGCTGCCCTAATTTAGAACACAGACACATATACACAGTCACACCCCACTCCCCAGCAGGTCACCACTGTCTACCCTGCCTTTTAAATCAAATTCATGTAGAAATGTGAGAATTAAAAAAAATCAAGGTAATTGAGACACTCAGAGAGGTGCTGTTATTTCATCAGTCAGTACAAGTTAATTGGGGTGCGGTAAGTAAAGAAGCAAGTGGCTTTTTTACTGTTTACAAATTCAATTTGGCTTTTTCTTTTTTGAGACAGCGTCATGCAGCAATCATAGCTCACTGCAGCCTCGACCTCCTCAAGTGATCCTCCTGCATCAGCCTCTGGCATAGCTATAGTAATTTGCTCTTAACTGTAGCTGAACATGGGCCAGGGGCTGGTCAGTGACGCTGATTAGGCATGCTGGTTCTATCCCTCCCATGAGCCACCTGTCAAGGGCCTGCTGGGCCTGGCCAGCACTGGGGCTGGGCTTGGAGCCTGTCAACATATGTTCTCTCCAGCACACTGCACACCTCTGCATTTTAGTGATGAGCCCCCATCTTGCATGAAAATAGCATTTATTTCCAAACTGCTTTCTTATTTATTCCGTCTTTACAGCCTCCTGATAAGCAGGGCATTGAAAAGATAGAAATGGAGGCAGCAAGTCCTTACCTAGCTTCCCTGAGGCCTGGATGTGGAGACTGGAGCCCACACTGCCCACCTGTGCCATGCTTTATGTTGTGTGTCTTAGCAGCTGCCAGGCCTCCACCTCACCCCTAGCTCTGAGTGCCATGAGGGGGTCCTGGTCTAGTTTTAGTCCTCGAGGTCTGGCCCAGAACAGGGGTGCAATAAATAATTGTTGACTGAAGTGTTGATGGATAATATATCCTTTTCCCAGATGAGAAAGTTAAGTGACTTGACCGAGTTACAGAGCCAGACCTGGGAGCGGGGCAGGCAGCCTGAGGCTCTGTGGCAGTTCCACCAGGAATCCAGGTCTTCAGGCCAGGAGGTTCGCAGCTAAGATCAAGAAGGTGCTCAGCTCTTGGGAAGAGAGATTAACCCTGTGATATGCTTTTGCCAAAGGGCCTTATGTCCAAAATGGGGAGGAAGACTCTGACTTGAGATTCGCCTGTTGATGGGCAAGGACGAGGCACTCCCATTCATCCTTGCCGAACTCCCACAAGTACCAGCCCCTATGGACACACATCCTGACTAGTGCTCCCAGCCATCCACAGTCGCATTCACTGACGTCACATTCACTTTTCCATCAGGGCCTGGAAACCCTCAAACCACCCTAGTGGTGCTGAGGTGCGGAAAACACCGTGAGGCAGCTTCTAGTACCAAGTCAGTTTTGAGGCAGTCTGTGCTCTGGGACCAGCTGGGCAGAGATAACTTTTTAACAACCCAAAGTTATTTGAAAATCAAGAGGCTGTCAGGATAATACTGCAGAGAGCCCAGTAGGGACTGGAGGCCTTGGGAAGGGGAGGCAGGTACCGTGAGGTAACAGGCGCAGGGGTCTCAGGAGTTTCACAGGACAAATCTCCCTGAAGCCCATCCATCCCATGGGGAAGCAAAGGCCAATCTCGAGGTCCCTTCTGGACCCCACCCACTGCAAAGGGCTGGCGACCTAGAGGGGACTCTGGGGAACTCTTATAGGCCATGCCCCCTAACAGAAGCCATGGGGGACCCCCACGAGCACACACTCACTGCTCTGTTGCCCCCACATACAGAGTGAATGTGAAGCTGACCTCTGCCATGGAAGTGATGGTAAAGAACATCAGATTTATCTGGCTTTACAATCGGCGCCTGGTGTGTGTCAATTATCTCTCAAAGCTGGAGGGCAAATGACACCTGGGGCTCCTGGGTCATAGCAAGTTTGTTTTGGGTCAAAGCATGTAAGTCAGGCAAGCTGCTGTGTTTTCCTGGGTTCCTTAGGCACTTATCCCTTGAATCTGTTTGTCTCCAGAGTGCAGGCCCTACACTCCCACAGCAGCCTCCCTTTGCCACCAGTGGATTCACCTGATGACACAGCTGCCTGGGCCATCTTCAGGAAACAAAGTCTGGTCATGCCAAGCCTTTGCTGAAGCTCTCTGAAGGCAGCCATATCTGGAACTCCATTCAGCTCATGCCCATGACCTGCAAGCCCCTTGTGACCTGGCCCTGCCTAGCCCTCCTCATCTGGCCATGGTTTCATGAGCACGGAAGGCACTTTCTGGCCACAGGGCCTTGTACTCTGTCTCGTGCCTGGGATGCTCCACTCCTGGTTTTCTGCAAGGTTGTCTCCTTTTTAAATTTCTGGTCATTCAAATGTCATTTCTTTGTAGAGTGTCAGTCCCTTTCTGCACATGCTCACTGTAACCTGCTAGGGCATCATAGCCCTTTCTGCATGTAGTCAGGGTTAAACTGCTGGTGTCCCATGGCTCTCTTCTGCACATGGTTATTTTTACCTGCTGGTGCATCACAGCCCCTTTCTGCACTGGTCACTAACCTATTAGCATGTCGTGGCTCCTTTGTGGCATTTGTCACAGTTTGGGTTTGTCTTATTATTTGTTGTCCATTTCTCCCCTCGAGAATTTGAGCTCCCCAAAGGGAGGGGCATCTGGAATGTTTTCTTGTTCAGTGATAAATCCTGGGCACAGCATGGCGCCTGGCACATAAAGGCAATCCCTAACTTTGTTGCGTGAATGATTAGTGACGGAATTGCTGCCCCATTCTGAGAGTCCAGGCATCCTTGTTGGTGTATTCCTCGTTACTCTCTAGCCTCAGCCTGGCACTAGGCTTATAGAAAGTAGCTCAGTGAACTCCTGACTGGTGAATTCAGGAGACGGTGGGGCTGGGCCATGATTCCAAGTCTGAGTGTCCAGTCAGTCTCCTAGGCCTGCACCTGAGGAGCTTCCGGCTCTGAGCTTTTGCAGCCCCAGGCTCCTGCGCTGGGATCCCCAGCGTGCGGCACTGTCAGGCCTCTGGGCTGGCAGCTGTTGTCTTGGCATTCTGCTGAGGAGGGACCACTGACTCTTCACGGAGACACACTCACTTTTCCTTCCCCAAACCAGTTTCCTTCACTTTGATCCAGTTTGAGATCAAAGATGAGACTACCTCCTGGAAGAATCAGGCCAGGTGGTCCTGGAACACTTTTCTTAGAACTGACGCCTCCATTCTTGGCAGGGTGTTTTCAGATCACCCTGGGAGACGCCTCTAATGTGATGTACTTTCTTCTCTTTTAACATTATGTACTAAAGAGAACTACTTCATCATCTTCCTTTCGTCGGCGTATTTGTAATTAAGACGCCTGCAAATTCCATGTCATCCTTGATTTCAGGGAAGAGCCTTGAGCAGCAGAGACTCATTCATGGCTAAAGTTAAACATACCCAAGGAAAACAAGGATCTAGTCGTTTAATCTTCAGCTGCTTCCTTTGATCCCATCCTGGATTCTTGCAAGAAGTGAAAAGAAAGGAAGAATCCAAGGATGAGAGGAATTTTAAAAGGGTCAAGTTCAGCTGAGGTTTCTGCCCATTTCATGAATGAACATTTGAGGAACAGCTCTAAAAATTGTCCCTTTCTTGGGCAGTCAAAACTTGTTTCTATGGAAATGGGATTTTTACACCACTGCTTGTCTGTCATTTCAAAAAGCATGGCTGGTTTTCAATGTTCCCTAGAAAAACTCATTTCTTTTTCCTCAGTAGGAATTCCCTTCATTCAATTTCGTGCCTCATTTTGCCCAGGGCCATTCACAGCTCTTAATTTTTAGATGCACTTAAAAGTGGTGGTGAGTCGCCCAGGCAGTGTACTCAGGTGAGAGTTGTTAAGGTTCCCCCTGATCCTCAGATGATCAAATGCCCAGGGCCCATCAATGAAGGCCACGCCCAGGAAAGGAGACATGCCCAGAGATAGGTCTGTGGCTGAGAGGAGACAGCCCTCATGGCAAGGGGGACAGCTTTGTTGCCCTGGCAACTCTGTCCTGGACCCCCCCCAGTGGTGGTTCTGACTGCCCCACCTTGTCAGTGTGTCCCGTGGCCGTGGCGCACCTCCATGGGGGCTTTGTCCCAAGTGCTCAGCCTGGTGAGGTTATTAGATCCGAGAAGCAAGGGCGAGGGAGAGGATTGAGCCTAGTTTAGTGCCTACAGCGAATGCCCTTCATGTTTGTCCTCTGGCCTCAGGCCATCCCGTTTCTAGTCCAACTCTGAGTGTAAAGTGTAACCCTTGGCCGGGAGCAGGAAGGGGATATGGCCTCTGGGAGCTTGGCAGTGCCAGTGAACCCCTAGTGACTAAGCCTGCTGTTATCGGCCGCAGGGTGACCTCCTAGTGATTAAGCCTGCTATTAGCCTCATGCTGACCAAAGAGCTTGGCCTAAGGGCAGTCAGAGGCCTGAGAGCAGCCCTGCCTGCAGCAGTCTCAGCCTTGCAGGTGTTCGGTTTGCCAGTTGGTCATTCCTTCCAAGGCAGTCCCTGGCTCCCACAAGGTCAGGAGTCAAACCCTGAGCCAGCTCCATGGGTTGGAGGTCTAGTTCCGCGTCTTCCTGTGAAGTACCCTCGGCTCAGTAGCTTCACCACCCTGCCTTCGGGTTCCTTGTTTGCACAGCGGGAAAAATTACAGGCCCTGGCTCGGGGTGCCGTGGAATGCAGTGTCTGGCGTTTGGTGAATGCTTTGTGTCATAGGTGTGGGCTCCTGTTCTTACTGTAAGAGAGCCGGGCTATAAATAACAGGACAGCTGGGAGGCGGCCGTTCTTGGCACTCACGCGTGGGTCGGCAGTGGTATGCAGCTGCTCTCCTTCAGAGTCCAGCAGGATTCCGCCCTATGAGGTCTGCTTTGAGCCAGCCCCCACTCAGCATCCCCCTGGAGAAATGCAGGGCAGAGAAACCCTAGAGACACTGCAAGTTGGGGTCCCACTCCCCTGTGGGCATCCCAGGAGCTGGCCCAGCCTGAAGACGAGTAGAGGGGATGAGCTGTCCAGCTGCCACTCAGGGAGAGGCCTCCATGGACGAGGTCCCTGGACTCACCGAGTGGAGTGCTCAGGAGAGCAAGGCTTGGTGCAGGATGCCCTGCTGACCTGAACAGTGGATTCCTTCCTCCAGCCCTAGAGCCATTCCCTTCCAGCTCCTTCCTTACTGTAGACATTGCTTACAAGGGGAAGTGAGAGTCAGGAAACCCCAGCCTGTGTCCCAGCTCTATCTCCTGCTGGCTGTGTATGTGGACAAGCCGCTTATCCTCTGAAAAATGGGTGTGACTCATACCTGCTCCCCAGTTGTCATAAAAATTACCCACCCATGTGAAAGTGTTTTGTAAAAATGTGAAACACTAAGATAAGGCCTCTTTAATTATTGCTTCCACATAGAGTAATGACGGAAAAGCCATGGGGAAGGGTTAAACTAGTCAGTTTTTCAGATTTTTGGCCCAGTGCAGTGGCTCATGCCTGTAATCCCAGCACTTTGGGAGGCTGAGGCGAGTGGTTCGTTTGAGCCCAGGAGTTCGAGACCAGCCTGGGAAACATGGCGAGACCCCATCTGTACCAAAAAAAAAAAATAATAATAATTAGCTGGGTGTGGTGGCATGCATCTATAGTCCTAGCTACTCAGGAGACTAGGTGAGGTGTGAAGATTGCTTAAGCCCAGGAGGTCTAGGCTGCAATGAGCCGTGATCATATCACAGCACTCCAGCCTGAGCAACAAAGCAACACCCTTTCTCAAAATTCCTCGAGGCTGTTGAGTGTACTTGTAGGTGTATACGTACATAATTCTTAAAGACTTTCTCCTTGACTGGAGGCACTGTCTGAATGTCTGCAGTGTAACTGTGCTTCTCTCTACCAATGCCAGCCTATCGATACTCCTCTAGAGTAATAGATGACATCCGAGTCATTTATTTACATCCACACTGAAAAATAACTGGGAAAATTGGGGCTCTCAGTCTGCATCTTGAGCCCCAGCTGTATGTGATGTCACTGATTAATGCACTGAGTGGCTTAAGTCAAATGCCTGCCCGGCAGGGTTATGGAGAGAGGCTTCATTGGTCAAAATGATGAAACCCGAGATCAAATATCAGTAGGAGAGACTGAAGACACTGCCACCTGGAGAACAGCAAAATGGTGCACGCCACGGGGAAGGAGAACAAAGAACTATAAGCCATCACGGGAGCCAGTGGGGCTCCCAAAAGCCACATAGCGCTGAGCCCTGATAGGATTTGGATCTGTGTTCCCACCCAAATCTCATATGTGAAATTGTAATCTCCAGTGTTGGAGGAGGTGCCTGGTAGGAGGTGATCAGATCATGGTGGGGGAGTTCTCATGAATGGTTTAGCACCATCCCCCCTGGCTACTGTACATAGTGAGCTCTCATGAGATCAGGTTGTTTAAATACAGTGTGGTACCTCCCCCAACTCCCTCTTGCTCCCACTTTGGTGATCATTGAAAGTTTCTTGAGGCTTCTCCAGAAGCCAAGCAGATGCCAGCATCATGCTTCCCATATAGCCTACAGAACTCGAGCCAATTAAACCTTGTTTCTTTATAAATTACCCAGTCTCAGGTATTTCTTTATAGCAGTGCAAGAACGATCAAATGTAGGCTCCTTCCAGACAGACGCAGATAGAGCCCTCTGGTTGCATCTAGAAATGACTCCTGAATTTTTCTACCTTCAGTTCCAATGGAAATAATGTAAACCCTGCACAATACTGTGAAGGGCTGACATGGACACAGCTAGAGGCTTCTGCCCGTGGGACAGGATGGGCTGGCAGGGAAGAGTATACTGCACTTGGAGTTCACCAGTACAGCCATGACCCTGTGCCTCCCTAGCCCACAAACCTGGTAGTGATGGGAGAGGGAGAAGAACCCACACGTGTATTCAGACACCTGCACCTGCCGCCCACCCACTCGCTGCCCTCTTGGGGCAGCTAGTCTCCTGCAACCAACTCAAAGCTTGGTTTGGGCTTTGGTGAGGCTCTAAATGGCCTTCTAGGTGGTCCTGGCAGAGATCTGGAGGGCACAGAGGAGAGAGTGGAGCTTCTCTTTGGAAGCCAAGGTGAGGAGGGCTTCCAGCAACCTCATTTCATTACAAGTCTTTATGAAGGAGTGCTGTGTCCCACCAGGATGGCTGTGATCATTACTCGGCTGTCCCGGAGTCCAGGAGCATGAGAAAAAGAAGTGTTACTGCATTAACAGACGTGGCCCACACAGGCTTTACGAATTCCCCTCTTCGTGTCCGCTGGGGCTGCTACCCGAGGACCTTTCCTGGTCAGCAGGGACAGTGCACGCGGAGCGGTGTGCATCTGCACCAACCGCGGACTTACCTTGGAGCGAGGCTGGCGGACTTGGCTCCCATTGGTGAATCCAGTCCTTCCCCCGGCTTTGCTGATTTCTCTCGGTTCATTTGCTGTAGGATAGAGTTCAATTCACTAATAACGTTTGCCTTTGGGCCTGAGAGAATCGGGCTTTTGATCTCTGTGACGTCGCCCCACAACTTGGAGGTCCTTGGCTGGAGAACCTTGGCCATCCCAGGCTGGGCACTGCCCGGCGGGGGTGGGGGAGCGGGCGGGGGGATAACAAAGCTATCTACATCCTCTTCCACGAGCGCGTCTTGATAAAGTGCATTGCTTTTGTGAATGATGGGCTTCATTTTTGGCTTAGGAGGTACTGGGGGTTTGTCAACCATAAATGCTTGCCCATCTGCATAGACTGTGCAGGTGTCCACGTTCTCTCCACCTTCGGAAGACAGGGTGGAGATGCTAGACACGGTGGAGATAGTGCTGGTCGTCTCGAGGTGGTGGTCGCTGCTACTCCGGCTGTCCACCTCCTCGATCCCAGAGTCGGCGACGGCGTCAAAGCTTTCAGGGGGTGGCAGGAATGAGGCAGGCAGACAGTTTGAAAGACTGGCTGGCTTCTTGCTGTCTGCAGAGTTGGTTGGTTGGCTGGAGTTCAACGAAGGGGACTGAGGGGTGTCGCTTTTCTTCTGCTTCACTAAGTCTGAGAGAGCCGGGACAGAAGCTGCCCGGTCATCGGGGATATCAAAACTATTTGCAAATTCCAGGGGAGGAGGCAATGGCTCTGTAAAAATAAAATCCTCATCCAAGTCCACGGATGCCAGAGGGGGAGGAGGGATGCGGAATGGCAAAATCACCGCCTCTTCCATGGAGCCCACCGCCACGATGGTTCTGCCGGGCACGGTGGTGGGCTCGGGGGCAGCGGAGATCTGTAAAGCACCTTCGGTTTCGGAAACACCTTCTGGCACCTCGGATGGCGAGCTGTCTGGCTTCATCTCCACGTCTGCCTTCTCGTCCTCTTCCTGCAGGGCGTTGTCTAGCTTAGTGGCGTCCACGGTGTGCACCATCAGCAGGCCAGCCGACTTCTGCTGGGACGTGTCCATGATGTCAATCAGCATGTTCTTCTTGTCATCGCCCTTCCGGTCTCGGCCCAGGTCGGTCTCGTACTTGTTCTCCGTCTCCTGCCGCCTCAGGGGTCCCCGGGTGTTCTGCCTGGTGACCGTAGGGAAGCCGGCATCCAGGCTGGGCCGCATTTTGGTATCAATGTAAAGAGGTTTGTTGAGGTCGGCCTTGGGGGCCTCCCCTTTGGGTCCCTGCTGAGACTCCTTCATGGCTCGGTCCCTTGCAGAGAGTGCCAGGGCCAGCGGGGAGCTGGGATCAAGCAGCCGCCCTGTGAGTGGGTGGACATAATTCCCGGGGCCGGCTGTGCCGCTGCTCGCGGAGGGCACTGCTGGGCTGCTCTCGGGCCCCTGGGCTTTGGACGTGGAATTCAGCGGCCTCCCAGCCTCAACCTGAGCACTGGCCTCAGCGCCACTCACGAAATGGTTTTCGGGCTCCCTGGGCGTGGCACTCGGCATGGGGGATGACAGCTGCTCAGCGCTGTCCTCGTCGGCAAAATCCCCCTCCTCGGGGAACATGGAGGGCCGTGTCCTGGGGGCGGGTGGCCCCAGGCCCACATCCTCGTCCCCCAGGTCTGTGGAGAGGAAAGCCGGGGAGTTCCTCCTGGCTTCCAGCCGCTTCTCACGGTCGCGGACGGCTCCGGCGATGGCGGCGGCGAAGGGGCTGCTGACGGTCAGGCTTTCGTCAGGCCGCAGCTGGCTTGGTGGCTCCGGGGCCTGGGGGTCGATCTCCATGCTGCTGCCCTGGCTGCTCTTGCCGCTGCTGCTGGTGGACGGCTCCTTCACGATGATGGTTGGGATAGGGATGGAGCACGTCTTCTCGGGGCTGTCCTCCACATTGGACTGCTTCACCAGCATCCCCTTCCGCCTGGCGGGCTTGGCGGGGACGTAGACGGCTTTGCTGGCGATCTTCCCCACCTCTGAGTATGGGTTTTCGGGCATCTGGCCTCTCTTGTTGCGGAAGTTGGCCTGTGGGCCGGCATTCCGACTGTAGAGGTCTTCAGAGTCCAGGGAGTAGCGGTCCAGCTCTCTCCTGAAGTACATCCCCTTCTCCCTCATCATGGTGGCCACGGTGTCGGACCTGGTGGCGGGGGACACCTTGGCGGCAGAATTCTGATTGAACGCAGGCTTAATCGTCCCGTAGACTCTTGGAGTTGGGGACTTGGGGCAGTTGTAAGTGGTGGGGGAAGGTGGTGGTGGGGATGGGGGCACAGACTGCGGTGGAGGGGGGATGTCCTCAGAGGTGTCTGGCATGGACAGGCTTCTGGTGAACTTCAGCATTGGAGGAGCCAGAAACTGCCGCTCTTCCTCTGTTATTCCTACAAGTAGAAAATAGGTTTAGCTTTAAGTCACAATAGCAACAAAGCCTAAGTTCCTAGGAACGTGCGATACGCTACATCTCCACAAACTCACAAATTCAGATGATGAACGGGTGTTCAGGAAACACAGCACAAGCCACGATGCTGAGTGGTTAGCCATATGGCCTGTCGTGAGCCAAAGGACAAGAAAGGGAAGAACAGAAAGGCACTGGGGATGCTGTGAGTGTGTTGCTGCTGTGGGGCCTCCAGGCGCAGGCTGCAGCAGGGGAGCTGTGTGAGGCCAGGGCAGGAGGGCCACTGACGCTGAGCGGTGTGCCAGTCTGCAGGCCAAGTGGGTAGCTCGCCTTGGGGCTGCGTGTGCGTGTATGTGTGCGTGCACGTGTGCTTGTGCTGGCATTGTGCTGGGGCGGGGTTGGCTAGACCAGGAGGTATCCTTCCACCATGCCCCTTCAGGCATGGTAAGGGCTCCTGGGAGTGTTTTTAGGGCAGGGGTCTAAGGCTGTCACCTGTCCATCTGAAATGAGAGCAAAGGGTTGCAGGTATTGCTGTGTTTATGTGGCAAGGATGGTGTGCAGTCCACCGTCCAGATGGCACTTGAGCCCCACGGCTGCCCAGATGTACAGGGAGGCCTTTGCCACCCTGAGCGAAGCCATCTGCCCACGGTTGGCTGTGTGTGTGCTGGGAAGAGGTGCTTTTCTTCCAGGGTCATGTGAATCCTTTCGTTGCCTGACTTCACTGGGCCCCACTAAGGGTTCCATGTGTCCTTGAGCTCTCTGGACCTTCAGAGAGATGGATGGCTGGGGAATGCCAGCTCAGAGGAGGTGCCATGTGGGCTCTAGAGCCTGCTCCTGAGGGGAGGGAGCCCAGGTTCCTTTAAAGTCCTGGACTGAGCCAGGAGTAGGATCCTGAGCCAGGCCTCAGTGAGCCCCTTCTGGGTCCCAGCGGCAGCCCTAGAAGTGGTCCTGCCGAGACCCTCTGGAGCAGGGGCCGAGAGCCCAGCGGACCACCATGATCGCAACTAACCAGGGTCCAAGTGTGGCTGACCTGGCACAAAGTATGAGTTGACCTAATGAAAATACGTGGATGTTGAATGTGTGGGGATGCGGCTGAGGTCCTACGACAGCCAGCAGCGTGGTCTGAGGGTTCTCTGGGTGTGTTGCCTAGGTGTGACTTTACAGACTGTTCAACAGCTGAAGACACAGACACGTCAACAGGAGCACTCGGGGAGAAGGGAAGCGAGACACGCACACACGCACCGACAGACGCATGGCACAGGGATTTCATGTCGGGAGCATGCAGGGTTTTCAAAGAGGTAGCAAAATAAATTACTTGAAATGAAAAAAAGTCCTAGGACAAACTACAATAATTTATTCCAATGAAAACTTCCATTCGATAAGTGTATTCCAAATTTAACATACTCCTTGTGGGAGGACATTTTGGCATTGCAAAGATGGCTCATTCAAGGTGTTCTCCATTGACCAGTCACTCTGAGTTGGTTGTCTGGCAATTATGTTCCCAAGGAGTACTAATTTAAGAATACACCTTATAAAGTAAGCTGGGTTACATTCAGATTACAGATTCCAAACCATAAGGTTCACTAACCTGATAGAAAGATTCTGCTGTCTGACAGGAGGAAATCAGTTGTTATTAACCAGTAACCGCAAGACAAATACGCAGCTCTCCCTGAGTTTGCTGGTGCAGGGGGAGCTTTAAGCATAGCAGACACCACCTCCACGGCCACTTACTGCCTAGCGACTGCCTACAGTTATCCACCTCAGACTCACAAGCATGCTGCGCTTTTGCACAGCAGCCCAGAGGCATTTCCAGAACACACAGGACAGTGCCCCTGGGGTGGGCTGGGCAGACCAGAGTCCCAGAGTTGCCTCCACAACTCTCACAGGGCAAGGGCCTTAGCTTCTAGCAGAATTGACACAGTAAAGGCAATGCTGAATTATCTCACAAAGGGACTGTCTCAAAGGGTCAAGTGTGACCTTGTCTCAAGGTCAAGTGTACCTTTGCCTGCAGCAGAGTCAATAGGAATAATTGTGACATTAAGAAGAAAGGAAGGCAGTTTTCTGCAACACACAGTACATTATTTCATTTCGAGACCCTGACCCAACCATCCTTGGAAGTATATCTGCTGAGCTCATACTCCAGGCCTGGCGGTGGCTGGGGAATGCAGGGAACCCACTTACCCTTCCCACCCTGAGCAGGGCAGGGTGGGGCAGGGGTGTTGGCTCGCACCACCCCGTCCACCCTCCCCCTTTACCCTGCTGGAATTATCACATATAACTGGGCTTCAAGATTACAGAAGCCACCCTGGATTTTGTGTCCTTCAGGGGGGATAAGTTTCATGCCACTCAGATGTTCCAATGGCTCCCTGGTGGGCAAGGCCAGGTTCCTACCCTCTGGTGGGTGGGCTGGCAGGGCCTTGCTGGGGTGGGACGCCAAGGCAACTGTTGGAGGCCCAGGGGTCAGAATTCCCGAGGGGCCAACGGCTGTGTTTGAAAGCCCAGGGGCAACTTCTGTGGGGGAGTGCCACACTTCTTACCTATTGATTTCTGCCTTCGCATCGTACCTCGAGGGATGCCCAGAAACGGGGCTTTTGGGCTTCCAGGAACAGTGGGTGTCATCACGGCGATTCCTTGGCGTTCATACACAGACTGCAAACCAGAAAGCCTAGGGTGAGACGCAGCCCTGGCCAGCCCCCACCCACGGTCACAGGGCCCAGAGGCCACAAGGGAACTTCTATCACTGTGGCTTCCCCAAGCTGCTTCTGGAGCCACCTAAAGTCTCCAGTGGGGCTGATGAGAACCACAGCATTGAGGACCCGGAAGGGCCCTCTCTAGGTGCCTTTCCTATTTGCTGCAGCTGCTATTGGCCTTTGGCCCTGTTAGGATGGCAGCATGCCTTGTTCCATGGAGATGTGGTCTGCTGCAACACCATTTGCCAGAGCAGCTGGACAGTCACATCTCTGAAAGGGGGGCCAGGCTGGATGTCCTGTGGGAAAGGACACAGAGTGGTGGGCAGTGGGGTTTGGCCTGGGTCCATACCCCACTCCCCATGTGCCATGTGACCATCAAGTCCTTACATAGGAGCCACCATTTCCTCTTTCATAAAATGGGCTCCTGACACCAGCCCCACAGTGTGTGCAAAGGCCAACCAGGTATTGTGGTGGTGTGTGGGTGAGCATGATGTGCCAGCTAGCTTAAGCAAGCCCTGGAGCTGCTCAGGGGCACAGCTTGGAGTCTGCAGCAGCAGGCTGTCCCCAGCTTCCTCCCTCCTCAGCCTGTTCCAGGAGGATCCTAGAGCTCCCCTCCTCCACCTTGGAAGCAGAGTCCTGGTGCTGCCAACCCTTTCGCTTCCCCAGGCTGCTGCTTTGTCTGCAAAATTGAGATGGCTCAGGGCCCCAAACCCGTAGTGTTGAAGGCCAACCCAGGAAAATATCAGATACAGATGCTCGACAGAAATATTCATGTGCAAGCTTTTATTGCTCCAGCTTGGAGATGCAGTTTCCATGTGTCCATAGCCTCTGTTTGTCTCACTGTATGGCCCTGAGGCTGGGGAGGAAAGTGGGACCCTTTGGGAGGTCAAGGGCACCTTGTCTCAGACACCCCCCAACTTGGTGGGGCATGTGGGTGCCACGAAGGACTGGGAACAAAGTGGGAGGCAAGGACCAGCAGGCAGGGCCTGGGGGGAAGGCCCCTTGTGGAGTTCAGAGGTGATGGGAGGAGGTGTGAGGGCAGATATTTTAATTGTAATCACTAACAGTTGTTTAATGCACATTACAGAAAAGCCTTGTGGTAAATTTATAATATTTATAGGTGTTATTGTTCAAGAAAAGGCTAGACATAGGCAGTTTGATACTGGTTCAAAGAGAATATTAAGTTAGGTAAGCAATCAGGACAGGTAAGCAGTGCTGGAATCTGACATCAGGTTCAGATGGCTGCCTCTGCACAAAGGAGAAGTAATGCAAGGGTCCAGGAGGCCACGCCTTGTTCAGGACGTGCCCAGGGGAATCAGCAGCCTCTGCCCCAGGCCCTTTTCCAGCTGTGTGCCCTCCTGACTGCCCAGGGAAGGTGACCATGGCATGGGCAGCCTGCTCTGAGCAAAGCACCCACTGCACCCAGCAGACACTGAAGCCCTTCATGGCACTTCTGGCTCCTAGGACAAGTGTTGTCCAGGATCTCGGAGAGCGTGGGGGATTGCCACGTGGGATGTGGGACAGACGGCCTCTTCTACACCGGAGCATTTCTGTGCTCTGGGTGGACCAGGAGGCAAGATCCCCTCGTCTGAAGAGTATGTCAAGGCCCCTTACATCCATGTGCTCATGGGTCCTCAGCCAAGTATGACACCTTCGAGGCTCAGGGCACTGAGTGAGCGGAGACAGTCAGTGCAGTAAGGGAGTGGCAGGGCTTGGATGCAGCCTACTCTGTCTCACCACTGTGAGTCTGCATGGACCCGGCTCTTCGTCTTGTGGCCACTTAGATTTGGGCCCCACCTCTGGACAGCATGAACCAGACATGAGAGCGTGTGCACCTCAACTACTGAGACAGCCCACCTACTTCCTGGGTCACCATCGGTCCCCGCCCTCATGGTCCCAAGGTACGGCCACTCACGTTCATGTCTGAGCCCGCCGGGAAGCACCGGCTGCTGGGCCGCTGCTTGATGGTCGCCACCCTCGGTTCCACGGCCATGTTCTCAGCAGCGCGGGAGGGCTTGGAGGCCGGGACTATCTCCTCGGGTTTATCTGCAATAGAACCGTGAGGATTGGAGCAGCAACACCAGTGGGGGAAGCTGGGCGTAGATAGGAAAGCGCACAGGTGCAGCAGCCACTCCAGCATCCAAAACTGTGCAGGGGGCATTTGTTGCTGCTGTGAGGAGCATGCGTGTGCCTCTGCCACATGCATTCCCACTGGGGCATGGGCTCCTTCCCCAGACCTTGCCCTCGGAGGCATGCACGAGGCATGGACATAGAAGACCCTCCGTAGCTCAGCTACCTCCTCGTAAGTGCCCAGCCCACCAAGGGCTCTGAAGCTTTTTGGGACATTTCTGTTTTTTTTTTTTTTTTTTTTTTTTGAGACAGTCTCTCGCTCTGTCGCCCAGGCTGGAGTGCAGTGGTGCAATCTTGGCTCACTGCAACCTCCGCCTCCCAGGTTTAAGCAATTCTCCTGCGTCAGCCTCGCGAGTAGCTGGGATTACAGGCACCTGCCACTACGCCCAGCTAATTTTTGTATTTTTAGTAGAGACGGAGTTTCACCATGTTGGCCAGGCTAATCTTGAACTCCTGACCTCAAGTGATCCACCAACCTTGGCCTCCCAAAGTGCTGGGATTACAGGCGTTTGGGCCATTTCTTTAGTGGAATCACTATTCTTACTAATGGGATTTATTCTTGTGAGGGTTAACTGACTTTTTGAAGTGGTTTTTTTTTTTTTTAAAAGAAACTCAGACATATGGTTCCTTTGTGATTGCCAAGACATGAGGACCTGCCACCCAAGGCAGTGTGGGTGTTTCAGAGGCCAGGGTGCTCAGGGGCCCCAGGCGTTAGTAAGTGTTGCAGAGGGAAGGTCTCTGTTTATTTTCCCCAATGCAGAACCTTCCCATTTCTTTAAAAAAAAAAAAACCAAAGTTTAGTTATAAGAGATCCTTAGCAATTAACAAAAGTTTTTTAAAAAGGACATTTACAGCACATTTTTTTTTTTTTTTTTTACTTGAAAACTGAAGCACATCCCAGAGCTCTCCTGGCGCCTTAGCTTCATCACAGGGTGTTTGGGATCAGGCATAAGGATGTGTCTAGGGCTGTTTAAATGCAAGGGCCCTGTGCCACTGAGACCTGGAGAGCTGGTCTTCCAGTCCCGATGTGCATTCTGGAAAAGCTGACCCCAGCTGTACTTCTAAGATGTCACTGGGTTGGGACAAAGCCAGTGCGGTGTCTGGTGGGTGTACCCCATTCTGAGCCTTTGAGACAACACTGGCCTTACTCCCTGGGGAGAAGCAGGCCATCTAGAACATTCTGCCTTCTGGCCACCCTAAGCCCACTCTTGGGGTCTGGTGGCTCCCATGAAGTGTATGCTAGGGCCTTGCCCAGACTTTGAGCCATGAGGCTATTGTGCAAGTTAGAGCTAAGCAGAGTGCAGGGAGGAAGGCCACCATCTCCAAGTTGTTCTTCAAGCTGAGGCGGAGGTTACCTGTCATGGCAGCTTCTGACGGGGAGCTGACCCACGGGCAAAGCTCCCAGAGCCACGGCACGGATCAGGGTTGTCCATCACCCAAGGCATCAGGCTCCTGACAAAGGTAGCCTAGACCAGAGGTCCCCACAAGAGGAAGTTTGGGGAGAAGAAATGGGGGTGTGCTGGCGACACTGAGCCAGGCGCCCTGTGATGGCCCCTCAACCTTGCCGAGCAGCTGAGATGTACACAACTCTGACACCTGTGGACACTCTCACGGTAGAGTCTGCATGAGGGGCCTGGTTCCAGACCCTTGGGCCAGTCTTGCCCTCACCGGGCCAGAACCTCAGGGCAGTCTATACTTTTTTTTTTTTTCTTTAAGATGGAGTCTCACTGTCACCCAGGCTGCTTGGCTCACTGCAACCTCCACCTCCTGGGTTCAAGCAATTCTCGTGCCTCAGCTTCCTGAGTAGCTGGGATTACAGGCGAGCACCACCATGCCCAGCTAATTTTTGTGTTTTTAGGAGATGGGGTTTCACCATGTTGGCCAGGCTGGTCTCAGACTCCTGATCTCAAGTGATCTGCCCGCCTTGGCCTCCCAAAGTGCTGGGATTACAGGTGTGAGCCACCACACCCAGCCATACACTTTTAGTCTTCAAACAAGGAGCAGGGCGGGCGGGGAGAAAAGGCAGGAGAATGTGCAGCAGAGGCCATATGGCTGTCACGCCCAGCACACTTACCATGGGGCCCTTCGGGGAGGTGTTTGCTGACCCCTGGCCTGGACCACGTTTCCAGTTGTCAGCAAAATGCCAAGTGTTCACGCAAAGCAAGAAAGCCCTTGCCCCATAGTGTCCGGGCAGCCAACTCTTCCCCCACAGCACTCTCTCCCTTCATGACCAAGTCCAGCTAACCAGGCCTGCAGGCTCACTGGGCCCCAATTCTGCGTCCCTGCTCACGCATTCTCTCCTGTGATTCCTGGACCCACAAGCCCTGCTGGCTCTTTGACAAGCCTGATGCCTCCTTGGGGGCCTTGTCATTCCCCCAGTGGATGCTAAGCATCTGCTCCTCAGGGAACTGGTCAGGCACGCTAGGAAACACCCAATTCTCATCTCACTTGGCAGTGGGGACATCCTGGCTGCAACCTGTGACCCCAGTCCAGAGCCGTGCTGTCCTCACCTGCGTTCAAGGCCCTCCTCAGCCCAGCTCCTCCGGCTGCAGCAGGTGCTGCATGGCTGCCTCATCTCACATTCCCTTTGCTGGGGTCCCTGTCAATCTCCCTGGGCTCCACGGGCTGGGTCCACCTGCCGTGGTCCCAGCAATTTGCTTCCTCCAAGGAGTCTTTCCCCTCCCAGGGCTGGGCTGGGACTCCTTGGATGGCTGGGGTCAAACTGGTTTCTGTGCAGGCCTCTCTGCCCTGGCCTCGCCCATCAGCTGGGCTGCTCCCCTTTGACTCTGGACCAGGTGACGCTTGGGTGATCTCCTTTGGCCGGCTGTGATGTGCAACTCCAGCTTGGTCTATCCCTGGAAGTGGGGGTGCTGGGCAGTGGCTGTTCTTTGCCTCAACTGAGATGTGGCCGCTAGTGGCCCCCAGAGTATTTTTCTCCAATGAAACGGGGGTTGAGATGTGTCTCCAGCACCAGCGAGTTATGTCCCACAACTGTGGTGAGCCAGGGCACTGTGGGGTGGGGATACCCCAGGGCCTACTTCCTGACAGTGCTGGCCTGGGCCCCTCCTCTGACCCCAGTGGAGGGTGAGGCCTGAGCAGGGTGCAGCAGCATGTACTTCCATGAACATGACCCGGAAGGGATGCCACCAAGTTAGGGTAAGAGCAGCTGGAGCCCAACAAAACATCCCACGGGGGCATTCCAGGTGGTGAGCTCTGGGGGCAGCTGCAGAATCCAGCCCACCCGATACTGTACACAGGTGCAGACAGGGAAGGGTGCCTTCCTGGCTGCCACCTGCCTGTGCTCAGGCCTGCACCTGTGGAGATGCAGGAAGGCCCATCCAAGCCAGAAACCCCTGGGCATCCCTCCTGGCTGGACTTCCAGGCTATGGTAAGCTCAGAGGCTAAGGTGGCAGCTGGGGCCGAATAGTGGAGGTGAAGGAAAGTCATTGGCGTTGAACATTGACAGGTGTCAGACCCAGAAGATGCAGGAGGGCTGAGGCCCTGCAGGGGAAGGCCTGGGTGCAGGTGGGTGTGGGAAGGCTGTGGCCAGGCTCCGCTGTGCTGTTGGCCATGTCTGGGCACATCAAGGAAGGAGGGACTCTAGGGTGTAACAGCTTTCCTGGGATTACAATTTAAATGAGCCAAATCTTCAAGAAGCTCCCGTTTCCAACTGGGCCCTTCCAGAAGCCATGTGTCTGTTTTTTTTATGTATTAACAAACCCCACAGCTGATGAGGCTGGTTCATTTCCATCCACTGCACACTGAGGGTCTGCTGCCCGGCCTCCCTGGGGCACCGCCTCGAATTCTCACATTCCCAAAATGAACAGGCTGCAGGCTGCGATTTTAGGACCTCAGGGCCTGCGGCAGGCATTTTGCTAAATACACCTCATGTAACTGTGTGCCCAGGGTGAAGGAAAGGTGTCCTGGTCAATAATGACAGCCGTCCCTGAATCGGGTGGAAGTTCTGGGCCGATCATCCTGTTTCTCATCCTAATGAGAAGCTGGCTGTAGTAAAGGGATTGTTCCCATGTTAAAGGGAAGACATTTCAGGTCTGAGATGTGTAAGGCCATATGGGGGCAAACCACGGGACCAGGTGGGAGCTGGGGCTGGCGTTGGGGTCCCCCAAGCCTTGTGCCTGCCATGTGATGGGCTGCCCAGCCCTGGGCCCTGGTGGGTAACGGCTGCAGAATGTTTGGAAATGGTTGGGGTCACCATTGGCATGCTCTGCCTCGTCCAGGAGAACCACGAGGTGGGGGTGGGGGCACCCTACCCATCATCACAGTCGCCACATCAGAGGGTGGGGTCGGTCATGTCACTGAAGGTGCATCCCTGAAGCTGTGGCCACCTTGCCTGTGGACATCTGGTCTCTGTTTTAAACCTTTCCCTTCCTAATAACCCCAAAACAAATGTTCTTTTGAACCAGAACATGTGAGAGCAGCCAGGCGTGTTGGGGTGGTAGGGTCAGGGGCTAGCATTCCTTTTTAAGTTAGAGTTAGTGTAATTCAAATGAAAAAGGAAAACCCTGCATTGGCCCCCCACAGGGGTGTGGGTCCCTCCTGGCCCTTGTCTCTTGGGGACATGGCCAGTGGGAGCGTGCTGGCCTGACTTGCTCAGTCCCTATCTTGGAGATCTTGTTTACCAGGATATGGAGACTTTTCAGAAAAGCCACAGGACTGAGATTCCTGCTTCTCATTCTAGGCTCCTAAGGATTATGCTTAATTTATAAAAGCTCAGAACTAGGTCTTTATTCAGGGACTCTGGATGAAGGGGATTAGCAAATCCGGCCCCTGGCAGTCTTAGAATGAAGTGCTCGGTGACAGAAAACAAGCCTCAGACAGATTTGAAACTGTCAAATCCCAAAACACTCCGGTGAGGAGCTGATGAAGATGACCCAGCAGTCACCTGCATTTCAGCCCTCTGAGCAAGCGTGTGTTCTCTCCAGTAGACACGTTATGCTGACGAGGCACAGGGAAAAGGGAGGGGAGGTAGGTTTGTCGCCTGCCTTGCCTGTTACCAGAGCCCCCCAGCCCATGAGCTGACCCTGGACCATGGGCTGACTTCAGTGCAGGTTCCCCTGATAGGGGGCAGGAAGCAGCATGCCCCGTGCTAGAGAAATCTTGCCACTGCTCTGCATCCTCAGTGAGTCACAAGGGAGTCACCAAATTGAGGAGTGACACAACCCCAGCGTCCATGCTGAGGCTGGGAGGCCCAGGACCACATGGGCACCTGGTGGCCGAGTCTCCTGGAAGTGGGTTCTGCACTGAAGCGATGCTAGGTCCACTGTCCAGCGAGTTCCTTTGCCTGTGGCCACACAACAGGCCCAGAGCCTGGGAGCCAGTGCCATTGAGGGGCAGAGTGCCCAGCTGTTTCCCCATCGACTCTTCAGAACCTTCTGGGGGAAAGCAGCAGACCAGGCCTGTGGAGGGCTGCATGGGGCTGCTCCAGCTCTTCAGCTTTCCTGGGACCCGATTCATGGTCTGCTTCACATCCTCTGGCATGATCCAGGGACCCTGTCGGTTCTCAACCACTACTGTCTCCCCTTATGTGGGCTTGAAGTGGTCTGTCTACTTCTCTGGAGGTGCAGTGCCACTACATCCTATCTCTGGGTGAGAGAGTACAAATGTCACTCCATTTCCAAAAGGAAAACACACACATCTGCAGCGCCAGATGTTAGAGGACAGAAGCCCCGTGTGTTAGAAGCAGCAGCTGTTGCCAGTTGGCCAGCCTTTTGGTTTAATCTTCCAAAGAGGCAGTGCAGGGTGGGAAGGGTGTGCTTGGACCCTGGTGGACTGGTCCTGGCCCGCAGGCTCTGAGTCACACACCTTCCAAGGGCTAGAGTCTGAAGGTACAGCCATAGGTGCCTGGTAGGGTGAAGGCCACAGTCCCCTTCACGTGCCCGGGGGCAGAGGCCCCACCCCAAATCCTGCCTGACAGCCGGCTTCTTCCTGAGCCCAGCACAGGGTCTGGGGACTAGGGCAGGTGCTCAGAGAACACTTAAAGACTAAACAAGCATTTTACAGATGGAGAACTGAAAACCTGGGATCACTAAGCAGGGTAAAGCTAGTGGGGACAGAGCTGGGATTTGAGGTGCTTTGCCAGGGATGTTAAGATAAATGACCATGCACGGGGGGCTTAAAACAATGGAAACGTATCCCTGCACAGTTCTGGAGGCTGGAAGCCCAAGGTCAGGCTCCTTCAGGGGTCTGGGGGAGGATGAAATCCATGGTGTTTCTTGGCTTGTTCCTTCCTTTACAAGGACACACCACTGGATTTAGGGCCCACCCGAGTCCAGCATGACCTCATCTTGATTAGATCTGCAAGGATCCTATTTCCAAATAAGGTCCCATTCACAGAACTTTGGGGGTCACTTTTCAACCCAATACAACTGTAAAGGCCTGACTTTTGTTCCACACGGCCTTTCTGGGGTGTGACGAGTGCTTTTTCTGAGGTGAGGCCAGTCCTCCCAGAGACGGGTGGAGGCAGCACGAGGGGCCTGGAGCATTTGCCGCGCATCCACTATGTGACCCGCACTTCGCATGTGCACCATGGGATGCCCTCATGGCCCTGGAGGCAGGGGCTGTCAGCAACCCTCGGTGTCTTCAGTCCCCAGCTGGATCCCCCAGTATGACCAGGCTGGGCCATGGCTGCTGGTCCCTTTGGGGTCTTCCTGCCCACACCCTTGCCCCCGTTATATCTGGGATTGAGGCTCTGGGGCATTTAAGCTCAAATTTGTAGCCAGTTTCTCTTGCTCAGATGGGAGGTGGATCTTCTCTCTGGGGCTCCTGCCCATGCTCTGCGTGGACTCTGCCTGGCCATGCAGGCTGTGACTCGTATCTTCTGATGCCACCCTGGGGGAGGAGGGCAGTGTGGATGGGGCCAGGTCCTAGAAGGCCACAGGCGCCCACAGCGGCTCAGCCACCTGAGTCCCGAACTGTTCTCCCTGACAAGGGACTTTTGTTGTCCCACGCTGTTCTGGCAACTGGCTCCCTGGGCACCCATGGTAGGGCGTCTTCCTCAGGTAGGTGATGAATAGAGGGCCATTCCTGTGAGCTGGGGCTTGGCCTTGGATTGAAGACGCGTTCAGACAGAAACGTAATTGCACGACATAGAAAGAAGGGTATTCTGTACCCCGGGCGTCCACCACATCCTCGGCGCAGCAATGGGGCCTAGAAAGTCCGCTGGGAGTTTTCTGGGCAGCTGTAGGATGCTGGTGCAAGCCTGGGGCTGCTGCAGAGAGGACGCTGGGATGACACAGGTGAGGGCGGTGGGCAGGGACAGCCAGGGGAGGAGACAGTGGTGGTTCTGTGCCCACTTCACCCATTCTCATCTAACATGATTGGGACACAGTTAATATGTGCCTTAGGGCCAGTGCCTCTGGCCAGGTGCTAGGCTCTTCCCAACTCCAAGGGATTAATTAGAAGCTGGGAGTGCTGCTTTTAATTGTTGGGGGAGCTGTGTCCAGCAGCAGGCGAGCAATACCCCCCGATGTGCTTGCTGCTGTGAAAGGGGGGACCTGAGTCTACCCGGGGCCTGTGGTCCAGCTGCCCACAGCCACGGTGACTGCCAGTCTCCCACTCCACACCAGCCCTGGGTGGGGAGGTGTAGCCAAAGGGCTCACTGCTCCCTTTTCCCTCCAGTGCCCCATGGGGCACAGGGCAGCCTCTTGGGGAATGGGTGATTTCCGGGCCTTAAAGGGAGGCAGTTCCTGCCCACCACAAAGGGGTCCTGAGGGTCAGGAATGCAGCCATGAGGCTCTGCTCGCCTGTAACCCCCCATCCAGGCAGCCCCATGTGACTCAGGCCCCTGGGAGGCCTCACAGAGCTTGGAAGCCACCCAGCCCAGGCAGGCCCAGCTGAGACCGAACAGGGGTCCGGCCAGCTTCACGGTCATGACGATGTGAACACAGGTCAGGGAAGAAACACAGGACACGCTGGGGAACCACAGACAGGAGAAGCCAAGCAGAAAGAACAGACAGACGGATGTGCTCCAGGACGGGGCCGGCAGGAGAAGACAACACAAGGCTTTGCGGCACATTTGAGACTTCACGGCATCACAAAGGAGGTTTCTGGTTCCACGGGGGGGTGATGGGCAGGGGGCTGAGACAGACACTGGGCCTCCCTTACCCTTCTTCTTCCGGACCGAGGCTTGCAAACAGAAAGGGGAGCGCCATGAGCCACCAGGATGCAGCGCCCGCCCGCAGCCTACACTCGGGCCTTGTCAGCTCAGGGCGCCTCAGGAGCAGGCTGGGCCGGCAGTGGGGCGGCAGGCAGGGCCTGTCTGGAACGCTGCAAACGCAGGCTGCGCTATCCATGGAGTGGCTTTCCCCAAACCTTGGCTGCCCGCACAACTCTGTCCTGTCTGCCCTGCTCGTTAACCTACTGCCTGGCAGTGGAAAGGGGCTTTCCTTCCTCAGCACCCCTCATCCCACCAGCCTCAGCACCCCTCGTCCCACCAGCACCCTGCCAAAGTGGGGGAGGAGCTCTCAGAGCACATGAGCGGAGGTGGCGGGGCCAGCCTTTAGAGCGCACCTGTGGCCTTTCCTGCTTCATTCTTTTGTTTCTTGACTGAGCTGAGCTCGCAGGAGCACCCCTTGGAAAGATGAGAGCTGCTGGGCTTGTCCCTCTGGGGAGCCCCAGGACAGGCCTCTGTGGAGAGGGCCTGGAGGCTGGTCACGTCCTCTGTCGCCTGTGAGGCTGGGGCACTCGGGGCACTACTGCTTCTGGGTGGGTGGGGCAGCGCCACTGCAGGGCTGCTGTTTTGTACTGAGGCCTCATGCCCGTCCTCAGACTCTAGCCCCAGAACCTCGTGAGAGGCGGCCTGGCCGGCCTCAGTGCCCTGGGCCGAGGAAAGATGACTACTGTTTCACTGCTGTGGCAGCACTTGCTAGACCCCTCTCGGGAAAGCTGCCTGTGCCAGAGTGCAGGGAGGACGGGGCCTGTGGGTGAGAGCACCGGTGGGGGCTTGGCTCTCAACCCCCCAGGCCAGCTGGACTGGACCATGGGCCTTGGGTGGGGGCTCATTTATTTCTGTGCCCATGTAAGCTGCCTTCACCAGCTCCAATTTGTGTTCCAGTGGAGCAAGCGTTTCCACCTACACGCCATCTCTGTGTGTTTCAGAGCCACCCTCTTTCCCAAGATGTCCCTGGGCTCCATGGTGACTCCCTGGAACAGGATCCTGCATGGCCAGCATGGCCCACGTGGCTGCTAGTCGCCCTTCCCCAGTCTACAAGATGGAGTCAGAGGGCCAGAGCCTCTCTCTGTTGCTTGCGGACCTTATACAAAGGTGCCGGGAGTTCCCTAAGCCTGCTGCACAGACCAGACTGCTCTGCCAAGCCCACGCTATCTACACAGATCCCCGGAGGATGGAGCCTTCTGGTCTGAGCCACGTGGGGAGCAGCTCACACAGGCCTCCGAGGCCTGGGCTGAGGTGGATGTCGGTGGGGATGCCCTAGACAGCAGGGGGAGCTGCTTTGGGGACCCAGTGGGGCTGCTTACCTTTATCCACTAGTGAGAGGCCCAAAAATTCAAAACAAAACAATGTTAGATAAACAGAAAAGGGGAAAGGCAGGACTAGCAATAACTCCCCGAGAGGCACGGAGGGAGGTGCACACGTGGGGCTGCGGGGCATGCAGGGGCATTTCCTGACGCACGTCTGGGTACAGGGGCAGGAAGGGGGTAGCGAGCAAGCATGGGGTCATGCACAGCCTGGTGCTTTGCAAAGGGCAGCTCAGGGACCGGCATGGCGACTGTACGCGGCTGGGCTGGGTGTGCGACTTACCGAGCTCCTCCAGCTCAGAGGTCATGGACTTGGAGCGCAGGGTGAGGGCTGTGGTCGGTGCTCGCTTTGGAGGCGGGGGAGCTAGAGGGCAGAGGAGAGATGGGTGTGAGACCCCAGCCCATGTTTCCAGATATGGGAATAAGGCCAGCGGTGGCGCTGTGGCTGGCAGGTGGGTCTCAGGCTGTTTGGCTGCGGTGCTCAGGGATTGTGCAGGCGTGCTCACGATGGGAAAGGACAGGCGCTCAGGAGGATCTTGCCATAGCCCTGGACTGCAGTGCAGGCCCTCCTGGGTGGGCCTGGGCAGTGGGAGGGAGGGGACAGGACACCGAGTGGGAAGCCAGCGGAAGCCTGCAGAAGGGACGCCTGCTAGTGACTAAAAGGGCACTCCTGGTGGGACACGGATGGTTCCGGCAGCCTGTGAGCCCCAAGTCATTGTCATGGGCTCTGGCGGCAAATTCCAGCCTTGCCCCTGTGCCTGGGCTCTCAGAAGTGTGGGATTGGCTGGAGAGAGGGCCCACTGCCCCCCAGCTGTCCTGCCCGCCCCCACCCACCCCTGGTAGGGCCCCAGGCTGGAGCTGGGCAATGTGGGGCATGTACCTTTCTTCCTGGCGGTGTCGTCGGGGTCCAGATTCCTGGTCACCGTGACCACCTTAAGGACCAGGTGATTCCCTCCCTGCCGGATCATGTTCACCACCTGCCTGTGGCCGACTTTGACAACATTCTCATTGTTAACCTGTGGGAAGGCGAGGAGAATGGCGTCAGTGAGAGCCAGCGGAGAGGAAGACAGCTGGCACCCACCCAAGGCAGAGACATGTGGGCTCCTAAAAAGGGGGTGAATGCAGGGAAGCGAAGGGAGTGAGACCATCGTCTTTTTGGAAGCAAAGGTGCTTTTGGGGAAACCAGAATGAATGCTGCTGTGACTGTGGAGGTCACTTAACTGTGGCTTAGGAGGCCGGGGAAGGCCTTCCTCTGACACTGCAGCTCTCTGCTGAGTCCTCCCCAGCTGTTGCGGAGGAAGGGCTGATTCCTATTTAACCTGAGCATCCTTAGGTGCTTACTTTTGGTGCTTACTTTTACAGGCCTGGGGCAATTTTCACGGCCACCAAGAGACTGCATGTGAAGAGCCTGACAGGCGAGTTCCAGGGCTGGGCTGCAGTGCCAGGCTTTGCGTCCTCACAGGAGGAGGAAACGTGGCGCTTAATTGCTTCTCATGTATTCTGGGAACGCACATCACACTGACGTGGCCCCTTTCCTCCCACTCCCTCCCTCCCTGCTCTCCCTCCCGCTCCAGGGGCCTGGGAAGGCAGAAAAGCCTGGCCCAGCAGGGCGCTCACAGAGTGGGGGCCCTGTCCCTGTGCTGGTCTGGACAGCTAGCTGCCCCAGTGCTCCTGGGACGGTGAGTGGCAGGTTGGGGACCCCCCAAGGCTGCCATGCTATGGCCACTGCCCTGCAGTTGAGGAGCTCTTGGTCCCTTTAGGAGCCGGTTGCCTCCTGCCCCGTTTGTCCTCACCATGGCAAATGCACCTGGCACGGAAGTAGGAAAGGACACAGGGTGCCATCCCACAGGCAGAGGCGGGGCTGGGCCCTGGCCCCTCTGCTTTCTGCTCTTCTCACCTCCCTGAGCAACGCTCAGCAGCAGATGGCCTTGGCCTCCGCCTCCCAGCCCCACGCCACTCCCAGAGGAAGACCTGAGTGATGGAGACTGGAACTGGGTGGGCGTCTGGGCCGACACTGCCCACCCTGGCTACTGCAGGAATAACACTTAGTGGTTTTCAAATGTTGCTGTGAAAAGGCCCTGGCCTCACCCCTGCCCATGGAACTGAGTGCCACAGGGGGCCTCTGGCACCTTCATCCCAGCAGTTCCTGAATGGGAGCACAGCCCTAAGGCAGCTGTCTCTAGGTGGCAGCAGGGAGGGGGAAGCCCCGGAAGGTGAAGTTTACAGCTGCTTCACGCGCCACCTTCGAACAAAGAAAAGCACCCTGATCGTAAACAAACAGCCAAGACGTCATGCCCCTCACCAGCCACACTGCTGTACACATATCCTCCTCCTGCTATGGATTCTTCGAAAACTAAACATCTGGTATACCCACAAACAGAAAACTTAAAGCTTGTGTGCTGCTTGGTGGATTTTCACAAATCCAACACCCCTGTAAGAGCTGGATAGAAGCAGGTACCGCCCGGCTCCCCATACTGTTGACAGGCCCAGGATGTGCCAGTTTCGGTCACCTACGAGATAGCTGCAGAGCTCCTCCAGGCAGAGCTGCGAGGAGCCCAGGGAGGACTCAGTGGGGCCAGGGCAGTCCCCGCGCCAGCTGCTCTGCAGTCTCTGCTGTGGGACCAGCTCATTCCCATGTACTCAGACCCACCGGGTTTCAGCAGTGAGTATCCAGTGTCCTGGGTCCACTGGACAGCTGGTCACCCTGCACTGCCCTGAAGATACAGTCTTGGGAGCAGGACCATCCTATTGGGCCTTTGGAGAGAGGCCCATCTACAGCAGCAGTGGTCTTTGCAAGGTGACTCCTGGGGGCTGTTCCTTTCACTGAGGTTCTCAGAATGTAATTAGGAAAGCAGATGGATTTAGGAAGTAAAGGAGCCAGATTGAGGAAGAGCGCGCTGGGGAGTTCTCGGAGGGCAGACCTCAGCTTGCAGGACCCTCGCTGCTCTGGTACAGACAGGCAACCGAACACGAGTCACGCGTTATTGGTTCTCTCCCCTCCCATCAGCACACCCGGGTAGCGGCTGTTGCTCAGGAATTCATTCATTCATTCATTCATTCACTCATTCCAGTGTTTCTGTTCCCGGTACCACTAAAAGCCATGAGGCACAGGCGGTTCAGCTGTCTCTGCCTCCATCTGTGGGAAGTTTGCATCCTCATCAGGGAGTTTTGGCCGACACACAAAGAAGTGAACACATAACTTCAGGTGGCTGAGTACCACCTAAGAAGGCAGAGCCAAGTAAAAGGAGACAGAACAGAGGCCTAGAACCACCAGGAAAGGCAAATGTGGGCGGAGTGGTGGGGTGGGAATGGGCAAGGATCCAGTAGGGGGTCGGGGGTGCAGAAAAGGCCAAGGCCTGAGAACAGGGCCTCGGATGCCAGGGTGAGGTTATGGGCCAGGGAGTGCTGAGGCCCAATGCAGAGATGAGGCATCTGACCCGAGCAGCTATATGAGGTGCCAAACACGTGGGGAGCAGAGACATTGGGGCCTCAAACTGAGATAGATAGAGGAGGCAGGCTGCCAGGCTCAGGAGCCACGAGGCCAGTGTGTGAGGCCTTGGTGAGAAGACCTGGCAGTAGGGAGCCCCCAGCTGCCCAGCCACTAGATCCTCAGGGGTCATCCCTTGCAAGGCTGTGGGGAGAGAGGGGAGGACTTGGCTCCACCTTGAGATGGGCTGGGACCAGCTTTCCTGCTCTGGGCGGGCCCCCAGTGCCAGGCCTTGAGGGGGCTGCAACCAAGAAAGTGTGTATTACTGCCTGCTTGCTCCTGCCACCCGCTGTGGGGCATTCTCTGGATCTGATGCTTGGGGAGGCTACGGGACTGGCACAGGGATGGGCCGCCAGTCACTGGAGAAGCCAGGCTCAAGTTGGGGCCTCCTGAGGGCTCGTTGGGCTGATGGGGACTTTTAACAGCCCGGCTGCTTAGGCAGGGAGGGGCTGGGGATGTGGCCTCCGACTGCAGCCTGCTAACCATCACGGCCTTGGGCTCACTCCCTAGAATCCTCATCCTCCAGAATCTCCTGTGGTTCATTTGTGGTGGCTGGATGCTGTCCTGTGATCTTGGCCAGAGCTGGCCCTTGGCCACTTTGGGAGAAGAAGTTTGTTCCTGTGCCTTGGAAGGGTCAAGAGGCTGGAGAGCCCTTTTCCTCAGAAGTGTCAGAGACAGACATTACCCTTCTCTGGGCAGGGGAGACAGAGGACCAAAGGGCCTCTCAGGGAATGAGCCACTCATGGGGGATTCTCAGGAAGCTTGGCTGTGTGGCCAAGGACCTTGGTGGCCCCAGCACCTTCCTTGTCTGTAGCCTGGGTGCACGTTCTGGTGGCACTTCCACACAGTCATGCTGCCCCAGCCAGAGCTGCTCCTGCCCAGATGTGATGTCTCGTATCTGAGTCTGCAGAAGCTGCTGTTCCCACCTAACTCCTAATCAGCAGGGCTCCCCAATTCCTGATTCCATCCCCTGTACCCCTGGTAGACCTGCTGCCCTCAGGAGACTGCAGCAAATGGCAGGACCTGCTCAGGAGAGCTCAGAGGAAATGAGGCTCCCATGGGCCCTGGAAACATCACTTGGCCTTCTCTGAAAGCTGATGACAAAGAGGCATACAGGGCTTGCAGGGGTGGAGCTAGGTTTGGAATCAGTTGTTGGGCACCTGATGCCCCTCTGACCTCCGGAATCTGTCTTGCCCAGGTCTTCCGGGGTCATGAGCCACTTCCAAACAAAGTTGCTTTGGATGAGCTCCCCTGCAGTCCCAGCTCCACTTGGAGGGCCCTCCCTCCCCCTTCATGGAGGGACGGTATCTGGTGAGCCCTGGTCCTGGTGGACCTGCACCCCTCCAGTATCAGCGTATTACTGGGTCCAGAGCCTGTGGGGGCCCTGCTGCTTGCTGGGTGCCCGTAGGCAGGACACCTGCCTCTCTAGTGGGGTGCCTTCAGTAAACAGCATGGCTTCTTGCCCTGGCAAGCACTTGGGGGCAGGGAGGTGGTGCTGACAGGGCCTCAAACCATCCACACACATCCTAGGATGTTCCCTTTGGTCCCCATCCAGCGATTACCAAGGGTCAAATCCCACCCACACAGTGCCTCAGTCAGTTTTAACTTAGCTGTCACAATTTAAAGAGTGTAAGACCTTTGCATAAAAAGTCTAGAATTTCAGTTTTCATTGAAAAATCAGAACCCTCGCACTTGGGGAGCTGGGCCTCCCACTTGCATGCGGCATCCTCCCCTGCTGTTAGCTGGGGCTGTGAGTGCTGCTGTGCCCGCCCGCCCCAGCCTCCTGGGCCCTGATGTCACCTTCTCAGCTTTAGGGGGCATTGGATTTGTGGCTCTTGCCAGCCACCAGTGAAACAGAAAACTGCTATCACTGCCTTTGGTGCCATCTGCATTTAGAATTTTGGGAAGAGACAGATTGAACTCTGCACATTCCTGGTCTCAAAATCAGCCCAGGTGACATTCATGAAACTGATTTCTATTTCCTAGGGAAGCCGCAGGTGACTGGTGAGCCCTGTATCAATCTAAGCTTCCCAGGCCAGTCTCCTGTGTCAGGGCTCAGATCTCAAAAAACATTGACCTTGTGCCCAAAATCTTTCCCCTGCAGAGGGAGAGGGATGTCTGCGAGGGGCTTGCAACAGCCTTTCTGAGCATGAGGAGGAGGCAGAATGGGGGAATGTCATGTGGGCGCTGGGGCAGAGGCAGGCGGCCATGCTGTGTGTCACCACTCTGCATTACCCTGATCCCTAGATGCAGGTCCAGTGGACAGACATAGACATGAGGTCTGGAGGGGCCTGTGGGGGGACCCCAACTCAAACTTGGGCTTGCAAAAGCCAGGAAACTGGCTCCGAATCTCGCACTTAATATAGAAACCACATCGTTTCCATCAATGAAGAGCCAGTTCCAGCACCAAGCATGTGGTCCCAGTGACGCGCATTTGTAATTAGATTCTAAATACCATCACGGCACTAAAAATGCCGACTTCCCCAAAGCAGCTGGGGCTGGGAGGCACCCGCAGGAGTGGGGCTTGTGATTTTTCGGAGTGTTTAGAGGCTCTGCAAATGATCTCAGACCGGTAGTAACTCCTGCAACGCACATTTGCTTTGCACCCCTCCAGGGTGTGGTTTAGATTCTGCCGAGAGGGCACAGGCCGTGAGAGTGTGCCACAGGAACCTCCATCATACAGGCCCAGGACAGGAAGACCCCTTGGTGAGAACCTGGCCGCACTGACAGCCTGTGCCCACCTCTGACCTCAGGCAATGAGAGCCTGCCTACTGGGAACACCACAGGGCACCAGGACTCATGGGGGTGGATGGTGCTTATGTGCTGCTGGGCACACACCTGCCCTGTCCCCCTCAACTGAGCACAGAGAATCCATCCCAACCTTCCGCCCATACTGACCTTTCCCGACAGAATGCTCAGCACCCCTCCCCACATCCCATCCCTCCAGCTTCCCCTAAGGCCGCCATCAGGGCTAAGTACTGGGGCGGGGCAGAGTCTGCCCTCTGCCCTACCCTACCTACTGGTGCATCATCTCTGTGTTCCCAGACACTTGTTCTGGACTGAACTATGTCCTGCCCAAATTTATATGCTGGAGTCCTAACCCCCAGTATCTCAAAATATGACCTTACTTGGAAAGAGGGTCTTTGCAGATACAGTCAAGTTCAAAAGGGGCCATTAGGGTGAGCCTAACCCAGGTGACTAGTGTTCTTATGAAAAGGGGAAGTGGCTCACACTTGTAATCCCAGCACTCTGGGAGGCTGAGGTGGGCGGGTTGCTCAAGCACGAGTTTCAGATCAGCCTGGGCAACATAGTGAGACCCCATTTCTACAAAAGTTACAAGTTAGCCAGGTGTACTGGTGTGTGCTACTTGGGAGGCTGAGGCAGGAGGATCACCTGAGCTCTGCTGGTTGAGACTGCAATGAGCCATGATTGTGCTACTGCACTCCAGTCTGGGCAACAGAGTGAGACCCTGTCTCAAAGAGATTCGGGGGAGTCTGGATATGGAGAAATGCACACAGGGAGAAGGCGCCATGAAGGCTGAGATCAGGGTGATGCTTTGAGATGCTAAAGGTTGCCAGGAAACTGTCAGCTCCTATGGGACAGGCCTGGAAGATTTTCCCTCACAGCCTTAGAGGGAACCCATGCTACTGCCACCTTGATCTCAAAACTTCTGGCCTCCAGAGCTGTGGGAGAGTCCCCATCTGGTTGAAGCTGCCCACCTGCAGTGCTCGGTCACCAGGCCTGTGCCTTGCCCGGCCTTCTTGGTTACCACCCTGAGGACTGTTCTATTGCAGCCCTCAGCCACAGTGCTGCCCACTGAGGCTCACCTGCCCTTGCAGCACCAGCTGTTGCCTATGCAGTGGCACAGGTCTCCAGCACTGCCCGATGTGAGCAGACACTGATTGGGCCACAGCCTTGGCTCCTGGTCCCACGACCTCCCCCAGGGGCCCAGTGTGGGGACACTGGCTATTGGCCTCAGAGCAAAAATGGCCGCAAGTCCCGTTTATCCCATTGAGGAGGGGCTCCCAGCATGGAGCTCTGCACTCTTCCTGGCAGGAGCTCGGAGCACGGCCAGCTGGCATGTAGCTCTGAGTCTTCAGCATTGGTTTAGCCTTTGGGTCAGCTTTCCTCAGCTCCCCTGCCCCCTCTCCCTGTCTTTCAGCTCTGACTCAGCCCACCCTGCTGGCCACAACTTGAAGCTGGGGATTTGCAGTGGCTGCATGTCTATGTCCCCCCAGTCCATGTGTTGAAACCCTCACCGCCAGTGTGATGGGGTTGGGAGGTGGGGACTCTGGGAAGTGATTACATCATGAGGCGGAGCCTTCATGAATGGGATTAGTGCCCTTATAAAAGGGACCCTGGAGCAACCCTTTGCCCTTTCTGTCCTGTGAAGAGAAGATGGCTTTCTGCAAACCAGTTTGCTGGCCAGTGCCATGATCTTGGACTTCTGGTCTCCCGAGCTGGGAGAAATAAGTGCTGTTTAAGCCACCTGATCTGTGTATTCTGTCGCGGCAGCCCAAATGGACTAAGAACTCAAGTGACAAACCATAGCTGTGCCTACTTACCCAGGTGCCTGGCCACAGCTGTTCCTGTGGGATCTTAGGGACTGTTCCCATCTCCCATCCCCTGCAATTACATATATTGTACCAGGCTTGAGATGGGGAGGGAGGAGGTGTCTTGGCCAGCAGGTGACCCAGGAGTGACTGGTCTTAAAGGGAAGCTGGGAGGCAGGGACTGGAGGAGCAGACCCTGGGGCCGCCGTCCACCCAGACCTGCAGAGATGGCAAAGGCAGCTCTGGCATGCAAAGGCCACAGCCCCCAGATGCTGCCGCTGTTAGCAAACCTGGGGCCAAGGTTGGTGGCTGGGGCATCTTAAAGGTCCTGGGGGAAGGGGTGTTGTGAGTAGGAACTCAGAGGCATTGTCATTGAAAAATGACTGCCGCAGCCCTGAGAGGGAGTGGGCAGTGCAGGCTGGAGGCCACAGCCCTCCCGCGCTCATGCCTGTAACAGAGCTTCTGCCCTTCCCCACCCCACAGAGGTCCTGTTGAAACTGTCCCCTTTAGCAGGGCTAACTGGGGCATGTAATGTGGGTCCCTGAGAAGAGATTGTCTTTCCTGCCTCTGCTAGCGCCCCCACCCCCAAGTTTCTGCCACTGGACCCTGCCGTCTTTGAGGCCTCTGGATACAGATCCTGGCCCTCTCTTCTCTGCTCCTCCCTCCTCTGTCCAGGAGCTGAGGGAACCTGTCTGCAGGAAGAGGGTGTCTTCCAGGATGGGTCCATGTCACCGTCTTCTACCTTTAGAGGAAGTGTCTCTGCCTTGTGCGAGTCATAGCACAGTGAGTCCTAGGGGTTACTGGAGTCCTCCCTAGGCTGGGCACACAAAGGGTGGAGCCCATGCTCCCAGCTGCCTTCCCCTTTCCTGGTGAAGAGGAAGTGTGACTCCATTTTCCGGACAGAAGCTGCGCAGCCACATGAAGTGGCAGCACCTACTCCTTGCTGCCTCAGAGCCAGCCCCAACCCAAGAGGCTGTGCCAACCTCCCGTCGACCATGCTGGTCTTAAGTTCTCATCCTATTCTGCAAAATAAACAAGCTTTGGATGAAGTCCTTCCCCAAAAGTAAGAAACATACCAAGGACAAAGCTGTGCGTTGTGTGGCTTTGGGTTTTTGTGCACCTGCTCCCCGTGTGAAGGTGAGCACTTTAACAGTAAGGCACAAGGATGCCAACAGAGTGTGCCCCAACGCCCATCAACACTTCTATGGGAAGAGTGGGGCAAAGGCACATGGCTGGCAACTCAACTCAACATGAAATTAATTGACAAGACCAGCATGCAACAAGGCAGGACTGGATAATTCAGTTACATTTCCCTGCCCAGTTCAGCAGGGACAGAGGGAAAAAAGAGCTTTAGGATCTTTAGAATTTCCGAGCCTTTAAACAAAATCAGTTTAACCTGCAATGAGACTTTGGAACCAGCTACAGTCCTTAAAACAGATGCCAGAAATTGCTCGTGTGGTGACAGAAACTGCAGAATAGGTGAAATGCTTGCTGTTTCCTCGTATGCTCAGGTTGGCATCTTGAGCTTCCATGGTGTTTCGGTCCCCCTCAAAAAACCTGGACCTGCAATTCTGGAATGCTGCCACCAGGGGAAGGTATGGCTTGATCACTTGCCAGATTTATAGAAGGCTCAGGTAAGTACTGAAGCTCCTGGGGATAACTGCCTTGGAGTAGAGAGAAACTGTTGAGAAATCATGGATCCAGATAACTCCAAAAAAAGAGTAATCCGCCTGTCCATGCATCACCCTTACATACAGATATGGAGACATTTACAGAGTAAGTGAATCACAGCCACATCCAGGTAGATGGCAAGAACCCAACCCTATCATCAGCCACAGTCCAGGGAATTTCTGTGAAGAATGGGCATACCTGCCTTCCTTTGTAAATAATTCTCTTCTTCCACTTAAATTGTTATTTAAAATATCAAAGTTGTACATACACACACAGAGTTTACAGAAACAAAGAGTTCCACAAGGATTGTCATGACGAAACTCCACCACCCAGCCTTACTTCTCACTCTGAGCCTTCAGCTATTTAATTTTATATCTATCACTCCGTCTCTGAACACCTATTTTTGCTACTTGATATTTACATTTTCGATATTATCTGCTGACACACTGTGATGGAAAATGATGACTTGGCTCAGAGTTTGTGAAATGTGGCACTATGGTGATTTTGGACCAATTCTTTATTGTGGGTGTGCGTTGTAGGATGTTTAGCACTGTCCCTGAATTCTACCTGCCAGCTGCCAGCAATAATCTCCACCCCCAAGCGTGAAAATCAAGAATGTTTCCAGATACTGCCAAATGTCCTATGGAAGGTCAAGACGCCATCAGTTGAGAACCACTAATTTGGCTCTTTCTAAAAAATCCTCCCTCCCCACTATTTTCCCAGTACCACCATCCTCTAGATGTATTTATATCAAAATTTTAACTAGATTACCATTCAGGATTTACATCATGACTATGTAAAATCTATTCATAGCTTAAACTACATAGTATACTATGGTTACTTCATCTTTTCCTGTACATTTTGTTCTCCCTATAGCAAAATAATTTTGTTTGTTGGTCGGTTTTTCTATGTACCTAACAGTAATTCAAATCCAAATGCTTCCCTAATTATGTAAATCTCTTTTCAGAATCTTCAAATACATTATCCATTTTAAGTTTGTCTTCCTGAAGAAATATTTCCTGAAGACTTTTGATCTGCACTGAACAACCAGGATTAAGTGTTTTCTAGCAGCTGTCCCCATTACTCTAATCCTCAGGATTCCTTTGATTGATTCTTTCCTGTGTTGGATCTCCTGAATCCCCGTATTTGTTTATTAGGTTCAAAAACCTAATTTTTTGTAAAGGACATCCTCCAGTATCTTCTCCCCAAATGGAGTTAGGACATAATTTTTTTGAGACATTGACTATTTGAAAATGGCTTTATCTGTATACTTAATTGGTAGTTTGGCTGCGTATAAAATTTGAGGTTGGGGAATAAGGTAAAGTAAATTCCTAAGACTAACTCTTCTGCAGGTAATAGCTATAAAATCTAGACAGAGTACAATCCCCACCCCCAAATCAACAAATGAATTCTCTGAAGGTTCTGAAGAGTGAACAAAGACAGGCAGATTTTAGATGAGAGTTGAAAATTAGAAGCTTTGTGCAATGGATGCATTATGGTGTGAGTCAACCTGCAGTTTTTTTTTTTTTAATCCAGATCCTGCACAAACCTGCAGTTCTGATAGAAATCAGAGGATACAGCCCACAGTGGCCATAGCAGCCAAAGTGAGGGGAGAACTCCAGAAAAGAGAGAGCCAGAGAAGGGTAGTTTCGTGTTCTGTATGTAAACTTTTCGTAGGTCTTTGGTTGATGTCTGAGCTGTGTGTGTAAGGAAGACTCAAATAGGCTTGCTGATAAGGCTGAAATTTGAGCTGCTGCCACTGCAGGGCAGACAAAGGTTGCAATTTGAGTTTAACCAAACTCATTATCAGCTAAAACAAAAACATTAACAACCATCAAAGGAATGTAATATAATCCAGAGTTACCACAGTATAACATTCATGAAATTTGGGATACAACTCAAAAACTTATTTAGGAAAACCAGAGATGACCCAGATGTTGGAATTATCAGAGAAGGACTTTAAAAAACAGCTACTGTAACAATACCCAACTAGGTAAAGGAAAACAGGCTTATAATGAATAAAAGACAGGAAATCCCAAGGAAATTTTAAAAAGAATTATATGGAATTGTTAGAAATGCATCAGCTGGGCTTAATGTCAGCACGGATATGACAGAGCTAATTGTCAGTGAATTTGAAGACACACCAAGAGAACGTAATCAATCCAAGGAAGAGAGAGAGAAAAAAAAAGATTTTAAAAAGTAGAACAGAGAGTATTAAGGATCAAAAGGTCTAACATAACGTTAACGAGAGTCCCAGAAGGGGAGAAAATTAGAGTCAAAGAAGACAGAGAAAATGAGTCATAAAAAATACTTGAAAACATGGTACCCAAGGAATTCCCCAATTAGGTGAAGGACATAAATTCATAGATTCAAGAAGCCTGTGAATCCCCAAAAGGATAAGTATTTAAAAAATTATATAGGGACATTATAGTCAATTCTGCTCAAAGCCAAAGACAAGGTGAGAATCTTAAAGCAGCCAGAGAAATCATTTACATTATTCACACTCTACATAAAAATGACTGAATGATTGCAGACTTTGCATCAGAAACCATGGAGAAGAACCTCTTGTAGAAGACTGTGGAACAACATCTTTAACAGGTGAAAGTAAAAAAAATCTCAACTAGAATTCCATTTCTGGTGAAAATTCTTTTAAGAATGAAGGCAAAATAAAGACCTTTATAAAGAAATGAAAACCAAGTTATTTGTTGCCAGAAAGCCTGCACTAAAGAACGTTCTTCAAGCTGAAGGGAAGCGGGACTGGATCTACGGACGGCACAAAGGGTGCCACGAATGGTGAACACCTGGATACAAAATAAAAGATGATTCTCCCTCTTAATTTTAAAAGTAGATATCACTGTTTTAGGCAAAAATAATACTGATTTTGGGGTTTACAAGTGTGTAGATGTAACACACATGACAATTATAGAATAAAGTGAGGCAGGAGTGAAGAAGATGCATTTATATGGTTGCTGGGTTTTAATATTTTACATGAAGTGTACAATTTGAACTCTAAGTAGACTATGGAAAGCTAAGAATGTATACTGTAATCCTTGAGCCACTGCTAAAAGAATGTGAAGAGCTACAGCGTAAAGCCAATGGAAAAATTAAAATAAGGTTCTAAGAATAGTCAAATAATCCAAAATAAGGCAGAAAAAGGTAAAAAGAAAAACTGAGGATATAAACAGAAGACAAATTGTAAACCTAGATGGAACCACATGAACAATTCTATTAAATGTTAAATAGAATAAAACTCCAACTAAACATCAGGCCTTATAAAATGGTTTAAAAAGAAGAGCTAATTATGCTGTCCGTACACTTTCAATACAAAGACACTGAGAGGCTGACAGTTAATAAATGAGAAAAGATAGTTCCTGGGCAGAATGGCTGTTAATATCAGACAAAATAAATTTTTGACACAGGGTCTTGCTCTGTCGCCCAGGCTGGAGTGCAGCGGTGAGATCATGACTCACTGCAGCTTTGACTTCCCAGGCTCAGGTGATTCTCCCACCTCAGCCTCCCAAGTAGCTGAGACCACAGATGCATGTCACTATGCCTAATGATTTTGTATTCTGTGTAGAAATGTGGTATCACCATGTTGCCCAGGCTGGTCTTGAACTCCTGGGTTCAAGTGATCTGCCCACCTTGGCCTCCCAAAGTGCTGGGACTATAGGCATGAACCACTGCGCCTAGCCATTCAATTACTTTTTAAATATTTCCTTTCTTTTTTTTCTCTTTGAGGTATCCTTATTTTATATACAGTAGACCTTCTGGACTGACCTTCTTTTATTATCTTTCTTCTTCAAAGGCCATATCTTTCTCTTTTCTGAGAAATTCTTTTCAATTTTATCTTTCAATCTATCTTTCAAATTTTTAATGCCAGCCCGGAGCAGTGGCTCATGCCTATAATCCCAGCACTCTGGGAAGCTGGGGTGGGAGGATTGCTTGAAGCCAGGAGTTTGAGACCTGCTGGGCAGCATAGTGAGACCTCGTTCCTCGAAAAAAAAAAAAAAAAAAAAAACCATTTAAAAATTAGCCAAGCATGGCAGCACGTGGCTGTGGTTCCAGCTATTCAGGAGGCTGAGGTGGGAGGATCCCTTGAGGCTGAGGCTGCAGCAAGTCATGATTACGCCACTGCACTCCAGCCTGGGCAACAGAGCAAGACCTGTCTCAAAAAAATTTTTTTTTATACCTACTATAATATTTTTAATTTTCAGGAACTCTTATTTTGTTCTCCAAATGATCATTTCAGAAAGAACATTTTACTTTTATTTCAACGATGCAATATTTTCTTTGATCTCACTGAGCATATTAATAATACATTTCTTAATCTTACTCTTCTTGCATATTGGTTTCTTCAATTGTTTTCAGTGTGTTTGTTTTGGGCTGTATTTCATATTAGTTCATCAAATGTCTGATGTTCCTTGGAAGGCAGCTCATCTTTCAGAGTAGCTCCTAAAAGACTAAGTTCGATCACAGCCAGTTATTTTGTGAATACTGACAAACTGATCCTAAAGTTTATATGGAAAGGTAAGAGGCCCAAAATAGCCAATACAATATTGAAGGAGGACAAAGTCACAGGGCTGACACTCCCCAACTTCAAGAGTTACTATACAGCTACAGTAATCAAGGCAGCGGGGTACTGGTGAAAGAATAGACAAATAGACCAATGATCAGAATAGAAAGCCCAGAAATAGACCCACACAAATAGAGTCAACTGATCTTTGACAAAGGAGCAAAGGCAGTTCCATGGAGAAAGGACAGTCTTTTCAACAAGCCATGCTGGACATCTACATGCAAAAATGAATGTAGAGACAGGCCTGAAATCTCACAAAAATTAACCCCCAGTGGATCACGGACTTAAATGTAAAAAGCAAAACTATGACACTTCTAGAAGATAATATAAGAGAAGATCTAGATGACCTTGAGTTTGGTGATGATTTCTTAGATACAACACCAAAAGCATAATCTATAAAAGACAAAATTGATGTTGGACTTCCTTAAATTAAAAACTCTGCAAAATGCACTCTGAAGAGAATAAAAAGATAAACCACAGACTGGGGGAAAATCTGCAAAACACTTATCAGATAAAGGACTGGTATTTGAAATACAAAAAGAACTCTTACATCTCAACAGTAAGAAAACAACTGAATATAAAAATGGAGCTGGGCATGGTGGCTCATGCTTGTAATCCCAGCACTTTCGGAGGCCGAGTTGGGTGGATCACCTGAGGTCAGGAATTCGAGACCACCCTGGCCAACATGGTGAAACCCCGTCTCTTATAAAAGTACAAAAATCAGCCGGGCATGGTGGCACACGTCTGTAATCCCAGCTACTTGGGAGGCTGAGGCAGGAGAATCGCTTGATCCTGGGAGGTGGAGGTTGCAGTGAGTCGAGATGGTGCCACTGCACTCCAGCCTGGGCAACAGAGTGAAAAAAAGGGCAAAATATCTGAATAGACAACTTACCAATGAAGATACACAGATGGCAAATAAATGCTCCACATCATGTGGAATTAGCAAATCAAGCCAACAGTGAGACACCACTACACACCTATGGAATGGCCAGAATCTCAAACACCGACACCACCAAATGCTGGCGAGGATGTGCAGCAACCAGAACGCTTACCATTGCCGGTGGGAACGCAAAATAACACAGGCACTTTGGAAGACAGTTTAGCAGTTTCTTACAAAACAACACACTTTTACCCTATGATCCAGCAATTGTGCTCCTTGGTATTTACCCAAATGAGTTGAGAACAGGTTCATACAAAAACCTGCATGCAGATGTTTAGAGCAGCTTTATTCATAATTGCCAAATTTGGAAGCAACCCAGATGTCTTTTGGAAGGTGAGTGGACAAACACACTGGTCCATCTAGAAAACGGAATATTAGTTAGCACTAAAAAGAAATGAGCTATCAAGCCATGGGAAGGCCTGCAGGAAGCTTACAAGCATGTTGCTAAGAAGCCAGTCTGAAAAGGCTGCACACTGTGTGATTCCAACTACATGACATTCTAGAAAAGGCAAACTATGGAGAAGGTAAAAAGATTAGTGGTTGCCAAGGGCTCAGGGGGAGGGAAGGAAGGTGGAACAGAAGCACAGAGAATTTTTGAGGGCAGTGAGGCTGTTCTGTTTGATACTATAATGGTACGTGCAGGATATTATACATTTGGCAAAACCCATAGAATGTACACCAAGAGAGAGCTCTCATGTAGACTACAGACTTCAGTTAATAATAGTGTGTCAATATTGCCTCCTCAACTGTGTGGGACATTTGCTACAATTGACGAGCCAATTGAAAAATAGGGAAAACAGAGATATAAGGGGGTATGTGGCAAGTCAGTACTTTTCACTCATTTTTCCCCATAAACTCCTCAAAATATAAAGTCTACTAATTAAAAAGAAGCTCATTTCTACAAGTTTTTATTATGGAGGAAGCCCAGCGTTACATGACAGTAGAGAGATGAGTACCCTGAGCCAGTGCTGTCCCTTCAGCCAGCGTCAGCCACTGCTGCCTCCAAGAGCACCCATCCAGCCCCTGGGGCGATCGTATCCCTCTGTGTTCCCTGGAAATGGCTTGGCGTGCTTTCTATGAAAAGACAAAGACGCTTATTAAGAAGAAACACAACCGAAGTGGGAGGATTGCTTGAGCCTGGGAGATCAGCTGCAGTTAGCTGGGATCACATCACTGTACTCCAGCCTGAGCAACAGTGAGAACCTGTCTCAAACAAAACAAAAAAACCAAAACCCACAATGCCATTCTCACGCCTAAAAAGCAACTCTGCATTCCTGGTATCATGAGGCACCCTGTCATGGCTCAGGCTCCCTGAGTGTACAGCTGGTTTACTTGACTCATGAGCAAGATGCACACATCACATCTGGCTGGCACATCTCTGAAGGCTTTTTACATCTCTAGGCTTTCCCCATTCCTCTTTTATCCCTTCACAGTTCATTTGCTGAAGAAACCAAGTCAATTGCATCCCGTGGCATTGCTTCTATTAGTGGTGGTCAGAGGCGGGATCACATCCAGGCGCACTTTGCAGGTGGTTCCGGGCACGCCCATGCCAGAAGCCCCGGCACAGCTGCTTGGGTCTTTCTGCAACAAGACGGCACCGGTGGGTCAAGCACCCACAGCCTGGCCCACTCCCCGTCAGCTTGCCACTTAGTATTTTTAGCAGCCACTGGTAAATGCCATGCCCAGATCCTTCACCTCCTGGGAGCTGCAGAACGCTGACGTTCGACTTCTATTGCTCCTTCTCCACTTACTAGTTGGAATAATTTTAACTTCTTGAGGCAGGGTCTTGCTCTGTCACCCAGGCTGGAGTGCAGCGGCATGATTGCAGCTCACTGCAGCCTTGACCTCCTGGGCTCAAGCGATCCTCCCACCTCAGCCTCTCGAGCAGCTGCAACCACAGGTGTGTGCCACCACGCTGGGCTAGTTTTTGTATTTTTTGTAGAGATGGGGTCTTCCTGTGTTGGCCAGGCTGGTCTTGAACTCCTGTGCTCAAGTGATACACCTGGGCCTCCCAAAGTGCTAGGATCACAGGCATGAGCCACCGCGCCCAGCCACAATAATTTTTAAGAAGAAACTTCCCCGTTTCAACACTTGGATGACCCTGAGGCACAGTGTATATGAGAAGGCCCAGATACGGGCCGGATGCTAGCCTTTCGTCAGTTTTCATGTGAATGAGTCACTTCTTTCAAGTGACCAGTTCTTTAAAAAGTGTCATTATGGGCGGGGCATGGTGGCTCACGCCTGTGATCCCAGGACTTTGGGAGGCCGAGGCGGGTGGACCATCTGAGGTCGGGAGTTCGAGACCAGCCTGACCAACATGGAGAAACCCTGTCTCTACTAAAAATACAAAATTAGCTCGATGTGGTGGCACACGCCTGTAAACCCAGCTACTCAGGAGGCTGAGGCAGGAGAATCGCTTGAACCCGGGAGGCGGAGGTTGCCGTGAGCTGAGATCACACCACTGCACTCCAGCTTGGGCAACAAGAGTGGAACTCCATCTCAAAAAAAGGTGCCATTATGAACTCAGGGATGTTTATAAGAACATAGCTGATAAAAGTTTGAATCCACTACGATTACTATTGTTCTTATTTTATTTTATTGAAACAGGGTCTTACTCTATTACCCGTGCTGGAGTGCAGTGGCATGATCTCGGCTCATTGCAGCCCTGATCTCCTGGGCTCGAGTGATTCTCTCGGCCTCCCAAGTAGCTGGGACCCAGGACCACAGGCATGCACCACCATGCCTATTTTTTTTTTTAAAGACGGGGTCTCACCATGTTACCCAGGCTGGTCTCAAACTCCTGGGCTCAAGCAATCTGCCTGCCATCCCCAAAGTGTTGGGATGACAGGCGTAAGCCACCACGCCTGGTCTAGTCTTTGTTTTTAAACAAATCTTTTATTTTAGAAGAGTTTTAGATTTACAAAAACACTGTGAAGACAGTATCCGGAGTTCCTATACACTCCACGCCGTTTCCCCTGTTATTAGCATCTCACACAGGTATGGGACATTTGTCACAATGAATAAACCAGTATTGATATATTTCATTAACTAAAGCCCACATTTTATTCTGATTTCTCTAATTTTTACCTGATATCCCTTGTCTGTCCCAGGATCTGTCCAGAACACCACATTACGTTTAGTCGCTGCATCTCTAGGCTCTGCCTGCTGGGATGGTTTCTTAGACTTTGTTTTGTTGACCTTGACAGTTTTGGCTGCTGGTCAGGTCTTTTGTTCTACCTCTGAATTAAGATTTCTTTTCTCATTATTAGACTGAGGTATATATGGGTGTTCAGGAGGTAAAGAGCCATTCCTGTCACATAGTGTCGAGGGCACACACTGTCACCAAGACTTATCACTGTTGATGCTGGCCCTGCTCACCTGGCCAAGGGAGGGCTCACTGGGCTCCCCCGCTGTGAAATTACTCTCCCTCCTTTCCACGCTGTGCTCTCGAAAGGAAGTCACTGCATACCGCCCACACCTAAGGGGTGGGGAGTTACACACCACCTCCTTGAGGACAGAGTATCTTTGCACATGTTAGGGAAGATTTGTCTATTCCTCCCTTTATTTTTTCAGTTGTTTATTTATCAGCGTGGACCCATGGATATGCATGTTGTACTTTGAATGATAACCAAATGTGACTTTATTTTCTAGCTCAAATTGTCCCGGCCGTGGTCTTTGGGAGCTCCTTGGGACTTGCTCCAGCCTTTTGTTTTTTGACCACTTCCTTCCTTTCCGGTTCTACAGGATGCTCTGGGCTGCTACCTTTTGCCGTGCTTTTGAATCCTCCACTGTGCTGTATGAGCAGCCCTTCCTCACACTGGCTCCTGAGCCCATCACATGTGACTTTGTGTCTTCAATACCTTCCTTGCTTTTGGGTGTGGCAAAATATTCTACACTCTTCACGATTATACTGATAGCTTCAACAGAAATTTAGGATGATGCTGTTTTTACTTATTTTCTTTTATATTGGTGTCTCTTTCTCTTTGCTGAAATCTAGGTTCCTAATGACTGACATTAAGGTCATGATCTATTTGCTCTATCATTTATTAATCATGTATCCATCTATCATTACTTTCAGACTAACACCACCAATGTCATTACTAATAACAGGATTACTGAAAAGAGGTTATGATTTCTTTCCAGTTTGCAATGACATGCAAATTGCCACTTGACATAATTTGTTAATGCCATTAATTTAATTAGCAGTTATGTTCATTCTATTATTTTGTTTTGGATTTTGAGATTTTTGAAATTTTGACTGTGTTTTACAATTATGTGAAATATTTACTCAATTCCAAAATTGAACCTGCTACTCTTTTCTCTTCTACTTCCTCTTCTTGTATTCTCCCCCTTGAGGCAATGTTAAATTAAAATAAGTAATTTTGGTGGATTAACCTTCCATTAAAAAGGAGAAATGAGCAAATACATGTGTGTTTCTGTATGTGTATGTGTGTGTGCACGTGAGCGTGTGTGGGTGAGTGTGCACGTGTGTGTGCACATTCCCTCCCCACCTTCCTTGGGTAAACAGCAGCACGCTGGTCACGTTCTTCTCGCCTTGCCTTTCCCACGTAACAACACCCACTGGAGACGGTGCCACGGCAGCTCTCAGAGACGCTCCCCGCACCTGACTGCAGCCACATGTCCTCCCTGCAAGGCTGTTCCGCAGCGCACACTGCAGGCTCCTACTGGTGGGTCTGGTGCTTAGTGTTCTGCTCTCCAAACAGAGCTGAAAACAGCCACGTGCGTCCTTGTTCTATTTTCCGAGTGCACCTTTGGGCTATGTTCACATCTATGGGTTTGCTGTCTCTAATGGTTTCTTATCCGAACTACCCATCAGCCCTTAGCCCAGGCTACCTCCACCTCCTAGGCAGAGGCCACAGCCTCTTGCAGTTCTGCCACGTGATTCTGACTGTACCAGCTTTCCCCACCACAGCCCCGCTCCAACTTTCTGAGGCCTTCGAGTCCACTTGCCGTGCAGCTGCCATCGCCGCTTCTGCTCTGTCCTTGATGGTCTCTGCCTCTTTAAGGATGGCTTATCCTGCTGCGTGCATGGCTGAATGCACGGCTTGACCTCTATCTAGATTTGATTGATTGGCAGAGTCCCTCTTTTGCTGGACGTTGCCAATCAAATCTCTAAAAATTCATTTATTCTTGAAAAAGATACAAGAAAGTACCAAAGGGGTGGGCACAGCATGGCTGTCCAGGCACGGGTGCCCTCCTAGGGCAGCCACACTTCTGCAAGTGCAGGGTTCTCATTAATTCTTGGCTTGTCTCCAGCCATGGTTTATTCAAACACCGATCTTATTTCCTCCTTTGACTAGAAAGCTCTCTGGTGGTACCCCCCTCTATCATCTCTCATCCTATCCAGGGGCTCTGAGTCCCTGCTGGCTCAGGCTTTGAAAGCCCAGGCCCCTTACCCGGCTCCAGCTCCGCAGGCTGGCCGGCCACCTGCTCACACTGTCTAAGCTTTTTCAAGGCTGTCCTAGTCCCTCAGTTATTGCAGCCGTCAGAGGGGGAGAGGAAAGAAGGAAGAGAAGGGCACTGCCCCCACCTCCAACCAGGCAGCATCATTTCTGAGACTCGTGCAGAAGGGAAGCCGCCCCAAGCCAGCCAGGCATTTGGGCCCCTAAATGCCACAGCTCCTCTCTTAGCGGCCACAGTTGCCCCTGGCAACGTGCGGCAGCAGGCAGGCTGCCTTCACCGAGGCCTCCCTCCAGACCCGCAGCTCTAATCCACACCCCCTTTGAAAAATGTTTACACACAGTGCTGCGAGGTCTCCGGCAGAGGGCTTGCGGGTACAAGGAAACCCACGGACCCAACACCTGCAATGCTGGCGTGGGTGTGGAGGGGCGGCTGCTTGTCTCCTGCCCCTCCCCGAGCATCAAGGCACGTGGGTGGCACAGCAGGGTGTGCTTCTGCATCCTCCCGGGGCCAGCTGGCTGCCATGTACACATCGGGAGGCCTCTCTGTCCAGAGCACCAGGAGGACGCTGGCCTCACACCTCAATGCGACTGGTTACAAATGCAGATTCCCAGGCCTCACAGCAGCAGGTGCTCTATAAATACTATTGAGCAGTTCTCTTTGTGACTGTGGCAAAACACAGCAGGGTAGGAACGCCTGGGTTCAAGTCTCAGCTGCCCCACTATCAGGTGAGTTTGTGACCTCAGAGCAGGGCTCTGGCCCTCATCAGCTCTGTCTGCAGCAGGGGAACAGCAGCTCCAGCAGTCTCTCCATGAGAATGCCTGAGGAGGGGTGTGTGACCGGAAGGGGGGATGCAGAAGCCATGCTCTGCTCGGGAGGATCCCTGGTGCTGCCCCGAAGCCCTGTACTGCAGGCCGGCTTTCCCACCTGAGCAGGCTTTTTCTGTGGTCCTGCCCCCTCCCCAGCTGTCCTTTCCATGTACCCTGTGCAGCAGCCGGTCCTGGAGGGCAGCGTTCACTGCTTCCTGTGTCAGGAGGCGCTCTCTGCTGGGGCTGGGCTGTGCACGAATCAGGGGCTGTAGGGGATTCTCAGTCCACTCTTGTTGCTCTCAACAAGAATATCCATAATTTCAGTTCAAAGCAGTGGAAAAGCATCATATGGAGGCAGAGCTGGAGAGCCGGGGTAGCTTCCTCTGACAACACCCTTCATCCTGCTGTGTCCTTCAGCTGTCCTCCCTCCCCTGTGCTGCTATGCATGGCCACTGCGTGCTGGCTTCAAGGCCCCTGTCAGGGGTCAGGGCACAGGCTGGATACCTGGCACATGAGGGGGCCTGGCCATATCTGCAGCGTGACTAGCAAGACAATATTAACAGCCAGTGCCAACTGAGCACCGACGACGTGGCTGCCCCTGGGCTAAGGACTTTGCATAGTTATACCATTCAGTCCTCACAAGCACCCTATGGATCAGGTGGTGACGGGATCCCATTTTACAGATGAGGGACAGAAGCTACAGTGGAGCCCTGGGTCCTCCCCTCTCTACCAGGAGAGTAACCAAGAGCAGTCCCGCCCCCTGGAGCAGTGCAGCTGTGAACGCCACCATCAGAGATGGGAAAGCACCAGGGGCAGCTGTGTCGCTCACATCCATGCTCGCCTTACCAGCGCAGACTCACAGAATCCCAGGGAGCCTGGAGAAAGGTATGGACTATCTTCAGCTTAATCTGGTAGTGACACCCATTGAGGTTGCTGTTCCCAATGTGCTATCTTTACTGGAGCAAATTGATACACCCCCAGACACTCGGATGTGGCTATGACCTTGTGAATTCCTTTGCTCCACATTGATCTGCAAGGAGTACCAGTAGGAGTCTGCTTTCACCGGACAGCGCCAGTGGTCCACATGCATAGCCCGCCCTCAGGCTACCCCGAGCCTCCTGCTCTCTGCCATCCCAGGGCCCTCAGAGATCCCATCAGCTCAGCTTTCCAGAAAACATCATGCTGTCCACGATACTGATGACATTACGGTAACTAGATCATGAGCAGGAAGTAGCAAATGCTTCAGATGTCTTCCATGCAAAGAAGGGTGGGGGAAGCCGACAGAGACGCAGGGGCCTGCCAGTTCAGTGAGGGTTCTGTGTCCTCAGTGCTCTGGAACATGTTGAGATAGCCCTTCCAAGTGGGGGGACATGCCGCTGCCTCTCACCATCTCGTGCACACATGCACACATACATGCTCACACACACACAGGCACGAGGCTTGGCAGGTCTTTGTGGAGTGTGGAGGCAACACAGGCCACATTTGAACATTTTCTCCAGCCCATCTAGAAAGTCCTCTGCAAGCCTGCCCGCTTCGAGTGGGGACCAGAGTAAGATAAGGCTCTGTGCAGGTCCCAGCTGCAGCTGCAGCAGCACAGGCCTTGCTGCCAATCGGCCTGACAGCCTGGCAGCTGCAGCGACACTTACAGTACCCATGGCAAACAGGGACACGTGTGGAGGCTCTGGCCAGCACCAGCAACAGAATCCCAGTGCAGGCCTCGAGGACTTGGGAGCACATCCAGGCCCTTCTCTGCAGGTAACTCTTCTCCTTCTGGGAAACACCTCTCTGGCTTGCTCCTGGGCCACGGTGTATACCCTGCCCAGGCTCGCCCAGCTAGGTCGCTTCCGTGAGCTTTGTGTACCAGTCCCCAAGCTCACCCAAGGAACAGACTCTGTGGGTGGCAGCCCCTCTCCAAGAGCTAAGGAGAGCAGCCCCTAACACCCAGGACAGCTCATTCCGGGTCTTTGAACCCCAGCCGCAGGCCCAGGGGTGGGCAGGGGATGGTGGATTTTTTTTTTTCTGCCTTCTGCTTGGAGCATGAGACAGACTAAGAGAGGGGTGAGAGAAAAGGGCATTTGGAAACGAGCCTCGAGGTAGGGGAGAAAACAGGCTCTTTCTCTTGAAATGCCAGGGTTGGCAGCAACAGAACAGGAGCGAACAGGGTCCTGGTATTGTGCAGCCCCACCTCCCAACGCCAAGGGAGGGGAGCCCTGACACCCCGGTAAACACACACACCAGGTCCTGGATGGGACCCAGCCACCACTTTGCGCCCTGAACCGCACACTCAGAAGGGGATCTCTGTTCTCCAGCTCACTCCCCTGCCAGCCCCCAGGGGATGTGGCTCCTTCGGTTTTGTGGAGGTGATGGTGGGGAAGTCCTGCTCTCACAAGCTTCCTTCCCCCTCCCTGCTCTGACTCCTGTCCCCTCTGCTGGACTTCTCCACCTTAGTCTTGGCGGCCTGGGGGGCAACTGCCCATCATTCTCAGCCAGCAGGCCTCTCTCAGGAGGACAGGCCCTGGCATACTCCGCCCCCGCCCCTCCCACCCCCCACCCACCTTTTCAATTCAGACACAACTGGCCAGCACTCACATTAAAACAGAGATCTGGAGAGTAATGGAATGGACTCCTGGTAACAATAAGACACCAAACTATAAACAAGACCTGAGGCTATGCCAGGCAAGGTGATCCTGCACCCTAAACCTAAGAATAAGGTGGGTTCTGGCTACCACAAGGCTTTTCTGATTATCTAGCAGCTAAGCAAGCGCTGGCCTTGGGATAAGCAACACTAAAATAATTGTAGCTCATCTACCTCCAGACACGGACAGCTGGCCCCTGTTCCACCGGCCATAACCACAGCTGTGACTGGACAAGAGACTGATTTCAGTGACTTTCTCCTGACAAGAGACCACTGGCCGTGGGCTGGCTCTCGCCGGGTCACAGAGGCTGCACCGAGCCCCTTTGAGTCCCTGCTTCACCTTTCGACAGGTAGGGCCTGATTGCAATGTCTTTCAATGTTAAGTCTCTACCCCGAGGTGAACATGGGAGGCATGTGCCCTGCATGCGTGCTCAGCACACACGCGTCAGGGCCCCCGTGTGAATACTCATGGCTTCTCTTATAACCTGCTGAGTGTGCTTAGCCAGCGTATCTTCATTCCAGCCCCACTCCCTTGAAGTGCCTGCTTCCGGCTTTGGCCAGAGGCTATGCTTCCCAGCTAGTCACAATGTCAGGTTGCAGGCTTAACCCTTTACAAAATAAAGTCTCCTTTCGAATTTTTATGATTTTGTGATTTCTTTTCAGTTGACATCACTCCTCCCCCTCCCCTACTCTCAGGCAAGAAGGACCCCCCCCCCTCCTGAACACCCCCTATCATGTGCTGCCGACCTCTGCAGGCCTGGCCCTCTTGGAATCACATCCCAGGGGAGCCCCCCTGAGCCCACTCTCCTCCTTGTACCCACCCCATCCGGCCACCACCCTGGGAGCATCCCTGTCCTCGTCTCAGAGGTATGCCAACCTCCCAGGTCACCTCGGCTGCTGACCAGACGCTCCCAGTCCTCAACGCTTCCTACGCGACCACATCCCGGACCCTCCTCACACCGTCCCCTTCCCTGATCCTGGCTTCCAGGCCTCCTCCACATCGTGCTGGTGTTCTGACCCACACACGGCTCTGATTCCACAGTTGTGGTCTGGGTGGGCCCTGTGTGGGGAGGGAGAGCCCAGAGACCTGGTCCTTCATTGACCAGACGCTCCTGAACATTCTGCCTGGGTCCTGTCCCTGTCCCCACCCCCGGGACTCCTGTAGTTAAAGCCTCCTGGGGAGGCTGTGGTGCCGGCCTGGCTGTGGACTTGTGCTGACCCCTTCTGGAGCCGGGCTGGACTGACCCTGACCTTGTTCCTCTTGGGCAGAGCTTGCAGCCACCTGGAGCTCATTCTAGAACAACCCCATGGTCCTGGCTTCCCAGTGGGCCCTGGGGAATGGTGTGGGCTCAGGTGGGGCCTGATTCAAGTTGGGGAATCCTAAAGTGGCATGGCTTAAAATACTCATTTGCTCCTCACTCAGAAGGGCAGTTGCTATAAATGGCCTCCAGCAGCCTGGAGACGGCAGGCTCCACTGATGGTGTCATCAGCCAGCTCGGGTCTGCAGAGGCGCCTCCTTCCTGGAGCCCCTGTGGTGGTGAAAGGAGCAGGGACCCTGAAGCCGGGCCCCCAAATCTCCCCGGCCATTCATGGGGCCTCGCAGGGGGACGTGGTGGTGACTCAGACTCCGAGGTCATGGAGAAGGCCCCTCTGATAAGCTGAGCTAAGAATGTGCCTGACTCTCCTTCAGGAGGCTAGGACAGAGGACAGAGGACACCCAGGGACAATGGCAGACCAGGGCAAAGGGCAGAGAGGAGGCTGCGGAGGCAGCCAGGCAGCCAGACTCCTGCCCATGCTGCTTCACCAGGCGACCCAGACCTTGCCAGGGCCTCAAGTGTCTCAGCTGCAAAACGGGACAGTAGTGGGAGGGAGGGGCCTGAGTGCATGTTAAGGACCTGGAGAGCTGCCAGGCGCATCTGCAGCAAATGGGCAGGCCACACTCTCATGACCGTCCTCCCATCCCTGCAGATGATCCAGACCCAGACGACAAGGCAGGAGGTGGAAACCAGGATGGCGGTGCAGAAACCAACCGAGCATCAGGTGCACCTGGGCGTGATGCTGCCAGCCCCAGCTGAGGACCTGGCAGGCCGAGAGGCCGAGACCCCGTCCCCAGGCATCCCTGAGGTCTGAGGGTCAGGCTGCCCATGTGTGGGACGAACGTGGCTCTTTGGGCTGCTGTGGTGCCCTGGTATCCGGTAGAAGCAGGAGGGTTTGGCAGGTCCTCGGCAGGGGTGCAGCCTCCTGGGCTGATGCGAGGCTCCTTGCCAGTGCTTCTAAGCACAATGCAGGTGCCACCTGGTGCCCATGGGACCCTGGTAAGGGGCTCCAGGTCCCACAGAACACCCCAGTTCATGGCCCTTTATGGCACCTATGGGAGGGGGCTGGACGGGGCTCTTTCCCGTTTACCGCGCAGTGTCCAAGTTGCCCAGAGCTCCATTAGCCTGCCCCGGTCCGCCAGCGTGGGGACAGTACAGCTCCATGGACAGGGGGGCTCCTGCATCCTGGTGAAGGCCCGGGCAGAAGCAGGCCCGGCAGAGCCTGAGGCTGAGGGCAGGAGGGGGTCTCTCCTGGGCGGTTCTTTACTACGCCCTGACAAGCGGGTCAGCTCGCTGGCTTCCCAGGGGCGTGGAAGGAAGCAAGCATCCTCAGCACCCGTGGGGGACATCACCTATGCCGAGAGGGGGAGGGGGAAAGGTGAAGGGGGTTCCGTGGCGGCCGGCGAGCTGGGAGAAACACAGCACCCAGAGGAACCCAGGTGGCGCTCCTGCTCCAGGGCCCCCACACCCCCCTCTCAGGAGGGGCTCCCCTGTTTGAAGAAATAAAGGTCCTGGGGAGGCCCCCTGTGACGATTTCGCCCCACTGGTGGCCTTGTGGGAGCCTTAGGGGAGGATCTCCTCAATGTGATGATGGGGGCAGATGATGGGGCATCCTGGAGCCTGCGTTGGGGCAGAACTCAGTGGGGGTCAGACACCCTGGTCACTTACTCCCCTCCGGGACCAGGGAGTAAGAAACGGGTGCCTGGAGAGCCAGTGGCACACCAGGCTAGGACCGGTGTCTCATGTGGCACCAGCTCAGGCCCCATGTCATGCTAGGAAGTCATCATGGCACCTACTACTTGCAACAGCAGGGCCTGTACCCACTGCAGAATCTCACCCAGTCCTCCCAGCAGCCCTGTCAGCAGCCACTACTGTCATCCCATCTTCCAGATGGGAGGCTGGGCCCAGAGAAGGCAGGTGACTTGCCCAAGGCCACACAGCTGGTAATGGTGGCTGGTGCAGTAGAACCGGGCAGTTGGGGTTCAGCACACGGGTTCCCCATTACCACCCAATACCCCCCACAAGGTGCCAGGGGATGCAGGCTGCAGTGCGGCGGATGCAGATTCTGGGTTATTTTAGAACAGCCTAGAAGGTCCTCCTCTCCTGACAGGGATTCCAAGATCTATAAACCCTTACATTGTGGTAAAATACACGTGGCACAACACTGACCATTGATAACATTTAGTACAGTCACAGCGCTTTGCCACCACCACCTCTATCTAGTTCCAGAATATTTTTGTCACCCCAGAAGGAAACCCTCACTCATGAGCAGTCACTCCCCTCCCCCTCCCACTGGTAACCGCTCACCTCCTCCCTGTCTCTGTGGATTTGCCTATTCTGGGCATTTCATGTGAAAGGAATCAGACACTATCTGGCCTTTTGTGCCTGGCGTCTTTCACCTGACCTCATGTTTTCAGGGTTCACAATGTTGGACCAGGCATCAGTCTTCTGTTCCTCTTTATGGCTGAATAATATTCCATTGCATGGACACACCACAGTTGGTTTTTTTTGCTTACCAGTTATGACCATTTGTGGTTTGGGTTGTGGGGATGTAGGATAGTGCAGCTGCTATGAAGACAGGATGGCATTCCTCAAAACCCTCAACAGAGTTACCACATAATCCAGCAATTCCATTCATGGGTACAGAAGAAAAGAAAGGAATGCAGGGACTCAAGCAGATATTTGCTCACCATGTTCGCAGCAGCATCATTGCAATAACCAACAGGTGGGGGCAACCTAAATGTCCCCTGATGGATGAATGGATAAACAAAATGTGGTCTATCCATGCAATGGAATATTACTCAGCCGTGAAAAGGAGGAGGCCGGGCACAGTGGCTCATGCCTGTAATCTCTGCACTATGTTGCCCAGGCTGGTCTCAAACTTCCAGGCTGAAACAATCCTCACAGACCCAGGAGTTCGAGATCAGCCTGGGCAACACAGTGAGACACCGTTTCTACAAAAAATTTAAAAACTAGCCAGGTGTGGTGACATGTGCCTGTAATCCCAGTTAATCGGGAGGCTGAAGTGGGAGGATTGCTTGAGCCCGGGAATTTGAGGCTGCACTGAGCTATGATCACACCACTGCACTCCTGCCTGGGCGACAGAGCAAGACCCTGTCTGAAAAAAATTTAAAAACACAAAAGGAAGGAAGTGCTGACACATACTACAATGTGGATGGGCCTTGAGGACATCATGCTCAGTGAAATAAGCCAGACACAGAAGGACTAATACTGCCTGATTCCATTTATCTGCAGTCCCTAGAGTAGCCGAATCCAGAGACAGAAAGTAGAACAGTGGGTGCCCGGGGCTGGGAGAGGAGAGAGTGAAGAGCTGGTGTTTACTGGGGATGGAGTTTACTGGGGACAGTGTTTATTGGGAAGATGGAAAGTTCTGCAGATGGATGGTGGTGACGATTGCACAACAATATAAGTATACTGAAGTGTATGCTTAAAAATGGCTAAGATTTTGTCCGGGCGTGGTGGCTCATGCTTGTAATCCCAGCACTTTGGGAGGCCGAGGCGGGCGGATCGTTTGAGGCCAGGCCTTTGAGACCAGTCTGGACAACATAGTGAAACCCCATCTCTACTAAAAATACAAAAAATAAAAATAAAAAAATAAATAAAACATTTGTCAGGCTTGGTGGTGCACATCTATAATCCCAGCTACTTAGTGGCTGAGGCATGAGAATCACTTGAACCTGGGAGGTGGAGGTTGCAATGAGCCAAGATGAAACCACTCTACTCCAGCCTGGGCAACAGAGCAAGACTGTCTCAAAAAAACAAAAACAAAAACAAAAAGGCTAAGATTATAGATTTTACATGTATTTTACTATGATTTAAAATCTTAATTTTTTAAAAGGGAGAGGCACGGCCCAGGCCCAGGCGCCTCACCTGCCAGCCCCATGAGTGGCTCTCTGGGCCTTTGCATCCATCTGTGCAGGGGCTGGCGGTGGGGCCGCTCTTTGGGGTCTTGGAGGATCAAATGCAAATGCACCCACGCGCCCGGGAGCCTGAGCCTGGGGTGCACGCTTGGCAGAGGTGAGCTGGGGTTTTCTTTGTCCCACACTAGACTGACTGCCCCGTGGGTGGACGACTGTTCCCAGGCCACAGTTGAGGGTGAGGCCTCAGGGAGGCCCGGGACCATGCCAGGGCAGGCTGGGTGACCGTGGCATGCAGCAGGGCTGTAAGGACAAGTCTAGGGCTAAGGTCCCATCTCAGTGTCCCTAGGCCCTGCTATGTGGCCACAGGTACCGTGCTGCCTCTCTGAGTCCTAGGAGTGGGGATAAGCAGCACCTTGGGGCTGGCGTGGGGACTGGGTAGGAGCACAGAGACCCTGGGGACCTTGGGAAGTCCTGGGCCTGCATGTCACTTGGGGGCCGGAAGTGGCTTCTCCATACCTGGTCACTTGCTGGCTGTCCCCCCACTGATGGGACAGGGTCCTTGCAGCCCCGCTGCCCCGCATACATTTCTCTCCTGCCTCGCAGCTCTCGGTGCTGGGGCTTGTCTCTGTCAAACCTTCCCGGAGCTGACGGTAGAGACCAGAGCTCTCCTTGTCTGCCTGGACCGTGGTGTGTAGTGACAGTTCTGGGATATATGCCCCTCTCTAGGACAGAGGCTGGGCACTGAGCTCTGAGCATTTTCCTCTAACCTGGGCTTCTTCCCTCTGGATCACTGCACCTGGGCAGAAAAGGCCCAAGGAAACCTCTCCTCGATTCTTTCGCCTGTCATTGAGAAACTGGGCATGCTGAGCTGAAATTCCTGTGGCAGCAGCTGTTCTCAGGAACGTGTCAGTTCCATAAGGCAGGTGCCCCCATACTGTGCAAGATAAATGTGTTTCCGGGTGTCAGCAGGCAGGACTGCCCTGGACAACTGTGTAGGTTGTTCACTCCACAAGGGCATCTGCTGGGGGTGGTGTTCAAGTCCACTCTGTGCTCTGCCCCCCATGCTGTGCATAGCTGCTGGCATGCCTCCCCCAGAGTGGGGGGCCTTCTCACATTTGCACAAAGGTATTGTGGGCTCACAGAGGCGGCCCGTCAGTAAACGCCTCGAGTCTATGGGCAGAATTTTGGGTCTATGTGCATTTTCCTAGAGGGAGGGCCCCTGGTCCTCGCCAGACTCTAAAATGGAGTCACAACCCAGAAAGAGTTCCAGAGCCCCTCTTTCAGGCAAGCAGGCCCAGCACAGTGAAGCCAGCTCCCAATACAGTCCATTGTCCATGGAAAAAAAAAAAAAAAAAAAAAAAGCATTCAGTGGGAATGCAGAATGGTGCAGCTGCGGTGAAAGAGTCTGAAGGTTCCTCAAAGAGTTAAACACAGAATTACTCAATGACCCAGCAATTCCATGCCTACTTATAACCCCAGAATAATTCAGAGCAGGGTCTTAGACCGACACGTGCACATCAGTGTCCACAGCAGCACAATTCAGTAGCCAAAAGATGGACGCAATCCAGTGTCTATGGACAGAGGGATGAATAACACTCTGTGGTTGAACCATACAGTGAGACACTCACAGAAAGGAATGAAATGCTGACACGTGTTCCAACAAGGAGAGCCTCAGAGACAGGATGCTGAATGAAAGAGGCCACGAAGCACCCCACTTTGCATGATTGCATTTCTATGTAACGTCCAGAGTAGCCAAATTCATAGCGGTGGAAAGCAGACGTGGCCGGAGGCTGGGGGGAGGGGGAATGGGAGTGACGGCTCAGTGGGGCAGGGTTTCCTTCTGGGGTGACGGACATCTCCAGGAACCGGAAGAAGGTGATGGTTGCACACCCTGTGAATATGTCGAATATCACTGTACACTTTAAAATGGTACATTTTATGTGTATTTTAGGAACATTTTACATTTTTAGATTTTGATTTTTGTAGAGATGGGGTCTTGCTGTGTTGTCTAGGCTGGTCTCAAACTCCTGGGCTAAACCGATCCTCCTGCCTTGGCCTCCCAAAGTGTTGGGATTACAGGTGTGAGCCACTGTGCCTGGACTTCTTTTTAAAAAGACAATCGATTCAAGGTCTCAAATACAGAGACTCCTAGGTGCAAATTCTACATCCTTATTCCAGTGTCAGAACTGCTGAGAATGTCCAACCAAGCTCCAATCACAACCCGGGGGCCCATGCCATCTGGCCCCTCCCCCTGCTTGCCTGGCATTCCTTCTGCCGCAGCCATGCTGGGTGCCCCTCTGTTCCCCAATGACTGGCTCCCATCAGCTTTTTTGGGGATAGGCATATTTTTTTCATTGAGATGAGCTTATATAATGTACAATTCACACTTTTAAAGTGTGCGACTCCATGGCATTTAGTACATTCACAGTGTTGTGCAAGCACCACCTCTAGTTCATCCCCTACAAGGAAACCCCCTACCCATTAGCAGTCAGTCCCCATTCTCCCCTTCCCCAGCCACAGGCAAGCACCAATCGGCCTGTCCTGGACATTTCATGAAAACGGAACCATGCACCATGCCGCCTTTTGTGTCTGCTTCTTTCACTCAGTGTCACCCCTTCCATGCTTACCCACAAGGTAACACGTCTCAGCACTTTCTTCCTTTTTATGGCCAAGTAGTGTCCCACTACATGGGTGCCCATTCTCCAAGAGCTGTGCTACATGGCTGGTCTGAACTCATCCCAGCCCAGTGTCTCTTGGTGAAGGAGGAGTAAAGGCCAGTATCTGCCAGGCGCTGCCCTAGAGGGGCAGTGTATTAGTCTGTTTTCCTGCTGCTATAAGGACATACCCAAGACTCGGTAATTTATAAAGGAAAGAGGTTTAATTGACTCACAGTTCCGCATGGTTGGGGAGGCCTCAGGAAACTTACAATCATGGCAGAAGGGGAAGCAAACATGTCCTTCCTCACATGGCGGCAGGAGAGAGAAGTGCCGAGTAAAAGGGGGAAAAGCCCCTTATAAAACCATCAGATCTTGTGAAAATTCACTCACTATCATGAGAACAGCATGAAGGTAACCGCCCCCATGATTCAATTACTTACCACTGGTTCCCTCCCACAACACGTGGGGATTATGGGAACTACAATTCAAGATGAGATTTGGGTGGAGACACAGCCAAACCATATCAGGCGGTAACTCACTAAGTCCTCGCTCAGCTCTGGGAGGCAGGTGCTGTTACTGTCCCCATTCACAGACAGAAGCCACCATGGAGGGCCCAGGGCAGGACACAGGGCTGGGACAAGGCCCCAGGTGTCCTGGTCTGCAGTCTCTGGTCTTGCCCCTGAGCCAGGCTGGCTTCAACAAATGCCAGCTGGATGAAAGAATGACAGTGTCCTAAGACTGCTGGGGAGTCCAAACTGGTGGTTTCACTCTAGCATGTCACTTCTTCCCATAAATGACAGTGACACAGCTCATCAGTTCAGGTGACCCCTCAGACACTACTGCACAGACCGAGGGGTGTAGAGGACAATGGTGAGGTGGGGACTCACGATCTGCATGACGGTCTTTCCCCTGACCGTCTGCCTCACCAAGAGTGCAGTCAGGCCATGAAGCTGCTTCGGCCCAACAGAGATGAGGATAGTCAAGTTCGTTAACTATGCAGGGGCAGGAGATGTGGATGGTGCCTCTGGCTGGGGAAACACTGACAAAGGAGCCATGGCTCCAGGACCCTGGGCAGGGTGGTCCTCAGCTCTCACACCCTGCTTCCCACCCATGTTGAACAGGGCAGAGCTGACCTGGAGGGAAGACTGGCTTTGGGGCAGGTGAGGCAGTAGTGCTTATGACCAGGGATGGTTCCCACGAACACCTTCCTCCCTCCCACCCTCCATCATCCATTTTCCATCCATCCGCTCACCTAATCCATCTTCCATCACATCAGTCAGTCCATCCATCGCTCTATCCATCCATCACTCCATCCATCCATCTGTCCTTCTATCCATCCTCTATCCTCCATCATTCAGTCCATCCATCACTCCATCCAGCTGTTCTTCCATTCATCCATTATCTACCATCATCCATCAGTCTAACCATCAGTCCATCCATCCATCCATCACTCCATCCATCCATCTGTCCTTCTATCCACCCTCTATGCTCCATCATTCAGTCCATCCATCACTCCATCCATCTGTTCTCCCATTCATCCATTCATTATCTACCATCATCCATCTGCCATCCTCCATCAGTCTAACCATCAGTGCATCCATTTATCCATCATCCATCCATCCATCTGCCATCATCCATCAGTCTAACCATCAGTCCATCCATCCATCCATCCATCACTCCATCCATCACTCCATCCAATCCATCTGTCCTTCTATCCATCCTCTATCCTCCATCATTCAGTCCATCCATCACTCCATCTAGCTGTTCTTCCATTCATCCATTCATTACCTGCCATCATCCATCAGTCTAACCATCAGTCCATCCATTTATCCATCATCCATCCATCCATCCATCTGCCATCATCCATCAGTCTAACCATCAGTCAGTCCATCCATCCATCCATCCATCCATCCATCCATCCATCCATCCATCCGTCTATTCATCCATCCACCATCATCCATCAGTCCATTCATCTATCTGTTCGTCCATCCCCCGTCCTTCTGTCTGCTGGTGCATCTGATGTCTGTCAGGTTGCCTCTGTGAGGTCAAGTGTTGTGCAAGACGCTGGGGAATGAATAACTCCTGGCCCTGCCTTTGAGGGCTGCACAGTTCGGCAGGAGGATGGCCACCCAGGGGGACCCAGGCCAGCCCTGCAGCAGGGCCACCCAGCAGTACCCTGGTAAGTCCCTGTGCTCCATGGGGCAGGAGAGGTCCAGGTGGGCCGTCCACTGGCAGGGAGCTGGGCCCAGGCACTTGGGAAGCTTGGGAGCCTGAGAAGAAGGTGTCAGGGCCTGGTAAGCTGTGGGGGAAGCAGTGACTGGCCGGAGACCCCAGGAAAGGCACATAGCCCAGAATGGACATGTAGCTCACTCGACGCTGGGTGACGGAGGGGGCTGCGTGGGGGCTGGGCCTGAAGCCAGACCAGCCCTACAGGGCCCAACTCTCTGCAGGTGCACACACTACCGCCAAGGCACGTGGACACACCTGCACCCCCAGGCCCCAGCCATCAACAGCACCATGCCTGCCCCCTGGGGGCCCTCACCCTGGGCTGAAGCCCACCCAAGTCTGCTGGAGGCACTGACCCAGGAGACCTCCTGACCCTGGCCTCACTGCCCGGCTCTGTGCTGAGCCTGCCCTGTGTGGTCTGAGCGGAGCTCACAGTGCCAGGGGCTGGGCCGGCTGTAAGTGGCGGGGCATGGCGGGCTCATCACGCTTGTTGTTTGTTAAAGTTCAAGTTCGTTGGACCAAGCTGAGCATGAGGCTTGGTCTAAAATAAAACCGGAGCTGCGTCAGCGTGTGGGCCGGCTCTGTAGGCTGGAGGCCACTCCACAGCCAGCAAAGTGTGGCTGTGCACCCCAGGGCTGTCCCCACCCAGGCTGGCGAGCTGTCCCCATGAAGTTGAGCTGTGGCCTCTGGTGAACCCGAGAGGCGGAATGGCCGGCTGATCCTGAGGCTGTGTCTGCACCCACATGGCTACGGTGGGCACAGGGCCCACTCCCAGGGACCCGATTCCCACACTGAGTGTCTCCCACGAGCTCCTGGGCTTCAGGCCTGCAGCTCCCCTTCAGCTGGGGTCAGACACCTCAGGCTTGGCTCTCACTTCTTGAGCCAATATCTTGGACATTTCATGAAAATGGAACCGTGCACCATGCCGCCTTTTGTGTCTGCTTCTTTCACTCAGTTTCACCCCTTCCATGCTCACCCACAAGGTGGCATGTCTCAGCGCTTTCTTCCTTTTTATGGCCAAGTAGTGTTCCACTGCATGGGTGCCCATTCTCCAAGAGCTGTGGTACATGGCTGGTCTGAGCTCATCCCAGCCCAGTGTCTCTTGGTGAAGGAGAGAACCAGGGGGTGAGAACAGAGCAGAGGACCCTTCTTACTCCAGGAAATAAACAGCATTTTCCGAGCCGTGTTGAGTGTTGGGCTTTGTGTCCTGTCAGCTAGAAGAGGGTTCCCCAGATGAGGCTGGGGAGGGGTGGGGGCAGGGCCTGCCCACGCTCCTTTTGCTCCCTCGGGGCCTCCAAACACTGAGATCCTAGTTTGAAAGGATCTGCCAAGTCCCCTGAGCGTCCCCTTCTCAGAGTCCGCTGCAGGGGTGTCCCCAACAGCCCCTCCAGAATTTAGGCCTGAGAAGCGGAGGAGGGAAACCTCCCCCCAGGATGCTCATTAGGAAAGAAGCCCCCAGGGCCAGCATGGCAGCCCCCAAAAGATATGTCCTAGCCCCCGGAACCTGTGAATATGACTTTATTTGGAAAAAGTCTTTGCAAATGTAATTATGTTTCTCAACAGGAGATGACCCGGGATTTACGGTGGTTTAAAATCCAATGACAAGTGTTCTCGTAAGAGACAGAAGAGGAGGAGACACACAGCCGGGAGAGGGCATGTGGAGATGAAGTCAGAGACAGGATGCAGCCATAGCCAAGGAATGCTGAGAGCCCCCAGAAGCTAGAAGTGGCAGGAGGCCTCCCCTCCGGAGTCTTGGGAGGGCACAGGGCCCTGCCACACTTGGCTGCAGCCCTGTGAGGCTGCTGTCTGACTCCTGGCTCCCAGGACTGCGGGGGAACACATTCCCCTTGCTTGAAGCCGCTCCGTTTGTAGCCACTTGTGGCAAGCCCAGGCCACTCAAACACTCCCAACAAAGTGAAGAAATAGGCAGCTGGGCCCTCGCCCAGTCCTGCAGAGGCACCCGCCAGCTCTGCAGAGGGGACGCTCGACATTCTGTTGGCAACAGGGACTGTGTGTGCGGGGCCAGGCCTGGTGCAGCCGACGTCAACCCTGCAGCAGGTCACAGAGACCCGTAGGGGGGTCTTCCAGGAGGCATTTTATGGGGCATGTGCCCTGAGCAACTCTCTGGCCAGTCACCTGCCCTAGCTGGATTTTACATTGAGAGGGCAGTGAGAGACCCCACCAGTGTCACAAAACAGTGATCTCAAAGTCGCCCACTCACTTGCAGAGGGGTGTTACCCTTGAACACTCATGACCATCCTGGGCCCAGCACACCCACGGGGCAGTAGCGAGCGGTGATGAGGGGCAGAGACCAGTGGGGATTCAGGCAGTCACTGTCATCTCCCCGGCCTGAGGCCTGGGTAAGGCCAGAGAGCTGAGTCACCCCGCCTGGGGGCTCCTGCAGCCACAGCCAGCAGGCCACACGGAGTCCCTGGGCGCTGACCTCTTCCAAACAGCCTTGCCAGTCCTTTCCCCAGAATTAGCCGACAGTGACCCGGAGGGACCAGGGGATCTGAGGCCACCGCCTCTGTCCCGAGGGGCTGGGCCAAGGATGCATAGTGGAGTGGACCCTGCCTGCCAGGCCTCTTGTGGATTGCATGCTGGGCCTCTGTGCCAGGCTCTGGATGGGGCAAAATCACAGGTGGCACATGGCTCATATGGTATTCTGGGGGTGCGTCCTCCCCTGAGCCAGTGCTAAGGAGGTGGCTCCCACTGTCCCATGCAGTGTCCTGGCCCCTGGTCAGAGTAAAGCTCTGGTCTGGAGGAAGGAGCAGGATGACCTGGGGGTGACCCGTCTGCTGCAGGAAATGCATGGCAGAGGAGGTGGCCGTCACTCTTGCTCTGTCAGTGGTGGAGTCTGTGCTGGTTCCCTGGAGCTCTGCCTGCTCCAGGGGGAGATAAGACCCGCCAGCCAGGGAGCAGAACAGCCCCCGGGGCAGAACCTCCAGGGAACAGCCCCATTCCACACAGAGAAAGCACTGGGTGGGACGGGAGGCACGCACAGACGGTGGGGAGGGCCGAGTGTTGGGGGCAGCCCTGAGTGCTGTCTCAGGGGCACCCCCAGCCTCACCATCAATCACCCCTCCATCAGCCTTGGCTACTGAGACACAGCCTAGAAGAGGTCGTGGGCCAGGAAGCCTCCTGGGCCGCCCCGTCGGCCGCCACAAGCCTGGCACCCAGGCACTTGGCTTGCAGAACTACTCTGCCTCTCGCTCGGGGCCAATGTATGGGTTTACTTTTACCTTATGCAGAGTTCTAACAGGGTGGCTAACTGGATCTGCGGCACACAGGGGATCAGGATCAGGAAATCAGACAAGGAAGAAGGGCCGCAGAGGCAGGCCCATGCACACAGAGGGAGAGGCTGGACGGCAGAGCGTGCACGGCTGACCCCAGGATGCAACAGCACTGAATGCCAGTGCCACAGAGAGCAGGCTGTGCCACACATGGGCCTGGCATGGCTTGGCGCCCAAACACAGCTGGCAGGACAGACTTGGATGACTGGAGACGTTAAATGATGTTCTCCATTTAAAGAAAGTAGAATGAATGAACATTTTAGAACCTTCCATCCCAAATGGGGGCCAGACTCTGCGTCGGGGTGCCCAACAGATCTGCGGGGGAAAGGTGCTGTGACACCGCAGTCTGGGGGGTTTAGGGCACACAGAAAGCTCACTCGCCACGCTCACTCGCCACGCTCACTCATGAGTGGATGAGCAATCACAGGCAGCATCACAGGCTGGCGGCAACTCCGGCGCTCTTATCTACCCAGCTCCTCCCTGCTCAGACTCTGCTGTGGGGAACAGGATGTAATCTGGGCGCTGACCCATGTCCACCCTCTCCTCGTTCAGCTGGGATGAGCCATGATCCAGCAGGCTGGGGTTTCCAGGGAGCGTGTTTCTCTCCCGGGGCGGCCATAGCAGAGGGCCTGGGTGCTTTAACTACAGACGTTCATGTTCCTACAGTCCTGGAGGTGAAGTCCAGATCAAGGTGTGGGCAGGGTGGGTTCCTCTGGGGACTGTGAGGCAGCTTCTGTTCCAGGCATTTCTGTGCCCCTGGTGGTGGCTGGAAAGCCTTGGTGTCCCTGGCTTGGAGGAGCATCACCCCCCTCTGCCTCCATCTTCGCCTGGACTTCCCGCTGCGTGCCTGTCTGCGCCCAAACCTCCCTCTTCTTACAAGGACATGGGCTGGTAGATCAGGGGCTGCCCTACCCTTGTGACCCCATCTTAACCAGTTACATCGCAATGTCCCAATTTCCAAGCAAGGCCTTGCTCTGAGGTAAAGGGGGTTAGGGCTTCAACATAAGAATCTGGGGGAACACGATTCATTCCACAGCCATGAGTTACAGGCATGCTTGTTTCATCTCACACGCCTCCCCCAGGCCAGTGTCCCCAAGGGCAGGGACGGGGCTCGCCCATCTCTGCAAGAAGGAGAACAGAACCAGCAAGTGGGGCGCCTGTGGGCAGGTCAAGGGGATGGCATCTGAGAAACCCAGCAGGCTGGGGCCCCTCCCTCCTGCAGAGTCGGGGTGACGAGGGCCATTCTCATCCTACCACCTCCTCCCTGCCCATGGGAGCCTGGGAGTCTCACGTCCAGCCTGACACAACGATATCCACGGCCGCAGCTTCACGATTAGCTACGGGGGTGAGCTGACTCCATTGAGGCCTTGAAGCACGCCCCATCAGCCCCACCCAGGGCTGCCTCTTTATAGTTTTAATTTTTAACTGTACTGTGGTAAAATCCATATAACATAAAACTTCCAACTGCCCAACATGGTGAAACCCTATCTCTACTAAAAATACAAAAATTAGCCGAGCATGGTGGCGGGTGCCTGTAATGCCCAGCTACTCGGGAGGCTGAGGTAGAGAACTGCTTGAACCCAGGAGGTGGAGGTTGCAGTGAGCTGAGATCACGCCACTGCACTCCAGCCTGGGCGAAAGAGTAAGACTCAAAAAAAAAAACTCAAAAAAGCATAAAACTCAGCACGGTAACCTGTTAGCGCACAATTCAGTGTCACTGAACACACTCACAATGTCCAGAACATTCTCATCTTCCCAAACTGAGCCTGTCCCTATGAACCACTAACTCCCCATCTCCTTCTCCAGCCCCTGGCACTCACCCTCCAACTTTCTGTCTCCATGGACTTTGCTACTCTAGAAGCTTCGTATGAGTGGGATGGTTCAGTGCTGAGCTTGTCTCCCGTGACTGGCTTATTTCACTTGGCATAATATCCTCAAGGCTCCTCTGTAGGAGGCCTTTGCAGCCAGTGTCGGTTTTCCTTCCTGCCTAAGACAGAACAATGCTCCCTGTTCTGGATACACCACATTTGCCTTCCTCCTGCACCCATGATGGACAATTAAGCTGGCCCTTTCACCTGAGAACACCTGTCTGTCAGTCTGGCTGCACCTCTAAGCCTTCCCTACTCATCAGCCTGGCGGGTACAGTAGGAATAGCCACCGGCCCCCCACCAACCGTCCTTGGCTTCACCAAGAAAATGGACAGCTGGCTGTGCTGGCTGGGCAGCTCCCTGGCGTGCCCTCCTGGCCAGTCGCCTCTGCATGTAGCAGGTGGGCTGGCAGGCATGAGCCAGCTAGGACAGGGTGAGTGATGATTAGATGTGTAGGTGACTGCGGGCCTCACCAGAGACCTCTGGGCAGGCAGGGGTGAGACCAGCAGGCACTGACAGATGTGGGGCGTGGAGCCTGGTGTCCAAATTGGCTCTGAGAACCCGGTTTATGGCCTAAGGCAGTGGTTTTCAAGCGGGGGCAATGGTGCCCCCCACAAAGCACATTCAGCCATGTTGGGAGATATTTTCGGTTGTGACCACAACTGGTGTTGCTACTGGCATCTTGTGGGTGGAGACCAAGGAAGCTGCTATACATCCTACAAAGCACAAGACAGTCCCCCACAACAAAGAATTGTTGAGTCCCAGGTGCCATCAGTGCCGGGGCTGACCCTGTCCTAAGGCTGAGGGCAGCCATCTTGGAAGGCACCCTGCAGTTCTCGTGGCAGCTGGCACAGAGCGGGACCCATGCAAGCCAGGGAGCTCCTCACTCAGAAGCTTCTGCACACCCCGTGACAGTGGCTAGAGAGGGTTTACTGCCCAGGATCCACGCTACTCCTCTGTGCATGGGCCACTGAGTGCCCAGTAGTGACTGGGTAAATGCTGAGTGGCTGCTGCACGCCGTGGTTGAGTTACTGCAGGAAAGTTACAAAAACAGACTACATAGTGAGCTGAACGGTGGCCCTCGAAAGATATGTCCATGCCCTTAACCCCTGGCACCTGCCAATGTGACCTTATTTGGAAATAGGGTCTTTGTAGATATAATTAAGTTAAGGATCTTGAGATGAGATCATCCTCGGTTACTGAAGTGGGCCCTGAATCCAGTGACGGGTGCCCTTATGAGGGATGAGAAGAGAGAGGAGGATGAGGCTGTGTGACGACAGAGACACAGGTTGGCACCATGTGGCTACCAGCCAAGGAATACTGAGAGTCCCAGAGCTGGAGGAGGCAAGGAAGGACCCTCCCCTAGAGCCTAGAGGGGGCTCATGGCTTTGCCCACACCTTGATTTTGGAATTCTGGCCTCCAAACTGTGAGAAAATCTGTGTGTGTCGTTTGCAGCGCAGCCCTTGGAGGTGCATGTGGGCTGTGCTCAGCCCTGCTTACGGACATGGCTGCAGCCTCCTGACCCTCACTGGGCAGGGCTCTGGGACTCTCTCCAACACCTCCACTCTAACCAGCAGGCCCTTCCTGGAGCACAAACCCAACAGCCCAGGAAGGTTGGCAAACAACTCAGAAGTCATGTGGGCCTGAGTGGCTACTCCTGGAAGCTGGTTCCTAAAGAAGCGTTTTCACAAGACGACCTGATCATGCAGCTTCCTGCCTGTACCCGGGCGGGGTTTCCAACGAGCCTCCTAACTCCCGGGCACCATAGCCTCAGTTTCCCCACTGCCATGAAGAGAGGCAGGAAATGTTCCCAGGGGATTTCTCCAGTATCTCAAGGGCTGACTCTCCCCCGTCTGGAGATCTCAGCAGGAAGGGGGTTCCCCTGGGATGGCTGATCAATCCCACAAATGAGAACCTGAACGGAGCAAGCAGGCGGGTGGAAGGGCAGGGGCGGCGTGAGCTGGGTGAGGAGGCAGAGCCCTCAACTGGCCTGGTGCGGGGTGGCGGCTGAGCTCCCCAGGGTAAGTGCATGTGCTTTCGATGGAACTGGAACTGCAGTTTGATGGCTGGGCACCTTTTAGATCAGAGGATGCTGTGTTAGAGAAAGGCACGGAGGAACCACACGCAGCCTGCCTTGTGAAATGGGTATTTGGTTTTCCTCTCCTTTACTGACATATGGCTCCTAAAATCTCAGGACCCTCCAGAGTGCTGAGTGTCTTTGTATGCTAGTGAGATGACTGGTGGCTGGGGGTCCCTAGATAGTTTCAGAATGGGGGCTGGTTACCAGGAGAACCAATCCCAAGATTAGAGGGTTGAAATTTTCTGCCCTGCCCTCCGGCCTTCAGGGAGGAGAGAGGGGCTGAAGGTTGAGTCGATCGCAAATGGCCAATGATTTAATCAATCATGTCCGTGTAATTAAATTTCCATAAAAACCCCAAAAGGACAGGGTTTGGAGGAGTTTTTGAACAGATGAACACGTGGAGGTTCCTGGGGGGTGGCATGCCTGGGCAGGGCATGAAAGCTGCACGCCCTCCCCCGTACCTCGCCCCACACATTGCTCCCTTTGTAGCATCCTTTATAAGAAACCGGCAAATGTATTTCCCTCCATTCTGTGAGCTGCTCTAGCAAATTAATCGGACCCGAGAAGGGTATCATGGGAACCTTATTCATAGCTGGTTGGTCAGAGGCACAGGTCACAAACCTGGGGCTTGTTCTTGGCACCTGCAAAGGACGCGGGGCCCGTCTTGTGGGACTGAGCCTCACCCTGTGGGATCAACATGCTCTCCAGGTGAACAGTACAGAGCTGAATTGAATTAGGGGCACCCGCTGGTGTCCGAGGGAACTGATTGCTTGCTTGCTGTGTGTGGGAACCCCGCTCATCTGGCCACTGAGGGCTCTGTGTGGATTGCGTTGAGAGAGTACAGTGGGAAGAAACTGAGTTTACTTTTTCCTATAGCCTCACTGTCCTCCCAAATTTGGCCTCAATGAGAAGCCGTTAGCAGACACGTCCCCATTTCTTCAGGCAACTTTCTAGAAGTCAGGAAATAGCCTATTTGGAAAACCCAACCCTGACCTCCCGCCCTGTGCCTCTCCCTGGGGATGACAGGCCCGGTTCAAATCTCCACTCTCCACACGCAGGAGAGAGTCCTGGGGCCGCAGAACCTCTCCAGCCCCTGGCCTGCCCACTCTGTGCCTCAGTGTCCTCATCTGGAAAATGGGCCAGTCCCAGCAGCTATGGGGAACATAGCTGCTGTGAAGATAAAATGAGCTCCCAAAGGTGGAGCCCCATGCGTGGGACCTTCCAGACCAGCTGTTAGCAATTGTCATTGTTTAGCCTGGAGTTTGGAGGGGGGCAAGGCTACTGTCCCTGTCTGTCCCTGTGAAACCCGGAGCAGCTGCCCATGGGAGAGTGACCCACAGATCTCACTGTGGGCCACGCAGTGTGTATGGTTTACCAGGGCCCAAATCCCTGCCCAGGGAGAGGCACTCAGCAGGGTCAGGAGGGGCCACCCTGCCCTCAGGTCACAGTAGACAGCATCCTGTCCCAACACCCCCTCCCTGGCATGGACCAGCAGATGGACTTGTGACCAGGAGGGGGTGGCCACCTCTGCAGGGACACGGGTCTTCCATCTGGTAGGCGACAAAAGGGGTGGCCCCTGCTGCTGCTGTGACCTGAAACCACAGTCTCACTGTGACGACAGAGGCGAGACCTCAGCCCACCCTCAGGCTTCTGAGGCCACAAAGGAGCAAATGTCACCAGGCTGTCCTGGGCAAGGCACCGGTGTCCCCACCCAGAGGTCCTTCAGGGATTGCATCCTCTGCGCCCACATGAGCACCAAGGACACCGTCGTGGGACCACGTGAGGCTGCGGCCTCTGGGGCTGAGCCGGCTGCTGTGTCTCCTGCTGGGGTGGCGGTGGACCTCGGGAGCTTCTCCCATATGCCTAGCACGGGCACAGGACGGCCTCCTGGAGGAGGACGGGCCGGTGGCAAGAGCCCAGGCCGGGGCAGGCAAGGGCCACTGGGGCCTAGGAGGGGTGGCACTCTGATCCCCGATCACCACCCCGGCCCTGCCGTGGGTGTCTCTTTTTGCCTGAGAATGGATGGAAGTGGCTCCTGCAGTCCCTGGGCTGGCGCTGTCTGAGCTCCTAATCCGGCTGGCCGGAGGCAGCCTCGCATTGCTAATCAGCTTCTTTGTGTGCCAGTCTTGTCCTCCTGACCAGCTCCCAGCTCCTGCCCGTCTGCAGCTCCTGCTCCAGAGGCATTCACGGCCCCTGACTCACTGCAGCCTTCGTTGGCCCTGGGGTTGGGCTCCGGGGAGGTGCTGGCCAAGTAGGGGAGTCAGGGCAGCTCTGGGAGGCCCCGAGCCACTGCACGCTCTCTCTTGGATGGCGCCCACCTCATCGCCCACTGCAGAGCTGAGGGTCCTCACCTTGGACCCTTGGTTTCCTCCCGAGAGCAGCTCAGTGACAGCACCATCTCCCTAAGGCCACTGGGATGGGATAATTCACACACGCCCTCCGTATGGCGCCTGCACACAGTAATTGCTCATTAAACAGCTGGTGTTGTATTTTTTTCTGACACCAAATACATCATTCCAGCATCAAACAATTCTCTAATCCCTGCCAGCTGGGTGTCCTACTGCTCAGTTCAATTCTGACAGTACCTCCCAGAGTCAGTGCAGACCCCGCAGAGGAAGGGCCTAGTCCCACAAGACTGCCCCGGCCTCGGAGGCCAGTCGCCAAGAAGTGGCTCCCCAGATGACCCACACCTCTGCCTGGCTGACTACGAGTCAGAGCTCCCATAACCGTTGCTCAGGTCTGATATTTGCTAGAACCATTCACAGTAGTCAGGAACATGCATCACTTACGGCAACCGGTTTACTATGGAGGCTGCACCTCTGAACAGCCCACAGGGAAGAGAAGCTCGGGGCAAACGGGGGGTGCAGAGCTTCCACACCCCCTTGGGTACCACCAGCTCAGAACCTCACCAGCTTGGTTGTATTTAAAAAATTTATTTAAATTTATTTATTTATTTTTGTACAGATGGGGTCACACTATGCTGCCTAGGCTGGTCTTGAACTCCTGATCTCAAGCAATCCGCCTGCCTCGGCCTCCTAAAGTGCTGGGATCACAGGTGTGAGCCACTGCACCCAGAGTTTTAATGGGGGTTTCAATACATAGGCACAGCTGATTAATCATTGGCTAATGGCAATTGAACTCAACCTCCAGCCCCTCTTCCTGAGCCTTCTGCGCCTCTAGAATCATGTGGTTGGTTTTTCTGGTGACCAGCCTGCCATCCTGAAGCTATCTAGCCTCCGCCTCCCCTAAGTGTCATCTCATTAACATACAGAAGACAGGAAATTCAAGGGGTTTTAAGAGTTCTGTGCCAGGAACTGGGACAGAGACCCAATGCATGCTTTTTTATTATTCCAAGTTGTCAAGTTGTCGTTGAGTCCAGACACGTTGCCTCACTGGGCAGTTTTTCCTCAAGATCGAGACCCTCCCAGCTTCTCTGACCCTCGTGCTACAGCCCAGTCCCATTGAAGCCTCTCCCTGCCAACTGGGCTGGTGTAGACCCCTGATGGGCCTTGGTGGGAGGGCGTCCACTGCCCTGCTGGCCTTGGCAGATGCTGGGCTGCCCCAGTCCCCTCCCTGGGAACGGTCAAGGGGAACAATGCATACACCTCCCTGCTGGCTCTGGGTGTCTCCAGTGTGTCAGGCCCTCGAGGTCCCTCCAGCTGTGGAACCTTCTGGGGGGCATCCTGCCTTGGCCAGCTCTGTGCTTAACAAGCTATGATTAAGATTCTTTGCTTCACCAGGCTCCTTAGACTTCTCCTGAGTCCATCTGTGCACTTCTGTATCAAATCCAACTTTAGCAAGAACCCTCGACCCTGGATATCTGATCAGGCCGCTCACCTCCCACCCCCACCTGGGATGTCTGTTCACCCCAGCCTGCCTGCAGCAAGAATCCTGTTAGGTCGGTTTAGCCAGAATCTCCCTCACCCTTGATGCATCCTCTCAGGAATTTTCCACCCTCTCACTCCACCCTGCTCCTAAGCCTTAAATCCCCACTGGCCCATGCAGTATTAGGAACTGAGTCCTGTCCTGGATTAAGTCTCCTCCCTATTCAATATTCTGCTACTCCCCTACCGCAATAGTCCTGGATGAAAGCTGTATTTATTGTTTAACAACTTTTTTTTTTTTGAGACAGAGTCTTGCTCTGTTGCCCAGGCTGGAGTGCAGCGGCGCAATCTCGGCTCACTGCAACCTCTGCCTCCTGGGTTCAAGCGATTCTCCTGCCTCCACCTTCCGAGTAGCTGGGATTACAGGAGCCTGTCACCACGCCTGGCTAATTTTTGTGTTTTTAGTAGAGATGTGGTTTCACCAAGTTGGCCAGGCTGGTCTCAAACTCCTGACCTCGGGTGATCCACCCGCCTCACCCTCCCAAAATGTAGGGATTACAGGCGTGAGCCACCTATCGCTTTCACTTCAGTTCAGCTCTGGTCACCACACAGCCCAGCACAGAGCAGGTGCCTGTAATCCCAGCTGGACAGCGTGTCTGAGTATCAAACAGCTATTCCTCAGTCTTGAGGAAGGTACAGACCCGATTTGAAAAGAAAAACAACTTCTCTGGGACCCCCATTTGAATAGCTGACGTGAAAGGCTGAGCTCTTACTCTATGTAATTGTCTTCCAAGTGCAAATTAACTCTGCTGAAGGAATCCTTGGTCCCCATAACCATTTAGACACAATCGAGACAGAGAACTTCAACGCTCTTGGCAAGCCCCTGCAAGCCCGAGGCTGAGCTTCATGGCAGCAGAGTGAAGATAAGCTTGTTATCAGCTCACTGAGTTAGAACTAGAACCGGAAACATCCTGTCTCCCTGCCAGCCACACAGAATGCCCTGGAAGGCTGTGGGTGTGGCTGGCATGAGCATCCTGGCCAGGCCTGGTGCAGCCTTCTGGGTAAAGGAGGCGCTGATGTATGTGGCCTGTACTGGACAGATGTGGGAGCCACCGCCCTCTCACTCCACCCTCCTTCCCAAGGATGGCTGGCAGAGGTTGCCAGCGTCCAGGTGGGCTGTGTCCAGACACTGGCCACCCCTGGAGCGGGCGGCTGCTCTCCCCACTCAGTGGCCCCCTGCCTGAAATAGATGCTTCCAGTTTTCTCCTGTGACTTCGATCTTTCTGAAAAGAGCCTCGGACACAGACGTGCACACACAGCCATCTCTAACAATCGACGGATGGCTGGATTTCCCTTCCTCCTGGGACCGCCCTGATCCCAGGTGGGGAGACTCTGCTTCTAGGACCGCCTAGCCCAAGTCCCGTGCCGTCCACCCACCACTTCCCTGCTCTTGACCTCAGCCCACCTCCCGCTTCGCTCCGTTCTCAGGGCAGCACCTAGAGTTTGGTGGGAGGCTGGCCGGCGCCTGTGCCCAGACACGGAGCCCACTCTGTGTCCTTCCCCTTCCAGAGTCCCCAAGGATGAGAACAGAGGCTGTCACTTTCTCCCCTAGGATGCGGGTGTGGTCTATGGGAGAGGCTGCCCTGCACGAGTGCTGAACCCTGGCTGTTGGGATCACGGGTTATTGTGGGTTGAAAAGTGTTACCCCCAAAGCTATGCCCATGTCCTAAACCCCGGAGCCTGCAAGCGTGACCTTCTTTGTAAACAGGGTCTTTGTAGATGTAATCAAGTTAAGATGAGGCCACTGGGGTAGATACTAATCCAGTCATTGGTGTTCTCAAAGAAGAGGACAGTGTGGACACGCATGGTGGGAAGGAGGCCAGGTGAACACTGATGCAGAGATGGGGGCTGCTGCTGCAAGCCAAGGGGTGCTAGGGGTTGCCAGCAGCCACCGGGAGCAGGAAGAAGCTGGAGGAGTAGGCAAGGCTCCTCCCCCAGGGCCTTCTGGGAGAGCATGGCCCTGCTGACTCCCCGACTTCAGACTGCTGGCCCCCAAACTGTCAGGGACCATGCCTCTGTTGTTCTAGCCACAGGGTCTGCGGGACGCTGTGACAGCAGCCCCAGGAAATGGATTCCCAGGCACAGCTGTGCACACGGGGGCGCTCAATGTGAAAGCTCACGCTGACCACAGGGGCCCTGCGACCACGGTCCGACTTAGGTAGGTACTTATCACAGGCTGCAAGCACCGCAGCCCCCAGTGACCTGTGCGGCGGAGCAAAGGATTCCACGCCGACTTAGCCGAAGGCATCCCTTCCAGACATGGACGAGGTGCGGCAGCCTCGTGAGAGTCATTTCAAGTTTCTTCTGCCTCTCTCACCCCAAGCCCACAGTCACACTGCTCCCCCTAGTGAACAGCCCTTAAAAATAAGCTCCCGATGGTCCAGAAAGATGCTCCTCTGTATTTAGGAAATGGAGCTGCCGGCTTCCTCTTTGGTGACAGGACATCGACTAGGATGGCCTCATGACATTTGCGAAGCGAGGTTGCTTCCGCCGTCCTCTCCTTTGGTGCTCGAGGCAGTGTGGCCAGGGGCAGGCAGGGGCCGTTGCTCCCCTCTCAGAAGCTGGGATCAGCTGGGATGTGACCTGAGGTCCCCGGCCAGGGACTGGGGAGCTTGAGTGGGACACCCGGGTCCCAGAGCTCTGTCCCTGGGATGGGACGAATGTATTAGGACCTCGAAGGAATCTTCAGCCCTGTTGGAATTCATGTCTCTTGGAGGTGAGACCTTTTCCACAGACAGTTAACACCGACACAGGAGCTCCAGGAAACAGAGCTGCATTTCAGGCGTGATTCTCACTTCACCTCGATGTTTGGGTTTTCCATCAGGCAAGGGCTTGCGAAAGACACAGCGAAGCTCCGGTTCACTCGCAGCCACCGCCGCTGGGGGGCTTGGTGGGCTCTCTCCTGCTGGGCTCTGTCAGGGCTCTGTCCAGTGCTGGCCGAGACCTCCCCATGCACAGGGCACTGTCCTGTAGCCTCCCTGGCCCCCAAGAACGAGCGCACTGGCTTGGCCGCCACCCCAGAAGCCAGGAAGCCAAGAGCAGCTCAGGCCCACCGGCCCCCGCCAGGCTCCCCTCTTCCTACTCCTGCCTGGGGTTCCTGTATCCCTAGAAAGGGAGGCACCACCAACCCACCCCCCTATGCTCACCCAGCAGCCCAGGTGCTCTGCTGCAGATCCACTCCCAGTAGCACGTCTGGGAGGGGACAGATCCCTGCCACGAATGACCCCAGCCCCCTTACAGCCCTTTCCCCGGTCAGTTAGGCAGAGGAGACCCTCCCAACCTGGAGGGTGGGCAGGAGCACAGCTGGTCTTGGAGCAGACGCCACCCCTCCCCTGCTGGAGCCTGCTGTATGCATACCCCCAGGCAGACTGGGGCAGGGGATGCTTTTTGGTTTTTGGCAAATGCTGCATTCTACACCCTGGACCCTGCTTCTCACTATACCAGAGGCAGGCTGGTATAGTGTGAAGGTATTCTCACTATACCTTCTATTCAAGACCAAAGTCTATCCCACTGCCACTGCCGCTCGGTGAAAATCTCATCTTCTGGATCTGCTGGCGAGGCCTCAGTTCAGGAGGAAAAAGCACGTCCATGGGGTCGGCTCGCATTTGGTCCTGGATTCTCGTGGGTCGGTGGGCTAAGAACTGAGCGATGTTGTTAGCGAAGTTTTCAAGTGAGGGCGAACCCTGGGGAGGGGGACGGTGGTGAAGTGCGTATACCCTGTAGGCTCAGCGCCCAAACCTCCCTTCAGTCCCGGGCCATGGGGCTCTCCCAGGCAGTCAGCGGGTAGATTTCAGGGCAGGACAAATTCCAGGAGGGCCCAGAGGTGGTGGAAATGTGAGTCCAGCCTCAGGGCCTCCATGGGGCCGGTCTGAGAAACATCGAGGCGTGGATGAGTGGTTACGGAGAGGAACTTGTCTAGCCTCATGAGCAGACACGTGCGGACCCAAACAGCCGCCCTGCGGTGGTAAGCACTCTCCGGGAAGGTCCAGGGACACTGAGAAGGCGATGCCCCTAAGGGCTGAAGGGGGAAGGCTGAGGGGCTGGAGTGCTAGCAGACCCCCTCCCACCCCCTCCGAGAGACCTCATCCCTGCACTTCGCTGGGGGGTTCACCGGGGTCTGCATTTTCACATGTGCTCACTCTGCCTGTGTCTGCCACAGCAAATGTTCTTTTTGAGGGCAAAAACAAACACATACAGAAACTTCCCCTGATGTTGCCTACGATGTGGCTCTTTCAGCTTCAAAGACGCGTCTGAGGCTCTTTCCCGAGGCCTTGAGAGGGAGGTCGGAGACCACAGAGCCTCTGCTCTGCGCCCTGCCCGCTGCCCCTCCCCCTCCCTCCCACCACCTCCCCCGTCTCCACCCGGCCAGTCTGACCCTAAGCTGCGTGGACAGGCCGTGGAGCCCTACCTCTTATTTTAAATTTGTGGGCAGAATTCTCAAAACATTCCTACCGCATGCAGAATGTCGCACCTGACTCTCGCCCCAGCATCTGGGCTCTGATGGTGACCGCATGCCTGTTATCTCCCGCCGGCCTCGGCAGCCCCGGGGTGACGCTTGCCATGGCCTGCGTTCCAGGCATGTGGCTGCTTCCTCAGGCTCACTCAGTGGTTTTCTCACTCAAATTCCCAAGGCTCCACTGAGCAGGAGCATGAATAGAGCTTTAATTCCACAACAAGGCGCTAGTTCCGTCTTTGTCCTAACACACTAACATAAATACACTCCATCAGCATGAAGCATAGCCCTATATCTCACTCAGCCCCAGCTGTAGGCCCCACCTGGGGACATGGCATCTCTGCTCGTCCACCTGGCCCCTGGCCTGGAGAGATGTGAAACCCCCACAGGCCTGGACTCTGGGTTCTGTAGCAGGCACAGTCAGGAGTGCTGGCCTGGGACCCAGCCGTATGGCCTTGAGGCCGGAGGGCTGGGGAGCAAGACTCTCTATGCGCCAAGCCTGTGCTGCCAGCTTCCCAGCCCGAGACACGGGGGAGCCCGTGGGGGTCTGGGTTTCCTCCCTCCTGAGGTCTGTACATTTTATTGGAGAGCATGGATGAAACTTAAATGCGATGAATAATTCCAGGCAGTACCCGAGACCACGTTTACCAGTGACAATGCCTGAGGTCAGGGTGATTCCCAGGAGGGCTGCATGGAGGAGGCCTTGACCTCGGCTTCGAAGAATAATATGAACAGGTGAGGTGACATTTGGAAGGGGCAGCTGGCATTTCCCAGGTACAGCCAGGCTGCCTGTGAACAAACGCAGACAGGCGAGCAGACAGGGTGGGCCTCTCCTGGGAGGAGAGAAGCTGAGAGAATGCCCAGGCACCTCCAACCCAGGCCAAGCCTCAGGAGGCTGGGACTCCTGGTGCCCAGCAGGGCCCTGGAACACTCGTGAGCCAAGCTCAGGGAGATTTATAGCTCAATTTAGTTCCTGTATGTCCCATGTCACGGCGAGTCATTTATCGAGTGCTTCAACTTGACAACAACTGAAAAATTAATCCCAACAGCAAGCGATTAACTCTGCAAGGGGATCGGATGCCTCATTTCCCAGGCTCTAATCTCCAGGCTTTCGTCTATGAAGCGATTCGTCACTTTTTACCCAAGATGACACAGGCGAGGCTGATCCTGGGCAAGCCGCGGCCACCATGGGCTGCCTCTGGAGCTCGTCGCTGGGCGTCATTAAACCTGTAGCTCGAGGGTTCTCCGCGGCGCAGAGGGCCAGCGACGGACACAGCCTGGGGCGCAGGGAGTCGCCGTGTCCAGCTGCCTCGGGACGTTTTCCTTACATGTGTGTCTCAGGACGGAGGGTGACTCTGGTGCCCACCTGGCCTCTAAGCTAGACCCAGTTCCAGAAGCCTTTAGCTGTCAGCTCGGGTTCTCCTAATGAGCACACAGACAGGGCAGCTTAAACCACAGACAGGCTGGAGGCTGAGGTCTGAGAGCAACGTATCTCAGCGTTGGCTCCTCCTGAGGCCTCTCTCCTTGGACGGCCGCCTCCCCCGTGTCCTCATGTGGTCATCCCTCAGTGCATGTCTGTGTCCTAATCCCCTCTTAAGGATACAGTGATATCGGATTAAGGCTCCCTCTAATGGCCTCATTTGACTTTAATAATCTCCTTATTTTTTTTTTTTTTTTTGAGACAGAGTCTTCCTCTGTCACTAGGCTGGAGTACAGTGGCGCAATCTCGTCTCACTGCAATCTCAGTCTCCCAGGTTCAAGCAATTCTCCTGCCTCAGCCTCCTGAGTAGCTGGGACTACAGCTGCCCACCACCACGCCAGGCTAATTTTTTTGTAATTTTAGTAGAGACAGGGTTTCACCATGTTGGTCAGGCTGGTCTTGAACTCCTGACCTCAAATGCTTCGCCCACCTCGGCCTCCTAAAGTGCTGGGATTACAGGTGTGAGCCACCTCGCCTGGCCTGATCTTAATCATCTCTTTAAAGACCCTGTCTTCGAATACAGTCACATTCTGAAGTACTGGGGATTGGAACACTAATGCATGGATTTTTGAGGGACACAACTCAGCTGTGACGATCCCCAGTGGCCCCCTGCCATCCTGACTGCCGGTCCCAGCTCCTGTCCTGACAGCTCGGCCACCGGAACACTCAGCCACGTGAGGTGCAGGAGTGCAGTGGGATGCACGTCGATTCAGGGTCAGGAGCCTGGCACCCAGGCCCTTTCACCAAGGGCTGTGCAATCATCAGCAAGACGCTTCTCCTCTCTGGGGGAACACACGGCAGAACCAGACAATGTCAGAGGTTTGCTTCTGCCCTGCCACTTGGGCTTCCAGTGATGATCTGCATGACACAGAGTTGAAGTCAGGATGTGTGATACATCCCTATATTAGTTAACACCCCCTCAGTGAATAAGAGCCCAGTCACATCAGAAGTCACTCCTCATCCAGGTGGGGTTGGGATAAGCTCACTTCTAATGGGTGATTCAGGGGTCCCCGCGTGTGCCGCAGAAGAGGCTACAGGCCTGGTAGACAGGAAGCCAGCAGCAATCTGAATAGAATCATGAAAGAGAACTCGAAATGGCCTGGGGTCGCTGACCAGACTGGCTGCTGGAAGTCCCTGCTGGGGGCGACAGCCTTGCTTTGCCTTCTCCTTTGCAGGCAGCAGATGACAGGAACAGCCTGTGCTGACGGGAGGAACTCCCGAGTCCAGCCCCTGTCCCCAGAAAACACCACATCTGCAACCCTCCCTTCCTGATAAGAAATCACAGGCACCTCCTTGACCCTCCAACCACTTCTAGAACATGCCATTCCCCTCCTAAGAGCCTGGCTTTGATGAGCCCCCAAGGGGGTCCAGTCTCAGATGGCCTCAAAAGTCAATGCGTGCTCAGATGATCACCCACAGCGGAGCTTCAGGGAGCGTTCCAGAGCGGCCTCTTTTCCACCTGTTCTGTCCTCTCAGATAACGGGTTCCCTTGTAATCCTGTATTCTACCATGAGTCAAAACTTGCAAGGACCTACCTGATCATATTTTAATGAAGACTTTATATTTTGGAACATTTTTGGATTTACAGAAAAATTGCACAGAAAGTTCAGAGTTCCCAGATTCCCTCTCCTCCGCACCTCCCCCAGGCTCCTCTGTTAGTAACACCTTGCATGAATCGGCTGTTATTTGTTGCAATTAATGAACCGATACCGACACGTTATAATTAACTAAATCCACAGTCATCAGGGGGTTCCCTCTGGGCGTTGTATATTCATTGGTTGTAACGTATCTATAACGCCCTGTTCCTCCACTCCAGTGCCATACAGAAGAGCGCCACTGCCCAACAATGGCTGTGCCCCGTCTTTCACCCCTCCCTGCCCCCCAATCCCTGGCAACTACTGATTTTTCACTATCTCCAACTTTTGTTTTTTGAGAATGTCATATACAGGCACACCTCACTTCATTGCACTTTACGAACATTGCATTTTTTTTTTTTAAATAAATTGAAGGCCTGCAGCCACCCCGCGTAGAGTCAGCCCATCAGCACCATTTTCCCAACAGCACGTGCTCACTTTGTGTCTCTGTGTCACATGTTGGATAATTCTCACAATATTCCAAACTTTCTGTCTGTTATCATGATCTGTGATCTATACTTTTTGATGCTACTATTGGATTTTTTTGGGGGGTGCCATAAAATACACTCAAATAAGATGGTGAATTTAATCGATAAATATTGTGTGTTCTGACTGCTCCAGCGACCGTCCACTCCTCCATCTCTCTCCCTCTGCGCAGGCCTCCTTATTCCCTGAGACACAACACTATTGAAATGAGGCCAGTTAAGAACGCTACAATGGTCTCAAAGGGTTCAAGCGAAAGGAAGAGTCACCCATCTTTCACTTTAAATCAAAAGCTAGAAACAATTAAGCTTAGTGAGGAAGGCATGTTGAAAGCTGAGACAGGCTGAAAGCTGGGCTTTTTGTGCCAAAGACAGCCAAGTGGTGAATGTAAAGGAAAAGATCTAGAAGGAAATTAAAAGTGCTACCCTGGGCTGGGTGGGGTGGTTCACGCCTGTAGTGTCAGCACTTTGGGAGGCCAAGGTGGGAGGATCACCTGAGCCCTCAAGTTTGAGACCCCATCTATATGAAAAATAACAAATAAATTAGCCAGACGTGGTGGCATGTGCTTGTAGTCCCAGCTACTCCAGAGGCTGAGGCAGTGGATCACTTCAGTGCAGAAGTTTGAGGCTACAGTGAGCTACGAACATGCCACTGCACTCCAGCCTGGGTGACAGAGTGAGACTCTGTTTCAAAACAAAACAAAACAAAACAAAACAAAACAAAACAAAAAAAAAGTGCTACTCCAGTGAACATACAAATTATCAGAAAGTGAAGCATCCTCATTGCTGAAATGGAGAAAGTTTCAGTGGTCTGGATAGAAAATCAAGCCAGTCACAACATTCCCTTAAACCAAAGCCTAATCCATAGCAAGGCCCTAACTCTCTTCAAGTCTATGAAGGCTGAGAGAGGTGAGGAAGCTGCAGAACAAAAGTCTGAAGCTAGCAAGGGTGATTCATGAGGTTGAAGGAAAGACGCCATATCCATAAAATAAAAGTGCAAGGTGAAGCAGCAAGTGCTGATGGAGAAGCTGCAGCAAGATCTCCAGAAGATCTAGCTGAGATCATCGATAAAGGTGGCTACACTGAACAACAGGTTTTCAGTGTAGCCTGTTTAGGTTAGCTTCTTTTGCTTAATGACACAGATTTAAGTCTCCTCCATGTCTTTTATGTCTCAATACCTCATTTCTTTTTTTATGGCTCGATAGCCATTTCTTTTCATTGCTGAGTACTATTCCATTGTCTGAATATATCAGTTTGACCACTCACCTACTGAAGGACATCCAGGCTACATCCAGTTTTTGACAATAAAGCTGCTGTAAGCACTTATGTGCAGCCTGATCATATTTATTTTCTCTCTTTCTCTCTCTCTTTCTTTCTTTCTCTCTCTATCGCTCTTTCCTTTTTTTTTTTTTTTTTTTTTTGTCTTGCTCTGTTGCCCAGGCTGGGTTACCGTGATGCAGGCATAGTTCACTGCAGCCTCAAATTCCTGGGCTCAAGTGATCCTCCTGCCTTAGCCTCCTGACTAGCTGGGACTACATGCGCCCACCGCCATGCCCAGCTAAATTTTTCTTTTTTTTTTTTTTTTTTTGAGACAGGGTCTCGCTCTGTCACCCAGGCTGGAGTGCAGTGGTGTGAAATCAGCTCATTGTAGTCCCAGCCTCCCAGGATCATGCAATTCTCTTGCCTCAGCCTCCTGAGTATCTGGGATTACAGGGATGTGCTACCACGTCCGGCTAATTTTTGTATTTTTAGTAGAGATGGGGTTTCTCCATGCTGACCAGGCTGGTCTCTAACTCCTGGCCTCAAGTGATCCACCCGCCTTGGCCGCCTAAAGTGAGCCATCGCTCCTGGCCTCATTTTTTCTCATTTTTAATTTTTTTTTGGTAGAGATGGGGTCTTGCTGTGTTGCCCAGGCTGGTCTCAAATTCCTGGGCTCAGGTGATCCTCCTGCCCTTGGCCTCCCAAAGTGCTGGGATTATAGGCATGAGTTACCATACCTGGCCGAGCCTGATTATATTTTTATAAAGCCAGGGCCATAAATGTCGTGGCATTGCTGGTGTGACTCAGAAGGACCCAACCACTTCCATATTTCAAGTGCTCACCACATACCAGGCATTGCACTAAAAGCCTCATTCATTCATTCATTCATTCATTCACCTCTTCACTCAATATTTACCAAGTGCCTCCTAGATGCAGGCTCTGTCCTGGGTGCTGGGAATGAAGCTATCAACTGACCTCAGGATCTCATGAATTACAGACAAAAAGCAAGCAAGAAAACAGATGATCACATGTGAGTTCCAGGGCAGGGACTGAACCCAGGCCAGCCCACCCTGAGGCTCTTGCTGCTAACCACCACCTCCTCCTAAGAAGGGACTCACATGGAGGGCGTTCCATATGGAAGCTTCCAGACACATGTTGTGGATGCTCAGCAGTGGGGGAGGAGCCCAGATGGAGTTGGCAGTCCTGGCTCTGAGGCTGGATGTGTGACCCTTGGGAGGCTCATCCCAGAGCTTGTTGTCGGTCTTGCTGCTAAAGGCGGGAGCAGGGAGCAGGGAGCAGGCCGGCAGCACCACGGGGCCAGGGCAAGAGCTGACAGTAGGGCCTGGCGGAGATGTGGGTGGGGGGCCCTCACAGCTGCGTCCCCCAAGATTCCCACAGTCTGGAAGGACAAGCAGAAAGCCCCCTGATCTGGGCTTTCCTGTGCAAAGGCCCAAGTGGTTCCGGAGATCCCCAGTGATCCCGAGGAGGCTGGGCCTGCACGTTTCCAACGGGCAAGTGGCTTTCTTCATGCACACAGCTGCCCAGTGCGTCTGAGCCCACCTGGACTCTGCAGCTGGGCTTTCTGCAGCCACAGCTCCCAGGCGTGCCGAGCCGGGGCTGAGTCACTGCTACTATTTGAACACTTTCCCCTTCAAATGACAGTCTTTGGCAAATATGTTAAATACCAATTGAGAATAAATGCCACCAGGAACTCTGATCATCCCTCATCTGCTGAGCAAGGAAATGCCAGGGGAGAAGGGAGAGGAGGCGAGACCGTGAGGGGGCCCGGGGTCCATGCTCTCTGGCTGTTCCGTGGCAGGGGTCCAGCTGCCCACCAAGGAGGCCTGGGTCTTTCTGGGGATTCTCGGAGAGGTTCTTTCCATCTGGAGGTGTGCGAGGGGCAGCTCCCCCCGGCCCCCCGACTGGAGGCTCATTCACCTGCCCACTGGGGCTTGGGTAGGAGCGTCAGGTCATGGGCTTGTAGGCTTGATGTCACGTGGGGGACACCTGTACCTGCCCTCTGGACAATGCCACGGGGGCTCTCAGCAGGAAGGGAGCAGCTGGCTTCCCCCCGCGTCAGCATTGGGCTCAGCCCATTCAGCGTGCACAACCCAGCCCAGTCATGCCTGCCACTGCCACAGAGCTGGCCTTCAAGACAGTGCCTGGACAGAGCTTCGGAGCTCAGGCTAGAGCCAGCCTGCCAGGGTTCCAAGCCTGGATCTGCCAGCCCTCACTTGGATGGTCTTAGACAAGTGGCATACCCTCTCTTTGCCTCAGTTTCTTCATCTGTAATACAGAGGCAATATCAGTGCTCCCCCCATGGGGATGCTAGCTGGGTCCCTGAGGCCATGTGGGGAGGTAGTCAGTCCAGGGCCTGATGCACCTTGCGCCCCTGAGTTCCACAGAGAGCCAGATTCTACACTGGGCACCGGGTGAGTGAACCGAAAGGGACAAGACTGTGCACCCCTGCGTGGGAGGTGACCAGAAAGACACAATGATGGCCCAGAGTGCAGAGATGAGGCAGCTATAGGAGAGCACAGGAGGGCTCCAGCTTCCTGGAGGACGTGAAAGAAAACAGCAGCACGGCTGCTGCATGGAGAGAAAGTAGCCCCCGTTAGAGTCGGCCGGCAGCTTGTCTGCGCATGGAAGAGAGATGTGCTCAGGGCGACATGCACACACGTGCCTCTTAATAACAATTTCCTCATTTCGGAGACTCTTAATAACAATTTTCTCATTTCCCAGACGCTATTTTTTTTTTCCAAGATGGAGACTCTTTCTGTCATCCAGGCTGGAGTGCAGTGGTGTGACCTCGGCTCACTGCAACCTCTGCCCCCTGGGTTCAAGCTACTCTCCTGCCTCAGCCTCCTGAGTAGCTAGGATTACAGGCACCTGTCACCACACCTGGCTAATTTTTTGTATTTTTAGTAGAGATGGGGTTTCACCATGTTGGCCATGCTGGTCTTGAACTCCTGACCTCAAGTGATCCACCTCCTCAGCCTCTCAAAGTGCTGGCATTACAGGCATGAGCGATCACACCTGGCCCATAGACCCTATTTTTTTTTAGAACACTTTCAGCTTTACCAAAAGAAACCAATGCAGAGAGCGTTCAGAGTTTCCATACACCACGCTTCTTTTTCTTACACAAATAGCAACACAGTTAACACTCTGTCTGCTCCTAGCTTTTTTCACCTCAAATCACTTACTTAGGAGATCATTCTCTAGCAGGACACCCAGAGCTGCCTCAGCTTTCTGAGAGTGGCATGGCACTCCTCACACTGGGTGCTCCATGGCTTACCTGGCCCACGCTCTCCTGGGGACACACCTGGACAAGTGGAGCTGTGGGATCAAGTCCTGGAAGCACACAGGCTGGGCCACAGGGCATCTGCATTGATCATTTTCATAGGAATTAATGAGCTGTCCTCCAAGGAGGACGTGCAATGTAACCTCTCCCCAAAACAGAAGACAGCGCGCCCTGCTCAGTCCACTCCTGCCCAAACGTAGATGATCAGACTCCAAAATAAGAGCCCTCACACAAAACAGCCCTTTCTTCTTCCTGTCCCAGACCACCCACATTCTGAGGGTTGCTTTATTTATGTATTTTATTTATTTTGAGACCGAGTCTCACTCTGTTGACCAGGCTGGGGTGCAGTGGCGTGATCTCGGCTCACTGCAGCCTCCGCCTCCCGGGTTCAAGTGATTCTCCTGCCTCAGCCTCCCAAGTAGCTGGGATTACAGGCACACACCACCACGCCAAGCTAATTTTTGGATTTTTAGTAGAGATGGGGTTTCACCATGTTGACCAGGCTGGTTTCGAACTCCTGACCTCAACTCCTGCCCGCCTCAGCCTCCCAAAGTGCTGGGATTACAGGCGTGAGCCATCGTGTTCGGCTTGGGGTTGCATTTCAAGTGGAGCAGAATGTCCTGGATCCTCTAGACACCCCGGTGAGTAATTCTATATACTAGCAAAAAATGATCACAAACAGAAATTCAAAAATACCTTTACCATATCTTCAAAAAATACAAACTAGGAATAAATATAACAAAAGATTTGCAAGACCTGTACACCAAAAGCACTAAAACGTGGCTGAGAGAAATGGAAGATCTCAATAAAGGGAGAGGTTTTAGATTATGCGGCGGGAGACGCAATCTCTCCCAACTGGTCTATAGACTCAATGTAATTCCTGTCACATCCCCAGTAGGGATTTTAGATAGAAAATGACAAGCTGATTGTAAAATTCACATGGAAATGCAAAATATCTAGAACAAGCAAAACAATTGTAAAAAAGGACAAAGTTGGAGGACTAACTGACCTGATTCCGAGACTTTTTTTGAGACTGGGTCTCGCTCTGTCACCCAGGCCGGAGTGCAGTGGCACGATCTCGGCTCACTGCAACCTCCAACTCCTGGGTTCAAGTGATTCTTCTGCCTCAGCCTCCTGAGTAACTGGGACTACACACATGTGCCACCATGCATGGCTAATTTTTGTATTTTAGTAGAGACAAGGTTTTGCCATGTTACCCAGGCTGGTCTCAAACTCCTGAGCTCAAGTGATCTGCCCAGCTTGGCCTCCCAAAGTGCATCGATTTTATCGATGTTGCCAAAGAACCAACTTTTGGTTGCTCCATTTTCCTTGTTTTTCTATTTTCTATGTCATTGATTACTGTGATCTTAATTACTTCTACTGCTTTCTTGTTGTTGTTGTTGTTGCTGAGACAGGGTCTTACTCTGTTGCCCAGACTGGAGTAACATGGTGCAGTCATAGCTCACTGCAGCTTTGAACTTCTGGGCTCAAGTGATGTTCCCACTTCAGCCTTCAGAGCAGCCAGGACTGCAGATGTGCACCGTCACACCCAGCTAGTTTTTTAGCTTTTTGTAGAGATGGCAGGGGGTGGGGGGGTCTCACTATGTTGCCCAGGCTGGTCTTGAACTCCTGGCCTCAGGTGATCCTCCCACCTTGGTCGCCCAAAGTGTTGGGATTATAGGTGTGAGCCACCACACTCGGCCTTACTTTGGTTTTAATTTGCTCTTTTCTTTTTAGCTTCTAAAGGTAGAAGCTGAAGCAGTGATCTGAGGCCTTTCTTCTTTCTAGTATAGACATTTTGTACTAGAAATGTTCCCTTACAGACACTTTAGAGGCATTCCACACATTTTGATATGTTGTACCTTCATTTTCATTTGGTTCCAATATTTTCTAATTTCCCATTTGATTTCTACTTTGATTCTGGTGTTATTTAAAATAATACTATTTACTTTCCTAATATCTGGGGGATTTTCTAGAGATCTTTCTCTTACTGGTTTCTAATATGATTCCATTTCGGTTAGAGCACACATCTGTATGACTTGAATAGTTGTGAATTTATTGAGACTTGTTTTATGGACTAAAATATGGTTTATCTTAATAACCATTCCAAGTGCACTTGAAAACAAAGCATAGAGGATTCTTCCCACAACTGTCAGTTAAGTCAAGCTGGTTGATGGGTTTGTTCATGGTTTCCTATATCCCGGCTGACTTTCTGTATAATTCCATCAGTTACAGAAGGAGAAGTGATTATACTTGTAGTTTTATCTATTTTTTTCTTGCAGGTCTATTTTTTGCTTCATGTATATTGAGGCTCTGTTATTAGGTACGTAAATGTTTAGTGTTTTTAATGCCCTTCCACAGAACTGACCCTTTTACCATAATGAAATAACCTACTTTAATACTGTTGACATTCTTTGTTCTAAAATCTATTTTGATACTAATATCGTCATCCCAGTTTTCTTTGGATTAGTGTTAATGTGGTATATGTCTTTCCACCTTCTTACTTTTAACACTTTTGTGTCTTTATAATTAAAGCGAGTGCTCCTTGGAGGTGAGCATTTATTCAACTTGAAAAATCTGCCCTTAAAATAAAGGTGTTTATATCATCTGCATTTAATGTGTGATTATTGATAGGAAGTTTAACTCTGTCCTCTTTCCATTTTGCTTTTCGTTTGTCACATGTATATTTTGCCCACCCCCGCCAATTCTCTCATTTTCTGCCTTCTTTTGGGTTGACAATTTGTTTATTTGTTTTGAGACAGAGTCTCGCTCTGTCACCGGGTGGAGTGCAGTGGCGTGATCTCGGCTCACTGCAACCTCCACCATCCAGGTTCAAGCGATTCTCCTGCCTCAGCCTCCTGAGTAGCTGGGATTACAGGCACCCACCACCACGCCCGGCTAATTTTTGTATTTTTAGTACAGACGGGGTTTCACCATGTTGGCCAGGATGGTCTCGATCTCTTGACCTTGGCCCGCCTTGGCCTCCCAAAGTGCTGGGATTACAGGTGTGAGCCACCATGCCTGGCCGGGTTGATAATTTTTTAAGATTCCATTTTATTTCCTCTGTCACCTTATCAGCTATTATTCTTTGTTTTGTTATTTCAGTAGTTGCTTTAGAATTTATATTTATAGCAGACACCCTTAACTTATCACTGCTTATAATCAAGTGATGTTCTACCACTTCGTGTACAGTACAAGAACTTACAACACTTCCATTCTTCCCCTCCTAGACTTTGTGCCATTGTTATCCCACCTACCATCTTTCCATGTCATAATCCCCAAGCTACATTTATTCTTCTGTTTAAAGACAGTTATCTTTTGAAAGAATTAAACAAAACAAATTTTACATATATAGCCATGCAGCTAAGTCTTTCGTTCCTTGGTGTATTTCCATCTATGGTCACTTTTTTTTTTTTTGAGACGGAGTTTTGCTCTTGTTGCCCAGGCTGGAGTGCAATGGCGTGATCTTGGTTCACCGCAACCTCCGCCTCCTGGATTCAAGCAATTCTCCTGCCTCAGCCTTCTGAGTAGTTGGGATTATAGGCGCATGCCACCACACCTGGCTAATTTTGTATTTTTAGTAGAGATGGGGTTTCTCTATGTTGGCCAGGCTGGTCTTGAACTCCCAACCTCAGGCACTTTCTTTTTATCTGAAAGACAACCTTTCACATTCTTTATAGTGTACCTGCTGGTGATGAATGATTAAACCTTTTGTATTTTTCAGAAGTATTTTACCTTTGTTGAAATAATTCTGTTTGAATAATTCTGTTTGAATTCTGTTGAAATAACTCTGTTGAATAATTCTGTTTTTTCTTCTCTTTCAATACTGTAAAGGTATTTGTCCATGATCTTCTCACTGGCATTGCTTCTGACACTATGCCTGCTGTCATCTTTCTCTTTCTTCTTCATGTGTCACGTGTCCTTTTATCCCCATGTGGCTGCTTTTAACATATTTGTCCTTATCTCTAATTTGGAGCAATTTGAATCCTATGTGCCTGGGTGTGTTTTTGTTTGTTTTTCTCTCATGTGTCTTGTGCTTGGAGTCTATTGAGCTGCTTGGGTCTGTGAGTTCATTGTTTACTTCAAATTTGGAAAAAGTTCCATCATTATTTCTTCAAATATTTTTCTTTTTTTCTTTTTTTTTTTTTTTTTTGAGATGGTGTCTCACCCTGTTGCCCAGGCTGGAGTGCAGTGGTGCAATCTCAGCTCAATGCAACCTCTGCCTCCCCGGTTCAAGAGATTCTCCTGACTCAGTCTCCCAAATAGCTGGGATTACAGGCACCCGCCACCATGCCCAGCCAACTTTTCATATTTTTAGTAGAGATGGGGTTTCACCATGTTGGCCAGGCTGGTCTCGAACTCCTGACCTCAACTGATCTGCCCGCCTCAGCCTCCCAAAGTGCTGGAATTACAGGCATAAGCCACCGCACCCAGCCTTCAAATATTTTTTCTGCCCTCCCCCTACAATCGCCTCCTCTTCAGGAACTCTACTTACATGTATATTAGGCTGCTGGAAGCTGTCTTGCAGCTCACTGACTGATGTTCTTTTAAAAAGAATTCTTTTTTTTTCTCTGTGTTTCACTCAGGATAGTTTCTATTGAGACTGCTCTGAGTTCACTATTCCTTTTTAACATTTAATCTACCCTCGATCTCATCCTGTGTATATGTCATCTCAGACATTGTGGTTTTCATCACTGGAAGTTTGATTTGGGTTAAAATGTAAAGAACTGCTTTATGTTAAAATACACACAACAAAATTTATCATATTAACCATTTAAAAATGTACATTCCAGTGGGCTTTCAAAATATCTTCTGTGTCTATATTTAACTTTTTGGACATATGGAATACAGTTTTAATGATTCTTTTAATATCCTTGTCTGCTAACTCTAACATCTGTGTTAATCCCCAGTCAATTTTGATAATGGATTTTTCTCTTCCTTATGGGCTGTATTTTCCTGCTTCTTTGCAAGACTGGGAATTTCTGAATGGATGCCAGACATCATGAATTGTACTTGTTGGGGGTGCTGGGTAGTTCTGTATTCTGGTCTTGAGCTTTGTTCTGGGTGTAGTTAAGTCACCTGGAAGCAGTTTGATCCATCCATCTATCCATCCATCCAACCATCCATCCATCCACCCACCCATCCATCCATTTATTTATTTTTGAGATGGAGTCTTGCTCTGCTGCCAAGGCTGGAGTGCAGTGGTGCGATCTCGGCTCACCGCAACCTCCGCCCCCCGGGTTCAAGCAATTCTTCCTGCCTCAGCCTCCCGAATAGCTGGGATTACAGGCACCCGCCACCACGCCCGGCTAATTTTTGTATGTTTTTGTAGTACAGATGGGGTTTCACCATGTTTGCCAGGTTGGTCTCGAACTACTGACCTTGATCCACCCACCTCGGCCTCCCAAAGTGCTGGGATTACAGGTGTGAGCCACCATGCCTGGCCTCAATGTCTTCAATGTGGATGTTCTTCCAGTCTCTGCCTGAGTTCCCTCTCCCTGCCCCACAGCCTGGAAACGCTCAGTGCAAGAAGCTAGGGCAAGTATCGGGCTCATCCCATCTGTTTCTCATGCTTTAGTGATCACGATTATTTATTACCTGGTGTCTGGTTGTAAAACCTATTGCTTTATATATTTTATCTTTTCTTTTGGTTGTTTCATGAGGAAAGGTAAATCCAATCTCTGTTTCTCCATCTTGGCCACAAGTAGAAGTTGAAGCAGAAACAGGCATTATTATTATTTTTTTAATTTTCAAGTTTCTATTCTAATGGAAAATTGCAAACATAAAGCAATGTAAAGAGGAATACTGTATTAGTCTGTTTTCACGCTGCTGATAAAGACATACCCAAGACTGGGTAATTTATATAGAAAAAAAGGTTTAATGGACTCACAGTTCCTCGTGGCTGGGGAGGCCTCACAATCATGGCAGAAGGGAAAGGGCATGTTCTACATGGCGGCAGGCAAGACAGAATGGGAGCCAAGCGAAAGGGGTTTCCCCTTATAAAATCATCAGATCTCATGAGACTTGTTCACTACCACGAGCACAATATGGGGGAGAATGCCCCCATGATTCAGTTATCTCCCACCAGGTCCCTCCCACAACACATGGGAATTATGGGAGCTACAATTCAAGATGAGATTTGGGTGGGGACACAGCCAAGCCATATCAAATACCATGATGAGCTCCAAGGTCTACCCCAAATCTTCTGCCATTGTCCATTGTCCATCTCAGCATTATTTTTAATAAGACAAAAACCACACTTCCCTGACTTTACATCACCTCGCTTCTCAAGGATGCTGTTAAGAGTTAACCCCAAATGGGAGTGGAAAAGTGGCGCTGCACCCTCCCAGGACAGGGATACTCCCCTCATCAAATCCAGGGCTGGGACCACAGTCCCCAGTCCCCAGGCTCACTTGCAGAAGCATGGCTCCCACCGTCTGAACCCCAACATGGATGCCAAGACTTTCTACTCTGAGTCCTTCTGAAGTTTGCAGTCACAATTGACAAGACATAGGTGACTACTGATCCTGAAAAGGAAGAAATTATGGTGTTTCTAAGAGTGAAATTTACCCCACCCTGCCCTTCCCCTCCCGTGTTTGATGGCGAGTGTGCCCCGAGCAGCTATCCTGCCTTGCACAGATACTACCAGAGCAGACAAGGGTGGTTAACAAGTAATTCATTTAGTCTCCAACATAACCACTTAGCAATCCATATCCTCTCTATTTCCTGTTCAGAGACCTTTGGATGTGCCAATCTGAATAATTGATTGGAGCAGAAAAGCCTCAGGCCTTTGAAGTCCCTCATTAATTACCTGGACAGGAAGAAGGAAGAATCTCTACTCAGCCACAAAGCGGCTAAACACGATCAAAGAAACTTTGATGGTCCCCAGCTTTGATGGTCCCCTCCGTTAGCCAGAGGCACCATTTCCCCTCGCGGCTGGAGGAATGCTTCTGGAACCCTCTGAGCTGCTGCTGAATGCCACCACCATTGTTATCGGGTGGTGCCACCATCTACTCTGAGTCAAACACACCTGGCTATGATCGATGGAGAGGTGTCTGCAGAGCCTCTGTTATGAAGCTGTGATCGGCTAAATTGTGTCCCTCTTAACTCCTATGCTGAAGTCCTAACCTCCGGTACTCCAGGATGTGACTCTATACGGAGACAGGGCCTGTAGAAAGGTAATTAAGTTAAAAGGACATCATGAGGATGAGCCTTAATCCCGTCTGACTGGTGTCATTATAAGAGCTGGAGATAAGGCTGGGCGTGGTGGCTCATGCCTATAATCCCAGCACTTTGGGAAGGCGAAGTGGGTGGATCATGACGTCAGGAGTTGGAGACCAGTCTGGCCAAAATGGTGAAACCCTGTCTCTACTAAAAATACAAAAATTAGCCGGGTGTGGTGGTGGGTGCCTATAATCCCAGATACTCGAGAGGCTGAGGCAGGAGAATTGCTTGAACCCAGGAGGCGGAGGTTGCAGTGAGCCAAGGTCACGCTACTGCACTCCAGCCTGGGTGACAGAGCAAGACTCTGTCTCACAACAGAAAAAAAAAAAAGAACTGGAGATGAGGACACAGACACACATAGACACATAGATGGACGACGATGGGAGGACCCAGGGAGAAGGCAGCGCCTACAAGCCGCGGAAGGAGGACCCAGACCCTGAGACACCTTGATCTTGGACTTTTGTACTCCAGAACTGTGACAGTCAACATGTACTGTCCCAGCCACCCTGTCTGTGGTGCTTTGCTGGGGCAGCCCCAGCTAAGACAGACCACACCCTGGAATAGCTGCAGGGCTGGGAGGGAAGCTGCAGACACTCCTATTTGTCCAACCCAAACATGTCAAATGGACTGAGCTATTCAAACCAAAACTCAGCGAGGAGATGGGCAACAAAAGAGTTAATGGGGAGACTGGAAGTGAAATGGGTCTGGGCCATCAACTGATGGCCAGTACTGGAGGCCAGGTGCAAAACGGCGGTGAGGCCAGTGGTGGGGTGGTGGAGTCTGGCTCCGATCCTGCCTGCAATGGATCCCGTGAAGGGGTTAGGGCAAAGCTTCCAACAGGGATAACCTAGAAAGCAGGCCCTCAGGCAGCTGTAGCTGCTGCCTCTTCCGTGAGACTTAACAGCTGGGGAGGCTGGAGCCAGGGATCCTTCGAGGGGTGGTGCCGTCTCCAGCATCAGGAAGAATTTTCACTTCCTCTTTGAAACCGCCCTGAAAGTGAGCTTAGGGACAGAGCTCAGGCAAGCCAGTGCCTCACTGGGTGGGTGAGGCCTCCTTCCCTCTCTCACAGCTCCCTGAAAGCTCCTTGCAAATAACTTCTCTGCTTAATACCTCGGAAAAGCATTAAAAGCGAGTACGAAGAACTCATTTAATGGATTCTTGGAGGCGGGTGCAATCCTCGGAGCTCCGTGAAGCTGGGGAACTTATTCTTGGTGGAGCCTCCAGCTGGAGAGAAACTGTTTGAATTTCCCCAAAGCCAATTTGAGTTGTTGTTCCTCCTGGGAGGATGCATCTCCCAGCACCTCCCCTCTCCCATGTGGGCAGCAGATTCCTGCCCCCCCGCCCACTTCCTCATGGCCGGCTGGGAGCTGTTCTTTTCAGCAAAGCCAGGAGTAGCAGGCAGGGGGTCCCAGGCCAGGCATGGTCCATCTGGGAGGAGCCGGGTTCTGGGAGCAATTCTGCAAGATAAACCACCCTCTGGAGGGTGTGGCTCCAAGACTTTGATTCTTTGAGCCACCATGGCTAGACAGCCCCCTCCTTCCTTTCTGACAGAGAACTTGAGTCCTTGGCACTGCAACCCAGCTGTTTATAGATGGCTGAGAAGCCTGCCTGTGTCCAGCAAGAGTGCAGCTGTGTGGCCAGTGGACTCAGCATCCACGTCTGAGCGACTGCTTACGTTCTCTGAAGATGTTCGAGGCTGCCCATGTGCCCTTTCCCCGTTTTCAGGCATGCAGCATGCAGGCCCCACTCCCGCTGCTGGACTTACAGTGAACGGAGCCAGGAAAGTGAGTCTGCCCTGGCTTGCCCTGGATTCTGCAGGAAGGCCCCACCTGAACCACCTCAGTCCCACGGAGAGGGGGATCCTCTGTCCTCTCAGCGCCAATCGGACTGAGGACAGTTCCAAACCCCCGGGCTATCCCGAGTGCATAGTAACCCCAGGGGAGGCTGGTGGCTAAGCCATGCCGCTGGGGTCCTGGGGAGTAGGCTCGGGAGTGCCGGGGGTGATCCTGCTCATGCCCCTGGTGGACGCATCTTGCCCCGGTTTCCAGCTGCAGTGGAGCGGGGAGCTCTGGGGCTGGCAGAGTGAGCAGGACCTGGGTCCCGAGGGAGAAGGTGGCTCCTAGGCTGCTGTGCTGGGCAGAGGGTGGACGGCGGGGTTGACCCAGGACGAGGCCCCAGGAAGAGAGGCATGGGTGGCGCTGCCGGCCGCTTCCTCATCTTACCTCTGCTGGTGCTGCAAACCTTTCCTTTCTGTGGCCCCTCCCCACGTGGAGGATACCGAGGAGGCTAGGACAGCCCTTGGGCTCAGGAGTGCCCAGTGACCCAGTCTTGGCCAATCAGGGGTTCCCGTTTCCCAGGCCACAGTGATTGGTTGAGGGGTGGTCATCCAGGCCAATCAGAATCCTGCCTGGGTTTTTCCTCTACATCTACTGGGGAAGATGCTCTCCTGTCCCTGGGGGGCTGTGATGCTGGCAGATGTGTGAGCAGGGAGGGGGTTCCTCAGCCCGGGAAAAGGCTGAGGCTGGCACGGAGAAGAAGCAAGGGCAGGAGGTCAGTACGAGGAGACCGGGACAACGGTACAGAGCGAGACAGAGACACTCACCGAGATAGAGACATAGAGACATACAGAGAGAGAGAGAGAAGGGAGTGCGAGGCAGAGACAGGCCCCCAGCACCATTGCGCACTCCTGCCTCCAGCTGTTGAGTCCCCCCTGCACATTATTCACCTATGAAACTTGAGCTGCTCGGTTGGGCCTCATAAGCTGCTACCTGACTGTTTTTTGACCTATAAAAATGGCAGCTTCACAAGGCTTGACTGAATGACAAGAGGGAACTTCTATGGCTTGCCGCCGAGAGTCCTGGAGAAAGCAGGTTTGGCCGGCGGCCACGCTGACCCGCAGGTGCCCTGCCCCTTTGAAGCCCTTCCCTCTTTTAGATCTACCGGGTTTACAAGGGGCCCAGGTCGCTCCTGTTCTTGATGATTAATTTTCTAAAAATGGTATTTCTAATTCCTGATGGTAGAACTTCAGGCCCCAGCGCCTCCCTAGGGTGCACGCTTGGGTGCCCCTGACCCAGGATGGATACTGTCTGGCTTTCTTTAGGAGCTGTGGTCAAAGGTACCCCTGCTTGCTGCAGGACCAGGACCGGGGTCCCACTGCTAGGCTCCCCAGGGAGGCCTTGCCCTGAAAGGGGCCCTGGGCAGCCTGCCCCATGAACTCCTCCTTTGGATAGGGCTAGCTCCTCACCTGCTCTGCTGCAGGCCTGGGGCTGCCTCCACAGCTGCAGCCTCCAGTGGTGTGTGTGGGCTGCAGCTTCAGACAGGGTCACCCTCCAGGTTCACTGCAGCCCAGCTGGCTCCATAAGAGGGAGCACCAAGGGGCTGGAAGATGTGGGTGTACCTGAGTGGGGAGTGGAGAGTGGGGTGCCGTAGGCCAAGACCCTCTGGGAATCAGTGCCCACTCACACCCGGGGTCCACGCCCACCAGGGCCTCACACTGAGCTCCTTGTGGAACTATGAGTGCAGTTCCGGTGACATACACTGCTTGTCACCCAACTGGAAATATGGGTGGGGCTCTGAGAGTGGACAGGTTTCATAAATCTTGTACTTATCTCATGCGTAACATAACCATGCTGCATCTTGTGGGTCAAAGCACTCCTGTGTGGCGGTGTTCGTGGGTGTTAGCATTTCTTCCTTCTGAAGCAATCCAGGAGGCTCAGAAAACCACAGCGGCTGGGTCCCAGAGGTGGATTCTAGGGAATGACTCTCCCTGGCTTCCCCCAAGGCCTCCCTGACCCTGTCCAGCCTCTCTCCCACTCCCTGGAGGTCAGGACTGTCCACTCTGGGGTCAAGGCTGGGCTCCGCGTCTGCACCCGTGTTTGTGACTCTCCATTGCCCTGCAGAAGATGGCATTTAATCCTCCCAGCTGCAGGCCAAGGACAGTGTTGTGGGCATGAAGTAAGCATTAGATACCTTGTGGGTATTCACCTTAGAGGCTGAGTGACTTCCAGTGATCCACAGCCCAAAAATGGAAGGGCAGAGAATCAATGCCAGGCTCTTGGCTAGGCCACTGGGCCCAGCCAGGCCTTCTGCAGAAAAAGGGCATGGTAGCAGGTCCTGGATACTTGGATACCATCGTGTTACTTTTTCTTTGAAATAAAATGTTCATTTTCTAATATAAAAGTCTAGATACTACCCCCCCACCACTAGCTGGCTGAGCCAAGTGGCCCCCTGACTCCACAGGCTAATATAGTGGCCTTGGGTCTAGGGAGGGAGGTGAGCTGAGCCTAGCAAATTCTGTCCTTGGGGCAGAACCAGGGGATCCGGGTGTCTGTGCAGAGAGCTCACTTGGAGGCCCCTAAAGGCAAGGGCTGAGGTCGACACTAGAGGAGTCAGCAAAGGAGGGTGGTGCGTGCAGGGAGAAGTGATGAGCCCTGAGGAGAGGGAGGGGTGCGGCAGCAGGGGCCCCAAGGAGGAGTGGAGGTGAGGGGAGAGGGAACCGGAGAGCGAGAGAGGAGGAGGAGGGGGAGAGCTGGGTGCTGTGGGCTGAATGTCTGTGTCTCTGCAACATTCCTGGGTTGGACCCTAACCTCCAATGGCACGGTGTTGGGGGTGAGGCCTCTGGGAGGAGACTGAGCCCTTGTGATGGGATTAGTACCCTTACAAAAGGGACCCCAGAGAGCTCGCTTCCACTTTCTCCCTCTGCCACGTGAGCATGGCGTAAGAAGGCAGCCATCTCCACACCAGGGACAGGCCCTCACCAGAACCCAGCCCTGCCGGCATCCTGCTCTCAGGCTTCAGCCTCCAGAACTGGGAGAAAATCAACCTCTGTTGGTTTTTGAGACGGAGTCTCACTCTGTCGCCCAGGCTGGAGTGCAGTGGCGCCATCTCGGCTCACTGCAACCTCCGCCTCCTGGGTTCAAGGCATTCTCCTGCCTCAGCCTCCTGAGTAGCTGGGATTACAGGTCCCCACCACCACACCCGGCTAATTTCTGCATTTTTAGTAGAGATGGGGTTTTGCCATGTTGGCCAGGCTGGTCTCAAACTTCTGACCTCAACTGATCCTCCTGTCTCGGCCTCCCAAAGTGCTCGAATTACAGCCGTGAGCCACCATGCCTGGTCACCGCTGCTGTTTTGAAGCCCCTCCGTCTAGGGTATTTTGCCCTAGTGGGTTTAGCTGACTCAGACAGAAGGGAAGGGAAGGAAACTAAGGGAGGAGAGAGAAGAGAGAAACAAGGAGAGAAAGCCCCTCTGTTCCCCACAACGTTCCAGTTCTGGCTTCACAGAAGAAGATACAGGGATGGTTGGTAAGAATAAGAAAAGATGCCCAACATCAGGGGTCTCCAGGGAAATGTGAGCTAAAGTCACAATGAGAGGCCACCTCACACTGTTCCAAATGAAAAAGATGGCACACGCCAAGTGCCGGTGAGGCCCAGGAGAGGCTGACCCGCCACACGTGGCTGGCAGGGACGTGAGATGGTGCAGCTGCTTTAGAAGACCGCTTGGCCATCTCTTAAAGTTACACATCCATCTACCACGTGACCCAGCCTTTCCTCTTCTGAGTATCCAAGAGAAATGAAGGCACCTAACTACCCCAAGTCTAGTGCATGGACATTCACAGCGACTTTGTGTGGTAGGTCGGAGTGGATGCAACCAAACGCCCATCGACCGTGACTGGTCACCAAATTATGGGCCATTGACACGATGATGGCCCATCACTCGGCAATGCGAAGGAACAGGCTGCCAGAACACACACGCCTCAGAAGAATCACGCTGCCTGCGAGGAACCAACCCAAAAAATAGCATCAGTTGCGTGACTCCATTTTATGTGATGTTCTAGAGGGTGCAGGCTGCTGTGATGTGACGGAGCTGGGTGGTCACTGCAGCGGTGGGGGTGAGGCAGGGCTGTGATGTGACAAAGCTGGGCAGTCACTGCAGCGGTGGTGGCAGGGCAGGGCTGTGATGTGATGGAGCTGGGTGGTCACTGCAGCGGTGGGGGGGGGGGCGGGGCGGGAGCAAGCCGGCTGGTGGATGGACTTGTCACCTTGACCTTGGCAATGGTTTCCCAAGAATACACACGTGCGAAAACTTATAGAATTGCACACTTTAAATATGTGAACTTGACTGGACGTTGATTATGCCCCAGTAAAGTTTTTAAAAAGTATATCATGTATTACTGATACCACAGGAGAGGCTGCCCCATGCGTCTGTGTGTGTGTGGGGGGGCGGGGCGTGGCATTTGATATAAAGAAAATAGGAGTTACTGGGACCAAGACATGAAGATGACCCCAGTGGCCCCTCCTACATTGACCAGATCAAGCTTCAGGTTCTGGGAGAGAGCTGGAGTCCACGTCCCACGCAAGCCCCTGGCTGCCCCTGAGGGTGAGGAGGGGAAATGGGGCGCCAGCCGATGCCCCAAGCCCCCAACCCCACACCTCACTTCAGCAAACGGCCACTTTTATGTTCTGACTAGAGTATGCAAAGTACTTCTCACACTGAAGACTTCAGGGCACACTTACCACCCTGGTGACAGCAGAGCCTGCTGGGGACCCTGAAAGGCCTGGGCTGATGATGTGGCCTTGGGCTCCACATCCTCCTCCAGGGGCGGATGACGCTACGCCAGTTTCTCTCCAGCCGCCAAGACCCATGCTCCTGGCCCCCAGCCCCAGTCCTTCTCCAAACATGGACACTTCTCAGGAAGTCTGGTCTCCTCCTGCCAGCGCCAAGGGGCGGCCAAGCCCCCAGCATGGTGCTGATGGAGAACTCGGCCAGTTCCTCTTGTCTATGACCACAGGGCTCACAGCACTCATGGCGGCCCCCGCCCAATCTCTCTTAGGCCCTGCGTCAGTTTACCCTGCTGATCAATCTCCAGGTGAGCGAGCTCAGACTGCGGAGGTGTGGCCCAAAGCCAGCCCGTGCTTGTTTGGGGCCTTTCTTCTGAGCTTCCCCACACTCCCCACAGCCTGCTGGGAACTCATACACAGGGCACTAAATTCCCCACCTCCCTCACTGGGAGAGGCAACATCAGGGTAGGGGGCGCGGGTCTTTGGAGGCAGGAGAACAGGCTGGCTTGATGCCTGCTTCTGCTCCATCCCAGCACTACAACTGCGACTGATCACCTAATGTCTCCCATTCATTCATTCAGTCATTCTTTCACTCATTCATCTGACTCTGGGCCATGGCTCCTCCCATTTTCACACATTTGCACTTTGCCAGAGGACTTCTAGTGAGTGTCCCTTTGCCCATGAGGGTGGCGTGCCCTGAAGGGTCCCCTCCCCTGCTCTGACTCCACATGCAGTCCTGGCTGCACCATGGAGCAGGAAGAGAAGGAGGGGCTGGCTCTGATGGGATCCACCCTGTGCACTGGGGACCACACCGTTCTGCAGCATGGAGCACAGACCAGGGGTCTCAGTCTATGAACTGGGGGATTAGGTCACATATTTGCTGTAGCGCCAGGATACCCAGGACATGGAAGCCCCTCTGAAACCATTATGGTTGGCAGCCTTACGAAACTCTGACCCCAAACCTCGCTGCCCGGCAAGTTTTCTTTGCTTTCCTTTCCCATCCTCTTTATTTTGCCCTGATACCCGGAGGCTGAGTAGAGAGGCCCCGCTATGAGTCCCATCTGTCCTGCAGGCCCTGCCCAGCCATCCCCATCCCCACACTCACACACAGGAAGACACACAAAGGGCACATTTCTGTTTCAAAGCCTTCATTGCAGCTGATCCTCTGCAGTGCATTCAAGCCGGGCCCTCCTTGCTCCCTGCTCCGGGTGGGGACAAGGACAGCACACTGAGTGGGAAGGACACTGGGGTCCAGGCCAAGCCGCCCAGGCAGGCAGCAGAGGAATGGTCGCCCAACGGTGACTGTCAAAGTACAAAGGCCAGCCTAGCACGGTAGCTCACGCCTGTAATCCCAGCACTTTGGGAGGCCGAGGCGGGCAGATCACCTGAGGTCAGGAGATTGAGACCAGCCTGGCCAACATGGCAAAAACCCATCTCTACTAAAAACACACAAAAAATCAGCTGGGCATGGTGGTGGGCGCCTGTAATCCCAGCTACTCCGGAGGCTGAGTCAGGAGAATTGCTTGAACCTGGGAGGCAGAGGTTGCAGTGAGCTGAGATTGCGCCACTGCACTCCAGCCAGGGCAACAAAGTGAGACTCTGCCTCAAAAAAAAAAAAAAAAAGAGAAAGAAAGTACAAAGGCCAACAGAGTCAGCCCCAAAGCAGACACAGAGTCCCCTGGGGTGGGGAGGAGACACTAGGCTTTTCTTTATCGTTCTCTCTGCCTCCACCTTTGGCGTTTCCACGTGTTTTGCAATGTGTGTGCGCTTTACAGAGTGCAAGTAAATCGACGCTCAGGCGGTGGCTGGGGGTGCAGGATGAGACGTGCGGAGACTCTAGGGCTGTGAGGTGGCTGCTGACGGGCTTCTGCATAGCCCCAGCCCATGGTGGGTGATGGGGTGGCAAACTTGGGGGGGGGGTGGGCTGGACAGAGTGGAGGACGCTGAGCTCCTGTGAGGCTCCTCGGAGCTAGGCTGGGGTCCTGGTAGGTTTTAATTCCTTACCGCAGAATCCCCAGGGCCATGCTGCAGCCTGGCAGTGTCAGGGGCTTAGTAATTATTTGTTGGTGGAGTCACCTGAGCATTGAGTCAGGAGTGAGCTTCGGTGTGCTGCATGTCCCGTTTCCCAGAGTGGAAATGCGTTCCCCCAACCCCCACCAGAGCATCTCATGGACTTAAATTCCGGCAGGCAGACTCTTGGAATCTGAGCACCATGCCATTTGTGTCTATGGGGAACTACCTGTCCCTCAGCATTTCTTACGAGCCCTTTGTTGTCACAGGTGCTGGGATGCAGACAAGGAAAGGAGAGGCTGGGAGTACAGGGGCACGGAAGCTGCAGGCGAAGATGTGGTGTGGAGCCCTCCTGCGAGGGACAACAGGTGGCTGTGGCAGATCCCATGCACCTCCCAGGGAGGCAGCCATGCCAGCGGGGAGCACTGGACTCAGAGACAAAAAATCCACACTCACGCCTGTAATCCCAGCACTTTGGGAGGCCGAGGCGGGCGGATCACGAGGTCAGGAGATCCAGACCATGCTGGCTAACACGGTGAAACTCCGTCTCTACTAAAAATACAAAAAAAATTAGCAGGGCCTGGTGGCGGGTGCCTGTAGTCCCAGCTACTCCGGAGGCTGAGGCAGGAGAATGGCATGAACCCGGGAGGTGGAGCTTGCAGTGAGCCAATATCGTGCCACTGCACTGCAGCCTCGGCGACAGAGCGAGACTCCATCTCAAAAAATAAACAAAAACCCCACACTCCCAGCCCTAACTCTGCCCTTACCAGCCTGAAGAAGCTACCTGGCTCTCCCAGGGCCTCCGTTTCCCCATCAGCAAGACTGGGATGCCCAGGGCTGCTGTGAGACAATGAAAGTCCCTGCAAACAGGTTTCATCAGCCCCTTATCCCTCACTCTTCTCCTCTACTAAATAGGGCAGTAGTGCTGCCAACCCCGAGGGACTGTGAGGGGGCCATGAGTCAGCACCAAGGACAAAGCAGGCAGGTGGCAAATGCCTGGTGAGTGCTGGTGGCTCTCTAGAAATAATGAGTATCACGCAGTTAGCGGAAGGGGTGGCCAGGACACTGTGGGAGCCCAGGAGAGAGCCCGTCCTGCACCTGCCACGGAGGCCACGCCCCTGCCTCCCTCCCTGGAGACGAGTTCCCCCAGTGTCCCCAGCCCCATGTCACCAGGCACCAGCCTCTTCCCTCAGTCTGGATACGGCGACACAGACGTGACACCGTGGAGCCCAGACACCCCCAGGAGGACTTGTGATCCCCGTGCGGTGAGAGGAAGGAAGAGTGACTCAGAGCTGCGTCTTTCTGGAAAGCATAATAAGGGATCATCAGTGTCAAAACCCCGAGCTCCGGGCAGGGGCCATGATTTCTCCAGCGACCCTAAGACCACCAGGAATGACCCAACTATGCGGAGAGTGAGGAGGGCCGCGGCCACGCCTGTCTCCTTGGTGGAGCTGCTTCATGGCACCCACGGACCAGGAGACATCTCTGGGCTGGGGAAAGTCACACGATTCCCAGAGCCTTGATTCTACTGCAAATGGGGACCAAAAGCCACAGGCGGGTTTGCAGAATTCAGCCAGGTAACAGGCATGGGGGCCTGGCCAGTGACCGCCCCCAGGCCCACAGGCACTGCTGCTACTCCTCTTGCAGGGGAATCATCCTTTCCTGATGTGCACAAAATAGATGAGGCAACAGATTGATTTGAGGGGCCAGGACTGGTTTCCTGCCCAGGCCCACCCCGACCTGAGCATTCAGGCACTGGACTCATGGCTCCTTGCCCTGGCTGCATGCACCCCACAGCCTGGGTGGGCTGATAAACGGAGGCAAACTGTGTGTCACCATTCCTGTGTTAAAGTCCCGACCCCCACAACCTCAGAACGTGACTGTATTTGCAGATAGGGCCTTGAAAGAGCTGATTAAATTAAAATGAAGCCATTAGGGTGGGCCCTAATCTAGTAGGTGTCCTTTAAGGAGATGAGGACACTGACACACAGGTGGGGATGACCTGTGAGGGACAGGGAGAAGGCGGCTGAATGCGAGCCCAGGAGAGAGGCCTCAGGAGGAGCCAGCCCTGTTCCATCTTGATCTCCCACTCCAGCCTCCAGAATGTGAGCCCACCAACGTCCCATGTAAGCCGCCCAGTCTGTGGGGCATTGTGGTCAGCCCGAGCTGACTCAGACACACTGACTTAGTACGGTGCCATGGCATTTCGTACACTGCACTCTCGCCATTGCACAGACAGGGAAGCGGCCTACAGATACGGTGCCTGTCCAAGGTAGGACTCGAACCCCAGCAGGATGCCTGCAGGGCACACTCTACTTCCCAGAACCACAACAGGCTGCAAGAAACAGAGACTCCTGCTCCCCCAAGACGGGAGGAATGCAGATTGCTTTTGAAATTTTATTCCAGCCCCACAAGAGTGGGTTTCAGGAACGGCACCTTCCCTGCTCACCTGAGGATGGTGATGTTGTTGGCGCAGAAGGCGAGGTCTCAGGGAGGACAGGCGCATGACAGGACGCACAGCCTTCCCATCCTGGACCACAGCATCGCACGGCCCAAGTGCTCGTGGCCACGATGCGCTCTGGATGCCCACATCCTTTATTTGCACCATTCTGGTACTGAGAGTGGTTCCTCCTCCGTGGAGTAGACAGCGTGTCCCCGAGAAGGTAGGGGGCCCTGGGGCACGTCTCACAGGCAGAACCTTCATCTCACACCATCATGAACCAGCCAGGTACATGGGCTCATGCTTGGTAACATCAAATCTGCTAATTTACATGAATTGGAGCAACAGGATGGCCCATGGAAGATTTTAGCCCAGTTCAGAGATAACCAAGAGATTGGTTTTCTTCTCAAAGGGGGACGATTGTTCTTTCCTTGGAAATGTTACTTATTCGTGATGGTTGAGATGTCGGGGATGCAATGAGCCCAGAGACCATCTGCCAGATCACTCTCAGCCCTTCCCTGGCCTCCCCACAGGATGGGCAGCCTCCCCTTACAGCCCATTCCCACACACCGCAGCACCAGCCAGGCTGCCCCGTCTGCCCTCTCTCCAGCTGTTGCTGAATACAGGGACGTGGGAACCTAAACACAGAGGAGCATGAATGCAGGTGAGAACGAGGCCTGTGCTGGATCCAGGAGAGTAGGAACACAGGGCTACACACCCTAGGCCCTACTCTGATTTATTAAATTAGGTTTTGCTCAGACTCCAGGCCCAGCCCACCCCTGGCAAGGTGGCCAAGGGCATGGATGCATCCCCAGTCCAACCCTGCCCTGTGCTGGGCGTGGGGCATCAAATTTCTCAAGAAAATCATTTCCAGCCAGTGAGCTCACTGGGCTCCCTTAGCATCTACATGAAACACACATCAAAGGCCCTCACAGGAGCATGAAGTGTCCCCAAAAAGGCCCAGATGTGGGACAGAATAATGATAGCTACCTCTGAGGACAGCCAGAAGAGGCTGCAGCTGGCACTACATCCCTTCCCTTCCTTCTGCCCAGAAAGTGGGGCTTGCAGGCCACCCCATAAGGCAGAGCCCAGTCCTGGGTGATGGTATGAATGTAAGGCAGGCATGGATGGAGCTGGGCCCCAGGTGGCGTCTCCCAGGCCTGGGCGTTGATGGCATGAATGTAAGATGGGCATGGACGGAGCTGGGCCTCAAGTGGTGTCTCCTGGGCCTGGGCCGGATCCCAGGACCCCAGGTGTCCCCGGGACCTGTCCTGTGCAGGTCAGCCTGCTGTGGTCAGCAGAGCCACGGCTGCAAGATGTCCACGCCCTAATCCTTGGGACCTGTGTGACCATAAGCAGCAAAAGGGACTTTGCAGATGTGATGAAGACCTGGAGATGGCCCTGACGTTCAGTGTCATCACAAGGGTCCTGATAAGTGGAGGAGGAGCTGGGAGGAGCAGAGCTGGAGAGGTGAGGATGGAAGCAGAGGTTAGAGGGATATGCTGCTGGCTGGAGATAGAGGAGGCGCCACAAGCCAAGGAACACAGGTGGCCTCTAGAAGGTGGAAAAGGCAAGGAAACAGGCTTTCCTGGAGCCTCCAGCAGAAACCGGCCCTGACCACACCTTGACTTTAGCCCAGTGAGCCCCACGTTGAACTCCTGGCTTCCACAACGCTAAGATAATAAACATGTGTTGTTGGAAGCCACCAGGTTCGTGGTGGCTTGCTGCCACCGCCTCAGCCACAGGAAGTGCACAGTTGACTTCTACAAGGCTGAGAACATCAGAAAGCCATGGACATCCACCGGGCTGCTGCGAAGGGGCACTTTGCAGACCAGCCCCTCCCTTTTGTTCATTAATAAACAGGGGCGGGGGCAGCTGGGCTGAGGCAAGGCGCAGCCTTACTGGCTACATTTTGCAACTGAAGACCCTGTAATGAGCCACAAGGTGAGAGCTCAGCCCTGTACCCCAATGGCCCCAGTGTCCAGGGGGCCACCAGCAGGACATCTCTGAACATCTCTTTGTCACTGCAGACCGTGACAGCCTCCAGAATGCTCAGTCGCATCCCTTACCCTCCTGCAGGATGAAATTGGGCTGCCGATGAGTGGCACGGGCCTGGAGCCTGGGCTGCTGGGGACCCGGCCTTGTCTGGGTAGTCTGGGTCTGCTCGGTGTTGCCAGAGAAATTGTGGGCACCTGGTGGAACCCACGGGGGGGCTCAAGATGAAGGAGGAGGGAGTGGTGTTTTGCCAGGACCAAGGACAGTGCCGTGGTACTGGCTCAGCGGGCACGGGAGCCACTTCCTCCCACTCTTCAGGCCTGAGGATGCTTCCCTGCTGCTGGCTGCCCAGCCAGAGCCAGGGCTGGGGCAGGCGGGAACGGTGAGGCCAGCAGGCCATGGGCCACATCTTCATGCCACTCTGAGACCACAAAGCCTGTGCTGCTCTCAAAGGCTAGAGCCGGTTTGGCTGGGGGGACCTGGGGGGCTCACCTGCTGTTCCCTCTGTGGGTCCCAGGATGCTGCAGCACACACGTGTGGGTATACACCCTACACCCCTCTGTCACTCTGCCCTGACTCGGAGCCCACCAGGTCCAGGGTCTCTCAAAGTTCTGGCTCTTCCCCGTCATCAGCACCTAAGTGTTCGTCACTGCGAGGCCTTCTGAGGAGCCACCAGGGAGAGGGGATGCCAGATCTAGGGACAAGAGGCACCCGGACTGAGAATGGATAAAGGTTCAGGGCACTCCCTCCTCCAGAAATCACCGTGAGGATCTCCATCAGGGATGATGGCAAAAGTAAGTCTAGCGTTTGAAGGGCAAGGGAAGAAAAGCTCTTGCAGTCACTGAAATAAAACCACAAACCCGACTGGCTGTTCCAGTACCTTAGGAAAGGCCTCTGCTTCCTCAAAGATGGCATTTTCCTATCTGAATGACATATTCTGTGTTATATTAAGGTTGCTGGTGCTTCAATTTTTGTTACCGTTTTTTTTTTTTTTACTTCTCACCAACACCATAACTCACTGTACTTTAAAGCTAGCTAGGCCAGGTGCAGTGGCTCATGCTTGTAATCCCAGCCCTTTGGGAGGCTGAAGAGGGCAGATCACTCGAGGTTGGGAGTTTGAGACCAGTCTGGCCAACATGGCGAAACCCCATCTCTACTAAAAATATAAAAATTAACCGGGCGTGGTGGTGTGTGCCTGTAATCCCAGCTACTCAGGAGGCTGAGGCAGGAGAATAGCTTGAACCAGGGAGGCAGAGGTTGCAGTCAGCTGAGATCATGCCACTGCACTCCAGCCTGGGTGACAGAGCGAGACTCTGTCAATCAATCAATCAATCAGTCAATCAAGCTAGCCAGCTGAAGGCAAAGACTGAAGTTGGGGCCTGGTGCACACAGTAGCATTCCATGAGTATAGAGAGCCCAGCCCTAGAACTGGAGGAACTCACCCCAAGCCTCACTGCCAGCTCTGAGCTATGTGAGCGGTATGGCCCCTGGCAAGCCACTTAATCCCTTTGGACTACGATTTAATGTCCTGTAGAGCAAAGCTCCTGATCTCCTCTCTCGGGCACATGAGGGTAGGGGCCGTAAATGTTTGCCGGCCCTGACCCAAGCCTGATGCCCACAGAAGCCACACTGCCTCCCCTAGGAGCTGCTGGTCAATGGGAGGGGACAGATCCCGGGCCAGGCCCAGTCTCCTTTCCCTGCTGAAGAGCTGAGGCCAGAGGAGGGGTTGGCCTGGGGAGACAACAGACAGATCCAGGGTGGAGAGTCAAAGGTGCCGTCAGTCAGAGAAGGCCTTGGAAAGAAAGCAGAGAGGGGCTCCCCCCCAGGGGGCTAATGCCGCCGTCCTCATGATGAGAAGGGGCCTGGCATGGGCACCAGCTGAAAGGACCACCTAACTGTCCCCACATATCCGGGGCCTCCAAGCCCCTGACTCTATTACTGCTGACTGAATGCTGTGGAGGCCGCCAGCTCCGGCCGGATCCAATTAACTCATGCACACGTCTGCAAGCGATGGGAGGGCTGGGGCGAGATGCTCTCTGCTCGGCCTGCTCAGCAGATGGGACCCACTCGGCTTCCCTATGGAGTCCCTGAGCCAGTGTGTCCCTCTGAGCTCTCTACAGAGGCGGCAGGCAGCAGATACAAGCTCATGTCCACATCTGCTATGGTGGTGTTCCAGAAGCTGTCGGAGCTTCAGAACCACCCGGGGGGCTTTGGACAAATGCAGACCCTGGGCCCTCTCCCTGGCAATCTGAGTCAGCCAGTCTGGGCTGGGGATGGGGGTGGGATCTGTGTATCTGATGAGCAGGACCCCCAGGTGTTGGTGAGGTCTGAGAAGCCCCAGGAATCACTGGCAGGGCCTGCTGTGCAGCTCACTCTCCTGAGGCTCGCAGCAGCCTCGTGGGGCCAGGGTGCTGCCCTGTGGCCGGGGGTGCAGCTCAGCACTCTGATGGCCACAGGGAGCGGGGGGCAGAGGGAAGATTGGGGGAGAATCTGCATGGTGCCTGGCCCTGCGGCAGGGACACTGGGCTGTGGCTGAGAAAGTGTAAGGGAGCTGTGGAGGCCAGAGGTGGGGGGATGCCTTCGTCTGTATGGGCTCAGGTATGGCTCCATAGATGCCGGATTCCCAGGTTGACTCCAGAAGGCCTAGCAGGGTCTTCCCAACTGACGCAAGAGGTGGGAGGAGGCCTTGCTGGCAGAGGGAGCACGTGGTGAGAAAGTGACCTGGAGGGCAAGGGTCCAGGGCCAGGATAGAGCCAGAAGATTCAGCTGCAGAACAGGGGCCAGCGTGTGGCGGCAGCATCCACAGTGCCCTGATCTTCGGGGCTGTGGCACAGGCAGAGGGAGTCCAGTCCTGCCGTGTACCTACAGCACAGCAAGTGCTCGGTAAATACTGGCAGGTGCGACTTTCATGAGCTCTGATTCTTGCAAGGGGCTGGCTGACTTCTGGCAGTGCCAGGAAAGCACAGCTAAATGCCAGCTGCCCAGATGGCACGGAAAACATGCACTCTGGGTCGCCGAATCCCAAATTCACTGGGGTTGAGCCCCCTCCATCTTGAGTGGCTCAGGATAAAACCTGGAGCCCGTCCACCCCACGCTTACTGTCAGGAGCCTCCTAATGACCCACCGAGGCTGTGTGTCCCCTCTGCAGTCTTTTGTCCACCCAGTGGCCAGAGCGATCCTCCACAACCCAACAAGATCTCACCACCACCCCACAGTATAACGCCCGCGGGCTGCCCGCTCCTCACAGGTAAAAGCCAGCACGGCCCAGTGGCCCACAGGGTTCCCATGGCCTGGCCCAGCCACGACTCCCCTCTCTCCCCTGCCACTCTCTGCAGCTTGCTCAGCCCAGCTGCACAGCCCTCCTGCTTCCCTCCAACCTCCAGGCATGGCCTGACCACCGTGCATGACTCTGAAGCCACCCCGAGCACGCTCCTCAAGGTCTCATCCCTGGCCGACCCCCAGAACCATTCAATTATCGGCCGTGATGGCTGCCTGTGACTCGGGTCTACCTGCCAGCGCTTTGGCTCCACCCTGCCCTTGGTTGGCCCCTGACGTGTCCCCAGCTCTGAGAGTGGGGCCTGGCTCGAGGGCACACTTGCGGGTCCGGTGAGTCCGAAGGTAGGAGGTGGTTACTAAGCCAGGCATCCTGGCGCTCGAATCACATGCAGGGCTGAGTCTATGTTCTGATCCCGTGTGATGGGCCTATCACCTGTGTCTTTTATTTTCTCTTTCTGATGCTCTGGCATCCAGGGTTTTGATGACCCTGGAGGGATGGCCCCTCGAGAGTCAGGCAATTCCTAGAGAAAGTAAACAGCTCTTGAGAGCTGGACTTTCAAATGCCAACCAACCAAAACAGAGGCCACCCCACCCCTCCTCTATCCAGGTCCCATGCTCCCAGCCACTATCCCTGCCCTCATCGCCCCAGGGCTGGGTACCAGACAGCCATGGACAGGCCCTAGGCCCCAGAGCTCTGAAATGATTCCAGCTGCCAACCCTAAACCCACTTACACTGCCTGCTTTGTCCGCTCCTTCCTGCAGAAATCATGGTAAAGGTCCTGTCCACATTCCCCCCCTCTCTCCCTCTGCCTCTTAATGGACCTGGTGCTTCCCTGAATGGCCCCCAAGGCATGGCCTCCCCCACCTCCTGGGAACAGTGAGTTAGCAGCTGTCCCCCTGATCCGTTGGTCTGGCCATACCTGAATAATAATAAAACCTACATTTTAAAACATTAGGGTACACAGGACCTGCCTGACAAAGGATCCAGGAAAGCAAGTCCCTGAAGGCAGTTGTTTTGTGTCATTCCACTATATGTTCTGAAAAGAGTGGCATTGCTGGCACAGTCTGGTGCATGCTGGTGCCTGAGATTGTCAGCAGAGACACAGAGGGCTAAGGGCTGGAGGACAAGCCCCTGAACTCCGTGGCTACCACCCCAGGGGCTTGGATGCACTGGATTTTGTGTGTGGGAGCATGGTGAATACCACCTCGCAGCCCCTCTGAGCTGGCACAGCTCAGGCCACAGCACTCCCACTCTGGCTCAAGGGAAATGGTACCATGCTCTGTGCCCTGGGAGACCGACTGACTTCAGGGTGGGCTCCTGATCACAGGTGGTCCATCCACTGGCTGGCAGGGGCTAAAGCCAAGAGCTGATGCAAAGCGCACTGCCAATGGGGCAGGGATGACCAGTACAGCCAGTTTTACAGGCTGCTTTTTGAAGCAGAGAATTTGGGACCAGTGACAATAGAACAGACTGGCAGAGTGGGGCAGGGACAGCATGAGGGAGGAACGGGGAAGCAGCCAGTCAGTAAAGCTGCCCCAGGTCCTCACAGCTCTAAGTCCCAGGCCACACTGCCCTGCAATGCTCTCCAATTTCACCTGGCATTTAACACAAACCGACCAGAATCATTCCGTTCTTTGTTCCTAATGACAGGCTTGCTTTTATCCATACATCCAGTCATCTGTCCACCCGCCCACCCACCCACTTATTCATCCATGTATTCACCCATCCATCCATCTCTCCTTTCATGTATCCATCTACCCACCTATCCCTCCATCCATTCATCCACCCACCCAACTACCCACTCATCCATCCATTTGCCTACCCATTCACCCACCCATTCGTCCATCCAACTAGCCATCCATCCATCCATCCATCCATCCATCCATCCATCCATGCATCCACCCATCCTCCATCCATCCATCCACTTGACTACCCATCCACTCATCTATCCATTTGCTCACCCACCCACACATTTGCCCATCCAATTAGCCATCCATCCATCCATGCATCCACCCATCCTCCCTCCATCCATCCATCCATCCACCCATCCTTCATCCATTCCTTCATCCATCCATCCATCCATCCATCCATGCATCCAACAGCTATTTGAACTGTTTAATGACAACCTCCCATAGGGAGACAGCTGGGAAAAAGACAGATTCAACCCTGACCTTGTGGAGTTTGCAACCTGCAGGTGACAACTGAACAAGTAGCCACGAGTGTGGTGAAGTTTCTTGGAGAATCGCACAGGTGCCTGCCCTGGGTCGTGTAATATGGTGGAGGCTATTCTAATTAGGGGGAAGGTCAGGGAAGGCTTTTCTAGGATGTAACTGTCAGGACTGAATGGCGCCCAGGAGTCAGCAAGGGAGGGAGGAGTGCTTGAGGCAAGAGAGCTGTGAGGTGGGCAGTGGGGGCAGATCAGGAAGATGGGAATGGGATGCCTCCTCAGGGACCCTCTGGAGGAATCTTTAAAAGCCAGGCACAAGGATCACTTGTGCCTTAGAAGGCTTGCTGTGGGCAGGGGTGGCAGGTGCCAACGAGGGAGGTGCTAGGGCTGGGGTCACCTATTGGCTTGTTTCTCTTAAGGCATGGCCAGGGCTAGTGGCACAGAGGGCTCCAGGGCGATGTGTGGCTTGTCACTCAGAGCTAGGCAGCCTGGACACACTGTTCTTCACAGCGACCTTGGAAGCTAATTCCAAGGCGGCCCCTGCATGGCCAGCCAAGGGGCACACGCTGGGACACAGACTCTCAGTACAGATCGCCAGCCTCTGGCACCATTGCCGTGGAAACCAACTGGCAATGAGAAATTTAGCAATTTGAAAAAAGCATTTCCTTCCCTTATTTATATCTCTTGACCCTTCTCCTAGGGGAATGGCGACGAGGGAAGCACAGCTCGCAGCTGGAGCCGGGAGTGGGCAGGTGTCTCAAGGGTACCGCTCCCTGGAACGAGGAAGGGCACCAGTACCTCACCGCCCCCAGAGTGGGCAGAGCCTAGAGACGCCGTCCCAGAATACATCGCTCCTGGGAAAGATGAAAATAATGCAGAAAAGGCAAAGTCTCCCTCTTCCCTCCCCCACCTCACTCCTTTCCCAGGGACGTCCCAGGGACGTCACTATGAGGATTGTCATTCCAGGTCTTTCTCTATGCACTGCTGGGCACACGCAAGAATACAGACATGTGCCAGTGCTCTTGTTGAACGAAATGGGGTCACGCTCTAGCCCATGGCTCCTCTGCAGCCCACTCCCTTTGCTGAGGGCCTGTGTTGCTCTCCTGACCACAACACTAGGGTTGTTGCATCGCTTCCACCGCCGTACAGAGTTCCACGGCGAGCTGCGCCGGGCTTTATGAAAGCAGTTCTCTCAGATGTCCAGGGATGCCACGCCACGTGAATCACCAAGAAATAAAGCAATGCACTTGCCAGTCCCTCCTCTAAATGCTTTCTCTAAAGGCAACCTGGCCAACAGGAACCCTAACTAGGCCCTAATGGGGCACAGAGGAGAAGCGGGGAGAGTGATCTGGAGAAAGGAGCCTGTCGCAGTGCCACAGGAACATCTGTAAACATGAGAGTCGGGGAAAAATGAAATTGGTCTGGAGCATTCTATGCAGCCATCAAAGGCATGGATGACAGTGCTTACTCACAGGAAAAAATATTCCCCACACGTTCAGAAAAAAAGGGTAGGTTACAAAACGGTATGGAACAGTGAGTCCGACATTCAGAGAAATGGTGTAAAAAAGATGCAGAGGCATATATTGTGCTTTGGGGATACTCCATTTGTTACAAACTGAAGGTTTGTGGTAATGCATTGTTGAAATACGTCCAGTTTTGTTTTTTTTTTTTTTTTTTTTTTTTAAGAGATAGGGTCTTGTTCTGTCACCCAGGCTGCAGTGGCGAGATCACAGCTCACTGCAGCCTCAAACTCTTGGCCTCAAGTGAACCTCCCACCTTGGCCTCCCCAAGTGCTGGGATTCTGGGTATGAGCCACTGTGCCCGGCCTGAGGCAAGTAAATCTGTTGGTGCCATTTTTCCAATAGCATGTGCTCACTTCATGTCTCTGTGTCACATTTTGACAATTCTTGTAACATTTCAAACTTTTTCAGTATTGTATCTGTCATGGTGATCTGAGATGACTGATCTTTGATGCTTCTACTGTAATTGTTTTGGGGTGCCATAAACTGTACCCACATAAGACAGAGAAATTAACGATAAATGTTGCGTGTTCTAACTGATCTACCAACTGGCTGGTCCATCATCTCTCCCCATCTCCTTGGGCCTCCCTATTCCCTGAGACACAATATAGAAATTAGGCCGCTTATAGCTCTTATTTCACATGCCAAGGGAATAAAAAAAGAAATAAGGCCAATTAATAATCCTACAGTGGCCTCTAACTGTTCAAGTGAAAGGAAGAGTCATCCATCTCTCCCTTTGGATCAAAAACTAGAAATGATTAAGCTTAGTGAGGAAGGCATGTCAAAAGCTGAGATAGGCTGAAAGCTGAGACAGGCCTCTTGCACCAGTTAGCCAAGCTGTGAATACAAAGAAAAAGCTCTTGAAAGAAATTAAAAGTGCTACTGCAGTGAACACACAACTGATAAGAAACTGGAACAGCCATATCACTGATATGGAGAAAGTTTTAACTGGTTTGGATAGAAAATCAAATTGGCCACAACATTCCCTTAAGCCAAAGCCTAATCTAGAGCAAGACCCTAACTCTCTGCAATTCTATGAAGACTGAAGAGCGGAGGAAGTTGCAGGAAAAAAGTTGGAAGCTAGCAACTTCCATCAAGTTTAAGAAAAGAAGCTGTGTCTGTAACATAAACATGCAAGGCAAAGCAGCCAGTGCTGATGGAGAAGCTGCAGCAAGTTCTCCAGAGGATCTAGTTAACTTCATTGATGAAGGTGGCTACACTAAGCAACAGATTTTCAATTGAGACAAGACAGCGTTTTTTTTTTTTTTTTGAGACGGAGTCTTTCGCTCTGTTGCCCAGGCTGGAGTGCAGTGGTGCGATCTCAGCTCACTGCAACCTCCACCTCCTGGGTTCATGCTATTCTTCTGCCTCAGCCTCTCGAGCAGCTGGGACTACAGGCGCCCACCACCACATCCGGCTAATTTTTTGTATTTTTAGTAGAGATGGGGCTTCACCGTGTTAGCCAGGATGGTCTCGATCTGCTGACCTCATGACCCTCCCACCTCGGCCTCCCAAAGTGCTGGGATTACAGGCGTGAGCCACTGTGCCCAGCCAAGACAGCCTTTTATTGGAAGAAGATGCCATCTAGGATTTTCATAGCTAGAGAGGAGAAATCGATGTCTGGTTTCAAAGCTTCAAGGGACAGGCTGACTCCCTTGTGAGGGGCTAGTACAGCTGGTGACTTTAAGTTGAAGCTGGTGCTCATTTCCCATTCTGAAAATCCTAGGGCCTTAGGAATTATGAGAAAACTACTCTGCCTGTGCTCTATAAATGGATCAACAAAGTCTGGATGACAGCATGTCTGTTTACAGCATGGCTATTTACAGCATGAATATTTTTAGCCCATTGTTGAGATTTACTGCTCAGAAAAAAGAGATTCCATTCCAAATGTTACTGCTCATTGACAATGAACCTGGTCACGCAAGGTCTCTGCTGGAGATGTAAAAGGAGATTAACGCTGTTGTCACGTCTGCTGACCCAACAATCATTTGCAGTCTATGGATCAAGGAATAATTTTCACTTCCAAGCCTTCATATTTAAGAAATACATTTTGTAAGGCTATAGCTGCCATAGATAGTGATTCCTCTGACGGATCTCGGCAAAGTCAATTGAAAACCTTCTGGAAAGGATTCACCATTCTAGATGCCATTAAGAACATTTGTGATTCATGGGAGGAGGCCAGTATGTCAACATGAGCAGGAGCTGAGAAGAAGTTGATCCCATCCCTCATGGATGACTTTGAGGGGTGCAGGGGAAGAGGTCACTGCAGATGTGGTGTAAACAGCAAGAGAACTAGAATTAGAAGTGGAGCTGGCCAGGCGTGGTGCCTCACACCTGTAATCCCAGCACTTTGGGAGGCCGAGGCAGGTGGATCAGGAGGTCAGGAGATCGAGACCATCCTGGCTAACACAGTGAAAACCCGTCTCTACTAAAAATACAAAAAAAAAATTAGCTGGGTGTGGTGGTGGGCGCCTGTAGTCCCAGCTACTGGGGAGGCTGAGGCAGAAGAACGGCGTGAACCTGGGAGGCAGAGCTTGCAGTGAGCTGAGATCTGAGATTGCGCCACTGCACTCCAGCCTGGGCAACAGAGTGAGACTCTGTCTAAACAAACAAACAAACAAACAAACAAAAACAGAAGTGGGGCTGAAGATGGGACTTAAATGCTGCAATCTCATGAGAAAACTTGAATGGATGAGGAGTTGCTTTTTAGGGACAAGCAAAGAAAGTGATTTCTCGAGATGGAATCTACTCCTGGTAAAGATGCTGTGAACGTTGTTAAAATGGTAACAAAGGATTGAGAATATTCCATAAGCCTAGTTGATAAAGCAGCAGCAGGGTTTCAGAGAAAAGACTCCAGTTGTGAGAATTTCTGCTGTGGGTAAAATGCTATCAAACAGCATTGCATGCTACAGAGACACCTTTCATGAAAGGAAAAGTCAATTGATGTAGCAAACTTCATTGTTGTTTTATTTTCAGAAATTGCCACAGTCACCCCAGCCTTCGGCAACCACTGCTCTCATCAGTCAGCAGCCATCAACATTGAAGTGAGACTCTGCAACGGCAAAATTATTATGACTCGTCGAAGGCTCTGATGACTGCTAGCATTTCTCAGCAGTAAGGTATTTTAAATTAAGATACGCACACTGCTTAGACATGATGCTATTGCACACTTAACAGACTACAGGATAAACATAACTTTTCTATGCACTGGGAAACCAAAAAAACATGTGCATCTCGCTTTAATGTGGTATTTGCTTTCCTGTGGTGGTCTGGGGCTGAACCCACAAATATCCCCAAGGTCGGCCTGTGCAGAAAACAAGAGCTGAGAGGCATCTTGGAGTTAACGAGGCTTCTCTTGGGGCCAAGACTTTTGTGCCTGGTGGCTTCATTGCTCTTATAATTAGTGTCCCTCTCCCCAGTAGATGTTATTTTTTAAAAAAGGAAAAGACAAAGAAATGGAGGGAAAGGGAAGGTCTACAAATGGGTCAGAAAAAGGAAAGTAGAGGCTGGGCATGGTGGCTCACGTGTCATCCCAGCACTTTGGGAGGCCGAGGTGGGCAGATCACTGGACCTCACTTGCGGACAGGAGTTCGAGACCAACCTGGCCAACATGGTGAAACGCTGTCTCTACTGAAAATACAAAAATTAGCTGGGCGCAGTGGTGAGTGCCTGGGATCCCAGCTACTAGGGAGACTGAGGCAGGAGAATCGCTTGAATCTGGGAGGCAGAGGTTGCAGTGAGCAGAGATCACGCCACTGCACTCCAGTCTGGGCTGCAGAGAGAGACTCTGTCTCAAATAAAAAAAAAAAAGAAAAAGAAAAAGAAAAAAAAAAGAAGGTAGAAAAGAAAGAACCAAAAGATAGAAGAAGGAGTCAGAATCCACAGAGCCAATCTGTGCAGATAAATTAGAGGAGTAAGTGCGTTGCCCTGGACTCAAACGCTGTCAACTTCTGGAGATACAACATTTGCTTTTCTTAAAAAAAAAAAAAAGAAAGAAAAAAAGCAACATCATAGCTCCATTTTTGTCTTCTCCAAGGAAACATAACACATTTCAACAACTTAAAAAGGGACAGGAAGACCATGTGAAAACATCCTGAAATAGTGTTTTCTCTCAAGGGCAGACCTGAGCTACACTGATCTCCTGAAACATTTTTTAAAATGCAGAGATGTGGGCTGGGCGCGGTGGCTCACGCCTGTAATCCCAGCACTTTGGGAGGCCAAGGAGGGTGGATCACTTGAGGTTAGGAGTTTGAGACCAGCCTGGCCAAAAGGGTGAAACCCCATCTCTACTAAAAATACAAAAAAATGAGCTGGGTGTGGTGGTGTGTGCCTGTAGTCCCAGCTACTTGGGAGGCTGAGGCAGGAGAACCACTGAAACCGGGAGGCAGAGGTTGCAGTGAGCTGAGATGGCACCATCCAAGATCGTGCCATCGCACTCCAGCCTGGGCGACAGAGCGAGACTCTGTCTAAAATAAAATAAAATAAAATAAAATAAAATAAAATAAAAATAATAAAAAAAAAAACAAGCAGAGATGTGGAGACTACATTTAAACAGGGCAGGTAGGAAGCCCAGTCCCTGTCAAGCCTCTAATACTCTCCTTTGGCTCAGGCTGTGAACTGATGTGTGCTGACCGCCGGCCTCCTCACTCTACCTGCTCCATCTTCCGTCTGCACGCAGGGGACAGGGGAAAGACGGAAGCAGCTGTTGCCAGCCCCCCAAGGGACAGCGAGGGCAGGTGAGGACTGAGTCCTGCCTGGGGAGGCTGGCACTGTCTTTGGGTCAGTCCGAGAGGAGACGCAGTCTGCTCCCACTCGGAGTGAGAGGCAGGACTTCTACTGACTTGGGTGGGGCTTCCACGCAGGCTTTGGGGTGGGACGTGGCCGCCAATCTGATGCAGCCAACACAGACCCAAGCAGCACATACCCAGCTCCGCATCCCAGCACATCACCTCCAGCCACGGCCAGGGGAGTCTCTCTGAAGGCTGTGCAGCATCTTGGTGCCCCCCTTATGCCCAAAGGGGGGTCTCGGGCAGCCTCAGTCCCTCTGTCTGCACCCCCAGTTGAGGGCGAATGTGTGCGGCCCTGATCCCGGCCTGCTTCACCTCTTAGAACAAAGGCTGTATGGTTAGGCCAACTCCGTCCTCCAGCCCCCTCCCATTTCTGCCCATCATCTAAGCAACAGTGGCTGCGTCTGCCTTTTTGCTATGGCCCAAGGCAGCTGTGGATTCCTACCCATGCTCCTTCAGCCCTGCAGCCCATGCCCCTCTGCATGGACCTTCAGGGACCCCATGTCCAGCAGAGGGATACCCAGACATCCCCACCTCGCCTGGGGTAGCACCCAGGGTTTCCAGCCTCCTCGGCCCTGCCCCCAGGCCTGTCACCTATGTGACGCAACCCCAAGATGTCCAGCAAACCCTCACCGAAAGGAGGGACTCACAAAGGGAGGCTGCAGCTGCCGGACGGGTGGGTTCCAGCCCCGGCCTCGCATGACAAACTCCCCACGCCTGTCTGTCTGGCCCCATAGCTCAGGGAAGGCCTGTGGCTGCCCCTGCTGACTGTCAAAGCCCTCCCCGCACCATTTCCAACATGAACGCACACTGTCCCAGCACGTGTAGGACTTTGGTGGCATTTTTGGCTAGGTGTGGCTCTTCTACTTATTTTATTATATTCTATAATTTCTCAGCAGTCTCCATGCAGTTCTGAGAACTCTTGCCACGTTGAGAAAAATCTAACCTACAGCCTGTTTTTAAATGAATGTTGCATTTAACAGTGAATGAAGGTAGGATATGGTAATTAAATATTTACTAATTTGAACATTCTTGCTGCCTTTTCTTATTCTGGTGCTGTGAAATGTTGTTTCTAGATCTGGATCCTGGAAAGCTCAAGAGCTCTTACACCAAAGCGGTCTTGGAAGAGGCTGGTGCTGTTTCATCAGACTGAGCCTCAGTTTCCCCACCTGGGCATGGTGGCTGCCTCGCCTGCCTGCCCCACGGGACGTCTGAGCAGGTGCATCAGAAAATACTGGAGTGGTAGGAAGGCACCTCCCGCACCTACAACACCCCCAGGGAGCTCTGTCCACAACCAACTCCTGTTGAATGAATGGAGTGAAGAGTGAGCCAGAGGGTGTTCAATGTCAAGAGGCCTGGGGCAGGGTTGGGGCAGGTTACATTCCTGACTTTGTGGGCAAACGAGGAGTGTCCACCTTCTCGAGTGACAAGGACCCCAATCTGAATCCCTCTGGCCTCAGCTGGAGGGACCTATGCAACTGTTATCATTAGTTCGTTCGTTCATTCATTCATTCATTCATTCGTTCATTCATTCAATGAATTGCTACATCCCAGATGCAGTTCTAGGCTCTGGTGATACAATGGTGACTGATGCGCACATGGGACCTGCTGGTGTCAGACGCTGAGTGAACCCACGTGGAGGGTGTGAGGAAGGGATACAAGTGCCAGGGAGAGGCTCGCAGAAAGAGGGGTGGACCAGATGTCCTCCAGGGCCTCTTCCTGGGCACTGCCGTGTTGGAGCTGCCTGATTCATAAATCACTGCTTGCTCACATCCATTCTTTAAAATTTTATTGTGCCTCAGCTGACCTTATAAACAATGCCCATCCACAGATGAATGAGTCAACAGCTGTGGTCTACCCACACCATTGGATATGATTCGGCCACAAAAAGGACCACAGCTCTGACACGCCGGGGCATGGGGGATGCTCAGCGACTTCATGCCGAACACGAAAGATCGTGTTACGTGAGTCCACACACGGTCGCCCTCGGTGCACTCCGGAGATCGGTCCCAAATCCAAGAATATTCAAAAGTCGCACAGTCGGCCCTGAGGAACCCATGCGTGTGAAAAGCCGGCCTGCTTTCTACGTGGAGCGGGTTCTGAATTCCACGAATACTGTATTTTTGACCCATGTTTGGTTGGAAAAAATCTGCATGAAGCCAACCCAAGGAGCTTGAGTATCAAGGGTATATGAAAAGCCTGGAATAGACACACTTTTAGAGGAGAAGTAGCTTGGTGGTTGCCAGGCTGAGGGCGGGCAGGGGCAATGGGGCACAGGTGCTTACTGGGTCCAGGGTTTCATTCTAAGGTGAGGAAAATGACTGGGAACTGCATAACAGTGGTGGTGGAACAACACTACTGTGAACCTCGAAATGTCACTGATTATACACATTGAGTGAATGAATGGAGTGAAGAGTGAGCTAATGGGTGTTCACTGCCCATCACCTAAGCAACAGTGCCTGCACCTGCCCTTTCGCTATGGCCCAAGGCAGCTGCGGATTCCCACCCATGCTCCTTCAGCCCTGCAGCCCATGCCCCTCTGCATGCACCTTCAGGGACCCCATGTTCATGGTTCATTTTACTTCAGTAAAATTTCAAAAAAAGTGACCTTGATGAGAGAAGGGCTTTAGGGCCGGGAGTCGGGTGTCTCAGCCCATTTCCTGGCGGGCTCCACATCTGGGTGGGCCTCATTCTTCCTCACTCCCCAAGGTGGTTTCTGTAGCCTGCAGGACCCCCCACCTCTCAGCCCTCACCTGCCAATGGGCCCAAGGCTTGTTCTCTGCCAGGGTACAGGAAAAACCCAGGCTGGGCCCTCACATGGGCCACCGGATGGAGTGGGGGTGGTCTTCCAGGCAGCTTTGGCCAGGAGGGCAGTTTGAAGGGTGCAGCCTGGCCGGCCACCCTGGCCCCCTCTCAGGAAGCCCTGGTGCCAGCGCCACCCTCCAAGCGCCCCCTCGCAGCCAGCCGAGGCCACTGCGTTTGTTAAAAATATGCAGCACCATCTGCAGCAACTTGGAATTTAATAAATTTATTTATAAAGCGACTGAGGCTTCTTTTAAAGTCGAGCTTTTATCCCTGAGATGAGGCTCCTGAGGCCTGCGAGGCTCACCCAGCTTGGCTCACTCTCTCTGAAAACCACACACTGGCCCAGACAACCCTCTGCAAAGGCGGTGGTGAACTGTGGCCTGGAGCCCAGCCTACAGCCCCCGTCACAGGAGAGGTGAGGGAAGGTTGAGAACCACAGGGCTTCCGTGGCTCAGGTTCCCCGGACTGTGTTGAATGGCATCTGCCCAAAATTCGTGTCTACCCAGAAGGGGCTTGCCAGCCCTTCCCCAGCTGCTGGGAGGCCCCACTGCCCCGGGTAGCGGGGGAAGAGTGAGGCTCACCCAGACGTGGACTCCACCAGGAAATGACTCAGAGAGACCCAGCTCCCAGCCAGCCACAAAGCCCTTCTCTCAAACCGCGGATTATGGGCCTGATTTGGACACGGGATCTTTGCAGTTTAGTCAAGGTAAGGTCATGCTGGATTAGGGTAAGACTTTATTCCAGCGACTGGTGTCCTTGTAAGAGAAAACAGAGCAGGGTTTCAGTCGCAAACACAGTGGAGAATGTCGTGAGGATAAAGCAGAGATTGCGGCCACCATCTCCACGCCAAGGCATCAGGGGCACCTTGCCAGGATACGGGAAAGGCAAGAAGGCCCCTCCCCAAGAGCCTCCAGAGGGAGCCCACCTAGCTGACACTCTCTGCTGTGCTGAGCTGTCCTGTGTGTGGTGATTTGTTTGGCAGCCCAGGCGAGCCCCCTTCCCCGCCTGCTCTTTGGGGCACCTGGGCCAGGGCTGGGCCAGAGCTTGGACGCTTCCCAGTGCCATGGTGCCTCCTGCGGACTTCAGTTCCCACAGGCAGACCTGGCACCTGGGAACCAAGAGGGGAGGGGCACGGGCACCAGTTCCAGAAGGAGCCACAGGCACTAGGCAGAGAAACTGTCCAGGGTATTTCCAAGGGACAGGCCGGGGTGGGTGGGGCAAAGGGAAAGAGCTCCGAGGACCCCCTACCCGGGTTCTAGAGTTCTGGGGTTGGAAGGGGCATCGGGGTCCTGATATGGGACTCACTCCCCCAAGGCCTTGTTATGCCAAGAGGACTGCAGGACTTTCCTGAAGTGGAAACCACTGAGGGCAGAATCCCAACACGGGCGGCGGCCGGCCCAGCAGGGCAACCGCCAGGACAGTGGGGCCAGCGCAGGGCAGGGGCTGGCGGCTGCCCCTTCGCTCGGGCCTTCCTTCCTTCCTGCCTTCCTGAGCTGCTGCAGGGCTCACTTTCTAGACCACAACAGTCCACTCTCTCCGGGGTCACGGGCACTTTGGTGGGGTACACTCAGGGGCTCTCTGGAGCTGTGCTCTCCCCCAGTGTGCGCAATCACGGAGGCTTCTCGGAGGAGGAGAGAACAAAGGACAGTGCGTCGGGCTGTGGCACAGCATGGGCACAGGCTCGGAGGCAAGGGGCCTTTCCCATGACTGAGGTCTCCTATGGTCTATGTCTATTTTGCAAGCGTAGACATCCTCAGACCCTATGAACAAAGCTGCATACTTGTGCACCGGTGCTCGGGGATGACTGGTCATATCTGTTTTGCAAGCGCAGACATCCTCAGAAGCTATGAACAAAGCTGAATACTTGTGCACCAGTGCTCAGGGGTGACCGTTCCCTCCAGACTCAGGGGCGCAGCAGCACAGGGGAGCAGGTTTCGCACAAAATGGGCACAAGGTCACCGAGCCCATGATTACTCCTGGCACTCATGCCAGGCTCAGCTCCCGCTGCCAGGGAAAACTCCTCCCTGTCCCTCGTTCTCTCTCCACCCACTGCCCCCCTGCCTCCTTTGAGCTACTCCCTTCCACTACCCAGGAACCCCATAATAACTGTGGAGATCGCAAGGAGCAGCAAGTACTTAGTAGACACAGGAAACCTGGAGGAGCCCTAAGAAGGGGTTGCCTCTTTGCCACACCATGGATTCGGGGCTCACGGGGAAAGCTCCCTGAGAGGTGGCCAGTGGAGCTGGCGGCTGTAAGATAAGAGGGTAGAGAGGATAGAGAGGGTAGAGAGGATAGAGAGGGTAGAGAGGATAAGAGATTTTTCTTTACCTGGCAAAGTCCTCATGGGACTTCTGAGCAGGCACATCAGAAAATACCAGAGTGATGGGCCAGGTGCAGTGGCTCACGCCTGTAATCCCAGCACTTTGGGAGGCTGAGGTGGGCAGATCACCTGAGGTCAGGAGTTCGAGACCAGACTGGCCAACATGGCGAAACCTCGTCCCTACTAAACATACAAAAATTAGCTGGGCATAACGGTGGGCACCTGTAATCCCAGCTACTTGGGAGGTTGAGGCAGGAAAATCGCTTGAACCCAGGAAACGGAGGTTGCAGTGAGCCGAGATCGCACCACTGCACTTGAGCCTGGGCGACAAAGCAAGACTCCATCTCAAAACAACCAACCAACCAACCAACCAAACAACATCAGAGTGGCAGGATCCAGATCCCTTCAGAGATGCAACCCCCTGAGATGCATCCCACCTGAGATGCAACCCCCGAGAGAGGCCTTGCGGGCACCCCTGCACCAAACAAGTCTGACAGCAGCTCCCGGAAGCTGTGCTTCGTCTCTGCACAGCACACAGGGCAACGCTGTCCGCTAACTGCCCCTCCGGATACTCAGGGGTGGGGTGGGCTGCAGAACTCTGGCCGTGCGCTGGAGTCCAGAGCCAGCAGGGGAACGTGCCGTGGACAGGGTCCCATAGAGGGGCAGATGGAGCCCGTTTGCAGCTGCAGGCGATGGGGCGGGACGAATGACTGGACGTTCAATACGTGTTTGTTGAATCACCTCAGGGCCACACAAGTTGGGCTGGAGAGAAGGGTATTGGAAGGTGGAGAAGAATACAGGAAGAGGCTGGAAATGGTGGCTTGGCAGGGAGCCCTTGACTATCTGGGAAGGAGCTGAAAATGGATCTGAAGTTAGCACAAACGACACAAGAAAAAATAAAAACTCGAAGAGTCTGTAACCTTGAAAGAGATTGAACCAGAAGTTGCAAATCTTTTCATAAAGAAAACATGAGGCCCAGATGGCTTTCTGAGCAGGGTCAAGCCATCGCAGAAGGGACACATAATTCTAACCCGAACAATGTCTTCTGGAGAAAAAGAGAGAACGCTCCCCAGCTTCTTGGGAGACTGGCAAGAGCTTGACTCCGCTTGGAAAAGAATGGCCTCAGAAAGGAAAATTACAGGCAAATCTCTCATGACCTTGGATGCAAAAATCCTAAACACGATATTAGCAAATGGAATTTGCCAACATATTAAAAAGATTACTATATCATGACAAGTTGGGTTTATCTTAGGAAGCTAAGACTGATCTAATAGAAATATCAATTAATACAATTCATTAGCAAAGGAGAAAAGCCGTGTAATTTTTGCAAGTGATACAAAAAAGGACTTGAGGAAATTAATTATCCACTTGCAGTTAAATAAAAATCTCTCGCACACTAGGAAAAGAATAAAATACTTTAACCTGATAAGCTCCATGTCAAAAAAAAATAGAGTCAACAGAAATTTTGTAAGCTTTTTATTTTTTAAAGATCAAGAACAAAGCAGGTATTCCCACTATTCCCACTTCTAGTCAACATTGTATTGCAGGTCCTAGCTAGTGGAGAAAAAGAGAGAAAGGAAGAAAAAAGATAATCAGTCGATAAAAGAGAGAATTAATAAGAGAATTTAGCAAAGTGGCTGGATAAAATAAAAATCAATATACCAAAGCCAGCCAGATTTCTATATTTCAGCAAGAATCAGCAAATGCAATTCTGAAAAATATATCATGAAGTGACATCAGCGAAACTACCTAGGAATAAATCTAAAAAAGGTTTTGCAGAAGCTCTTTGTGGAGACACTTAAAAAACCAGTTTGAAGGAGAAATGTAGGCAGGGTGCAGTGGCTTAGGTCTGTAATCCCAGCACTTTGGGAGGCCGAGGCGGGTGGATCATGAGGTCAGGAGTTCTAGACCAGCTTGGTCAACATAGTGAAATCCGACTCTACTAAAAATACAAAAAAATTGGCTAGGTGTGGTGGCAGGCACCATTTCCAGCTACTCAGGAGGCTGAGGCAGGAGAATTGCTTGAGGCAGAGGTTGCAGTGAGCTGAGATTGTGCCATTGTGCTCCAGCCTGGGTTACAGTGTGAGATTCTGAAAGAAGAAAAGAAAAGAAGAAGGGAGAAGGAAGAGAAGAAGGGAGAAGGAAGGAAGGAGAGAAAGAAAAAAAGAAAGAAAGACAGACAGACAGACAGACAGAAAGAAAGAAAGAAAGAGAAAGAAAGAAAAAGAAAATGTATCGTGTTCTTGAAGAGGAAGACAACATTGTGAAGATGTTAATTTTTCCCAAATGGGTCTATTCTGGGTCAATGCAATTCTAACCAAAATCTCAATAGGAAAGAAAAGAAAAGGAAAAAAAAGAAAAGGAAGGAAGGAAAAAAAGAAAATGTATCGTGTTCTTGAAGAGGAAGACAACATTGTGAAGGTGTTAATTTTTCCCAAATTGGTCTATTCTGAGTCAATGCAGTTCTAACCAAAATCCGAATAGGGCTTCTTGTTGCTGTTGCTGTTTTGTTTTGGTGTAACTTGATAAGATGATTTTTAAATGAATAGGGAGCAGGCGCCCTGGCTCACACCTGTAATCCCAGCCATTTGAGAGGCTGAGGTGGGTGGATCACTTGAGGTCAGAAGTTTGAGATCAACCTGAACAACATGGTGAAACTGTCTCTACTAAAAACACAAAAATTAGCTGGTCGTGGTGGTGCAAACCTGTAATCCCAGCTACTCAGGAGGCTGAGGCATGAGAATCGCTTGAACCTGGGAGGCGGAGGTGTCAGTGAGCCGAGATTGCGCCACTGCATTCCAGCCTGGGTGACAGAGCAGGACTCTGTCTCAAAAAAAAGAAGAAAAAGAAAGAAAATGCATATGGAAATGTAAAGAGCCAACGAGTGCTCAAATAATCCTGAAGAGACAAAAGGTGGGTGCGTTGGGGGTGAAGGGGAGAAATACTCAGAGGTAATGAAGGTGGTGCTCAGATAGACAAATGGACCAACAGACAGCCACGCCACAGACCTGCATCCATGTGGAAGTTTGGTTTATGACGCCTCCAGCATGGAAGATCTTGCAGAAAAGTGTTTTATTCCACCAATGATGCTGGAAGGATGGGGTGTCCTCAGGGGAAAAAGTGAAATTGGATCCATGCCTCACATAACACACACACACACACACACACACACACAATCTGAATTCTTGGGTTAAGGACTTAGATATGAAAGGCAAACATTAAACTCCTAGAAAATAAGATTGGGAAACAGCTTTACAAACTCTTGGGAGAAGATAATTTCTTAAATAAGACACAAAAATCACAAACTCTGAAGGAAAGTTTGATAAGTTCATCTACATTAAATTAGAAATGACTTGTCATAAAAGAATGAAAAGACAAGCTAAAGATTAGTAAAGAGAATATATATATATATATATTTGAGATGGAGTCTTGCTCTGATGCCCAGGCTGAGTGCAGTGGTGTAATCTCAGCTCACTGCAATCTCTGCCTCCTGGGTTTAAGCGGTTCTCATGACTCAGCCTCCTGAGTAGCTGGGACTAAAGGTGCGTGCCACCAAACCCAGCTAATTTTTTTTTTTTTTTTGAGACAGTCTTGCTCTGTCACCAGGCTGGAGTGTACTGGTGTGATCTCAGCTCATTGCAACCTTTGCCTCCTGGGTTCAAGTGATTCTCCTGCCTCAGCCTTCCGAGTAGCTGGGGACTAGAGGCTCGTGCCACCACGTCCACCTAATTTTTGTATTTTTAGTAGAGACAGGGCTTCACCATGTTGGTCAGGATGGTCTTATCTCTTGACCTTGTGATCCACCTGCCTCGGCCTCCCAAAGTGCTGGGATTAGAGATGTGCACAACCGCACTTGGCCAATCTTTGTATTTTTAGTGGAGACAGGGTTTCACCATGTTGGTCAGGCTTGTCTCAAACTCCTGACCTCAGGTGATCCACCCACCTCGGCCTCCCAAAGTGCTGAGATTACAGGCGTGAGCCACCGCGCCTGGCCAGTAAAGAGAATATACAAAGAACACAAATCAATCCAAAAAGGATGAAGAACTCAGTAGAAAACTGGCAGAAGGGAATAAGAACTTCCCAGCAAAGGCACTGCAAACAGTCCAGAAACATACAAAAAGATGCTCGAGTCCATTAGCAATCAGGAAATGCACATTCAGATGCCAATGAAAAATTATTAAGTACCCCCAGGATTGACAAAAGCTGCCAGGTCCAAACCAGAACAGGGGCAGCTGCAGCGTGGAGCCAGGAGACCTGCCACCCAGGTGGCTGGAACGCAGCTGATACAGTTTGGATATTTGACTCTGCCCAAATCTCATGTTGAAATCTAATTCCCAGTGTTGGAGGTGGGGCCTGGCGGGAGGTGTCTGTGTCTCAGGGCGGGTCCCTCGTGGCTTGGTGCTGTCCTTGCAATAGTGAGTGAGTTCTCGGGAGCTCTGGGTAAGTGCGTGGCAGTTCCCCCTGCTTGCTTTCGCTCTTGCTTCTGCTGTGTGAATTGCCTACTCCCATTTCACCTTCCACCCTGAGTAAAAGCTCCCTGAGCCCTCCCCAGAAGCAGATGCAGGCACTATGCTTCTTGTACAGCCTGCAGAACCGTGAGCCAATTACACCTCTTTTCTTATAAATCACCCAGTCATAGATATTTCTTTATAGCAACACAAAAAGGGCCTAATGCAACTCCCTGCAGAGAGGTCTCGGCCCCCACGTGGTAGAGCTGAACACTTGCCTCCTAGTGATCTAGCAGCCGCTCTCCTAACACTTGCACTCGGACATCAGGAGAATGCGCAGGAGTGCTCAGAGCTCTTCTGTTTCCAGCCCCCCAAACCAGGAGGGAGTCACACGTCCATCAGTGAGAGGACAGACGCATCAGCAATGGGACGGGCCACAACACCAGACCCCAAATTCCCACCTCCATGAGGCTCTGGAAACAAAAACATTTCATCCTCTTCTTTTTGGTAATTACACTGGTGGCAACACCTGTATTTATTTTCTGCATTTATCCCACTGAATAGTTGGACATTTTGATGCAGAAGAATCAGTGTGCTTAATTACATGACATGATTGGACTGGAATTATATATAAAATACATAAAATGTTACGTCCTCTGAAATTTATTTTATAGTATAAATTGTATACCATTACATTTTACAGTATTAAATAAATACATGCATGATGTATTTTTATTCTGAAATGCACGTGGCCCCACATGATAGACAGCGACTAAGAAGCTGTCTATCATACGATAGACTCCTATACAGGTGGGAAAATGAATAAACGAGACACACACACCCAGCAGGGAGAACCCCAGAGCATGCTGCTGGCCCATGGCAGAGGTCAGCAAAGAATGCAGGTGGCAAACGTCCATTTACAGAAAGCCGGAAAACAGGTAAATGTTAGCTTTGTTTAGTGATATCAACACAGGTGGTAAAACCCCAAGGAAAATCCTGAGGAAGTGGTGGTGGGGCACCCCTCACAGCCCTATTGTCTCTGCACAGTGTCCCTTGGCTCAGGCCAGCACCTCCGTGATGCTTCCATGACACGGGGAGAAACTGCCAACCATGGGGCCATGTACACCAGACGGGTCCAGGCCCGGACGGCAGTTGAGCCCGAGGCTCAGGCGGCATGAGCAGTTCCGGGCGGGAAGCGTGGCTGCTGTCCTGAGACCAACACCAAGCCACAGCCATCACCGCTCCTCCTCCAGGCTTCCCCTCCTCCTCTGGGGCAGCAGCCCATCTTCCCAGCTGCCCAAAGGAGAAAGGCACCCCCCGGGTGTCCCTCCACATCCTGACCCTGTCCCACAGCTGCAGTAAACCCAGAGTCCAGCAGAACCTTTGCTCAGTAGGCACATAAATCATTCTTGAGCAGATGAGCCACTAATAATATGTCACCGACACCAAGGAACAGAGGGTTGAGTGACTTGCTTCAGGCCACACAGCTAGGGAGGTACTGAGCTGGGACCTCGGGGAAGGTGCCTCCTCCATGCTAGGCAGCCCCCTACTGGGCCAGTCCTGCTCCCCACTCCCAAGAGCCTTGGTGCTTTCAGAAAAACTCAAGAGGCGCCAGGAGAATCCCACAGTCCCCCTTCTCAGCCTAACTGGCAGGCAAGGAAATATCTGTGGAGCCCTCCACTCCTCGGGATCCATCCCCTGCCCAGGGGACACGCAGAGACCTGCCCGATGCTCTGGTGGTGGCTGCAGGAATGCTGAGCAGATGATGCTTGGCACCCAGAAGAGGGGTGAGGAGAGCAGAACGATCCAGTAAAATTATTTATGCAAATATTTAACCGCAGGCACTGCAGCAATGCAAAAATAACATCTAGGGGCCCGTGAAACGTTAGCTGCCTGCCGCCCCAAGTGCCTGTGTGCAGAGCCGGCAGCAAGCCAGAGGGGGCGGGAGGGTTTGGGGAGGAGAAGGTGCCTTGGAGGGAGCAGCCGGGAGGGAGGGACAGCCCCTCCGTCTCTGCGCAGGCCCAGCTGCTCAGGGAGAGACTCCCTTCTCCTCCCTCCTTTAATAAACACCCATGAATGGCCGTCTCACCCATGGCGGGGCGTTTCCATGGTGAGCAAAACTGAGAGACACAGGTGAGCAGAGCAAGAGCACGAGTGTGAAGCTGGATGCCCATGGGGGGCTACCCTGCGCCCCCTGCTCCTCCCAGCCTCTCTGGCAGATCTGCACATGGCGGATGGGAACTGTGGGGCACACAGCTACCTGGGGGACCATCCGGACCCCTCTGCCCTCTGAATGGTTGGGACAGTGAGTCCAGGAGGGCCAAGGGGTGGCCTGGGAGAGGTGGTGCTGGTGCTCTGAGCTGCAGTGGGCACTATGATCACGCCAGTTGATAGACATGGACGCTCGGCTCGGGGAGCACAGGCGCCTGACCCGAGACACCCCGGTGAGTGGTCACTGCATAGAAACAATGAGGACCGCACTGAAGGCAGTGGCAGCAAAGCTTCCCCAATGTCATAGATGATGCATTGATATACTACATATGTACACATACAACATGCATTCTACATACAGCATACGCAGTGCTTTTCATAGACGAAACCACTGAGGTCTCACAACGGCCCCTGAAGGGGGTCGGTCATATGATCCTCACCCCATTTCACAGATGACAAACTGAGGCACAGAAGGGCTGAGGGTGGCCTGGCTCTGGCCCCCTCCCAATCCGTCTGCACTGGCCACACAAGGGTGCTGGACACAGGGCAGTGGGGTGTGGGCAGCGTGTGAGTCAGAAGGCAGGCTCCATGGTTTTGGGGCCCATCAGGATTCACCAGCAGCAGCAGCAGGCTCTACCGTCGGGGCCAGATGGGCCTTGGGCAGGCAGCCTGGGGCAGGGCCAGGGCCTGCAGCAGCCCTCCGAGACGGGAGGCTCTGAGAATCCTCAGTGAAGGGCAGGGCTTGAGCCTGGGATGGCACTTTTTAACAGGGCCACACGTCTTTGTACATAAAAGCAAGCCCCCTGTCACACCAAATCTTAAAGTAAACGTGCCTGTTCTGGAAGATGCTCTCCCTGCTAGGCCTGGCCACTCCATCGTTGTGAGCCCGGAGGGTGGGAACGCCCAGAGTGAGAAGTGAAGCCTCCAGCAGCCTAGCCTGGAGACAGCCTGGCTGGCCACGCCCAGAAGGCAGCAAGCGGGTGAGCCCGAGACGGACGCACCCTCAGTGGCTGGGAAAGGGCCCTTGGCAGGAAGCCCCCCGTGACCACTCATGTTTAGGTTGGACACTCCACACTTGCATTTTCCTAATGCAGCTGGTCTCTCACCCTCTAGCGATTAGCACGCTGGGACCACAGAGCCATGTGAGCTCCTGCAGATTTCTTAATGGCTGGCTGCCTCCGGTGGCCTTATTTTTAGCAATTTCCACTCTAATGACCGCTCAGTGAAGCTCAGATGTATCAGGGCGCACTGGGAGCATGTCCATATCGAACTCTCTCCAAGGAGGCGGAGGGGGACAAGGAACGCAGAGCTCAACTGCACGTTTCCCTGGACGCATTGCACAAATTGAGTTACAGATGCAGATTTCCGACCCATTTCTTGATGTTTTCCTCCTGGAGCCAGAGCAAAGGAAACCTGAGGAAATTGGACGGCAACAGGCCCCAGGACGGCAGGCGGGCTCGCAGCAAGAACACTTTCTTATCTAGAGCTGGATTTAGGAGCCTGAAGCCAGCGAGAAAGGAGGAAGCACAAATATAAATGACCCTTCTAGAACAACCTATTATTTCCCCCCTCCTTGGGGTAAAAAGATGGCATGAAATACCCTCAGTTAAGAACCCTGGGGAAAAATAACCACCCGAGGATCGGGCTCCCCAGACAGATGACAGCAGATCGGGGCTGCTTCTTGAGGGCTCTGCTGCCAGGAAGTGTGCTTGGCAGGGGGCAGCTGGAAGGTCGTCCAGAGCCACCCCAATAGCAGCAAAGACCCCACTCAAAATCAGCCCAACCCATGTCTGGAAATCAGCTCTTCTGGCTCCGTTGCCCATCCTTCCCCCACCTTTTCCACTGAAGAGACTCCTACTTACTCTTTAAAGATCCTAGCATGAGCAGGCTTGGTGGCTCCTGCCTTTGATCCCGATGCTATGGGAGGCTGAGGTGGGAGGATGGCTTGAGGCCAGGCATTTGAGACCTGCCTGGGCAATCTAGCAAGATCTCATCTCTACAAAAAATGAAAAATTAGTAGGGTGTGGTGGTACATGCCATCATATGACCCTGGGGGGCTGTCACATGATTGTGCCACTGAACTCCAGCATGAACCACAGAGTGAGACCTTGACTCAAAAAAAAAAAAAAAAAAAAAAAAAAAAAAAAAAAAAGGCCCAAGCTTGTTTCCTCAGCCTTACTGTGCAGACTTCAGAGTTTGAATCAGCAGGTCCTTTATGGGGCCAAGTCCTGCAGTACAATTACCCCTCAGACTCCCCTCCTGGGCGCCTGTGTCTTTGAGGGCCTGTGGTCATCCTCACCATTTCTGTAACTTCTAGGTCCTGGCTTGGGGTTAGGAGCTGCCCAGGTGCCAGATGGAACGGACCGTCTGCTCCTTGGGCCTCAGGCGCTTCTCCAGTCCTGATTCCTGTTACTGGGTCAAACCGCAGCAGGAAGATACGGAAGGGAGGTGTGCTAGGCGATGTCTCTGAGCAACCTTGTTCTTCGGCTGTTTTCATCCTTAAATGCAAAGCCCTTAAATCTCTGCACAGCCCTGGAGAAGGACGAGGCTCAGGACCTGAGGTCCCAGTCATGTCGTCTGTGCCTGCAGCTCCTAGACAGGTGCCTGGAGGGGCAGGCCAGCAAGGGTGCCCACCCCACTTGGCCCCTCCACATAGCCGGGGTCAGTGGAAGTCCCAAATCCACACTAGAATCTGAGGCCTTAGCCCTCCTCTGTGGCCCTTCAGAGGGGGGTGGCTTTCCTGGAAACATCCGCCTTCCTCCCCCGGCACCAACAGGAATATGTGCCTTTTCAGGTCTGGGAAGAATGTGGCTCCAGGGTCTGGGTGCTGCAGATTGCCCAGGTCACATACCCTGGGTCCTAGGGGAATTTTAACAGATGAACTGGTTTCCAGGCTAAACTCTGAGCCGGGCCTCCGTGGAAGGTCAGAGGTGACCAGCTGACAGATTCTAAGGACCTGGCCACTCTCCGGCTCCTCTCTCCCTATATGCCTGCCCCACACCCAGCTCCCCAAACAAGTACATGCTTGGCCAGGTCTTCCCGGAAGTCAGAGGTGACCAACTGGGTCCTGGTCACCGTCACACCCCACTCCCTACCCTCAGGCGCCCATTCTGTGCCCAGCACCTCCATGAACACACTGGCTCTAGGGCCTGCTTGCCAGCATTTACTCCCTGGGCCCACGGGTCCAGGGACTTCTTGGAAAATGCCTGTGGCCATCAGGAAACAGAGCAGATCAGCTTGGAAGAAGGACTGGCCTCCCTGTATACCCCTGGCTTGTCCAAGGAGAACAAGAGCAACTCCCAACTCCCCACTCCACAGGGCCCCCAGGACACGCCACCATCCCGTGAGCTGGCAGTGGCCATCTCTGCTCTGTTTTGAAGCAGCAGCACTGCCTAACATCAGCACTGCCTAACATCAGCCTGGCTGGCCAGTTCCGAGAGTTGGGGTTAAGCGGGAGAGAACCCAGCCCATGGGGTGGCCAGAAGGAGACCATTGAGTGTTCTTTCTCTTGGACAACATTTAGCCCCCCTTTCAGAAGGAAGAATCTGGTTCCAGCTCCATCCTTGTGTTCCTGTGGGGCAGAGTGAGCAGCTGCTCATTTCCACACTTAACTCTGACCAGAGAGGCTGAGTGGCTTGCCCAGAGTCACACAAAAAAGGCAGTGCCAGGGCTCCTGACCACTGCTCGCCATGTCCGATTCCTGCTGTCTTTGCCAGATAGAGGTAAATGTGCCAGCTACTCTTGTGGGAAATCGGAATCTCACCCTAATTTGCAAGAGATTTTTCTTTTAGAGACAGGGTTTTGCCACGTAGCCCAGACTGGTCTCGAACTCCTGAGCTCAAGCAGTCCCCCTGCCTTGGCCTCTCAAAGTGCTGGGCTTGTGGGTGTGAACCACCTCACCCAGCCACAAGGGATATTTCTTTTCTCTTTGTGAAAAGAGCTACTATTTTCAGCTACTGACTGGGCTACAGGAAGAGCTCCCTAGTTGAACACATAGGAGGCCTGCAGGCTTCCAAGGCCACCTGGCGATGGGAACTTTTCTCTTGAACACTCCAGCTCCTGATGGGGGATCATGAGGCCTGGAGGGTAGGTCTGCACCTCTGAGTTCTGGGACCTGGGCTAAGTCACCCAGCCTTTCCCTGAGCCTCAGCTTCTTCATCTGTAAAATGGGGTCATGTAAAGCCTCTGCAGGTGGGCAGGACACAGCACTGGGCAGCAGGAAGCCACTGAGAGCCGCTGTTCCTCCTCCTCTTGGCCGAGCCTGGGCCCCATCAGCTGCAGAAGCACTGCTTCCTCAGGGCCTCTCTCCCTGCTTCACCCACCTCGACACGGGGTGAGGGCCATGGGCTCCCAGAAACCCATTCACAGCCGAAAGCTCGTGCTATTTAGTCTCTGTGTGCAGCCGATGAGAGAACTTGATCTCAAATTACAAACCTCTCAGCTAAACGCGGTCTATTACGCAAAACCTCATTCCAGCAGCTTTAAATAACCCTCACAACACAGTCCCCAGGAACTCTCTGGAAAGATGCGGCACGGTTTTGAATAACAAGATAATGGAAACACAAACCGATGCTAATTAATTTCACTGCTCAGAGAGAGCTTGCTCCTCGCTTAGCCACGGTCACTGTGGGGCTCAATCAAGAAAACTCTGGGATGAAACGGGAGATGTCTCGAGGGAAACCTGTTGGTAGGAGGGCCCAGCCACGTGGAGCCGCAGCAAGTGTCCGCGTTGTTTGTTCACGGACCTGTGGCACTGGGGGACCCAGAGAGGGCCTGGCCGGCTCCCACCTCTCAAAGCCCTGCTGGGACAATGCTGCTCAGAGGCAAGGCTCCAGGAGGGCCCGCCCAACAGGGGGCTAGGTCTGGCAGCAGATGGTTGGTTTCAAAGTGAAAGAAGAAGAATCTGAGGACTCCTGTTGCAGGGTCACAGGAGTCCCCAGGAGGTGGCTTTATCTGTTCAAATTAGAGACCCCCAGAGAGATGATGCCCTGGTGTGTGAAGAAACCAGCATGGGTCATGGGAACCGTGCAGAGGTTCCTCAGTAAGTTAAACACACCATGTGACCCAGTAATTCCACCACACAGGGAGGCAAAAACAAGCACGCACAGCCATGCTCGGAGCAGCCCCATCCGTGATGGCCAAGAAGCGGTAGAAACAGCCCCAACGCACATCCACTGGTGAATGAACAAACAAAATGTGGCACATACAAATGATGCGGGATATATGATAGAATGGAATAGACACAATACGGAATATGTATATTATGGAATATTACTCAGGCAGGAAAAGGAATGAAACAGAGATCCACGCTACAACATGGATAAACCTTGCAAACATGATGCCGAGTGAAAGAAGCCGGCGTAAAAGGCCACATTCTGTGATTTTATTTATAGGAAATATATGGAATTGGTGCATCCATAGAGACAGAAAGCTCACTGGGGATGGCCAGGGGCCGGGGACAGGTGAGGGGAGCGGCTGCCAGTAGGTTACGGGGGTTCTTTTGGAAAAGGCCACATTCTGTGATTTTATTTATAGGAAATATACGGAATCGGTGCAGCCATAGAGACAGAAAGCTCACTGGGGATGGCCAGGGGCCGGGGAGGGGTGAGCGGAGTGGCTGACAGTAGGTTCGGGGGTTCCTTTTGGGGCGGTTAACCAGGTCTTGGTGGTGGTCACACTGCCTTATGAATGTACTAAATGCCACTGAATTATTCCCCCTTTAAATGGTTAAAATGACACATTTTACATGTATTTGATCACAATTAAAAGAAAACAGTTATGGGACCAATGGGAGCTTTGCTGCCCCTAAAATTCCATCAGCATTGCCTGTTCTTAGGCAGGCTTGTTCACCTTTTAATACGAGGCGTGCGAACTCAGCTCCCAGTCCTCTCTTGCTGCTCAGCTGCAAAAAAATGAAATCTTGCCTGGTTTTATGAGTCTAATGTTGTGACCTGCTCCTGCCACTGATGCCAAGGCCAGGAGGTCTGTCAGTCAGGGTGGCACATGACACGCCTGTGCCCCCTGGCCAGTCCCACTGTCCCTGATCTCAGCTTCTCCCATGCAAATTTAGAAGCTAGAAATAGGCTGCTGGCCTTTGTTCTTCTCTCCCTGAATCCAAGGATGATGGTTTTCCAAGCAGGCTACATTTGTAAAGTAATCCTCGACTCTCCATTTTATATTAATGAAAGACAAACAGAACTGCCAGCCAGAGCTGCTGATCGGCTCTAGTGGATGGGACAGGCCCGGAGAATTCCGTGGAGCAGCCAACACAATGCCAGCCTAGAGCACAGAGCGCGGCATGGGGCTGGTGTGCAGGAAAACCAGGCACCCCTGCTGGCCCCTCTGGGCTTTCTGCATATTTTAAGCAGCTCTCAGAGCCCACAGACTCCATTCCAGGGCCTGTGGGGATCCACAGGACTCATGCCAAGAATGACGGAAATCTTTCTGAGCTCAAAACTCTCTGAATTTGAAAAACAAATGGTCCTTTGAAGAACACTGCTTCCATATGGAACCATGGGGCACGGTGATCAGAAGAGCTCCAGCCTCTTTAAAAACCAGCAAATGATGCACCCTGATCCCTTTGAACGCCCAGAGGAAGGCTGAACCTAGAGCCATAGTGACTGAGAGGCAAATGCGGGCTTTCAAAATCTCCACAACTCAAGACTTGCCTTTTCACATGTGAAGCCAAGGCTTCAGAATGCAAGAGAAGTGGCAGCTTTCAAAAGGAGTTTGGAGGTTCTCAGATTTAAGCACAAATGCCACTTCCTGGGGCTGGTGCTAAAACTGCAGGAAAAGGCTGGTTGGCAGAAGCTCACAAAGGGGAGTTTATCAATGTTGCAAAGGGCATGTTCACGGATGCCTATTGGCGTTGGCCTTGTTCTCTGCGGGGATGGTGAGGCACGGCCAGCAGCCTGCAGGGCTGCGGCATTACCCATTCCTCGACAGTTCCCTCAACTCATCGTCACTCCAGCCGGAGCCCTGGGCTGCTCCCCACCTGCCCTGCTTCCCCATCTTCCCTGTATTGCCCCATGACAGCCCTGGGTACTTGGTCACCACCCCACGACCCACGTCCTATCCTTCAGGGACTGCCTCACCTCTGGGCTGTTTGGAAGGACAGAGTGACATGGGACAGAGACAGAGGGTTTCTGGTTTAAGTGCTACTTTTGCATTTATCATTCCATTCTTTGTTTTGGGTCTAATTCAAACCATGATTTCAAAAAGGCTAAGAATGTACAAAGGGAAGGGACCCACTGGCCCCAGGGCAAGATGGGAGGGTGTCCTGGTGGAGGTGTCATCTGAGACTCCTTCACTCCTCTAGCCATTTAGGAAGAATTTCTAGGTAGTCAGGCACCCAGGATGGGCCTTCCAGGATGAATGGGGGAGTTTAGAAAACTGCCTTCGTTTCTACTGAAAATGGTGAAAAAAGGCAATTTTCAGTTCTTGCAGCACTCAGCAGTGTGAAACTGGGCTGCTGCTGAAAGGGAACGGGAAGCCTCGCTCCAAATTTACTTGCCATGGGAGGTGCGGTGAGGGGGCCGGTGAACACTGGGAAGGCATCACAGAAGAGGAGCATCCTGAGCGACCTGCCCAAGATCCAGGAAGGAGGCGGTGGCCGGGCATGACACAGGCCCAGGAGGGGAGCTGGATGGGGTGATGGGGAAGTTGCCTGTGACTCCTGCCTGGGAACCAGAGCTCTGTGCTGGTGGTGGGGCCCCTGTGGGGATGTGTGTTCTCACAGAGAGGCCTTTAATAAGGGTTTTGAAGGCGTTCTGCTGCTGAGTATGGGAACTCACACGTGCCGGAAGGGAGAGAATCAGGGCTGGGCTGATCAGAGAAACGCAGGGGGCAAAGGAAGCCTACCCGTAGCCCCCATCTCTGACAGAGGCAAGAGGAACAAGCACCTTCCATTTACCTGATAGCAGCCGCATCTCTCGCCAGGTACAGCTGCAGGCAAAGGCATGAAAGGTTGGGTTTCTCTACACACGTATGCACACGTATACATACACATACACATACACATGCGTGCATACATAGTCTTGGGGGTGTTTTGCCTTCTTCGTACAATTAGGAATATCTTTAGATCCACGCATACTTTCTGATGGAACTTCATCCCTGAAGTATGCATACTGTACAGGCAAGGTTAAACGAAACTCCGTGAAGAAAAATGCAAAACGCTCAACACTCCAGAAGTCCCCAGCGGCCCCCGGCAGCCACCCTCCTCCCTGCAGAGGTACCCGGGGTCTGTGTGTGCAATTCCCATGCTCTGGCTCTTCTCTCTAGCACTCACTGTCACCTACTCACTTCCTTAAACAATACATGGATTCCCTTTGCCTTTTTTCAAATTTTACAGATATCATTTTGCCCTTTTTCTTTTCTTCGGAACTTTCCATACGCAATATCAGACTCTATGTATTCCTCTGTGGCCTCCACATTCCCCTCCATAGCATGTCTGAGATTCACGTGCCTTGATGAATACAGTTGGCATTCATTCATTCTCCCACCGCCGCACTGTACTCCACGTGTGAGCAACTCACGGCATCCGGATCCTTTCTTGTTCACAGGCACTTGCATCATTTCCAGCGTCTTGCTGTTATGAACAGAGGTGCTTGGAAACTTCTCGTGTGTGTCTCCTGGCCCACGTGGGAGAATGTGTCAGGGGTGTGTGCCATGGAGTCACATGCTGGTTTGCACAGCAGGTGCGTCTTTCATGTTAGTGGGCAATGACTACTGTTTTCTAAAGAGGTTGCAAAATTTGGGACTTTTTTTCAAGTTTTTCTTTTTTCTTTTTTTTGAGATGGATTCTCGCTCTGTTGCCCAGGCTGGAGTACAGTGGCGTGATCTCGGCTCACTGCTAGCTCCGCCTCCCGGGTTCACGCCATTCTCCTGCCTCAGCCTCCCGAGTAGGTGGGACTACAGGCGCCCATTGCCACGTCCAGCTAATTTTTTGTATTTTTAGTAGAGATGGGGTTTCACCGTGTTAGCTAGGATGGTCTCGATCTCCTGACCTCGTGATCCGCCAGCCTCGGCCTCCCAAAGTGCTGGGACTACAGGCGTGAGCCACCGCGCCCGGCCATGTTTTTCTTTTTTTAAAAACAAAGTGTGGAAACTCAAAAGGCTCTGGAAGACCTGGCCATGTGCAGCAGTGTTATGAGTTAAACTGTGTCCCCCAAAAAGAGGTGTGGAAGTCCTCACCCCAGGACCTCAGGATGTGACCTTATTTGGAAGGAAGGTCATTACAGATGTAATTAAGATATCAAATAAGGTGAGGTCATAGGGGAGTAGGGTGGGCCCTACATCCAATGACTGTTGTCTTTGTAAGAAGAGGGGAACTTGTTAGGCCGGGCGCGGTGGCTCACGCTTGTAATCCCAGCACTTTGGGAGGCCGAGGCGGGCGGATCACGAGGTCAGGAGATGGAGACCACGGTGAAACCCCGTCTCTACTAAAAATACAAAAAATTAGCCAGGCGTGGTGGCAGGCGCCTGTAGTCCCAGCTACTCGGAGAGGCTGAGGCAGGAGAATGGTGTGAACCCGGGAGGCGGAGCTTGCAGTGAGCCGAGATGGCGCCACTGCACTCCAACCTGGGTGACAGAGCGAGACTCTGTCTCAAAAAAAAAAAAAAAAAAAAAAAAAAAAAAAGGAAAAAAAAGAAGAGGGGAACTTGTTTGTTTGTTTGTTTGTTTTTGAGATGGAGTCTCACACTGTCACCCAGGCTGGAGTGTAGTGGCACCATCTCAGCTCACTGCAACCTCGGCCTCCCGGGTTCAAGCAATTCTCCTGCCTCAGCCTCCCAAGTAGCTGGGATTACAGGCACACACCACCATGCCCAGCTAATTTTTGCATTTTTAGTAGAGACAGGGTCTTACTATGTTGGCCAAGCCGGTCTCCAACTCCTGACCTCAAATTATCTGCCCACTTCTGCCTCCCAAAGTGCTGGGATTACAGGCATGAGCCATCGCGCCCTACCAGAAGAGGGGAATTTGGACACGGACACACAGGGAGCCCACCATGTGACAACAAAGGCCGAGACTGGAGTCAGGCAGTGCAAGCCACGGAAGGCCAAGGAGTGTCGGCACCACCAGAAGCCGGAAGAGGCAAGGAAGGGCCTCCTGGAGCCTCTGGACGGAGCGCTGCCCTGCTGACACCCTGACCTTTGTCTTCTAGCAGCCAATGACACAGTAAAAGTCTGTTGTTTTAAGCCAGACAGCCTGTGGTTTCTATTTTTTTGGGGGGGACAGTCTCCCTTTGTTGCCCAGGCTGGAGTGCAGTGGCGTGATCTCAGCTCACTGCAACCTCCGCCTCCCAGGTTCTAAGAGATTCTCCTGCCTCAGCCTCCAGAGAAGCTGGGATTGCAGGCGTGCGCCACCACGCCTGGCTAATTTTGCATATTTTAAGTAGAGATGGGGTTTCGCCATATGGGCTAGGCTGGTCTCGAACTCCTGACCTCAGGTAATCCACCTGCCTCGGCCTCCCAAAATGCTGGGATTGCAGGCGTGAGCCACCATGTCCAGCCCAACCTGTGGTTTCTTAGCAGCCCTAAGAAATAAGTAGCATTCCAGGCCCTTCCTTCATCCCATCCTCCAGTCTTTGTCTCAGTGACCAAATACGCCTTGGGTCTGTTGCTGTGAGAACAAGGATGACCAAGCCCTTCTGCAGATCTCCAAGAGTCTGTGTGCTCCTCTGAGCCTGGGGTGAGCCTCTGAGCCCTTCTCAACACAGGGCTGCAGGCCTCCCCTCCCCACTAACTTAACACGCAGGAGCACCGGATGTCCCCATGGCCGTGTTAGAGGCTTCTGGAGAGGGAAGAGTAAGTGGGCAGCTATGCTGCTCCTGGCTGGGGGGCTGTGGTCCCAGGGCCTTGCTTTAATGGGTTAACTGGAAAGGCAAAAGGAAGGGAAGAGGAGAAGCCTGCTTAGATTGGATTCACCCCATGCACAGAACCCATTCGTGGACATGCCATCTGCAATGCTTCATGGAAGGGGTCTTCCGATGGCAGAGGGTTATCATGAACTTAACACTCAGCCTCCCTCTGAACCAAGAGCTGTTGGGGAATGAGTGGGGGGTGGAGAACAGTGGGTGGGCCTAGAAGGCGAAGGTGAACATTGCCTAAACACCTCTGCCTAATGCAGCCCACACCCCGCTCCTCCTGGTGGATTCTGTGCTGAGGGCCTGACACCTGGTGCGGGACTGTCCTCTAGGTGGCCTTGGACAAGCCCAGTTCTCCCCTCTCTTTTGCTTTCAGTTATTAAGAATAATCACAGAATGTGCTAGAAATGTAACATGCCGAGAGAGGGAGGGCTGATTGGAATAGGCTGGGCTCTGTCCCAGTCTTTCCCGGAAACCTGATGTCCATCAACACTTTAGCCCAGAAATCATGTGGCCCCGGGGTATAAAACCCAGGAGGAGCTGCTTTCCAGGGTCCCTCAGCTGCGCGCAAAGGGGCACATGCAGTCGAGACTCCAGTCAGCTTTCCTGAGCCTTACAGGCTGGCTCGGCCGAATCCCAGGCTTCTATTGTCCTTTGCTGCCTATCTGTAAGCAACAAACCAGTTCACGGAACTCGCTGTGTGGGCGGCTGGCTCACCAGGCTAGGACAAGTTGGTGAGCTGTACGCGGTGAACCTGCTCCACATCTTGGGGCAGAGCTGTCTGGCCATTCAGTCCAATCCTGGGGTTTGGTACTAGAAGGAAGCCCATCCACCCACAGGTCTAAGCCACCTTGGCTGGTATTGGCTTTGTTGGCAACAAGGGAGGAACTTGCCCTCTGCGGCTCTTACATCCTCGGTCTGTCTCTTTGTTGGATAATGGTGAGGTGAGGGTGGGCACCGGCATTTACTGGGGCTGCTCAGACCCCAGCTGTCCCCAAGAGGGCTGCTGAGGAAGGAGTGGCAGACAGCGTGGACGCTGAGACCAGAGCCTGCCTCTGGGAAATGGACAGAGGCCTTGGACCCCATCCTCCCTTCGCTGTCCTTGCCATTAGGATGCCCTTCCCTGCATTCGGGGCCTCAGCTGCTCATCGGGATGGGGGGCACATGAGATTGCCATTCTTGTAGGTTGACAATAGGTCAGTATTTGCTAGTTTGACACAGTGCAACTGAACGGACCCCACGGCCGACTGCTCCTTGCTCCGATAAGTAGCTATTGAGCTGAAGGTCCCCAAGAAGTCCCAATGAGCAGAAGGCCAGGCCCTGCGCCTGTTGGCGACCCCACACTGGGCTGTTGGAACTGGCTCCAGGGACCCCGAGAGGAGGCCCTCCCCAGCCTGGGAGGCGCCTGGATGGCGCCTCTGAGTTGGGGCCTACAACGAGACCAGAGGGTGAGCCGAGCAGAGGATGTGAATTCGAGTGCTAGGACCGCCTGAGGAGGGCACTGGGTGGTACTGGGGAGGCAGAGACAACTCAGGAGGCTGAAAGTCCAGGGATGAGGGAGGCGGGGCCAGGCCACGAGGACAGAGGAGGTACTGTTTCCCATGGGCCCTGGAACCGGGTCCCTGGTGCCCAGTGCTGGGTCCTGAGCAAGTTCTCCTGAGGGTTAAAACATTCACACACCTGAGAAGGAAGGCAGGGTGGGGTCTGGGGGGCTCTGAGGCCTCCAGAGGCTGCTGGGTGAAGGCTGGGAGTGCCAGAAGGGAGTACTTCCAGGCTGGGGCGGCCCAGAGCCTCTCCCTGGCCCAGGGAACTCCTGCCAGGCTGAATCCTGACCAGGCCCCAGGTGAGGAGAACCCACAGGGCATCCCCTGACAGGGGCCACTGAGGAAGAGGAGATGGCAAATGCCCCGCAAAGGGCCACAGAGTGCAGCGGCCAGGGGCAGAGCCGTGTGTGCTCCTGTGTGTGTGTGTCTATGATAGTGTGTGTGTATGTGTGTGTGTGTATGTGTGTGTGAGACAGTGTCTGAGAGTATGTTGTGTGTCACTGTGTGTCACTGAGTGTGTGTGTATGAGTGTGTGTGTCTATGAGTGTGTGTGTAGGTGTAGCAGTGTCTGAGTGTGTGTATATGTGTGTGTCTATGAGAGTGTGTGTGTGTGTGACTGTATGCTGTGTATGTGTGTCACTGAAAGGGTGTGTGTGTGAGCTGTCTCTGTGTGTGTCAGTGTCTATGAATGTGTGAGTGTGAGTGTCTGAGTGTGTTGTGTGTGTGTGCATGTGTGTCACTGAGAGTGCATGTGTGTCAATGTCTATGACGGTGTATGTTTGTCAGTGCCTGAGTGTGTGTGTGTGTGTGTATGTGAGTGTGTAGTGCATGTACGTGTGTGTTAAAACCCTTTAAAAATGTAAAAATCTTCCTTAGAAACTCAGTCATGGATGGAATGTGGCCCCCAGGCCAGAGTTCACCCAGCCGTGCCATAAAAGAAGAAAATGCGAGGAAGGGAGTGGGGAGGTGGAGCAGATTTGTCAAAACAGGGGCAGTCAGAACCTCCGCAGAGCTGGTCGTGGGCTTCAGAGCAGAGCTAGGAGGCAGACACAGCTGTCGCCACAGGAAGCATAGGAGCCCTCAGAACCCCACGGGACCTACAAAGCCTAGAGCAAGCTCAAGTTCAGAGTTAATGGGAGAAGAAGGTGGCCGGAATGAGGGGAAAGAGGCTTCATGATCAAGGTGGAGTTTACCCCACGTGCATATGACCAAAACTCTGAAAAACAGTATTTTTCTGAATAAATGTCTACCATGCCAAGCATGTTAGAAATGTTTGATTCGGGCTGGGCGCAGTGGCTCACGCTTGGAATCCCAGCACTATGGGGGGCGAAGCAGGTGGATCACTTAAAGTTAGGAGTTTGAGAGCAGCCTGGCCAACATGGTGAAACCCCGTCTCTACTAAAAATACAAAAATTAGCCAGACGTGGTGGCACGCCTGTAATCCCAGCTACTAGGGAGGCTGAAGCAGGAGAATCATTTGAACCCAGGAGGCAGAGGTTGCAGTGAACCAAGATCACACCACTGCACTCCAGCCTGGGCGACAGAGTAAGACTCGGTCTCAGAAAAAAAAAAAAAGAGAAATGTTTGATTCTGATGTGATTCACGCAGGGGTGATTTCAGAAGGTCAAAATGAACCCACTGAGAGAGAAAAGTCTTTGAACAAAAGGACAAAAGTCTCCAGAGTTAACCGCCATTTATGTCTAGCCTAACCATCCTAGGAAGGAACGTTCTAGAATCCCAGGGCCACCCCGCCCTAGGTTCCCATGAATGGCCCCTGGCTCCACCCACAGCCAGGCCTGGCCTCGCCTGCAGGTGATGTGCATGGCTGGGATCCAGTAATTAAGTCATAAAGCACAAGGCTGGCTACTTAGAGCAGAATTACGAGGCATTGCAGCTTGTGAATACAGTAATCCAGCTTAATTAACACCGACTCGGAGAGGAAGGCGCAGACTTCTGGGTTAAATCAGCCCATGCAGAAACGCTGGCCGCCACTTACCCTCATCACACTATGCTGAGCATTTGTCATTGTGTGGAATAAAAATAAACCTGAGCTTGGAAAACTGGGCAGGTGACCCTGGAAAGGCCCGGAAACCACCCAAGGCTGGCTCTCCAGGGCCTTTGTGTTAAAATGGAACAAATTCAGCAACCCTGAGAGGCGTATCACGGGCAGGCGAGCTTCTCTGGGACAGGGGACACACAGGCTGACCCGGCAGATGGCCAGGAGATGGACGGGGGTGAATCATTGCAGGTGCCATGCACAGCCGCCCCAGTCCCTTTACCCACACCCTTCGTCCTGCAGGCTCGGTCCCCCTTCAGGACCCCCGCTTTCTGCCCATGGCCCTGCCCAGGGGAGGCAGACCCCAGCCCAGCCTGTGACACTCTAAGGACTTCCTGAGGGTTTGTCATTTCAGCCTTACAACCACCCTTGGGTGAGATTCTTAGTGCTTGCTATAATTAATTACTACAAATTTAGTGGCTTAAAACAACAAAAATGGGCCGGGCGCGGTGGCTCACGCTTGTAATCCCAGCACTTTGGGAGGCCGAGGCGGGCGGATCACGAGGTCAGGAGATCGAGACCACGGTGAAACCCCGTCTCTACTAAAAATACAAAAAAATTAGCTGGGCCTGGTGGCGGGCACCTGTAGTCCCAGCTACTCGGAGAGGCTGAGGCAGGAGAATGGCGTGAACCTGGGAGGCGGAGCTTGCAGTGAGCCAAGATCGCGCCACTGCACTCCAACCTGGGTGACAGAGCGAGACTCCTTCTCAAAAAAAAAAAAAAAAAAAAAAAATGTTCTTATCTGCCAGTTCTGTAGGTCAGAGGGCCAACCCAGGGCTCAGGGGGCTGGGAGAGAGGCGTCGGCAGCACTGGCTCCTTCCGAAGGCTCTCAGGGAGGGTCCTTTCCTGTCTCTTCCAGCTCTGGGGACCCCTGGCATTCCTTAGCTGAGGGTTCATTACTCCAAGCTCTGCCTTGGGGTCCCATGGACTTCTCCCCTGCATGCATCAAATCTCCCTCTGCCTCCCCCTTATAAGGACGCCTGTGGTCACACTCAGGCCCCCCTAAGCGATCCGTGATGACCTCCTGATTGCAGCAAGATCCCTCAGTTCATTGCATCTGCAAAGCCGCCTTTCCCATGGAAGGCAGTCGGTCGACAGGCTCTGGGAATAAGCACGTGGATATCTTGGGGACCCTTATTCACCTGGCCAATGGGAGGCACAACTGGGCTCTGCGGAGAGGCTGCCCAGGGACCCTTCCAGGCAGTGATAATGCCTCAGGGCCCCTCTCTTCCCCATCTCCCTCATTCTCTTTGGGGCTGTCCTGGCTGCCTCCGTGAGGCATGCCAGTCAGTGCCGGCTCACAGGGAGGAGGCCTCCATAACAGCAAGGCCCTTGGACGCTGGAGGGTGAGATGCTGCCCAGTGTGAAATCTACCTCTGTTACCACAGGACTTGGAGGAGCCCCTATTTGGGGCTCAGCTCCGCTAACTGATGCTTAGGGAGGGAGGAGGGGAGAGTTTTAAAAGAGCCATAAAGTACCTCGGAACTTAGAAGGCCCTTGTTAAAGACTGGAACAGAATGTCTATCCTGGGAGAGAGCGTGCTGGTCTCCCTCTCTCTTCTCCTAAGGACATGGATCCCACCACGAGTCCCCACCCTCCGACCTCATCCAGCCCTAGCCCCCTCCCAAAGGCCCTGCTCCTGACACCATCCTGGTGGGGGTTAGGGCTCCAACATTTGAGTGTGGGGGTCACACAGACATTCATTCAGTCCACGGCACCAAGCTGATGCTCCCTGGTGTCTGAGATGGGGAGAGGCCTCTGCATAGCCTGGCTGGCTTTTCTCTTTCCCAAGGCAGAAGAATCATTACCTTGCCGGGGCCTCATCAGAACAAAAATGTAATTGTTTTGTGCCTTTTAGAAACCTCCTGAGTTGGGAGAAATGGAGATTTTAGTGGCTGTCCATGAAGTACTTAATTAAGCAGAACAGGTAATCCCATCGTTATTACAAGAAACATGCAGAGCTCCAATATCTGCGGAAATGCGGTTGCCTGTGGGCCTGGAGGCTGCCTGCCCTGCCTGGTCTCCCCCACCCCCACCAAGGGCACCTTCCTTCCCAACTATCTGGGTTGTTGCATTAAGGCTTGTCCTGCCCCCAGACAAAATGTGGAGTCTGTTATTATGGTCTGAATGTCTGTATCCCCCAAGTTCCTATGTTGACACATTTGGAGACAGGGCCTTTATTGGAGGTAATTGGGGTTATATGAGGTCATAAGGGTGGGGCCCTGTTCCAATGAGATTAGTGTCCTTATAAGAAGAGACTCCAGACAGCTTGGTGGCACTTGCATGCACACACTCTCTCTCTCTCTCCTCTCTCTGCCATGTGAGGAAGGCAGCTGCCTATAAGCAGGAAGCGACCCCTCACCAGGAACCAAATTGCTGGCACCTTGATCTGGGACTTCTAGTCTCCAAATAAATGCTTGTTTAAGCCCCCTGGTCTGTGGAACCTTATTACAGCAACCCAAACTGAATAAGACATGTGGGGCCGGGTATGACGTAATATCTGTGTGACCCCAACAGGTCTCAGTTTCTCCATCTGAAATGGGGATGGATGGTAACAGCACCTGCCTCAAAGGCTGTGGGGGCTGAAATGAAAGCTCAGGCACCAAGGCACCAGGATCGGGCAGGGTGTGGTCCCGACTTCACCTCCACAGGCTCACATCAATGACAGCAGCCCCTGCACAGCCTGCTCTGACCTCCCAGGAAGACCCCATTTCTGGGGTGTCCAAGGGGGGGTCCTAGACACTCGAGGAGATTAAGTGTCATGAGACATCAGCCCCTCTGTTCTGATCACTATTTTACAGATGAGGAAACCGAGGCAGGAGCGGCCAGAGTACTCACTTGAGGTCACAGCCAGAATATGCGAAGCAGAACCCAGACCAGCTTGGAGCCCAGCACTGCATGGCTAATGCTTATGCTCTGCACACCATCTGCCCATTTCTTTCTGGCCTGACTCCTGCCTCTGCCCTACCATGCAGCCAGATGCACCCCGAAGGCTGTGCCCCCACAGCACCCTTGGCGAGGACATGGCCCATGGCAGGTGCTTGGGAAATACAGGTGGACTGGGTGGAAGGAAGGAAGGAGACAGGGGACTGGAAATTCTTCCCAGCTCCTTCATTTCCCAGATGGAAGGTGGTTTTCATCAGATGGGAGGTCTGATACGGTAGCTCCAGCCATGCGTGGCTGCTTACATTACAAAACAACCCAGGCCAGTTGAGTGTAGAAGGGGAGACTCTGCCTGAGGACGTGGGTATGGGGAGGAATGACGGAGATAAATGGGGATGGTCCATTGCTGTAACTCTTCTGGAGACACCCATAAATGATCCTAGAAAAGCATGATTGAGGGCTTCATGGCAGAGGTGGTCAAGTGTGACTGACAGGTGTTGTCGACAGACAGCCCAGCCTACACAGCCCCAGGCCTGGCTAGCTCTTCCGTCCACACAGGAGGGGTGAGGGCCGACTTCTGAGCTCGTTTCTCTCCCTGGCTCTGTCCACATGGTGCCGGGAGGTTCTGGAGCTGAGCCCAGCGCCACGTGGAGGGGCCTGGCCCACCTTGCTGGGCTGGCTGCCCCAGGCACAATGGGGCAAAGGGTTGTTTGCTTGTCACTAGTGGGGTGGGTGAGCCTGGTAAGAACAGCTGGTTAACCGCTCCTTGGCTCCTTCTAGAACCATCCGAACCCAGCAGGATGTCCAATGGAATGGACATCTCCAATCCAACACAGCACCGCAACTTCCCCTGCCCGTCAGAGGCTTCCCCATCTCAGCAAAGGGCCCCACGGCCGCCCTGCAGTGTATGGAAGAGCCCAGGACTCGCTCATGTCAACCCCCGTCCCCGACCTGTGCTCTGCCCCAAAACCACCCCCAGCCTCAGTCCTCTCCACCCCGGTGTTTGATGTGTAACAGCCTCCAATGGGGCTTCCTGCCCGACGGTGCGAGTGTGCTGAGCTTTTGTTATAAAGCACCACAAACTGGGGGGCTTAAAACAACAGAAATTGATTCACAGTTCAGGCGGCCTGCAGTCTAAGACCAAAGCTTCTGGGAGGGGCCATCCGTTCTGGGGTCCTCCCTCAGCTCTAGGGGCTGCGGGCCACCCTGGTGCCCTCCCTTTGGCTTGTAACTGCACCTGCCAACCTCTGCATGTGGCCTTCTGCTCTTTGCCTCTGCGTCCCCTCTTCTTACAAGGATTGCAGTCAGCAGATTTGGGGACCACCCTAAATCCAGGATGATTTCATCTCAAGACCTCATCTCAAGATCCTTAACTATAAATGACATCTAAGGACATCTACGAAGACCCTGTTTCCAAATGAGATTCCCAGTGGACACAGTTCTGTGGAACACCATCCAACCCCCTACTCTCTCCAATCCAGTCTCCGAACGGAAGTCAAACAAGCTGAACAACACACATGCGCAAGTACCGCTGCTCCCTGCCACAAACCCTGTCACCTGGGTGGTAGAGTCTAAATTCTTCTTCACTGCCGGGTGCGGTGGCTCACACCTGTAATCCCAGCACTTTGGGAGGCCGAGGCTGGTGGAACACCTGAGGTCGGGAGTTTGAGAACAGCCTGACCAACATGGTGAAACCCCATCTCTACTAAAAATACAAAATTAGCCAGGCATGGTGGCGCACACCTGCAATACCAGCTACTAGGGAGGCTGAGGCAGGAGAATGGAGGGAACCCGGGAGGTAGAGTTTGCAGTGAGCCAAGATCGCGCCACTGCACTCCAGCCTGAGTGACAGAGCGAGACTCCATCTCAATTAAAAAAAAAAAAAGTTCCTCTCCACATCCTGTGGGGTCTGTGCCTGCCTCTCCCGCTCCTCCCACACTTGGGTGCATGGCCTCTGCCCCTCCAGGTCCCCGGGTGGTTTCTGCCTCTGGGGCTCCGAGCCTACCTCCTCCGAGGCTGTTGCCGACCTTCCCTGCCGGCCAGCACTGCACGGCTATTGCTTATGCTCTGCGCACCATTTGCCCTTTTGGAAGATCATCGTATTTATTCATTTCTTTCTGGCCCGGCTCCTGCCTCTGTCCCATCAAGGAGCCAGATGCACCCCGAAGGCTGCGCCCCTACAGCACCCTTGACAAGGACATGGCCCATGGCAGGTGCTTGGGAAATATGGGTGGACTGGCTGGAAGGAAGGAAGGAGAGAGGGGACTGGAAATTCTTCCCAGCTCCTTCATTTCCCAGATGGAAGGTAGTTTTCATCAAATGGGAGGTCTGATACAGTAGACCCAGCCACCCGTGGCTGCTTAAGTTTAAATTAATTGACATTAAATACATAAAACTAAGAATTACTTCCTCAGCCACGCTGGCTGCATTTTGAGTGCTCAGTAGTTGTGTGTGGCCAGTGGTGCCATATCGAGCACATGGGACATTTCCAGAAAGTTCTACCAGGCAGAGTTGCTTTAGACCAAGGAAGGAGAGAGAATTCAGGGCTGTCAGCATTATGAAGTTCCCAGGGCGTCTCTTCCAGTCTATGGCTCCTCCCAGGCCAGGGCAGGGTGTGGTCAGCAACAGAGACCCCACTGGGGAGCTGGGGTATAGGATGGGTCACAACTCAGGGCTAAGGGTGCGCCCAGAGCTGCCACCAAGAACTGGAGCCATGGGAGGCGGGGTGCCTTCGTCCCTGTGCGGGGGGGGAGGTGGGGGGCAGCCTTGGGTGTGGTCTCTTGGGAGCAGAGACCCTAGTTTCCCTAGGGGAGGGGCGGGCCCGGAGCCTCCAGCCTCAGGAGGGGCTGAGGCCAGGGGACTGTGCAGGACTAATGGACACCATGCCTGCCAATTCCTGAGCTGAGGGCAGAGCTGATGGAGGTGGGCTGTCACCTGCATGGTCGTATTCCCAGGCTTGCATTCTACCCCTCTCCCCCATGGAGGAGGTGGGAATGGAGCAACGCCCCCAGCCAGTCCCTTGGTTCCCTGGTGCCCCTGAGGGATTCCTGCCAGCTCTGCAGCCCTCAGACCTGAGGCCAGGGGGTGTTGGACACACTGCACCCCTTACAGAGAGAGGAACAACCGTCCCCTCCTGCCTGAGGCAGGATTCACCCCCAGACATCCCTCGGAATCCATTTCCATCTTTCCAAAGAGATGCTCCCATGGCCACAGGCTGCTTCAAAAACAAAAAGCCTCAAACCATCTTTCCCGTAAGGCAGCAGTCCTCAGCCAGGGGCGATGGTGCCCCCCCAAACCCCAGGGAACCAGAGGACATGTGTCAATGTCTGGAGACATTCTTGGTTTTCACAACTGGGGGTTGGTGCTGGCATGGAGTGGGGAGAGGCCAGGCTGCTGCAGGACAGCCTACAGTGTGCAGGAGGGGCCCGCAACAGAGTGATCCTGCTAGAAATGTCCCTGGTGCCGCCATGGGGCAATACTGTCCCACTTCCACACCTGGCCGGGGCGGCTCCGCGAAATGCCTCCACCCAGAGCCTGGTCTCTATCGGCTCCCTCACCTGGTGGCCTTCGGGGGGTGCCCCAAGGGTTCTCACCAGGAGTTTAGCCAATGTACAGTTCGACAGAACAGCCCCCACAAGACCACCCTTCCTCACTTCAGACGCCAGCTGCAACTTCCGGGGGTCTCCAAGACCACCCTCAGGTTTGGTGGTTTGTGGGAAAGACTCGTAGAACTCACTAAAAGCATCTACGCTCACAGTTATGGTTTACTAAAGCAAAGAGATCCAGGCTGAGATCAGGCAAGGACAGGGAGGCATGGGGGGCAGAGTCCAGGAGGGTCCGGACATGGGGTGTCTGCCATCCTCCCCGGGAAAGTGGGGATGAGTCCCTCCCAGAGATGATGTGTGACAACACACATGGGGCATTGCCGCCAGGGATGCTCCCAGACCTTTGGTGTCCCGAGTCTTTGCTGGGGCTCTGTCACCCTCTGCCTCGGTGGCAGGGCTTTAGTTTTCAGCTCCTCCTGGAGGTTAGGGCTAATCCTTCTGGTCTCCAGTCTCTTCTGGAGGTCCAAGCTGATGTGCTATGACTCAGAGCCCCCGCCATAAATCACACTGTCAGACTGTCCAGCAGTCAAAGCCCCCAGGCAAACAGAGACACATACATCAGGCAGGATATTCCGGGAGCCCAGAGACCACCTCCCAGGAGCTGAAGGCAAAGGTTAGCTCTCTCTTTGGATCAAGTTGGTGCTTCACTACCCAGACCTCCCTCCCTCCATTTTAGATCAGAAAACTGAGGCCCAGACCTTAGGAAATCTGAGCAGGCTCTGAGCAGTGGAGGATGTGGGTTCTGAGCCAGTCCCTGCACTCTTCTCTTTCACTCAGGCCCCTCGGGTCCCCAAGCCCCCTGCCTCCCGGAGGTCCACAAGCCCAAGCTGGGAGAAATCTCTGCAGCCTGTTAGATCTCTGTGCAAAAATGAAAAAAAAAAAAAAAAAAAAAAAAGACACGTTTGTGCATAAAATACACACTGTAGAGGAAGGAAAAATGCAGGAGGAGAAGTTTCCAGTAATTCACCCCATGGCAACCACCAGGCCAGCGTGAGACCTGGAGTATTAATCCTCTAAACCTGGGGCCCCTCCCGCTCGGAGGGTCAAGGGCTGCAGGCCTCTGGGGCCTCCTCGCCTCCAGTTCTGCTGCCTTGTTCTCACTCCCAGGCAGCCTCTGTCCCAGCCTCCCATCCCGGCTGAGCATGGTACCCCGCACACACGGTTGCTAAGAAACCGTTGCCGAGAGTCACAACTCAGCTGGCAATGGAAAACACCCCCAGCAGCACCGTTTGCTGGGCCCATTTAGGAAGACATGTTTTCTGGTCCACTCAATGCCTCATCCTCTTTGCAAACATTTCAAACGTTTTCTTTTACATGGCTTCTAGATATCACTTAGCATGCACTCTATATTTAGGAACAGTTATGAAACAAACATATCACCCACAATATCTGCACTGACTATGGCATGAAGCCTGGTACTGGGATCAAGAGGCAGGGAGACACCAGGGAAAAATCCTGCCTCTTATCACAGGGAAGCCTGGCGCTCCTGGCTGATTTGGCAGCTTGTCGGTCAGTCTCATCTGGTCAAATTCGACAACCCCCAGGTGGCAAGCTCTACGCCACAAAGCCCACTGGACTGCAGGAAACGGGAGAGATGGACAGCTCCAGCCCTCGGCCAGAGGCAGAGCTTGTCAGTCAGTCTCGTCTGGTCTAATCCCACAACCGCCGGGTGGCAAGCTTTACGCCACAGAGCCCACTGGACTGCAAGGAACAGGAGAGACCGATGGCTCCAGCCCTGGACCAGAGGCTACTATCCCTGTAGTACCCCTGAAAGGCCAATCCTTGCAGCAGCCCTGAAAGGTCCAGATGCAGCCCCTTATTCTGCAGAGGAGGAGTCCAAGGTGGCCCACCCACGGGAGGCAGCGCTGGCCTGTTGCTGTAGTGGAGAAATACTGCACCCCAAGCCACATCATGACACGCTTCAGCCCAGAGTGCGCAGCATGAAGAGGAAAGACCCCATCCCAGCAAGGATGAAGGCTGCGGTTCCCAGGTCCTCCGTCAGCACGTATCTCATTTCCTGGGTACCCAAGACAGGGACCCCGAGAGGCCCTTTGGTCGGCTTTGGCACAGCCGTGAAGGTCAGACGGGATCCTGGAGGTGGGGGAGTGTGGCATGGCGTTGGCGGACTTTGTCCCTGAAGTGTCTCCTCTCACAGCTCGCTCTAGCACTAAAGGTTCCTGTTTTTGAGGTTTGTGATATTAGAGTTGTTCCCCCAAATTCCAATTTTCCTTCTTCTTGGGCACACGCAGGGCTGCAGGTCTCCACCCTCCTGAAGTTAAGTGCAGCCAAGTGAGCCGGCAGCTGCAGGGACGTGTGTCACTCCAGGAAAGGTGAAGACCAACTCACCACCCACCACACCACCCTTGAACCCAGATGTGGCGACTATGAATGGATGATGGTCTGGCTGGTGGGGGCGACCTGGGTTCCTAAGTGAGGAGGGCAAAGGATAGCACCCAGCAGACCTGGCAGGGCAGTGAGAGTGAGCAGGAAATAATCCTTTGTTTTTTTAAGCCATGGCAACCTGGAGATTACTTGTTACTGCAGCCTAACCCTGCTGTCCTGACTGTTACAGGTCAAGTGGCTACAGCGGAATATCCCTTATCCTAAACGCTTGGACTAGAAGTATTCTGGATTGCATATGTTTTTGGATTTTGGAATATTTGCATGTACATTTGGTATATGTGCACATATAATCACATATATCCTGGAGATGGGACCCAAGTATAAATATGAAATTCATGTATGTTTCATGTATGCCTTAGACACATAGCCTGAAGGTAATTTTATACAACATTTAAAGAATTTTGTGCATGAAACAGTTTTCATTGTGTTTTGACTGGGACTTATCCCATGAGGTCAGGCTTGGAATTTTATACCTGTGGCATCATGTTGATGCTCAAATAGTTTGGGGTTTTAGAGCATTTTGGATTTTGGATTTTTAGATGAGCTCAACCTGGATTGGACCTCAACGGGTGCCCTTATACAAGGTCAACATGCCTAGCAAGGAAGAGAGCTGTTTTTTTTTTGTTTTGTTTTTTTTTTTGAGACAGAGTCTCGCTCTGTCGACCAGGCTGGAGTGCAATGGCGTGATCTTGGCTCACTGAAACAGCAGCCTTCCAGCTTCAGGTGATTCTCCTGCCTCAGCCTCCCAAGTAGCTGGGACTACAGGCGCATGCCACAATGCCCAGCTAATTTTTGTACTTTTAGTAGAGACGGGGTTTCACCCTGTTGGCCAGGCTGGTCTCGAACTCCTGACCTCAGGTGATCCACCCGCCTTGGCCTCCCAAAGTGCTGGGGTTACAGGCACGAATCACCGTGCCCAGCCGAGAGTTCTTAAAACTGAAGATCTCCCAGGTAAGCCCATCTTTGTGTGGCAGGATCCACAGGTTAGGCTGGGAGGGTCCGGGAGCAGAACGTGGAAGCCAAATTCTGACGGGCGCAGAAGGGGTGGAGGCTGATGGCACCAAAGTTGGGGGCAGAGAGGGCAGTAAACACATGTGTCCCTTCTCTGTCCTACCCAGGCCTCAGTTTCCCTGCTCGCAAAGTAAGCATAGTCACTACTCAGCAGTGCCTTAATATATCAAGAGCTCTTTTCCCCGGGGCCTCCTTCAGTCCTTGTAGTAGCCCTGAAATGTCCAAATCCAGCTCCTTATTTTGCAGAGGAGGAGCCTAAGGCGGCCCACCCACGGGAGGCAGAGCTGGCCTTGACGCCAGCCCCATGCTCACTCCACACCCAGCATCATGATGCTGCTGTCATCCCCCAACTTCCGGCTTCCCGAGCTCCAGGCAGTGGAGACCCACCATCCTGCCGGCTGTGAGCACCGCCTCTGGGCGGCGAGGGGCTGCCGCAGGTTCGGCCCACCCCAGGACAGGCTCAAACCGCGTGTCTAGGAAGAGTCTCTTGACTAGGGGAGCGACAGGTCCCAGAGGATCGCAGTACCGCTGTGGGCTCTGGCTGGGTAAATCACCCCAGCTCTGGGGCTCTGGGCTGCAGCGCGGCAAGGCAGTGTGTTCTGCACAAAGACAGGATGTACTTGGGGAGAGGCTGCACCATTGTTGTGAGCGGAAGAGAAATTAATTTTAAGCCTGGAGTTGATTCCAGCCTGGGAGGGAAACGCCAACACTTGGAGAGGGCTGGTTTCAGGCATGTGCGCGCCACAGCTCACGTGCTCACTGCAGCCTGAATTCAGTGGGGAAACGCGCCCCGGGCACCCTCCCTCCTCTGTCAGTGTTCCAAGCCACCCCCACATCCCAGCACCGGAAGAGCCTGGCCCCTCCTTCCATCTAGAGAGCCTTGGGTGTGTTCTCCACTGAGCCACACCCTGTCCCCTGCCCCCCCAACTAAAACACACCAACCAGGCTGCTGCCAAAAAGGCTGGGAGAGGGGCAGTGAGCCAGACTGAAACCGCCTCTTTCGAACACTCTGAAGGGTTTGGTCAGTTCTCTGTCATTCAACCTAGTGCTTGGTGACAGGACACAGAATAGAGTGTGGCTCCGCTGCTGGCCTCCTGGGTCTCCAGGCCTGATGGAGTGGGACACACGGACGTCCAGCAGGTTCCAGCCTGGCGGGAGAGGGAGGTCTGGATCACAGGCTGCAGGCCACCGTGCCCCTGGGGGCCACATGTGGTGGGAAGGGCAGCGGGATGAGCTGGGAAACACTGGGGACTCCAGCTCCCCTAAGGGCCTCTGAACTGCCGCCACAGCCGCTACTGTCAGGTGCACTCTGACATCAGCTCCAAGCCGGGGAGAGGGGGGTGCTGCCCTCGGGAAGGTGCCACCTGGGCCAGAGGCATGGGACACTAGGGAGCACCTGCTGCAGAGCCGGATGATCCTGACTCCAATAAGCCTATCTCTTGAGACAGAGTCTTGCTCTGTCGCCCAGGCTGGAGTGCAATGGCGTGATCTTGGCTCACTGAAATAGCGGCCTTCCAGCTTCAGGTGATTCTCCTGCCTCAGCCTCCCGAGTAGCTGGGACTACAGGTGCATGCCACCATGCCCAGCTAATTTTTGTATTTTTAGTAGAGACGGGGTTTCACTATGTTGGCCAGGCTGGTCTCGAACTCCTGACCTCAGGTGATCCACCCGCCTTGGCCTCCCAAAGTGCTGGGGTTACAGGCACGAGTCACCGTGCCCAGCCGAGAGTTCTTAAAACTGAAGATCTCCCAGGTAAGCCCATCTTTGTGTGGCAGGATCCACAGGTTAGGCTGGGAGGGTCCAGGAGCAGAACGTGGAAGCCAAATTCTGACGGGCGCAGCAGGGGTGGAATGAAGGGCCCCAAGTGTGCAATGAAAGGCCTGGCCATCCAGCCCCCCAGCAGATCTGGCCCCCGACATCCATTCTAGTCCCCTTCCTCACTATGAGGACCCTAATTTTGTCTTGGCAGTTAACAGACCCAGCTACAAAACCCCTTTTCTCAGTTTTCCCTGGCCACTAGGAGTGACCAGGAGACCCCAGGGTGCTTATCAATGAGACAGGAGACGACATCATCTGTGGCCTTCCAGAGAGGGGCAGACAGCATGCACATTGCTTTTGCTCCTGGCCCTGGCCCGGGAGATGCACTACCGTGGGCTTTGGCCCCACTCTGCTTGCCCTATGCTAGAAGGTTCCCTGATGGCAGTGGGGTGAGGCGGGCTGCAGGACCCATGCTTAGAGCAAGAGAAAGGTCAGCCATCCTGCTGGGCTGGCACTGACTGTGCAGGTGCCCTGAGGCCAGACGGCAGGCAGCAGCGATGCCCCAGGTCCCCGGCCCCAGAAGGCTGGTCAGCCCCCAGGACAGGAACCAGACCACGGCTGAGGACTGTGAGGGTAGCAGACAGAAGGACAATTGGGCCCAGGCTGCCCAGACAGAGGCGGGGCCAGGAACAGATCTGCAGACAAAGTGGCATCTCTAGGCCTCTGGAAATTGTGTGTGATTTCAAGCAAAGAGACGGTAGTGGTTGAATTTTGTCCCCCTAAAAGCCACGTCTATGTAGAACCTCAGAATGTGACCTTCTTTGGAAATGAGGTTGCTGGAGATGCAATCAGTTGGGATGAGGTCATCCTGGAATAAGTGGGCCCTAAGTCCACTGGTTGGTGCCCTTATAAGAAGGGAAAATACAGACACACAGAGACATGGCCATGTGCAGATGGAAGCAGAGACTGGGGGATGTGGCCATAAGCCAAAGGCCCAGAAGCTGAAAGAGCCAAGGAAGGGTCCTCCCCTACAGCACTGGAGGGAGAGGGCCCTGCCGACACCTAGACATTGGTCTCTGCCTTCAGAACTGTGAGGGGAGACACTTCTGTTGTTCAAGCCCCAGCTGGTGGCTTTGAACCCTTTGTGACAGCAGCCCCAGGGCACCAGCACAAAGGAGCATGTAGGACGCCAGTGAGCTGATCTACGCCTGTCCATCCTGTGGGCCCTCCATCCGGCGCCCAACGCGTCCTCAGGACTGGCTGGGGCCTGGGGACCGGACAGGGAGCAACTGGCAGCAGAGGGTGATGACAGAGCCTGCATTCCGGAATCTGACCCACAAAGGGCTGTGGCATTCATAGAAGAAGCCGCTGAAGACAGGCAGGAACGACAGGAGCAGCAGTGAGAGCCCTTCAGAGGACCCGCGAGACACAAACTCCCACCCCAGCAAACCGCCAAGGGGAAGAGGCAGGCCCCCATCCAGGAGGCCTTAGGAACAGGAGAGCTGACTTTTCTACAGCAAATAAGGCCCAGGTTGCCTAAAACAGGGGAGGATAGCCTAAGGCTCTCCCAGACTCATGACAACTTAGATTTGTACAAGTGGCACATTTAGTTATAATCTGGGAGGAGCCTGCTGGGGGCCGTGCCATCCTGAGGGTTCCCAGAGTTATACACACACACACACACACACACACACACACACACACACACACTCCCTCCCACCTGCCTTCTCCAAATAACACCATGTCCCTGGTCCTTTTCTCTTGGTATCCACCTTCTCCATCATGGAGGAGGTCTCAGCTCCTAATCCACTCAGCAAAGTCCCAGCGGACAGTGAGTCACTGAGTGCTGAGCCAGACACACGCTGAGCTCAGGGTCTCAAGGGCAAGGTGCTGGGAATAGGACAGCATAGGTGCCCCCGCAGTGGGGGATGTGGCCAGGTGTCTGTGAGGACGCTTCCTGCATGACAAGCTGGGGTTATAAGAACACAAAAGCCTGTAGGATGAAGCCTGGCCCAAAGCAGTCGGGGTCCCCTGACCTCCCCGGCCTCTCTCCAGGCAGTGTCCTCTCCAGGGCGCCAGGCTTCCCCAGCTCCAAGTCTGGGCGTCTGAAATCTGCTGTGTAATTGGATCACGCCCCGGCCCATGCTGAGCGCCCATCTGTGCCCGTCTCGGAAAATACAAGTCTCAGAGAAGGAAAGCAGTTGCCACAGGTAATTTTCTATCAAATATATTACATTTCTCGGAAAGACATGCGGAAGTTAACTAATTAGATTCCCCCTTATTTTTGAAATGCTTTCAGAGGACAATGGAAAGGTTCACTCTGTTCTGGGAAATGCTTCATTTAGATGCTAACCATTAGAATGTGATTTGTTCTTCAATCAGGGAAGAGTGGACTGAGCGGACTTTTTTTTTTTCTTTTTTTGAGACGGAGTCTCACTCTGTCGCCCAGGCTGGAGTGCAGTGGCGCGATCTCAGCTCATTGCAAGCTCCGCCTCCCAGGTTCATACTATTCTCCTGCCTCAGCCTCGTGAGTAGCGGGGACTACAGGCGCCCACCACCACGCCCGGCTAATGTTTTCTTTGTATTTTTAGTAGAGACGGGGTTTCACCGTGTTAGCCAGGATGGTCTCGATCTCCTGACCTCATGATCCACCCGCCTCAGCCTCCCAACTGAGCGGACTTTTAAGGATGCTATCCACGCTTCCTGCTCCTGGTTCCATCACGGGCCCTGAATAGCCGCAGGTGTGCGAAGGCAGGCTGGGAAACACTTGAGTCAGACCCACCTCTCTGGTTCAACCAGAGGCTCCTTTCTCTCCTTGATAACAATCCAAATTGTGATTGTTTTATAGAACCGCCTTTTACAACAGAATCGTCTCCCCACATACCATTTTCCCTGATGCTGCCTGACAATCCTTGTCTCCCAGGGATGTGGGCACACAGCCACATGCTGCTCTTCCACCCACCCACCCTGAGCACTCGGCGGATGCTGGGACTCTGCCGGTCAGCCAACCAGAAAAGGGCGCATGAGGGTACATCCGGGCTGCAGAGGAACGTACTAATTGGTTTATTTTTTGAAACAAGGTCATGTTGATCTGGAAGGTAACTCGGGGGAAGGGCAGACAGGACCAGAGGGAGGACAGAGGACAAGGACGTCATTCAGCAAGATAAGGGCCTGGGAAGCTGGGTCTCTGAGAAGCCTGGGCCCCTTTAATCCCAGTGAGCCCCTCGCATGGAGCGTTGACGGATGAGGGGCAGGAGGACGAGGACAGGCGCAGGTGCTCATCGAGGAGAGAGGTCCTGGAATCCCCAGACCTGGGCATGAGGGGGCTGCCACTGGGCACAGATGGGCAACCTGGGCACCATGCAGAATAGCGTCTGCAACTGATTTAGACATGTTGAATATATAAATATGTTATATATATTATGTATGTTATATATAACATTTATACATATACTCATATACATAAATGTTATATTTTTATATATGTATTACATAAAAATATGTTGTATGTAATATATATTCTATATAAAACATATGTAAATAACACTGAGTTGAATATACAAAAATCCTGAGTTCATAATGACATACAGTTGAGGAAGAGAGAGACAGACTGGGGCAGAGAAGACACAGGGAGAGAGAAAAAGACCGTACTTCATCCCTCAACAACACGATAGAAAACCAACTCACTGGACATCAGTAGAGATCACTGAAGCATCGGCTTCATATAGAGAGACTCGACAATGAAAAAGAATTAAGCATTTATCTTGCCTTCTTGTACAAACAGTGTTCAGCTTAACCAAGTCATCTTATTTGATATGTGAAAGTTCTTTGAGATGGAAGAATCTCAGCTCATCACTGCGAAGGAATGCCAGGATTAGAAAGTCATCAAATGCAAGCCTGCAAGCCTCAGAGTACTCCTCAATGTCTGCAGGGCCCACCCCAGAGAGTGGCCCCTGGGTGACCAGCTGGTGAGGCGCTTCAAGAGGAAGGATTCACCATCACCACCTGGAGCCCGGGTGCAGCTTTCATCACAGTGGTGGTGAGCACAGTCTCTGCCTCCTGGGGAGATGGGGTGTGAAGCTCAGAGCACTTGCGTGTGGCTGGCCCCAACAATAACAGCTCTGCAAGAGCTCACCTCCATTTATAGGAAGCGGGAAGGACCCAAGGACTGGCCCATGACACCACAGGAGGCAGAAGGCACATCTGGGGTTGGGGGCAGCCTATGGCCAACCTACCCTATCCCTCTAACAACCTACCCTGTCCCTATCCCTATAACACGTTGCTGGCAGGAAACATGGAAGATGGCTCAGACTAGAGACCTGGGGACATATCTACCAAGTGCCACGTGGGTCTTGGGTCAAAGTCAACACCGTGAAAAGACATTTCTGAGATAATTTGGAACACGTGCTAATGGAGGGGTTTCAGATTCCACCCAGAGACCACTGCTGGGTGCGTGGACGGGACAGTGACACTTGGGCCCGCAAGAAAGATCCCATGCTGTTGAGAGACAGCCTGAAGGGGAAGAGGGAGTGACACAATGCCTGGGATTTGCTGGAAAAAAGAAAAAAAGAATAAAAAGGGCTATCTGTATATGGATGGCAAGAATTTCTTGGGTAACAAAAGCACAGCCAATAAAAGAAAAAATAAATACTACAGTAGATGAAAATTTAAAACTTCTGTGCATCAAAGGGCACCATCAACAGAGTGAAAAGGCAGCTAAAGAATGGGAGGAAATATTTGCAAATCAAGTATCTGGTAAGGGGTTAATATCCAGAATGTGCAGAAAACTCTTACAACTCAACAACAGAAACAAAAATCTAATTTAAAAACAGGCAAACTGGCTGGGTGAGGTGGCTCATGCCTGTAATCCCAGCACTTTGGGAGGCCGAGGTGGGCAGATCACTTGAGGTCAGGAGTTCAAGACCAGACTGGCCAACATGGCAAAACCCCATCTCCATTAAAATTTCAAAAATTAGTCAGGTGTGATGGCACGTGCCTGTAATCCCAGCTACTCAGGAGGCTGAGGCAGAAGAACTGCTTGAACCCAGGAGGCAAAGGTTCACGGTGAGGTGAGATCAAGCCATTGCACTCCAGCCTGGGTGACAGAGTGAGACTCTGTCTCATAAATAAATAAATAAATAAAAATGGGTAAAGGACTTGAATAGACATTTCTCCAAAGAAGAGATACAAATGGCCGGTAAGGACTTTTCTGAAAAGATGTTCAACACCACTAATCACTTAGAGAAAGGCAAATCCAAACTACAATGGGACACTATCTCACACCTGTTAGGATGGCCATAATCCTAAAACAGAAAGTAACAATGCTGGTGAGTATGTGGGGAAACTGGAGCCCTTGGGCACCGCTGGCAGGAAGGTAAAGTGGTGCAGTCCCTGTGGAACATGGCATGGTTGATCCTCAAAACCTTAAACATAGAACGAGCACGTGAGTCAGCAATGCCACTTCTGCATCTATGCCCAAAGGAATTGACAGCAGGGTCTTGAAGAGATATCTGCACACCCGCGTTCACGGTGGCAGCACTATTCACGGTAGCTAAGAGGTGGACGCAGCCTAAGTGTCCACCTCCAGATGAACGGATACACAAAAGGTGGTGTTTTCATAGAGTGGGATATTTATAATTCAGGCCTAAACCGGAAGGAGATTCTGACGCACGCAACAACACGGAGGAACCTTGAAGGCATTAAACTGAGTGAAATGTAACAGGCACAAAAAGACAAATACTGCAGGATTCCACTGACCTGAGGTCCCTAGAGTAGTCAAATTCATAGGGAGAGAAAGTGGCATGGTGGGTGCCAGGGGCTGGGGGAGGGGATGGGGATGAGTGTTTCATAGGGAAGAGTTTCAGTTCTGGAAGATGAGAAGGTTCTGGAGATGGATGGTGGTGATGGTGAATGGAAATGTACCTAATGCCACTGAAATGTATACTTAAAAATGGTTACGATGGTAAATTTTATGGTATGTGCACTGTACTACAATTTTAAACATAATAAAAAAAATAACTGTAAAAAAAAAAGGGGGAGGAAGTGAATGGAGCAAATGGGTGCTGTGATCTCTTGGAGGCCAGCTCTCCACAAGGTCTTCATAAACTCTCAGTCACGTTCCTCCGCTGCTCAAGGGCCTCCAATGGCTCCCCATTGCCCTGGGCCTTGCCACAGCCTGAAAGGCCCCATAGGGCATGGGCCCTGCCCCTTTCTCTGCCGCATCCACCCCCCCGAATGTTCCAGAACACACAGAGTCCTTCCCTGGTCCAGGCAGGGCCTTGCGCTCACCACCCTGGTGCGTGGCCCACTCTCACCTCAGCTCTACCCTCCTCTCCAGGTCTCAGCCTAAATCCTTCCCCTTGGGGAGCCTTCCCTGACCACCCTGTTGACAAAGGTGTGGTCTCTGCCCTGTAGCTGCACAGCATCCTAGTGTGTGTGTGAGTGTGTGAGTATATGTGTGAACATGTGTGAATGCATGTCAGCACGTGTGTGTGTGAATGAGAGTCTGTGTGAGTGTATGAGCATGTGTGTATGCGAGCATGCATGTGTGTGAGCATGTGAATATGAGCACGTGTGAATGCATGTCAGTACATGTGTATGTGTGCATATAAATGTGAGTCTGTGTGAGTGTATGAGCGTGTAGTTATGCGAGCATGCATGAGCATGTGTGCAAGTGTGTGAGCATGTGAATATATGTGAGCATGTGTGAGCATCTGTGTGAAAATGTGTACGAGCACGCGTGAGGATGTGTGAACATATGCAAGCGTGTGTGTGAGCATCTATGTGTGAGCATGTGTGTGAACATGTGTGTGAGCATGTGTGAGCATTTGTGTATGTATAAGAATGTAAGCGTGTGTGAACATGTGTGTGCACATGGTAGCATGTGTGCAAGTGTGTGTGTGAGCATGTGCAAGCATGTGTGTGTGTGTGTGAACATGTGTACCGTTTCCTGGGGTTGTTACGAGAAATCACCGCAAACCAAGGGGCTTCAAACAACAGGAATTTTTCTCTCAGTTCTTCTGGCGGCCGGAAGTCTAAGATCAAGGTGTAAGCAGGGCCACACTCCTCTGGTGGGCACGTATGTCGGTGTGTTCATGTGCGTGCACGTGCGTGTGCATGTGTATGGGTGCCTGTGTATGTGCACGTGTGTGGGTGCCTGTGAGTGCATGTGTATATGTGCATGTGTGTGTGCATGGGTATGTGTGTGTTTCCATTCACAGCACAGCCACAGCCTCTAGTTATGGAGCCTGTTGACCTACATAGTGCCTGTCAATCTGTGCAGCGCCTGTTTCCCCAGCACTCAGTCTCTGTGAGGGCAGGGCCTGGTCTTCCTCTCTGCAGGATCCCAAAAGGGCCCAGGTTGGTGCTGAGTACGGAGTCAGTGTGTGGCCTGCACACAACTGATTAGACCCAGGGTGCCTATAGAGGCCCTCCTGCTATTCACAGATGGGGTCAGGTGGGGCTGGGCTGGGTGTTTACTCCCTTCCTGGCCGGGCCACGGCCAGCTCAAGAGTTCCTCCTGGGGTGCAGAATCCAGGTGCCCACAAAGACAAATGAGCGGCTGGAGAGCCAGCCCATGATAGGCAGCCCCTCAGACCTCCCCCAACCAGCCCACTGGGAAGCAGCCACCACAGAGGGGGTGTGACCCATGGGAGGCCGCCGCTCAGCACTCATGAAGGCCAGGGCACAAAGGATGCTAGGCACTGGGAGTGAGGCTGGCACCCTGGCGACCCTCAAAAGCCCAGGGGCCCAGATCCTGGCAGTCTTGCAAAACAGACCCAGGTGTCAGACCCCTTTCCCTCCCACACCCCACACTCTAGGCTGCCCAGGGGAATCCCAAGGAGCCTTGGTATCCCAGCCAGCCTCAGGCTGACCAGTAAGTCTACCCAGTGACGGGGTTGGAGCCCTGTTTGGGGTCTGCGAGCTGCCCATGGCTCACGCCAAGCCGGCTTCTGCTCTGTCCATCAATTCAGGCCCACTGAGCACAGGTTCTTGGGGAATGCCCAAGAGCGCCATGCCAGGTGGGTCCCATTCACAGGTGGCCGGCCGCTCACCAGCCAGCAGGAAGCTGGAAAGTACCCCCAGGACAGCTAGCAGCCCACAGTGAGCTGTGAGGCACATGGCAATTGGGGGCTAATTTTCTCCTGCAAAGAAGTTGATACCATAATCTGGTAAATACACTAATCATCAGTGCACTGCTCAGAGCAGGAGCTTATGAGCTACAGAGTCCGGGGGGAACAGGCTCGGCATAGAATGAGACCACAGACCGCCGGCTTGAAGAATCTGCTGCCAGGATATGAAACCCAAAGCTGGCAATGGACCACAAACCGCTCCCAGTGATGGAGGACCCAGGCCACAGACCAGCTGCTGTGCTGGGCACAATGCTTCTATTGTCACGGAACCCTGCATCCACACCCGGCCCTGCTTGCAGATGGGAAAGCTGAGGGTCTGGGGCAGCAGGATCTGCTTGGCGCCCTGCTGATGACCTTCCCTGGGCCAGCCTGACCCCCGGCTCCTCTGATCCTCTCTCCTTTAACAGAAGCAAAGAATGAGTCGTAACAGCCGAGGACCAAGGAGCAGCTCTTCTGTCAATAGATGCACCGGAAAATCCGCAGTGGCCGAGGAAGCCCCATTTTGTTTAGTCTGCTCAGCATTTCTTGTACAATAATAAAAACATCTGAATTTCCAACAAATATAATAGAAAGATTTCCTAGAAAATGATCTATTCTAGCTTTGGTCAAAAAAGCTGAGAGTCCGGCCCGGTGTGGTGGCTCACACCTGTAATCCCAGCACTTTAGGAGGCTGAGGCAGGCAGATCATCTGAGGTCAGGAGTTCGAGACCAACCTGGCCAACATGGTGAAACCCTGTCTCTACTAAAAATACAAAAATTAGCTGGGCATGGTTGCAGGCGCCTGTAATCCCAGCTACTTGGGAGGCTGAGGCAGGAGAAGCATTTGAACCTGGGAGGTGGAGGTTGCAGTGAGCCGAGACCATGCCACTGCACTCCAGCCTGGGCAACAAGAGTGAGACTCCATCTCAAAAAAAAAAAAAAAAAAGTTGAGAGTCCATGGCTGACACTGCCCTGAGTCCCACAGAGCCAGCCTGGGCTGGTGCTGGGAGGGGCTGCCCCTGCTGGCCGAGGGTCTCTGCAGCCAGGATGTGCCACTCCCTGATGGCATCTAGAGGCCTCTGTGTTGGGGACCCAGATGGCAGCCTCAGGAAATGGCCAGTTTGGGATGGAAGTGGGCTCCGCAAGTGCCTGAAAGGGAGTCTCAGTCCATCAGGCCTTTGCTCAGGCTTCCGTAGCAAAATGCCACAAAATGGGTGGCTTCTAGACAACAGAAATGTATTTCTCACCATGCTGGGGGCTTCTAGACAACAGAAATGTATTGCTCACCATGCTGGGGGCTGGAAGAGTCAGTGTCTGGTGAGGGCCCCCATCCTGGTTTCTTCTGTTGGTGTCTTCATAGGGCAGAAAGGGCAAAGAGGCTCTCAGGGGTTCCTTTCATAAGGGCACTACTCCCCCTCATGAAGGACCCACCTTCATGACCTTATCCCCTCCTGAAGGCCCCACCTTCTAAAACACCATTACACTGTGGATGAGGATTTACTGTATGAATTTTTCAGGTGACACAGACCATCACACCACAACAAAGAGGGCCTGGTTTTTCTTTTTCTTTTCTTTTTGAGAGTTAATTTCCATCTGATTTTCCCAGCAACACATTAATTGGGTAAAGCCAAATCCACATGAGTAGGTGGGGTGGGTGCAGGAAGGAGGGTGGCCTGAGGCTCCCCTGGCTGGCCAGGGACATGAAGGTGCCCTGCAGGCCCACAAGGTGGGTTCTGGCCTCCAGGGCCTGAGCAGACCCCCCTTGAGCCCCATGGGGTCTTTACCTGGCTCCTCTCTAAACTCTTGGCCTCTCAGTGGTGGAGTTCCACGTGGCTGGGACTGGGACGTCAGTGGATCCAGGGACGGCCCCAAGGAAGGGGCTAGGTCTCAGACATAAGGAGGAGAGGGCAGGTCCTCAGGCCCACAGGTCTGTCTGGGGCTCAGAGGGCGGCCGTCCAGGGGGCTGGGGGCTGCAGGATGTGGAGGTGCAGCTGGGATGTGTCGCCAATGGTAAGCAGGCAACCTGGGGCCACGCACAGCTAGTGCAGTGGGCTGAGTGGCATCTCCCAGAAAGATGTGCCCAGGTCCTAATCTCCGGAACTGGGAATGGGATCTTATTTGGAAAAAGAGTCCTCACGGACGTAATTAAGTTAAGGATCTTGAGATGAGAAGATTATCCTGGATTACCTGGCTGGGCCCTAAACCCAATGACAAGTGTCTTCATAAGAGAGAGGCAGGGGGAGATTTGAGACAGAGATGCAGAGAGGAGAAGGCCACGTGAAGATGGAGGCAGAGACTGGAGCGACGCAGCCATGAGCCAAGGGACGCCTGGAGACACGGGAAGCTGGAAGAGGCCAGGAAGGATCCCCCCCTAGAGCCACCATGGGGAGCAGGACCCTGCCAGGCCCTGGATTTCAAACCTGTGGCCTCCAGCACTGTGAGTGAACGCATCGCTGTTGTCTCAGGCCACCCAGTTTGTGGTCATTTGTGACGGCGGCCACAGGACGTGAATACAGCTGTGCTTCAGAGGACTGCATGAAGCTGAGGCCCGAGCCCTGACCTGGGATCGCAGGCATGTGCTGGAGCTGGGGGCCCACTACGGGCAGGGGAGGGCTGGGGTAGGTGGGGCGCATGCCCAGTCAGGATCCCTCCCTGTCCCCCGTTCCCTAGAACAGCCCTTCAAGGCTGGGCTCTGGAATCCTCTGTAAGTTGCTCCATCTCAGAAAGCCTCGGTTTACTCATCTGTAAAATGGAGAGAGTCAGGCAAGTCCACCTTGCAGAGCTCCTGGGAAGAATCGAGGCGACTGCTGGGTAACCTGCTCAGCACCATGAGTGCAGGCAATGAGTGTCTACCCAGACAGCCTGGGGACTTAGAGGGATGCAAAGAGCCTCTTCGCTTGAGGCCTGAAGGTTCAGACAGCTAAAACATGGGTTGGCCACTACCTGGCATCCCTCCCTGATGAAAAATAACAATAGATCGTGTACAGAATTTTTAAAATTCTAAGTATTTTTTTTCTTTACTATGCTTTTTTTTCTTTTTCTTTCTTTTTCTTTTTTTTTTGAGACGGAGTCTTGCTCTGTCGCCCAGGCTGGAGTGCAGTGGCACCATCTCGGCTCACTGCAAGCTCCGCCTCCTGGGTTCATGCCATCCTCCTGCCTCAGCCTCCTGAGTAACTGGGACTACAGGCGCCCACCACCACACCTGGCTATTTTTTTTTTGTATTTTTAGTAGAGATGGGGTTTCACCGTGGTAGCTAGGATGGCCTCAATCTCCTGACCTAGTGATCTGCCCGCCTTGGCCTCCCAAAGTGCTGGGATTACAGGCATGAGCCACTGCGCCCGGCCTATGCTTTTTTCTTAAACGTGCTCCAGCTTGTCTAGGAGGATCCAGTACAAGGCATTGTGAGACCAATAGCAGAGAATGGCATGCGCTCTCCTTCCAGAGGCACAGCAAGACCGCCTGCCCCAGCCTCCCCTGCAGGGAGGAATGACCGCCAGTTGAGATTGCAGTCAATGGAACAGAAGCGGAAATGATATGCGCTTTCTCTTCTGCCAGCCAGATGCAGCCGAGCCCGGTGACCTGGGCATCCGCGTGTTCAGGATGGAGGAGCTGGGAGCTGGGAGGAGCCTGAAGCTTCCTGGAAGAGAGCTGCCTGCCCGACTTGAGAGGGGCAATAAATAACTTTCCACGACTCAAATGAACGGCCAGTTTTCAGTCTGGGGCTTGTTATAGTGTCCAGCACTGCGGGAACGGACACACAGTGTCTAAAATGGGTGCAGTTGTGCAATGCGCACCCTAGATCCCTAAGCCGTGGGCAGTCCAGCGGGCATGCAAGCCCCTGCCCCAGCTTGCAGCTGTGTTAGCACAAAAGGGCCAATCTCTCTGGGCAAGGGTCACACTAGGGAATCCCACTGGGGATGACTCTTCTGGGTGACCAAGGTTCAGGCTCTTTCCTGGGAGTTCCCGAGTCTGGAGAGAAGGCCATGCGGGACTGGTACCAGGATGGGTAAGGTCAGAAAGACAGGGGCTGGGGTCACTGGCATTCCCCTGAGGGACGCTGCACTTCACAGGCTTTTCCAGTTGGTAAAGCCTTTGCCCGCAGGGTCTCTTTAAAAGGAAACCAGACAAAGCCAACCCAATACTTCCTGCACTGCGCCCTGACCTCAAACCATCCCGCCTAGCTACTGGCAATTAGGCTGCCTCTGAGATAAATTTTCTCGGCTAAAAATGCCCGTGGGTCTTATAACTTTGATTTTCCATTCGATTCAAATTTAAATCCAGAATCGCAGTGCTGTGGGGGGCGGGGGGGAAATGCCCAGGATAAAGACAATGTCCTAGCTAACAAACCAACCAGTGAGCGACAGAGGGGCCTCAGCAGGAACTCTGGGCAGAACGGAGCTCGCTAGCTCGCCCCACATGAACTGCTTTGGAGAACAGAGTGGTAGCTTTGTTAGATTTATGGGGACGGCGGCTCAGCCTGTCTAATCGCAGTTGAGGCGGGGCCGAGAGGTGTCTCCCTTGTGTCCACGCTCGCTCGGTGCTTCCCTCCCACGGACGCGGAGGCCGGGCTGCCACTTCCATCCTTCCCCCGACACCTCCCGTCATCTCTGGGAAACACCAAGTGACACAAACAGGACACGGATTTCCTGGAGATTTTTATCTGTCTCAGGAGTTGCACCTGCTGAAGAGGTGAAGATGACAAAGGCCCTCCACGCGACCAAGAATAACGCAGAGACGGTCCCTCGGGCTTGAGAGCCGTAATTTTGCCACGTTTATTTCTAATTAGACAAAGAATACAAGTTTTTTAAAAAAGTTACTTTACAGAAGAGCCAAGGTGACTATAGTTAATAATTTATTGTATATTTCAAAATATACAAGAGAAGATTTGGAATGTTCCCAGCACAAAGAAATACATGTTGGAGGTGACGACATTGCAGTTATCCTGATTTGATCCTTAGACATTGTGTGCATGTATCAAAACATCACATGGGCCCCGTAAATATGTAAAATTACTAGTTATCAGTTAACAAATAGCTGAGCCCCCTGTGACTCACCCTCCACCCATCTCTTCCTCTTGGAGGAAGGCTTATCTTGAAGGATTATCACATTGGTGTGGAGCTTTCCAGAACTTTTGCATAACATTTATGTTCCCTTGGAAAATGTGGAGTACAAAAAATACATATAGTATTTTTGCACGCTTTTTTAAAAAGCAGAAATATTATCATACTACTGTGGTTGGTCTGTGACCTGTGGTTGGCATTTGGGATGGTGTCTTGGGAATCATGTCATGGTTGGTACGCAAATATTCCTCTTTCTTTTATACATTGGCATCATTTTTGGTCATCTGAACCAGGGTTGAGCTCCTCATGTGCTGGGTGCTTTCTCTTGTAAGTGAGCAAGAAAGACAGTCTTTGCTGTCATTGAGTTATGATCCCATGGGGGAAGACTGACCACCAACAAAAGATGAATAGAAACCATACCGTGTGCTGATCAGAGCTATGAATAAACAGGAAGCCGATTAAGGGACTGCAGGTGGAGGAGGGGGAGGAACAGAGAGGGGCAGAGGAGATCTGGGGTTGGGGGCTGAGCTAGAGCTCTGCCTAGCTGACCCAAGGGTTGTACGTGCCGGTGAGCAGGGGTTATCACTGGTCCTGTTTCAGAGCTAAGGAAACATGCTGGGACTTGCCCCAGATTTAACAGGAAAGCCCAACTGTTCAAAAGTTAAACAACAAAAAGTGAAGAACATTGCTTTTTTAAAAATTTTAAATTTAAAAAGACGTAGTAAAAGACACAAAGCATAAAATTTGCCATTTTAAAGTGGCCAGTTCATGGCATTAACTACATGTACAGTGTATGCAGCCATCACCAGCATACATCTCCAGAACTTTCTCATCTTCCCAAACTGAAACTCTGTCCCCATTACACACGAACTCCCCATCCCCTTCCCCAGCCCCCAACACCCACCATCCTACTTTCTGTCTCTATGAATGTGACGAATGTGACTACTCTAGGAACCTCATTTGAGCGGAATCACACAGTTAAAAGGAAGAGAATGTTGTATTTGGCCACTCCTGGCATCTGTCCATCTGCTTCCCGATGGGCCCCAGGCTGGATACCTCCATGTGGGGTGGAGGCAGCGACAGGAACTGAGAGGGGCCCCCGGCCCAGGGCAGGACCAGCATCCCTCCTGCACGGCAGCTCCTGCCTGCTGCAAATGCAAGAGGGAGGTTGATCTTGCAAGAACACGCCTTTCCAACATGCATTCCCAGAGACAATGCAGATCTCAGCAAAGTCAGGGGTGAGGACAGCGCTGAAATCCATCTCCAGACCTGCCTGCCAAACCCCACAGAGTCACTGAGTCCCGTTTGCTGTGCCCATTTCATTGATTCCTTCCTTTATGCATTCAGCAAACAATGGCCCATGCGTTTTGCCAAGACTGACCCCTGTGCCTCAGACAAACACGTGGAGAAGAAGGTGACTGCCTTTAAGATGACCCAAGCCTGGCAGGGACTATGAACAAGTAGGAAATTCATCAGAAGATCTCGTCAAAGGCTGGGCATGGTGGCTCATGCCTGTAATGCCAGCAGTTTGGGAGGCTGAAGCGGGAGATCACTTGAGTTCGGGAGTTCGAGATGAGCCTGGCCAACATGGTGAAACCCAGTCTTTACTAAAAATACAAAAATTAGCTGGGCATGGTGGCACACACCTGTAATCCCAGCTAAGGAGGCTGAGGCAGGAGAATCACTTGAACCTGGGAGGTGGAGAGTGCAGTGGGCCGGGATCGTGCCACTGCACTCCAGCCTGAGCAACAGAGTGAGATTCTGTCTCAAAACAAAAACAAAAATAAAAAACACCTCAAGAATGCTTTGAAGAGGCAGACAAGGTACACATAAGCTTCATCCTGCTCAATGCCAGAATCCCGGTGTTGCTGGGCTGAGGCACGGGCTGTCTAGATGGGCTACAGGCTGGGGATAGGGTTGGACATGGGGCTGCTGGGCACACAGCCTGTTCTCCAGGAACGACAACAAAAAAAAACAAAAAACAAAAAACTGAACAACAAATCAGTCCACTGTAATCAGAAGGCTCATCAAAAAACATCCGGAAAAATTAACTGACAACAAAAAATGTCTTCTTGGAAAAGATGAGGCTGGGCCCAATACAGGAATTAAAACCAATCACTGCTGACCCCACACGGGTGCTGCCGAGGTTCAGCTGCTATATTTACAACAAGAGAATGATGCATATGTCACGAATTGGAGGCAACGCCACCTGCCACGGGCCCTCGGGGCTGAGTCCCCTCAAATTCAGTGGCTGACACCTCCCAGTTTTGCTTCAGTCCGGCAGCAGGCTGGGGAGCTGGGGCAAGGCAGAGTGCCCTGGGCTTTGAGTCCAGCATGAGGGAGGCCAGGACCCCCGGGAGCCCTCTGACCCCCTGCCCTGCCACAGCAGGAGTCATACACAGTGTTCAAGAACTCTGGGGCCAGAGCCGGACTTAGGTTTGAATCCTGCCCTGTCACTCCCTCACCATCACCTGTGACTTGGGTCATCCTATGTTCACCAACCTCAGCTGTTCCATGTGCAAAATGACACTAATGCCATCTCCTTTCTCAGACTGCTGAGTGTGGAAGGGGACCCTGGCATACAGTAAGTGCTCAAGAAGTGGCAGAGGTCATTATTGAAACAGTCCTTGTTATTGTTCCCAGAGCTGAGCGGACCCCCAGAACTCGCATGCTGGCAGCCCGTGGCGGCAAGGGCAGCGTTTGGATCTCCTGTGCTTGGTGCCTCCACAAACCCAGGACATTCAGTGTAAATGACTGTGAGCCTCAGGCTGGAAAGATCGTTTCCCTTCCCGGCTAGAAAGACTCATCCATCAGGCTGTGTCAGACGCACCTGAGCCCTCCAGGGTGGTCAAAGGTAACAAAGCTTGTGTCCCAAGTGCAGCATTTAGGGCTTCCCAAGGCAAAGTGCCCAATCAGGCTCTCTACTCTCCAAGTTCACGGTGCACAGTAGCCACAGCTCACCTCTCCCAATACACAGGATCTCCAAGGGCCGTCCTCCCATCCCTCGTGTTCCTCAGCCCATGTTTTCCCTCCTTCCTTCAGTTTGACAATACGGGTGGAGCAACCACTTTGCAGGATGTCTCTGCTTAGGGGCTATGGAGAAGCATGGGGCCTGAACTCTGCACTCTTTGGGAAGAAGGACCAGATAGGATTCAAATCTGTTTCACCAACCACTAGGCTCCAGGCTTGAGCCTAATAAGCAGCTGCTCAAAATAAGTTGGTAGATGTGTGTAACCCAGATAGATACCCTAACCCCAGGTGGTCCAGTCCTTGTTGGAAAGATTTTCAAAGAATCATAGTCAAGATACCAAATAGATAGGAAACAGGGTTTCTGATCTTTAATAGTACTTCTCCAGTTATTAAAAGGAATCTATTTATTTATTTTTGAGACGGAGTATTGCTCTGTCGCCCAGGCTGGAGTGCAGTGGCACAATCTCGGCTCACTGCAACCTCCGCTTCCAGGGTTCAAGCGATTCTCCCTGCCTCAGCCTCCTGAGTAGCTGGGACTACAGGTGCCCGCCACCACACCCAGCTAATTTTTGTATTTTTTTAGTAGAGATAGGGGTTTCACCATGTTGGCCAGGCTGGTCTTGAACTCCTGACCTCAGGGGATCCGCCTGCCTTGGCCTCCCAAAGTGCTGGGATTACAGGCATGAGCCACTGTGCCCAGCCGAAAGAAATCTAACTTACAGCACAAAGTGATATCTTTTGGCAGCCCCATCTTTTATTATCTGTATGTGGAAGTAAGCCCCCAGTTTTCCTTCAACACTTGCCTGTGCACTTTTGTTCCTTCTGGCTTTCTGCCTAAGCTCCCTCTGTTTCTTTGTTTTCCTCTTTCCTCTAGAATCTGCATCACAGAAGACATCCAACTGGGCAAGACCCCGCCTCCATGACAGGTGGCACAGGAGGTGGTTGGAGCAGGAGGGTGGGAAGCGATACATGGATTTTGGAAGAACAGCCTGGCTCTGCCACTCGCCGTGTGTCTGTGGGTACGTGAGTCCCCACTCTGTGCTGTGGCCTCCTCATGCAGAGAAAGGAGCTGATAAAAGTAACCGAGTTAAACTGAACACAAAGTGAGTTCATGTGTGTCAACTCTCTCAAAAATGGTGCTGGCACACAGTAGGTGTTCAAGCAGCGCGAGCATTTTACACAGTCATTGCCATGGCTGTTCGGAGTTTTATTTGCAGTCTGTATCATGCTGCTCAGCAGTTAAGCTTTTGTTGGATCTGAGCTCTGTCTTAACAAAAGGGGACAGGACCCCCTTCCCTCTGCGGTCCTTCTGCCCGGGCATGTGACGAAGGTGGTGAACTTAGCACTCACTGAACACCCGCCCATCCTACCCAGGACGGGGACTCTGGGGTGTGCATCAGCAGTTTCAAGAAACACAGAATGACCACATGACCCAGCAAATCCCCTCCTAGGTATGTACCCCAAAGAGCTGAAAACGAAAACTGGTACAAAAACGTTCACGTCGACATTATTCACAACAACCATAAGTTGGAAACAGCCCAAGTGTCCCTGAACTGGTGAATGGATAAACTAATTGTGGTCTAACCACGCGGTGGAACGTTATTCACCCACAAACGGAAGGTAGTACGGACACACGCTACCATACGGATGAACCTAAAGCACATGATGCTGAAAGAAGCCAGACAAAAGGTTGCCTAGAGCATGATTCCGTGGATGACAAATGCCAGGAACAGGCAGAACCAAGACTGAGAGGGGATGAGTGTTTGCCTGGGGCTGGGAGGGAGATGGAGAGTGAATGCTAATGGGTTCGATGGTAAATTTTATGGTCTGTGTATTTTACCACAATAAAAAAGACATACCCAAGTGAAAAAAAAGTGTATAAATACATGACAAAATGTATTACTAACAGACACATATAAAGAAGTAAAATTCCACAAAGATAAGCCTTGTTATGTGGACACTGTCTCCTGGTGGCAGCATCCCTGGTTTTTCTGTGGCTTCTCTGCATTACCAATTTCATTTGTGTCTGACATGATTTACTCGAAACACAGTGAAATAATGCTAATGTGAAAGCCGGCCATCAGGCAGATATGGGGGTAGAGTTTACTCAAAATTTCCTAGGAGAAGGGGTACACATTCCCCCTGTATACCCCTCAGGATTCCAGTGGGCCTGGGGAGAGAAGGCTGGTACCTTCCAGGGAAGGGCTGGCTTCTCATGCTCTCTCTGATGTAAATGAGTCCACCCCTCCACCTTCATCAGCTTTTCAAGTTCCGGCCCTGATGGAGGCTGGAGACGGGGAAGGGGTTTGGGAGGAAGGAACCCCTTGTCCAAGACGGGAGTTTTATTCTGGCTGTGGTCTCCTCGGTGGTGCCTCCCTTTCCTTATGGAGTATTTATTGGTGGCCTGCCATGTGCTCAGCTCTGGGTGGTCCCTTATCTGACGGGGTATGTGCAGGAAGTGACTATAGTAAGGGGTTATAAGTGGGCATCACAGGCAACTTTCAGGGAGCAGACATCTGAAGCAGATGCAGAAGGTGCCCTGGTAGAGCAGGTGGAGGAGGCAAAACCGTGGGCAAGTGTCTGGGGACAGGAGGGGTGTGGCACATTCCGGAGACCAGGGAGAGCGCCCAATAGCGACGTCCATCTCCTCACTGGCCTGGCACACGTGCCATCTCCCCTTCTCACCCATATAACCCACTCCTCCATCTGCAGCCCCAGCCCTGAGGGTGCTGAAGGAGGTGTGCATGCCCAGGATGGTCCCTGTCTATCTCCATGACCCCCTAGGTCCTGCCACGGAGACTGAACACAAAGGAGATGCATGGGAAAGTCTGCTCCACGGGACCCATGTGAAGATCCTGGGGAGAGGGAAGTAGAGAACTTGCTGGTGGGTGGTTGATTTTGTGAGACCCCAGCGGGGCTACCATTCTCAGGGCTCCACAGCATCAGCTCTGCCTCGCCTTCTGATCCCACTCTGCTTACTGTTGGCACACACACATCCTAATTCCCAGGGCTGACAAACTCCATCAATTAAAAGATCCTGTGGGGCACTTAGCACTGGGCCTTCCTCCAGTTCATTTGCCAGTCTAACCACTTGTATCATGAAACTCCCTGCAAAAGGGCACCAAAGGCGAAGAGAAATCAATGCTAATAAGAGCCTATTGAGCACACTGGGAGGTGGGCAGTGGGTGTATGGGAGTGGGTGTAGTGGAGAGGACCCAGAGGCACCAATGGGTGCATCAGAGGACCTTGTGCCAGAAGCTTCCAACATGGAGATGTCAGCCCACTATGCCTCCTGCAGCCTTTGCTCCATGTAGCCTGGGGCTGGGTGTACAGCATCCACACACAGAAAAAGATGGCTGTAAGGTTACATCCCAATGATCTGGGACTTACCTGGAGCATCAGACAGACACAGTGCAAAAGAAACAAGCTTTGGAGTCAGCTTAGATTCAGACCTCCCTGGAGGGCCCTTGGCAGGCTTCTTAATCTCTCTGAACTGTGCTGCATGCTGGAGATGTAGCAGACACCTGGTCAGCAAACTCTCTGGCCCACAGGGAATGTTCCCTGAGGGAGGTGGATAGTAAGTCAGTCACCTAACACGGGAGATGTATGATTCCTATGGTCACGGAAGCACACGGTGTGAGTGTGAGAGTCAGGGCAACCTGAGGGTGCCAAGAGGGGCCTCTCTGAGAAGGCATCATGTGAGCTGAAACCTCAGTGGTGAGGGGAGTAGGGCTTAAAGCAGATGCAGATGGACATGGCAGGACACAGCAGATGCTCAACCATGTTGGCTCCTTGGCCCCTCCTTGTGGAATAGATTTCTCTACCAAGTAGATGAGACTGTCACTAAGTAATGAGCCTCTATGCCCAGAAACTCCAAGGACACAGGGGACAGAAATGAAAGGTGCAGGGATGGAGGGAGGGGACATGCCATGGGCTTCCTCCAGACTCCTGAGGAAGGCTGCATCCAATCCTCCCAGCTGTCTAGTTCAGCACCCTGCAGAGAGCCAGCGCCCTGGAGTGGTTCAGCACCCTGGAGAGAGACCATGCCACACAAGGGTTCAGCACCCTGGAGAGATCCAGCAATGCTCTTGCTCTGTGCAGCTGTCCAGCCACACACATTTCTACCTACTTCACTAACATCCCAGGCCCCCACTAGACCAGCCGGTCACCCCCAGCTTCATAGCATCTGATCACTCCCCAAATCCACCTTGAACATTCCTGACCCCCTAAGCTTTTGCTTAAGACCTTCCTCCTCAGTTCTGCCTGCAGAAACCTCACTTACCCATCAAAGCCTGGAGCCAACACCATCTTTCATGAAGCCCTTTTCCTGATTTACTTTGGGGCCTTCACCACACTCCGCTTTTTGCCTACCCCTTCTAGACTGTGTGTTCCTCAAGGAACTGTGTCGGATTCACATCTTTCTTCCAGCCCAGTACCTGGGAGGCAGAATGTATGCTTCAGAAATGAATGAGTGAAGCTTCAGAAGTAATTTTTACAATTGCCACCATTTGTTGAGAACTCATGATGCCAGAAACTGCTACATGCTTCACACACACTTTATTTACAGTTTGAGAAACTGAGGCCAAGAAATGAGCAACCTGCCCAAGTTCACACAGTTAAGGAAGAGGCAGAGCCTGGATTCAAATCTGGATCATATGGCACAGCCTGTGCCCTTGACCATGGCTCCTCTCTGCCTCTCTCCAACCCTGTGTGCTGCCATCTGCCAGTCCCACGGCATCTGAGCACAGCAGCCATGGTCCCCTGAAGTGATTCTGAATCTTTTTATAGCCTGAAATTGAAATCACTGATGCTTCAAATTAGAACCCCAAAATGAACGAGCCAAGACTTCAGATTTGCAGTTGTCGAGCTGCCCGCATCCACCTTCTCAGCAAGATTCCTGGGCTGCTCCTCAACCCGAACCACCTGTTCCCAGTCAATATGGAGGACAAAGAGAACGACCTCCCCAAGCCCAGAAGGCCACATGCAGAAAAGGGATCCAACCTCCCTGCCATCCAGGGCTCCCCACAGAGCAGTGGCCTCTGCCTGGGAGAAGAAAGACCACAGTGCAACAAGCCTCAGAGAGCAGACCTCAATGCTGTTGGCCTCAGAGACTGAAGACCCCCAATGCTATTAGCCTTAGAGAGTAAAGGCCCCCAATGCTATTACCCTTGGTCAGTGGATCCTGATGACACAGTGAGAAGCCACTGAGCTGCCACAACAGAAACACCCCACACTCAAGAGGGATGCAGGACAGACCCTGTTTGTCTTTAGTGTGAATGCAATGAAATATTGGCCTTGATGACCAAAGCACCAATGTGACCCTGGCTCAAGAATTCAGCAGTCACCCTGGGTTCCTGCTAACATCAGCTGGTGTTTGGTCTTTAACTTGGTTATTAAGTAGCCATTCAAAACCATTTAAATAAGAGTGGAAGAAATTTTGGGGATGGGGTGGAAAGTTCCTAGATTGGTCATCAGGTCCACCAGCAGGACATGTGACAAAGTCTCTCACAATACCCCAAAAGGCAAGCTAGAGAAATGTGAGCTGTGTGATGTGGCTGAACCACTAGACCCAAGGGATGCTGGCACCAGGCAAACCACAACAGGGCTCTGGCCTTGGCCCTGGGATTTGCTGCTAGAGGGCAAAGTGGGCATCAGGAATAGGAATTCCAAGGTGATCTAAAAGCTGGACCCATGCCAACAGAGAATTGTACCGGCTGGTAAGTGCTCTGAGAGCAGTGGTTTGAGCCAAAGGAGGAGATATGCCTGCCAGGGACTTTGGAGGCTGGCGGGTGGGGTGGGACAGGTACCTGTATTAGCGATGTTCCCCACAACAGAGGCACAAGGAAACCATGGCTCATGTACTCTTGGCTGGAAGTGTCTGACGTACTTGGCATATGGTGGGTGTGCTCTGTGACTGCCACATGCTTCAAATAATAGTGGTAACAAACAGTCATTATTATAATATTATTATCCCCGTTTGTTCAACTAATAGCCACTGGTTTCCTCTTCTGAGTCAGGCATCATTAATGATGATGAAAGACAAGATGATAATCAATGACAAATACTGACTGAGGCTGGGTGGGGTGCATGCATCTTTAGTCCCAGTGCTTCGGGAGGCTGAGGTGGGAGGACCATTTGAGGCCAGGAGTTTGAGACCAGCCCAGGCAACAAAGCAAGACTCTGGCTCTATTAAAAAAGTACAAAAGTTAGCTAGGTATGGTGGTGTGTGCCTGTAGTCTGAACTACTTGGAAGGGTGAGGTGGAAGGATCTTTTGAACCCAAGAGTTCAAGGCTGCAGTGAGCTGTGATTGTGCCACTGCACTCCAGCCTGGGCAACAGAGCAAGATCCTGTCTCTAAAAAAGAAAGTTGATTGAACACCAGCCCTGTGCTCAGTGCCTCTGACCAGCAGTCCAGTGCTGAGAGCCCAGTTCATCTGAGGTGATTCTACTGTCACAACCACCCAATTTATCAACAGGAATACTGGGACCCAGCAAGTATAATGACTGATCATGCGGAATCTGGACTTCATTTTCTTTCTTTCTTTTTTTTTTGAGATGGAGTCTCGCTCTGTCACCCAGGCTGGAGTGCAGTGGCGCGATCTTGGCTCACTGCAAGCTCCACCTCCCAGGTTCACACTATTCTCCTGCCCTAGCCTCCCGAGTAGCTGGGACTACAGGTGCCTGCCACCACACCTGGCTAATTTTTTGTATTTTTAGTAGAGACGGGGTTTCACCGTATTAGCCAGGATGGTCTATGATCTCCTGACCTAGTGATCCGCCTGCCTCGGCCTCCCAAAGTGCTGGGATTACAGGCGTGAGCCACTGCGCCCAGCCTGGACTTCATTTTCTTTCCTCCAAGTAATATTTAACTCTGAAGCTGTGGGGATTGACCCTTGAGCAGCGAGCTCTAACAACTGTTCTTCACACCAGCTTGGTTGCAAAGTCAAACATGCTAGAGGCCACCTCACATTTCTCAAGTCCCATTTTAAAATACCAGCCCAAGAAACTTTTTTTTTTTTTCAAGACAGAGTCTTGCTCTGTTGCCCAGGCTGGAGTGCAGTGGCGCGATCTCAGCTCACTGCAACCTCCCCCTCCTGGGTTCAAGTGATTCTCCTGCCTCAGCCTTCCAAAAAAAAGAAAGAAAGAAAGAAAGAAAATGAAGTCCAGATTCAGCATGATCAGTCATTATGCTTGCTGGGTCCCAGTATACCTGTTGATAAATTGGGTGGTTGTGACAGTAGAATCACCTGAGATGAACTGGGCTCCCAGCACTGGACTGCTGGTCAGAGGCTCTGAGCACAGGGCTGGCATTCAATCAACTGGGATTAACAGGCACACGCCACCATGCCCAGCTAATTTTTGTATTTTTAGTAGAGGCGGAGTTTCACCATGTTGGCCATGCTGGTCTTGAACTCCTGACCTCAAGTAATCTGCCTGCCTTGGCCTCCCAAAATGCTGGAATTACAGGCATAAGCCACCACACCCGGCCTTACAAGACACTCCCAGGGTCTCCGAGGAAAACACCAGGGCATTCCTTTTAGCATCCTGACTTAAATACAAACCACAAGTATAAAGCAGATCCACACCCTCTCTCGTGCAAGTATTTAATACGAAGAAAAAGTAATTAGCAAACTCGAGCACCACTTTTCAAGGATGAAGGATACTGCCACCTGCTTTAACTGCAAGAGAAAACCTATTTGGAGAAATTAACACAAAAATGAGGTTGGCCACTTCAGGGCCAAGAAAACAATCACAAAAACCATAGGCATCATCAGAGCCCTGCAGCAGGCGGGTAAGGAATGGCCCCGGGAAATTAATTAATGCCCAGGAAGGCTTTTTCCTCTGATAGCAAACAGCACTATCTGTGCCAAGGGGGCTGGACATTTGTCTCCTCTGTGAGATAACCTTCTTCTAAGACACACTTTCCTATGTATGAAATGGATACTTTTCAAAATACGAATACTTCGATTCTAGGAAATCTGAGAGAAACATCTGAAAGAAAGAGAAAATAACACAATCTCACCACCTAGGGGTTAATATTTCCTTTCCTTTTTGTTTTCTATTCCATGCCTATACTGGGGAAAGACGGTATTAGATGATATTGTGCTGATCATTTTGATTCTGCCTTTCTCACTAAGTAGAATGTAACCGTTTCTGGTTGGTATTAAGAGCTCCTTGTAAACATTTTTAATGCTTTCTTATGAATTCACAACAGATGTCCACTGCCACTGAACCATTCTATTAGCCCGGCCCCCTCCCTGCCCCAACTCCTTATTTTTGCCACACTGTAATTGCCACCTGTTTTTTGTTTGTTTTGTTGTTGTTGTTGTTGTTTTTTTGAGATGGAGTCTTGCTCTGTCACCCAGGCTGGAGTGCCGTGTCGTGATCTCGGCTCACTGCAATGTCTGCCTCCCGGGTTCAAGCGATTCTCCTGCTTCAGTCTCCTAAGTAGCTGGGATTTTAGGTGCACGCCACCACGCCCAGCTAATTTTTTGTATTTTTAGTAGAGACGGGGTTTCATCATGTTGGCCAGGCTGGTCTCGAACTCCTGACCTCAGGTGATCCACCTGTCTTGGCCTCCCAAAGTGCTGGGATTACAGGCGTGAGCCACCACGCCTGGCTGATTTCTACCTGTTTTATAAAAAATTATTCCTTTAGCATGGATTCCTAGATGTAAAATTCCTGGTTCAGCTTTATGGCTCTTGTTACATACTATCACATTGATTTTGAAAACATTTATGGCAACTTAGGCTTTCCCCCAGCAACACATGAGTGCTGTCACCAGCAAGGAGTATAGTCACAAAAAAGTATTTGCTAATTTGAAAATAAAACAGGCACCTCACTGCTTTTCTTTTTACCGTTTGCCCATTTATACATAAAGCATATCAAAGTGTTGTTCATGCATCTTTGAGCCATTAAATTACAAAGTCGGACAGTGTGGGTTGGAATTCCACCTTCTCCACTCACCAGCTACATGGCCATGTAGTTACTGCATCTATGTGCCTCAGTTTCCCCATCTGTAAAATGGGAGGAACACACATGCTGTATGGATGACTGTGAGGGTTAAGTGGGGCACTGCAGGGCTTGTAGGGCTTGGAGATCCAGCTCAGCTGCTATAAACAAGGACACGGGCTTCTTGGGACATTTGTTGCAAATGTTGTTTGCCCTCTGCCTGCCTGCTGTTGAGTTGAATTGTAAGGATGTCTCAGATACAGGATATTTTAGATCACAAAAGTCACTCAAGAAACAACATTTAAGTTGCCAAACAAGGGGTTTGTGGAAGACAGTCCTAGTCTTAAGACAAGGAGATTAACTCAGCACCTGCTTGTGTTTGGGTCGAGGAGACTTTAGTTGGCAGGCCACATCAAGAGGCTGGAATGACAACTTGGGCCAGGCCAGTGGGTCATCGCCTTGCCTGCCTGTTGGGACCCCCGGCATCACCACTGCAGCTTTCACGGATGCCCCAGCTCTCGCCTCATGGTTCTGATTCAGGGCGTGTGGGCTGGAGACCAGGTTTCTATAACCCTCAGGTGACTGTGACGCCCAGCCAGGTTTCACTGAGTGAGACCTACAGTGAGCCCTGCATGACATCAAAGTGGCGTCCCCACCTCCACATCTCCTTACACACTTGATGCACTACCATCATCCAGGAGCCACCCACATCCTCCTTAGCACGTATCGTGAACTTCAGAAGCAACCTCTGATCTCTCCAGCCCCATGTTGTGGGAGTGAAGGGGCCTAATCAGGGTCATCTCAAAGAGACGGCAGACAAAGTCTTCAGCAAACTCTCATGGCAGGCTGACTCTCCCTTGAAACTCTCTGGTCTCAGCTTCCTGACAAACTCCGATCATTATGAAAACCAGTTTGGATTGGGTTTCCTGTTGTCACCAGAGGAATGTGGGCCTCTGTCACTCCCGGCTGGTGGAGGCCCCATCCTCACCTCTGACCTGCATAGAAAGAAACGCCTGCCCTGCTTCTCTCGGGGGCTGTCACTGCTCCAAGCCTTGGCTTCAGCCTTCCCCAGCAGGTCCCATGGGCATTCTCTGCAGGGGCATTCAACTTCCCGCTGCCCTGCCCCTCCCACGGCCTCTGAAATCTCTCTGGCTCCTTCTCCCCTGGGCTGGCTGACATTTCACAATCTGGGACGGCTTGGTGTCACTGGCTATCCTGGGAATTCAGGCACACTAGCTGATCTGAAATGGCAAATCACACCATCCATGGAGCCACTGTGATCAAATGTCCCTACCCGCGGGACATCCGCTTATCTTTCACGTCCACCTCTGAGGTGAAACTTTTATTATGACACAGCTTGCATGATAACATCTATCTGTCTCATGAGATTCCCGATTTGGAGATAGCGCAAAGCCTTTGATTGTGGTTGGTAGGGTCAGGGGGTGGTCAACCAAGGAACAAAAACAACAGCAAAAGAACAAACTCTTCCCAAAAGCTTAGGTAGGAGAGAAATAAATTCTATAAGCTAAGTACCCAAGAAAGTCACACATAGCAGGAAACCATAACAGGCACCAAGGCCGAGAGCCGGATGGCCACGTCGGGGCATTCTCACAAAGATAACGAGGGAAAATGAAGTTCTGGAGATGCCAAAGATGTTAAAAGCCAACATTCACTTCAAAGGGTGCCCCTTGGTCCAAAAGTTCAAATCGCAGCATGCATTTTTAAAGAGAAAATAAAAATCTGTCACACTTTCGAGGTTCTTTCAAAATAGCAGAGAGAAAGGAAGGCTTGCCAAGGGCTGCTTGGGGTAAGGAAGACAGAATGCCTGCATTTCGAGCAGCTTTTCACGTGGAGACCTTGCACCTCACCGAGAGCTCAGAAACCCCACTGACTCTAGGACTGGCTGCTCACCAAAAAGAAAATTCACGTGAGACACGTGAGGCTATTTCACACCATCCCTCCAAGGTCAAAGCTCTTCACCGAAAATAGAGGAAATATGGTCTGTTGGAACAAACACGCACCTATTAGGCTATACACGATTTTAATATTCCAGTGGCAAAATCCAGTCGCTAGGAACACAACTCAGTGGAATTCTCAGTCTTAAGCCCCTAGAGGAGAATGTCTGAGTCCCAGAGGCAGCTGTGGACATGAACTGGGAGGAGCCAGGATCACGCAAGGGTCCAGCTGCCTGCGCCCCACACCCTCATTAGTGTATGACTGGTGTGGAGCAGCCTCGTAGGGCTGTGGAGGGCCCAGTGCTTCTTGGGTCATCTGTGATATCATAATGCAGGCGCAGCCCTAATGCGTCTCAGGACCAGCCATTATTCCTAGAATACTGGAAGTCAGAGGTTACCCAGAATATAAAACTTGCCCCAAAATGGCAAATCTATTTGCATATCACAGGTTAAAAGCAATGTCAAAGGAGGTGCTTAGAAACAGAAGTGTGGAAACTCTCAAAGCTCCAAATTTCCACAAAGGCTTCAAACTGACAGGAGAGGTCCACCTTCTCAGCCCCACCCAGCCGAGCGCTGCAGCCACAGACAGCAACATCTTCTAACCCACTGCGGCTCCACTCACCGGGCAAGTGCGGGGCCCACACACGTGCCTCAGCAGGCCACGTTTCTCGTATTGATGAGTTTATCCAGGAAACAGTCCAGTGAGCTGAACAACGGGGGGGTGTTCCTGCATCTGCAGCCCTCTTTTATTATTGAAAATCAAGAACCAAGAGTGACCTATTTCAACACCCACCTCCCCCACCACCCTGCCCATCACATGTGCACACACTCTTACACCACCTATAGACTTCAGCCCTGCTGCTAGGCCCAAGGCCCCGCCCCCAACACACAAACACACACACACACACACACACACACACACACACACACGAAAGGGACTCACATCCCAACTGCATCCTACAGAGGATGATTCAACCCAGGCCCTCTGCATTTCCATGAAGGTTACAAATAGAATTAACCCACGAAGCCACAGCGGGCTCCGGTCTCCGTCATTCTGGTGTTGCACCTGACAGTTTCAACACAAAAGAACCCAAATAAGCTCATTTCTCATTCAAACCAGGTTCTGATTGGTCAATAATAATTTAAATGCATCTTCTAGCAAATCAAAGAGATCAACTTGAGACACTCAGAATAAGTTTAAGCACCTACTCCATCTCACCTGGCTCTCCAATAGTCTCTTCCCTTCTGACTTTCCATTGCCCCCTAATAGTCCTGAGGATCTCTAAGGAGATCACTAGCAGAATCACAGCATGAACAGCATGAGCTTGGGAGCTTAGGCCTGATTGGGAGAAATGATCGCGGGTAGCCCTCTCACCAGGGGCGGAGATGTGGGCTCCTCGTTTACAGAACAAATGTCTGTCTGGCCAGCCCCATGGCAGGGACCACCACATGGCTGGCTGGATGCCACGTACCCACCCCTTCCACCTGCATGTGGAGTTCTGATGTACACGAGGCTGGGCTCAGGGTGACATGGAAGAGCATGTGCATCCAGGAAATGTGCACTCCCAGAGAGGACCATTCGAGTCTACTGAACCTTTACAATATCATCTTTTTCAACTGTAATATTCTTTTCTTCTTCCTATTTCCAAAGAGTCACATGTTCCTTTGCATAACAAGATTAAAAGTGAACACCTAAACTCACAAAAAGGCCAGGTGATCAGATGTACTGGGGCCACCAAACCCCTTGCACACACCAACGTGCCAACCCTAGGGACTGTTTGCAGAGCTGGAGCACTCACACCTCTGCTCTCTAAAGGAAGAGAATGCTCTTTCTTTTTCAGTACCAGCAAAAGTTCATTTTCAAAGCATCTGAATTCCTAAGTTTCCTTTTTGCACCATCGACGCCAGCCATCCCTCTTGCCCGGGCTCCTTGGTCTTGGAAGGTTACCACAACCTGCACATCTACGAGCTCTTGGCCATCAATGTTACAGACCTCACGTCAGCAACTGCCACACAAGAGTGCTTGCCGACTCACCCATAGGATACAAGAAGGGATGATGACTCCTCTTGGTGCCTATTTAAAGAGTCACAACTAAACCACCCACAGATCTGCACATGTCCCCAACATCATGGTGACCACATGCCTCCTCTTTCTACCTTCTACTTCAAGACCAATGACCAAATTCCACAGACTTTTCCTCCTTCCAACGGGTTACGGCCAAGGCCTCCAAGACAAGCCCAACACCAGGTCCACAGACAGTGGCACCCACGGTGGGAGAAACTGACCAATGAAAGTTCATGGCAGCCTCCACAAGCACCCCCAGACTGGGCCTCGTGGCTGTGCCGCCAGGACTACAACCCTCTCCCCGAGAGTCGGCGCTCTCCCCAAGCAGAAAGATACAGACACCTGTGTCCCTACCTCAATCAAGAAGTCCCCGGTCCTTAGTCCGGCTTGCCATGCCACCCCACCTTCATCCACGGACTCCAGGTACTGTAGGGCTGGGAACGCCGGTGTTGGTGTGAATTCTTCAATGGGTGTGTCAGCTGGGAAGACAAGCAGCACCTGGTTACAAGCCTGGGAGATGTTTTCCAAGTTCACATTGCCTGACCTCCCCACGGGACCCTGGGAGGAAGCGGGCCCACTCATCTCCCATCGCAGGTGGCTGGTCCAGGCCAACTCTCCCCCCGGAAGGGCTTGAGATTCATATTCATGGGTTGATGCAACTCAAGCAATGAAGTCAACTGCACCTTGGGGCCGCCATCATATTTCTTGGCCTCTCTGCTGAAACCACAGGATAATGTGCTCTGTGGTACATGTCTACACGCCTGTCATTTTCTTTAAAAGCATCAGTGACTAAACATTTTCGGTTCTAAAAATGGAAAAGTTCCTCCCCTGCCACACAGAGCTACAGAAACACCACACTAAACCACTTGCCAAATTTACATCTACGTAGACTCGCAACCAAGGGAATTCAACTTGGAACACGGACGGAACATCACGCTGACCCAGTGGGTGGCTACAGATTTGGAATCTGCTCATGAGTCCTCTCTACAGGGAGTCCAGGCCTCTGTGACCACTCTGTGTGTGACCAGTGTCCCTGGGCACTGGCGTGTGTGCGTGTGGGTGCTGAACCACTACTGCCCAGCATAGTGAGGCTTGGCTTCTGGGGCCCCACATAGCTGCCAGGTGCAACTCCAGGGCAGGAAATGGACTTTTCTAGGGAGGTATGAGTGGCCGGGGGTGGGTGGGTGTGGAGATGAAGATTCCAGCAGGGGGAGGGGAGAGCAAATCACACAGACAGGCGTGGACGCTCTCACAGAGACAGATGCATCTGCTCTTTCTCTCTCTGGACAGCTCGCTATGGAGCTGCCTGAGTCTGAGGCAGGTGGGTATGCCAGCCGGGGAGGAGGCCTCCTGCAGCACAGGTGCGGGACCCCTGGCACAGCGCGTAAGCTCCAAGATGAAACTTCCACATGGCTGAGCCACACACGCAGTGGGCGGATGTCCCCTCTCACGGGGAGGCGATGCCATTTTGTTTTCTTTTGGAGGGGAAGCTGCGCGTGCAGGGTGGCTGGCGGGTGCACCGCCATGGACCGCATCCCTGAGCCTCCCACGACGGGCCACGTAACGTGTGTGCTGCCGGCTCAGTCAATGGCAGAGGGGACCATCTTGTCACATTTCCTTTGCAAAGTCACCTTAGGGGTGAGCACACAAATGCCTGCCGCCCTTGGAGCCAAAGCCCACTCCCAGAATGGGGCAGTTTCTAGGTGCCTGAAACTCAGGCCCGGACAATCCTGGGGATTTCAGACCTGGAGCTCTGAGGGCAGCCACAGTCTGGCTCAACTAGAACACAAAATACTGACCACCCCATCATTTAAAAACAAAAGGTAGGAGGCAGCAGGAGGGAGAGAGAACCCATTCAGAACAACATCATCTACAGAAAATTAAAAACATTCCTCAAGGAAGCCCTAATGTTTTCGGAGTAAGAAGGCACAATGTGAAAGAACATGGTTGTCTAGCAACCGAGTGCCCCCAGGAAAAATGCTTATTTAATGCTTATTCTTGAGCTGGGGAACGTTTTTCATGAAGGCGTACACACACACACACACACACACACACACACACACACACACACGAACATATTCAGGCTCGGAGCGGCTGCTCTTACCTTTGGCCCCTCGAAGCACGAATCCGAAGCCCTCATTGTCTTTTTTCTGCAGGACCACCGTCTTCTCCTCAATAATGCAGTCACTGTAGAGAGAATTCCGGGGACAGCGACCATTATTGTAGCCCGTCATCATGACCGCGGCCGCTCCTCCGCCGGGGACGTTCATCATCATAGCCAATTAATCACCCCAGCTCGCCAGATCCAGGCAGCATGGAGGAAAGGAGGCAGCGAGGGTGCAGGAGGAGCGAAGGAAGAGGGGGGTGGCTACCGGGATAGGCGAGCGTGGCACAATGAGACTTGCAGGGTGGGGGCAGGCAGAGTCGGAGCCAGTCGGAGGAAGGAGTCATACATGGTGGGGCGGCTGCCGGAGGGATGGCTGAGCTGGAGGCTCAAGGGGGGCTGGCCAGGACGCCGCCCAGGGCAAAGAAAGTAAGTGGCCCGAACGGCGGCGGCAGCGGCGGCCTCAGCAGCGGCGGCGTCGGGAATGAGCTCCTCCGGCTTGTCCCGACCACACGCATCTTCCAAGGAAGCCCGGGAAAATCAGCCAGAGGAGAAATGAGGCAGCAGTTTTGTTTTGCTTTTCCTTGAAGGGGGTTAAAAAAAAATCAAATCCTATCTGCTCCCCGCACGAGCCGGCAGCAGGCACCAGAGACGCAAGGACCTGCGCGTCGCATCCAGCGCCCCCTCCCTCTCCCGTCCCGGCGCCGGCGGTGTGCGGCAGGCAGGAGCCCCCACAATCATCTGACGAGCCCACAGTGCGCCCGGCGGCTGCCTGGGCGTCATCCCGCGCGAGCATCCGCAGGCTGGGCTGGGAGCGGGCGGGGAGGGGGAGCGGCTGGGGCTCTCTCTGCATCCCCCCCTCCAGCATCCCTACGGCCCCTCGCAGCCTCGGAAGGTGGCCGGTGGAGTGGGGGGCTCCCTGGCAGAGGACTCAGGACATTTCGGTCTTAAAGCCCCTGAGGACACTGGCCCCCTCGGGGGATCATGAATTCATTGCTGGGGAACTGGAGGGGGTATGCGGCTGCCCCTTTGAGATGACAAGCTAAAGCCACACTGCTTGCCTCTAGCCATGGCATTTTTTTTTTTAAGGAAAGAAACCAAAAAAGCTCCAACTTTGCTCTAGTGGCCACAGCATCCTCTCGCTTTTCCTGCTGGCACTCGCCACATGACCATCCAGCCCCCGAGGCACCCAGAGTGTGTGGGACGGTGCACTGCTCAGTGAGCCTCCAGGCTGCGGCTGAACTGTCCTCCACCCCCACCTTCTGGGTGGCCTGCGGGGGCAGAAGGGGAGTGAGATGAAGGCTGCCGGCACCCCGTAGGATTCTGCTGCTGCCCGGAAGCTAGTGGGGAGCTGGGAAGGCCTCTGCGGAGGGGAGCGGGGAAGGGAGGGAGGCAGCGTGGAGGAGGCCTCTGTAGGGTCTTGCGGGGCTGTGTGTGGGCCTTGGAGGTGAGGAGAAAGGACACCAGGCCAGGGGCCCAGCAGGAAAAAGCTGCAGATGGGCCATGAGGAATCCAGCAGGCCCCCGTCGCACAGGGGGCATTCTGAGGATGCAAATTTCAAACAGGGCCACGTGCTGACGGACTCTTGGTCCCAGAGGAGTGCGGGTCAGCTCTGCCTGGCACCAGCACCAGGTTCACAGTCTACAGGAAGCACAGGGCCCCAGGTGCAGCCAGCTGGTGACAGCACAGCCACCCCGGATTGGGGGGCCCCAGGGAGGAGGAGGGACGGGGCAAACGTGGATGACAGGGCTCAGAATCCTGGACAAGGGATGAGCAGCAGCCCCTCGATCCTCCCATTTTACAGATGAGGCTGGTGAGGCTCAGAGAGATTGGAGGACCCAGCTAGGGAACGTGTGCTCTTCTCACCACTCCACGCACACACCCCCGACAGCATCAGAGGGTTGTGCATGGAGGCATGCTGGGGTGACCCTGTCTTCCAGGAATAGCCCAGCATGGATGATAGCTTCACAGCCGAAGACCAGGACAATCCAGGTGACTGGTCACTCCCGTGTCAGCAGCTGGGAGGGGAGTTCTGGCCCCTGACCTTCCTTCCCCTACCCCCTCCCCAGAGAGCCTGCTAAGTGCAGGGAGGTCCACTCTAGGGAACTCGGTCACAACTGTGAGCCCCTCTTGGCTCATCCCTGGAAGCCCACTTACCTTGCTCAGGGCCACCAGACAAGGGCTGACACATAGTCAGAGGTCCAGGACCCTGGGAGCCTGGGGGTGAGGTCACATGGTTATTGTGGCCTTTAGAAAATGATGGGGCTCTCTAAACCTCAGTTTCCCTACACAGCAAGAGTGGGTAAGAACAAACCTACAGGCCTCTTGGGATCACCATGGGGTCAGATGAGGCCATGCCATGCTGGTGTGGTGTAATAGGAGGCCTTAGGCCGCTGTCCCTGTAACGGCTGTCATTAACCTCCAGCAGGCCTGGTAGTCGGCCAGGACTCTGCAGCCCTAAGGAGGCTGAGCGGGGAGAGCTGGGGCTCTACTGCCATGGATTTAGGGGTCCATGAGGCATTGATGAGCAGACCCTCTACTAGGCCCCTCGACCTGTCTCCACGGCCCCCCCACAACGAGAACACAGACTTGTGTCCCTCATGGGAAATGCCTTCTAGTCACCACCCATTTTCCCTCTGAACTCCCGAAAGGGGAGTCAGCCCACCCCGGCCCCATGGCCCACTCACGGCCGGGCAGGCGCAAGCTGTGTGACCAGCCTGTGTGTCTCCTTCATGGAAGGTTCTCTAAAGGCCAAGGATGCCAAAGCCAAGAGCCTCTGCTCAATCCTGCTGTGCACCTGCTCTCTGCAAGAGGAGCTGTTGAGGGTGACCGCCTCCCTGAAACCCTGGAAGGATGATGCCAAACCCTGGGGTCTGGAGCTCAGGGCCCTGCACTCTCCCCGGGTACACATGGGCTGATCAAGTCCATCTCCACCCAGCTCCAAGGGGAACCTGTCATGCGCTCCAGGCGCGCTCACTTGCACTTCTGGGCAGCTCCTCCTGCAGTGCTCAACACCATCCAAACTGCATCTCCAAGATGACCCAGACCACTTCCTGCCAGCATACCCTGCGACGGGAACTTCTTAGGGCCGGGGGGCTGCCCAGACACTTGCCAGCTGTCTCCCATAGACTAGAGAAGGGCAGGGGCATTCCGGTGTGGCTGGTAGAGGCCCAGGCTTTGGCATCACATGGAGCGTGGTTCAAATCCCAGCTTTGCTTTGACCCCAAGGTCACTGACCTGCCAGGCCCTAGAGCCTGCTCTGCAAAATGAGAACAACAACAATAAGATGCGCCTGACGGGTCCTGAGCTGGAGGCCATGGAGATGTCCATCCATGCCTCAGAACCAGCCCCAGCAGGCAGCATATGTTCATAACTCCAACAGTTACGAGTGGGATCCCTGTCTGCATATGCCACCCTCTCCTCCCCCAGGCCCCCTTCCTCCTACAGGGAACCCTCCGATCTTGACATCCAAGGCTAAAACCTTTTCAGTGATTCCTAATGCACCTGAGAACTTCGTTTTTTAAAATTAGAGAAGGGGTTTTGCTCTGCCACTCAGGCTGGAGTGCAGTGGTGCCATCACAGCTCACTGTAAGTTTGAACTCCAGGCAGTACGTGATCCTCCTACCTCAGCCTCCCAAGTAGCTGGGACTACAGGCACACACCACCATGCCCAGCTAATTTTTAATTTTTTTGTAGAGACAGGGTCTCACTGTGTTGCCCAGGATGGTCTCAAACTCCTGGCCTCAAGGGATGCTCCCTCCTCGGCCTCCCAAGGTGCTGGGATTGTAGACATGAGCCACCACACCCTGCACCATCTGAGAATTTTCTAGCCCACACTTGTAACTGTGCAAAGATCTTGCCCCAAGACTGTAATGGCCCTGTCCTGTTTAGTCAGTAAAACACCAAACTGCTTAGTCTCTGACATTAAGAAGGACTGTTTCTAACTTCTCTTTCCTGCATTGTTTCAGGATCTAAACAGCCCCCACTCCCCACCCACCATGACCCCATCTCACTTGCACTCGCAGACAGACATGGGTTTGAATTTCAACCCAGACATTGACCACCTTGACTACTTACAGCCTCAATTTCCTGACCTGCAAAGTGCGAGAGAAACATCTGGCTTGTAAGTTTTAGGAGGAGCAAGTGAGGCGATGCCCAGTGAATGCCCCATGAGCAGGAGGCTCCCTGTAGCCAGGGGAAGCTGCTCTTCTTAGCACCCCCATCCGCCTTCTTGAGCTGGGTGACCCTGGAGAAAGTGTCCCCTCTGAGCTTGTCTCTTGGTGGGGGAGGGGACATTTTCTACAGGGTCAATGGGGGCAGTGACCTCATCCTGCAGACCACCCCAAATGCCCACAGCACCCCGCATAGGCCAGGTGCCCCATGTGTGCCCAGAGGGGATGCAAAATGGGTATGAACTCAAGTCAGGAGCAGAGCAGGGAGAAACGGATGTTGGGTGGGAGGTGGGCGAAGGATGACTACAGGGTTTCGAGTAAAAAGGCACCAGAACAATCCCCGGATTCCTAGTTACACCCAGAAGGTAGGCTCAGTGTTGCAGAGGACCTACTGCATGCACCTGGCTTGGCCCAGGAAGTCAGAGAGGAAACAGAAAAGGCAGCCCCAGGGCCTTAGCAACTTGCAATGTTTTGGGGAATTCATGAAAAGCAATGGGACACTCTAGAAGAGTCATTCCTTGAAAGGAGCTGCAGTCGCTGTGTCTGAAAGGTGGAACTTGGCAGCATCCACCATCCCCATGCAATCAGACAGGGGGGTCTCACACACAGGCCTTAGGAAGGGGCCTTTCTGGAGATAAGAAACCCTCAGAAGCTCCTTCTGCTGGTTCATGAATCTAAAACCTATCCCAGGATGACAGCTGCAGCTGGGTCCAGAAGTTGTGGCACTGAGTTCTGTGTGCTGCCCTAGAACTGTGCTGAAGTCCCTGTGAACCAGAGTCTGCCCTGACCTTGGCCCCTGCCAGCCTGCCCTGCCCCTGCACCAGCAGACGCACTCTCCACATGCAGCTGAGATGCACTGCAATCCAGTTTCATGGGGAAATGACCGAGGCACCTGCACGTTCCCCACACTGCTGTTGGGACAGCCTTCTCCAAGCCTGTCTCACCCCCTAACCCGCTCACTGACCACATGCCTGAAATAGGCACTGTGGGCTCCTTGTAAGCAAATGCCATGCCCTGATCTTCTGAGTATCTCCATGCAACACAACATCGACCCGTGCTTATTGATTGAACAAAAAATGTAATCCAGCGGTGCACTCTCCAAATGTTTTCTGAGCTAGGTGGAAGGGCACTTTGACATGCCCCAAATGTACCCTCTTTTGCCAACATCTGCCTGCAGCAGGAGCTGTGGAAGGTGAAGGGCGTGGGCAACCAGCCCCACCAAGTACAGCTGTGCAGGTTGTGCACTGTACATGGAGGAAACCATGGCCATCGTGGCACAGGTACTAATGGTAATTTTGGCACAGAGGGAAGAAAAATGTCTTAAGGAAGGGGCAAGTACCTTTTCCTAGTTCAAACAAAGATGGGGTCTAGGCTGCCCTGGCCATGCTGCCATGGAGAACGCAAGAGGTATTCCTATGGGAGCCGTATTGGCTTCCCGGAGACACAACTACCTCCATGTTGATGCCCTCCTGGGAGCCACATGGAGGAGACAGCATCAAAGGTTTGCCTGTTTCTGCTCACCCACGGTCCCACTGTATACTGCAAGAGAGCTTATGGAATACACCTGGGGCACTTAGCACCTTGAAGCAAGACAGGAGGGTTGTGGAGACCCAGGGATGGCCACACAGCAGGCCCCAGAGGTCTCTCCCCACTGGCAGGCCTGAAGATGCTCCTGGTGTCTGCCTCGCAAGACCACAGGTGGCCACACACCCTGTGGCTTTTAGCAGTGGCCCAGGTTCCCTTTCGCCCAGTGGGCGCCATGACAGACTCACAGGGAAGGCTGCACTTTCCCTGGTCCAGCAGGCAGCAGGTGCCAGCGATGACAGTTGGCGTTTAGGATCTGTCAGTCACTTTAACAAGCTCCCTTGGCAGCAGCACCTGATCCTGGAGGCGACGTCAATTTGGAGGCACAGGAAGCCAGGCCTGAGCTGGCCCAGACGTATGGGCCTGAGGGGCTCTGGGTGGCTCTGTGTGCCTCCCCACACATGGGGCGGATAGACGTGGACATTTTAACTCTGAACACCAGTGTTATTGGGGTAGACCAGATGGCTTTACTCATAGCTCTCAGGATCCCAGCTGGGTTGGTGGCCCCATCTGGTGACAGCTTTAGTTCTTCCGTGATCAGCTGGGACTGGGTTTCAAAGTTCAGAAGTAACTGGGGCCAGTGTCAAGCCGCCATGTAAATCAGTGAATCAATCCAGCCGTTACGTCCTGAATACCCACTGAGGGTCCGGGGATGAACTGGGTGCTGGGCATTTAGGAAGGAACAAACCAGACCCAGTCTGGTCCTTATAGAGTTGTCTGGTGTGGTCAGTTGAATGGTGGCTCAACCCAACCAAAAAGATGTGTCCAATTCCTAACCCCCAGCGTCAGTGAAAGTGACCACACTTGGAATTTGGGTCTTTGCAGGTGTAATTAGTTAAGGGTCTTGAGTTGAGATTGTCCTGGATTTAGGGAGGGTCCTAAACCAATGATTGTGTCCTTTTGCGAGAAAAGCAGAGGGAGGTTGACACCCAGAGGCAGCGCAGAGGAGGCCACGGGAAGGTGGAGGCAGAGGCTGGAGTGATGCGGAGGCTGGAGTGATGCGGCCCAGCCGAGGAGCACCGAGGACTGCAGGCGAACAGCAGAGGGGGAGGAGGAAGACCCTCCCCTGGAGCCCCCAGAGGGAGCGTGGCCCTGCTGTCATCTTGGTTTTGGACCTCTGGCCTCCAGGGCTGTGACAGAAGTGACTTCTCTTGTTTCGAGCCCCCTAGTCTGTGGTGATCGTTACAGCAAAGGCCGGGCAAGTGAGGAAGATAAACATCAATCCACGGTCACAGAAATGTGTGCCTTCAACAGTGCAGGACGTGGTTCTGTGAGAACCACAGGGGCACCTGGAAGACTTCCTAGAGGAGGAGGAGGACTGAAATATACATAGGAGAATGGGTTGGGGGACTGGGGAGGCGACAGAAGAGAAAAGAACATTCCAGACAGAGTGAGGTTGGGAGGTAGGCAGCCGGCCCTGATGTCTGAAGGGCCGTGATGAGGCGGGAGGGCGGGAGCGGCTGACCACACAGGGCTGCAGACGTCGGCTGCCTACTCACCCAGGGCAGTCTAGGGACACAGCTTGGCGGTGACGCACAAGTGCAGGTGTCAGCAGGGCCCCGGCCACTCACGCGTTACCCCAGTTTCACCCATGAGGGCTGAAACGGCAGAAAAGCTGTTGCCCTATGGCTTCTCCTGGCGTTTTTTCTGGTGAGACCCGAATCCTTCTGGAATGACTCAGGGTCAGGAACTTCCATCCAATGATCATGCTTGTATCTAAACAATGCACAAGCACAAGTCGGCTGCTGCTGGCTGAGGAGGCTCCCTGGCCATCAGCGTGAACACTGTTGTGCTCCTGCCTAGAAGCCCTGGCTGTTCTCTTAAAGCGGCTGTGAGTGGTCCGTGGGGACCGGTGGACGGCAGAGTTCCCACCCCTGCCTCTGTGCAGGGTGGAGATTCCAAGGTCAGGGTAGGGCTGAAGCGACGGTAGTCCCTTTGGCAGGGGTTGGACATCGGATGAGGCACCAATGTTGGAACGTGTGCACGTGTGAGGTCCAAGGTCCAAGGCCAGCAGAAGAGGGGGCTGCAGATCTGAGCACTCGGTGGGGGGGCTGCACATCCCAGCACTGGGTGGGAAGGCCGAGCCAGAGCAGCCGAGCTGGAGCAGCTGACCCGGCCCGTGTGTGTGGAAGGGACCTCCAGAGCCACCGGGCAGGAGGCAGCGGGGCTGTTTCCACAACCAGGCCCTACAGTTTCAGACTCCAGCTGTCTCCGAGGGTTGCAGGAACCCCCAAATGTGTCTGCAACCCGAAAAATAAAATTCACCGGCTCCAAAATCCAAAGAGCTAACAACAGCACGGTTAATCTCTGTTGAATTCAGTGTCTCTGAAATTTAACATGGGGTCAACGTCACGGCCCTTTTAAGCTGGTATCCATAAATGCAAGACTTCATTGTGTGTAGAACCACTCGGAAGGCAGGTGTTCGCACTGTACAAGAATCCTTGGGTGTGCTGATGACGGCTGAGGAATCACAGGAGCTGCTGGGGAACGATCGGTGTATCACTCACGGCCAAGCAAGTTCAAAGGCAGAATGATTAAATCACTTCCGAATGCTTTTCATGGCAGAAAGTACGCTGAACGTGGGCTGTGGGTGTGATGTCTGATCAGACCCAGGCAGGGGCCGCTGGAATGCAGGGGGGTGGAGCAAGGTCCATGGAGGTGGGTGGTGGGACCTGGGAGATCCAGGAAGGACTCCCCACAGAGAGACTGGGTGGTGCGTTTATTGCCCCTGAAAGTCCTTCCCAGAGCAGCTGGAGCCAGGAGATCTGCCTTCTCCAAGTAAGGGAAGGGCCTGAGAGCAGCTTCGCTAAATCATTCCTGGTGTAATTGCATTTCAGTGGCAGGGCCTGGTGAAGGCAGGAACTGGAGCACTATATTAGAAAGAGGATCCTCCAGGGAATGGTGATGGCAGTGGATGTCCTAGAAATTTCCGGGCTCTGCCAATCAGGAAAGATGAGGCTAAGCAGAGAGCTTTCAGCAGTTCCGTGGGGGGTGCTGAGGTGAGGACCCAACAGGTGTCCCAGCTCAGCGGAGATGCCAGCTCGGGCGCTTTGGCCGCCGGGTGCGGGCAGCCAGCCCAGCTCACCGTGGCAGAGCTGGCTGCAGGGCAGCACAGAGGGCCGCTCTACAGGTGGGGCAGGCTGCGGGAGAACAGGAGGGTTTCCCCGTCATCTGTCACTCCCAAGGGGGATGGGGGAGCCTCTCAGCCTATGACCACACACGCAGCTGCTCCCAGCATCCTGCTTCCTGGTTGGAGAGTTACAGTGTGTGATGCTGCTCTCTTGCCCTTCCTGCATAATTCACAGGGGAAATGATGCCCAATGCCCAGTGCCATCCTGGTGCCTGAGTGACAGCCCCAGCCAGCCTGCTCCTGGGGAGGCCATTGCTGTTTCCAGAGCAGGAGGTGAACACTTTGGGCAATTCCTGCACAGAGGGGACTCCTCCTGGCTCACGGGAGCCACTCTCGCCCACGGGCAGGGGGCTGCATCACTTCACGTGGCGTCAGGAGGTCAGTGGTTCTGTCCTCATGCAGTCCGCACACCCGCGCCCAGAGATGTGCGCTGGCGGAAGCCATTTCTCAAGTCGGCAATTATGAAAACGCCCTGCCCGGCGCTTATTATGACCATTTTCCTCCTCATTGCTAACATGATAAGCAATGCAAGTTTTTCCTAATAGAAACAATAATGTACAAAGAACTTGATTCAAATTAAATTGTCTCATTACTTTGTAATAAATCACCCACAAGTGTTTCCTAAGCACTACCAGTCATGTCACCTGCCAGGAACGGCTGGCGGAGGAGACAGATACGGCTTAACTGCGCTCATGATCATGACGGGATGTGATCAGCGCTCCCTGCTGAGACGAATGGAAACGTAGTCTAGGAGGGAGAATGCCGGCCTTAGAAGCTGAGCACCCCGGTGGAACCCCAGCTTCCCCAAACCAGCGCCGCACCGCTGGCCAAGTTCCTCAACCTCCTCGAACACCAGTATCCTCACCTGCCAACTACAGACATCAGCCGCAGCCTTGAGACCACAGTGGGGCAGGAAGCTTGTTTAAAAGGCCCCTGGCCAGGATTCAGCATGCAGCAGGGGCTAGAAGGCTATTAGCACGTGAGAATGAACCTTAGCATTGCAGAACTTGCTTCATTATGGAGACCTTATGCATAAACAGATATTTTCACCTGTCCCCAGGTAAAAGACTCTCCTACTGCGATCAGCAGAGGCCTGCCCTTGGGTGTCCTTCCTTATGGAGAGCAAGACACACCTGTGTGTCAGCAAACAAGGAGAAAGTCCCCACACTGTGTGTGTCTCACAGGTGGGCGGGTCCCTGCACACAGAGCTGTGGGCAGATGGGATGAGGGCAGGGGGCCCCTGAGCAAGGGATGCCAGGATGCCTCCCTGTGCTTCCAAAGCTGGCACGGACTCTGCGGTGCCAGGCAGAACATCCGAGTGCTGGCCCAAACCCGAGGAGCTGTCTCGAAGTGAGCTCTTTCCTTCCCCCACAGCCAACCTGTCTGCAAGTACCATGAGTATCTCTATTCTGAGCCCACTGAAGAGTCTCCTCTGAATTCACTCTTTATGTAAAAACCTTAAATCGCACTGTATCTCCCCCACTTAAAATACCCCAACAGATCCCCACCATAATTTTCTTTTTTTTTTTTTTTTTGAGATGGAGTCTTGTTCTCTCACCCAGGCTGGAGTGCAGTGGCGCGATCTCAGCTCACTGCAACCTCCGTCTCCTGGGTTCAAGCGATTCTCCTGCCCCAGCCTCCTGAGTAGCTGGGATTACAGGCACCCTCCACCACACCTGGCTAATTTTTGTATTTTTAGTACAGACAGGGTTTCACCATGTTGGCCAGGATGGTCTCAAACTCCTAACCTCAGGTGACCAATCTGCCTCGGCCTTCCAAAGTGCTGGGATTACAGGCGTGAGCCACCGCACCCAGCCTCCCCATCATAATCGAGGATGAAATCCAAATTCTCCACGATAGCTAAACCTTTTGTGATCTGATTCATGTCCCTTCTCCTCCTGACTCCTTCCATTCCAGCCATGCTGCCATCCTCTCTTCCTCCAGCAGGTCACACTCATCTCCACACAGTGCCTTTGCGCTGCCTGTGCAATTCCCAGGATGTTGCTCCAGGTCTCCCCGAGCCGGGCTGCTGTCCCTGCAGGTCCCCTGGGTCACCTCCAGAGAGGGGCTTTGCCACCTGGTGGCTGCCGTCCTCCTGTGTCCCCAGCCCTCCAGCTTTCTCTCTGCTTTGCTTTCTTCTGGCCAGTTACTATGTTTGAAATTGTGATTTGCTTGTTCACTCATTTGCTGTCTGACTCCCCCAGTAGCACGTGAGTGCCCCCGAAGGCAGGACGGTTTTGCCCACCACACTCTGCAGCCTTGGACGGCGCCAGCCACCGGTGTTATTTTTGGAAGGAAGGAAAAGTGCTGTTCTAGGTGGAGAAGGCCCACTTTCTAGTCCTGGCTCTGGCAAGAACCAGCAGTGGGACCCTGGACAGGACCCTCAACCACCCTGAGCCTGGGTTTTCCTGTCTGCAAAATCAAAGACCAGGATATCTGAGCAGAAGGTTCATCAGTGCTCCTGACGCAGTGAAGGAAGCCTGAGCTGGAACCTCCTATGTGGTCTTTGATGCAGGCTGGGTGTCCCCTTGTCCTGATGTTCCCTGACAAAGGGGTTTTCTGGGATATGGGGCTGTCAGTTTTAAAACCAAGATGGTCCTGGACAAATGGGGTGAGTTGGTCGCCCTCCCAGACCATCCCCTGTGCCTGGAGTACAGTACCCGTGGCTCTATTCAAAACCATTCTCCCACATCCCTCCAATTCGGCAGCCATCGAGATCCCGCAGGCTGGTGGGAGCACCACCACTGAAGGTCCAGGCAGCCTGCAGTGACAGGTTTGCCCAGGGCACATGCCTCCACCAGCAGCAGGGCCAAGTCACACTCAAGCCTCAGCCTTTGACTCTGAACTGAATGTTCTTTAAAAAAATAAAAAATCAGGGGAACAGTACAACTGCCTGGCATTTTGCTGTGAGTGCAGGAAGGGACTGTTTATGACTTTTCCTTCATTCGTTAATTAAAATGACAGGCCAAGCCTGCCCCATCTGTCCGTCTCAAAGCTCGCCCACAAAGACCATGCTGGCGGGCCGCGGGACAGGCCACAGGGGTCTCCTTGTGAGGCAAGTTCCCAAGTCCCTCTGGTGGGGGTGGGGAGTAGATGGCCCCACAGCTACAAAACCAGAAGTGTCCTCCTCTCCCAGGAACCAGACACAGTGTGACAGTCACCTGATGTCCTGGGCTTTGTAGGGAAGGCTGATTCCAGGGCTGGAGGCCCACCTGCAGCCCATGGTCCTCCCACCAGGCTCACCTGCCCAACCTGGATGGCACAGAGCTGTTGAGTGGGAGGCCATGAGAAACCCAGGGCAGGCCCACGCTGGAGGAGAAGGCCACTGCTGCCGTCACCCCTGGCCACCAACCTCCCTCCACTCATTAGGGCCACTGAAAAGTTTGCTTCTCTTCCAAGTGCTGATGCTTCATTAAGAAGCTGGTGTCACCAGAGGGGCAGTTGTAAAAATAGTTAAAAGTATGAGGCTCATATAATTTGGCTATCTGTCCCCTCCAGATCCCATGGTGAAATTTGATCCCAATGTTGTTGGTGGGGCCTGGTGGCAGCTGTTTGGTTCATGGGGGCAGATTCCTCATGAATGGCTTGGTTCCATTCTCCCGGGGCTGAGAGAGCTCTTACTCCTAGTTCCCACAAGATCTGATTGTTAAACAGAGTCTGGCACTTTCCTCTTCTCTCTCTTTCCTCCTCTCTTGCCATGTGATGCCAGCTCCCCTTAGCCTTCCACCATGAGTGGAAGCTTCCTGAAGCCCTCACCAGAAGCAGATGCTGGCACCATGCTTCCTGGGTAGCCTGCAGAACTGTGAGCCAAAGAAACCTCTTTTCTTTATCAATTACCCAGCCTCAGGCATCCATTACTGCAATGCAGCTGGACTAAGATAGAGGCTGACACATTGTAATGGGAAGCATTTTAATGATGTCCTTTTTTTTTTTGAGATGGAGTTTTGCTCTTTTTACCCAAGCTGGAATACCCAGCTTGGCATGATTTTGGCTCACTGCAACCTCCAACTCCCAGGTTCAAGTGATTCTCCGACCTCAGCCTCTGAGTAGCTGTAATTATGGGAGCCCGCCACCAGACCTGGCTACTTTTTGTATTTTTAGTAGAGATGGGGTTTTGCCACGTTGGCCAGGCTGGTCTTGAACTCCTGACCTCGGGTAATTGGCCTGCCTCGGCCTCCCAAAGTGTTGGGATTACAGGCGTGAGCCACAATGTCCACCCAATGATGTCCTTTGGAAGGGGTTCTGCAAATATTCTAGACCAGGCAGCGGCCCAGAGAGTGAACATTCCAGGCTTTGAGGACAGATGGGTGGTCCCTGTCGCAACTACTCACTCTGCTAGTTGTGGCACAGAGGCAGCCATGACAATATGTAAATGATGGGTGGGGCTGTGTTCCAATAAAACTTTATTTACAAAAACAGGCAATGGGCCAGATTTGGCCTGTGGGCTGCAGTTTCTAAAGATAGGCTCTAAATATTCTAACGACATTTAAGTCCACACAAATAATACATGTACGTGGCATATATAACTATGTATAATAAAAGCTAAGAAAAGTCTCAATCTTGCTGCAGAAGCCATACTACATTACCGGGTACAGGTGTGCTTGGCTTGATATCACACCTGAGCTCTGGAAAAGAGGCGAGGAGAACGCGTTTTAGAAATGAGATCATCTGTGAGATGCCTGAGAGGTTCAGAAGGATCACATGGGGAGTCCTTTCTGGGAAACAAAGAAACACCTCTTTACTTTGTCTAGGTTTTTATGCTCTGGGTGGCTCCAAGTGGGGACAGACCTGAATTCTGGCTTAATGAGTAATAATTCATAATTAGAGTAATTAGTGTAATTATTATGCTATAGCCTTTGAGCACCTTCCACACGCCAGGCGTTGTTCTAAGTGTTCTGTGGGTTTAACTAATTGAATCCTCATAATGACCATATGAGGCAGGAACTGTTATGACTCTCACTTTATGGGTGAGCAAATAAAGCAGAGAGGTTGAGTGATTTGCACAAGAACACAGAGCTGGAGGCAAAGCCAGACGGTCTGAACCACTGTGGGTTACTGAACGATAGTGATACTGAAGCACTGTTGATTCCTGGCCAGGTGGGGGCCAGTTCCCCGACAGCTCACAGCTCTCCCAACCCAGACAGTGACAGAGAGAAAGGAAAGGACCCTCGGAGGAGGTGTTGGTTCTAGCAGCACGTTCTGGAGAAAGAATTGGAGAAGGAATTGGTGATTTACCGTCCTGCCAGTATCTGAGCTGCTGGGAGGGCACCCTGGGATGCTCTGAGAAGATTCTGCCAAGAGATCCTGCTCTGTACCAAAAAATTCGAAATTAGAAATGGTGGGCCAAATGCTGGGCTGGGTAATGCCAGGGAGGAAGGACACAGCGGGGTGAGCAAGGCCAAAGGCAAAGCAAGGCCCCACACCTAAAAATGGGTGCAGGAACATCTGGATAAACGTTTACAGTTCACACCCCATGCTGGTTATGCCTGTGTTTTATGATTCCTGTCTCAATGAACTGGCCATGTGTCAGAAGACAAGGCGTCTCCTGGGCACAGCAGGGGTGTGCTGGTCTCTGGTTCACACTTTTACTCCCACCTACAACACTCTATACCTGCTATCTCTATCAGTTGAACTCCTATTCATCCTTCAAAGCCCACTGCAATAGCCACCACTTCCGAGAGGACCTTAATGGTGTCCCTCACGTGATACTGTGTGCTTAGAGGGAGGGGACTAAGTCTTCTTTCTCCCCCACACCCAGCTCCTGGCGCAGACTCTGGCACTCTTCCCAGCTTGCTGCCTGCTGCAGCGGCTGGAAAAGCCGGACACTTGCTATTGCAGCCTCCCCTGCAGTTATGGATGGCCATGACCCTATGGAATAGTTTTGGCCACGGAGACCCAAGGCCAGGTCCGCTGGGACCTCTGGGAAAGGCTGTACTATTTGGAAAGGGAGTGGGGGTTGGGAAAGTGCTCCCTGGCACCCCCTCCTTTACGTTCCTGAGTAGGACATGCTAGGGGGACATCATACTTGGAGCTATTGCTGCCATCTTGCCACCATGAGGGAGAGGCCAGGAGGCCTTCAGAGATGTCACTGCCCATGCAATGGATGCTAGCCATGCCCTCCTCTGGACTCGCCATTGTGGTCTCAGCCACTGTGAGTGAGGTTTTTTATTACTTGCAGCCAAATGCTTTCTAATGAACATAAGGTGAATATTTGGAGCTTGGAGCGAGGGGGCAGGGTGGTTATAGATTAGAAGATATGGGCAACACACTAGGATGGCTTTCTGACAAAAAGAGGTCTCCGAGTTATATTCTGGGTTGGGAAACACTGACCCAGCCCTTATTCCTTCAAGGACTCTAGTCATTGGCAAGGAGGATTCATGAGCGCCGGTGACACAGATGGGGGCCCTGCTCTATATTCAACTGTCCAAAGAATATCTAGTCACAACTCCTCATCTCAAATGAACTTTTGGTTCAGAAAACAGAGAACTAAGGAGAAGTGGTTTCCTTGGACTCAACCACTCTGAATTTCCCACTAACCACAACACTGACTTCCTGAGCTCGCTGGCTAATCCCACGTATACAGGCAGTTACTTGTACATCACAGGGTTGGGGACAACACACACCAAGGCTGAGAAATCTCTAAAAAGCCAAGTGAAGTAAGGAGAGATAGAGTTTAGGTGCAGAGGGGAACTTAGCAACGGAGTGGATCAGAAGACACAGCCAACGCCCACAGTCCGGTCTGGACCTGATGAGTGGATGTCTGAGGCCGGATGCTGCCTCTGCTAATGGGTCCCTCTGCTAGACCCGATGACCAGCCTGTCCACAGACTGGGCTTCCAGACACCCCAGACAAGCCACACAATTGCAAAATCTTTGTCATTCAATGCATCCAGCTGAGCAGCCAACATCCTCCTCTTGGATTCAGCACGTGGTGCCGAGTCTTCTCTATCCTTTAAGCGTTCCTAGAACCCGGGCCACCACCCACGATTCTGAAAGGTGGCCTTGCTCAAATGAAGCCCTGCCTTCCCTCTGACCTTCCATGACACCGTTGATGCCCTGTCTTTGTGACTGGACCCTTGGCCATGGCGTGGGGGCTGAAGCATCTCCCAACGACGTAAAGGTAAGGCCAGTTGCCCCTGGACAACCTTGCTCATTGCACCCACCCAAGGGAGTCCACCATTTATGTGACCACGTCCACTGCTGAGATGACCTCCAAGAAGCATGCAGGCAGGGAACCCTCAGAGCACCAGGTCCAACACAGCACGTCCCACCAGAAGCCCCGCTGAGGGCTCCGGAAGCCAGGCTCCCCCTCAGCCTGAGATGCCCACTCTCCCTCACGCTGCTCTGCACTCGACCACCAAAGCCAGGGTCCTTGCACACCCATCTCCCAGATGTGTGCAAACTTCTCTCTGAGGAAGACACGTCTTAAGAACAAGCTGCTTGTCCCAGTTGTGGGCTTGCTCCTTCTTTTTGCAGAAGGTTCCAGCCCTCTGTTCCCTTCCACCATCTCCACTGGCGTCCTCACTGCCGTTTCCCATGGTGTCCAGTTCATTTATTTTGTTAGGGGGCCCCCTCCAAAGACCCAAGACAACCCCTTGCACCAATTTTCCCAGGTCTTCAGCCCCAGCCAGTTTCTCACCTTAAAGCTTCCCCGTTCTCCAGGACTTTCTAATTTCCTTCTCGTTTTCCTTCTTGTTCTTTTGTTTTGTTGTTGTTTGCTTTTGAAACAGAGTCTCACTCTGTTACCCAGGCTGGAGTGCAGTGGCACGATCTTGGCTCACTGCAACCTTCACCTCCTGGGCTGAAGCGATTCTTCTGCCTCAGCCTCCTGGGTAGCTGGGAATACAGGCATGCACCACCAGGCCCAGCTAATTTTTGTAGAGATGGGGGTCTTGCTTTGTTGCCCAGGCTGGTCTCAAACTCCAGGGCTCAAGGAATCCTGATGCCTCGGCCTCCCAAGGTGCTGGTATTCCAGGCATGAGCCACCACGCCCAGCCTCCTGCTTGTTCTTTATTAAAGCTGGAGTCATCTGTCCAGCCTCTCCCTGCCTCTTGACCTGCTCATTTCCAGTCTGCTAGGAACAGGTTTTTTGTTTTTGCTTTCTTTTTTTTTTTTTTTTTTTTTGAGATGGAGTCTTGCTGTATCACCCAGGCTGGAGAGCAGTGGTGCGATCTCAGCTCACTGCAACCTCCACCTCCTGGGTTCAAGTGATTCTCCAGCCTCAGCCTCCCAAGTAGCTGGGACTACAGGTGTGCACCACCACACCCAGCTAATTTTTGTATTTTTAGTAGAGACAGGGTTTCACCATGTTGGCCAGGTTGGTCTTGAATTCCTGACCTCGCGATCCACCTGCTTTGGCCTCCTGAAGTGCTGGGATTACAGGCTTGAGCCACTGTGCCCAGCCCAGAACAGGTATTTTTCTAACTGCAAACTGTTTGGTCCATGCTCCTGACCCCAAGTCCAGGCTGCACAGGTATTCATTTGCCTTGACATACGTCCTCCAGATATCCCTGGTTACCTCCAAGCTCCAACACACTCACTCTCCTTAACCAGGGGATCTCAGCATGCTTGCTAGGACAACCTTCCACCCCCGCCCTCACATGACTAGGAAGAAGAAGACGCCAGGCCCGTAACAGGTGACGGCACAGGCTCATCCGTGCAAATGCAGGTAGTAAAACATGCCTGACCGCAACGCTCGGCCCTGGCAGGCCGAGTACTCACAACATGCCAAACCCCATGGGGAGCCCCTGCCCTCATTCTCTCTCTCACACAACACACTGTGGAGGGAGGCACCGTTTTCTTTCCCATTTTACAAACAAGGAAGCTGCAGCTCAGAGAGGTCCAGTGAGGAGCTCAAGGTCACACAGCTGGCAAATGGCGGAGCTGGGCATCCAACCCCCGAGGCCAACTGCAGAGCCTGTTCCCACCACGAGCAGCCAGCCAGCCCCCTTTTGAGGAGCAGGGCAGGCCTATCCCCGGCCCATCAGGGAGGTGGAAGATCTCCCTGCACCCTCGGCCCCCTCTTTTGGGATGTGCACCTGCCTGGGGCAGTCCCTCTGTGCCTGGCAGCAGCGGAGGCTTCCAGCCACCAGCTGGCTCCCCATGACCAGTACGAAGGGCTGTGTCCCATTCCCCTGTGCTGGGGAGAAGTGGGTCAGGGCTGGGCCCGGGTCCTGCCAAGGAACAGAGGGCACCTCCACTGAATGGGAGGCTTGGGAGGCCCAGTGCCATCTGTCGCGCTGAATACACTCCCCAGGGCCTGGAATGGTGTCTGGCGCATTTTGGGGTATCATGAGGATGTCTGTGGCCTGAGCAACAAAGGCCACCACTGCCTGCTGCCACACCCCAGCCAGGCCCTCTGGCCCATGGAGTGACAACTAGACCCGGTGCCCCTCCCTCGGGACCCTGGACGTCCACCTGCCAACAGTTGTGTGATCCATTCCCAAATCCACAGGGCCCAGGATGACTGTGGCCTTTGGAGCTGCACAGCCCCTTCCCAGACCCCTGTGATCACTATGACTGGAAATGACTTGGGTTCCCACGGAGGCTGATGGGTGGGACGGGGGTCGGTGGGGGAGGCAGCATGAAGTCCGCACAATCTGGGAGAGAGGCGGAGTTTCCTGTCCTTTTCTGCTGCATGTCCTGGCCCTGGGGAAGGGAGCAGAACTCCTGCAGCCTCGGTTTCTCCATCTGTAAATTGGGGCCATCGCACCCCGTCCCAGGGAGTTACACACTCACAGCTAATGTCGGCCAAAACGGCCTCTGTCAGAGTAGGTTCTCAACCTCTTCAGTCTACTCACTGAACACACAGGCACTCTATGAGTGTCCTGTGACGGCTGTAACAATGTAACACAAACTTGGCAGCTAGACACATTTAGCCTCTTACAGTTCTGGGGGCCCGAGGTCTCACTGGGCTAAGACTGAGGTGTTGGAGGGCGGGCTCCTCCCCGAGGCTCCAGAGGAGGGGCTGCTTCTTGTGTTTTCTGGTTTCTAGAGGCTACCACGTTCCCCGACCTGTGACCATTCCTCAGATCACTCCAGCCTCCGATCCCATCGCCCCAGTTCCCCATCCTCTGCCTCTGACCCCCCGCCCTCTGATGAGGACCCCTGTGATGGCACAGGGCCCACCTGCATTGCCAGGACTATCTCCTAATCCACCACCGGCTGATTAGCTGACATGTCCCCCTCTGAAGCTTCATTCCCCTTGGCCGGGTGGAGTCACACACTCACAGGCCCCAGGGGTTAGGACATGGACATCTCTGGGCTCCATGGTTCACCTGGCCATGCCACCCCAGCCTCTCTCTCTTCCCCTGGTGAGGCTCGAGGTGGATGAGGCTTTAATATGGAGTGGGGGTGTTTTCAACAATCTTTCGCAGATTGTGGGGTGATTCATCCAACCCCAGGCACCATCCTTCTTGTGGGGACTCTCAACAGGATGCAGGCACACCCTGGATTGCGCACCAGCAAGCAAGCAGGCAGGTCCTGCGGCCGAGATACTCCCACACTCTTCCTAGTAAATCACACTCTCCCTGGGCATGAACCATCCCCGTCAATGCTCAGACCACAGGCCAGTACCCACTTAAAAGGCAACTGGCTCTGGGGTGCTGGTGGCCCAGCTGACAGGTGTCCTGACTTGCAGGAGGACTCAGAGGACACTGGCTGCTCAGGGACGCCTCTGCATCTGTGCCTGGGGTCACCGGCACCTGCTGGGAGGGTCCTGCCTCTTGAAGCGTGCAGTGACACCGGCTCTGCCAAGTCCCCCGTTCTCTCTCTGCTGCTCAGCGTGGGATCCCTTTTCTCTCGGCAAAGTCTGACGGCGGAAACTCCCTGAATAAACAGCTCCTGCACAGAGATGTTTCTCCGTGGCTCAGGATTCGCACTGGAGGAGTATTCAAAAGTCCAAGCCCATCATCCGATGCTGCCAAATTTCCGCCAGCCTCAGCGGTAACCTTCTCTGGCAAGGTTAAAGGGTCTATCAGATTCCCAGCCCAGAAACTAATTAGATAAAGAGGAAACCTGGGCCCCCTGGGGTATGTCCTCAAAGGCCGAAAGGTACACATCCACCACGTCCACCCCCCCATGCCCGGAAATGGGACCCACCAGCGGCACTGCCTCAGCCACCCTGGACTATAACCATCCAGGCTCTCAGCCGGATCCCTGCTGTACCTCTGCGGGGGAGAGGCCAGCTCATTCTCTTGAAGGGAGACTGAAGGGACGCTGGGGCACACTGAGCTCCCCAGATCACTCACAGCAACCATCCTGCCCATGCCTTTTGGTTTGGGAGGCGACCCAAGCCCAGTACCTAATGGAGTGACTGGGGTGGGAGCAGGAGGCAGGGGTATCCAGGCTCCACAGAGAAAACCCTTTCTGGATCAACCAGAGCTCTTGGTTTTAGCAATAGAAACCACCTCCAGAAATCTTGAACACAGTGGGGTTCTGCATGGGCTTCAGGTCAAAGATGCGGAGGGGCGGACATCACCGGGCTTTATAACAACATGGTCTGGGCATGCTTGGGGTGAAATCTAAGGGAAACACATCTGGGTGTGGCCTTCACCCAGGCGAGGGGCTGTGGCTTTTCCCTCCAGAGAAACAGGAGTTTGACAACCTGGAGAAGAGTATAAGGCAGCCCAAACCTGCTGGAGGGTGCCTGGTGAGAGGGCCTTTGACCCACAGGCCAGGCTCCAGGACTGATCCAACAGAAACGCACCCTCAAGGGCACCACAAGGCAGGACCAGGGTTGCTGCTGCTACTGCCATTGTCTGAACTGGAAACATCTGAGCCATCTCCAGGGGACACGCTGGGTCCACCCCACCCCCGGATGGTTACTAGGAAGGACACTATCTACATGAATCCAAGGGGGTGGAAGCTGGACACCAACAGAGTGCAGAAACAAACTGCAGGATGGAGTGTGGCGGCGCTCGCTGTGCCCCACAAATACACGAGAGGAGGACACAATGACGCTGCAAAGCCTGGCGGGAGGAATCACCAAAGGTCAGGAGTTTGAGACCAGCCTGGCCAACTTGGTGAAATCCTGTCTCAAACAAACAAACAAATAAATAAGGCTGGTGGGCACAGCCAGCCATGCACAGCGGCCCCTTCTGGGAAGTGGGACCAGGAGGATGATACTGACTTTCTATATTTCTGCATTCTTTGAATATCTTGAGATGGAGAAGTGGGCACTGTTGTTTTCTAAAACAGACAATGAAGATGGGAGGGAGAGGGGGAGGAAACAAGGGAGGCAGGTAGGAGGACGTTTCCGGTTTGCCCAAGGCCACACAGAAGGAGGCCTGGAGCCCTTGTCCTCGCAGGTGGGGGAGCCTCCTGGTTCCTTTGTTGAACTCACTCTCTCAGGACCCAAGAGCAGCTGTGGATGGAAGAAAATGAAAAGACAAAACGCAAGTCCTAAGCACAGGAGGATGACGTGAGGATGGGGAATGACGCTGCTCCTCATGGCACCACGGAGGCATGGGTCAGGTGTTACCCTGAAGGTGAGGAAACCGAGGCCCGGGTTAGGTGACAAGTCTCAGGCAGATCGGCTGGAGAGGGGCAAAGCTGGGACACGGCCGAGAGGGTTGGTGTGACTGCTGAGCTGCATCCCCTGTAAGGCGCCATCTCCCTGATGGCCTCAGTTTCCCTGCTGGTCTCTCCACCAGGCTCACTGCTGGCTCAGGATTTGACAATTACCGCTCCCTCCATTTTTACTGAAAATTTCCTATTTTATTTTTAGAGATGGGATCTTGCTTTGTTGCTCTGGCTGGTCTCAAACTCCTGTGCTCAAGCAATCCTCCCACCTTGGCCTCCTGAAGTGCTGGGATTCCAACATGCCTGGCCACTTCCTCCTTTCTTTTCCTTAGTCCTAACCTTCTTCCTGTCTCTGGCCAGCTCAGCGAGCTCCACTCTGCCGTTTCTGTGTAGTTCAGCAACCTGCCATCTTCCCCACCCAATCCGTGCTGCCTTTAACACTTTCCTTCCACCCCTGGAACTTGCCGCCTTCTACTGATGGTGCATCTCCGTGTCTGTTAGCTCACTGATACACCGATACATGCTCTCGGAGTTTCCTGTGGACATTGTAACAAATTGCCACAAACCAGGTGGTTTAAACAGCGGAAATGGGTTCTCTCACAGTGCCAGAGGCCAGAAGTGCAGTATCAGCATGACCCACTGTGGTGAAATCAAGGCATTGGCAGGGCCACGTTCCCTTAGGAGGCCCCAGGGGAGGACCCCTCCTTGCTTCTTGCCGCTTCTGGTGGCCGCGGGCATTCCTTGTCTTGGGGTCCATCTCTCTAATCTCTGCCTCTGCGGTTTATGTGGCTTTCTCCTCTTCTATTGTCATGATCTCCTTTTTTTTTTTCAGACAGAGTGTCGCTCTGTTGCCCAGGCTGGAGTGCAGTGGCGTGATCTTGGCTCACTGCAACCTCCGCCTCCTGGGTTTAAACGATTCTCATGCCTCAGCCTCCCAAGTAGCTGGGATTACAGGTGTGCCACCACCACGCCTGGCTAATTTTTGTATTTTTAGTAGAGACAGGCTTTCAACATGTTGGCCAGGCTGGTCTCGAACTTCTGGCCTCCAGTGATCCACCTGCCTCCACCTCCCAAAGTGCTGGGATGACAGGCGTGAGCCACTGCACCTGGCCCTGGATGCAAACTTTTGAATAAATGAATGAAAAGAGAGAGAGAGACCTAGGTCCCTGTCCCTGCTACTCACTCTTCATATCCATGGCTCCTCTCCCAGGGTCTTCACTGTCTCCATCCTCCTACTCAATCATCACCCTTGAAGTGCAAAAAATGGCTCCCAGAGCCTGAAACCATGAATGTTCAAAGGCACACTCCTGGCTGGGCACGGCTCATGCATCCCAGCAGTATGGGAGGCAGAGGTGGGAGGATTGCTTGAGGCCAGGAGTGCAAGACCAGCTTGGGCAACACAGAGAGACCCCATCTCTACACGCACACAAGATTAGCCAGGTGTGGTGGTGCACACCTGTACTGTGGCCCCAGCTACTTGGGTGGCTAAGGTGGGAGGATCACTTGAGCCCAGGAATTCAAGACTGCAATGACCTATGATTGCACCACTGCACTCCAGCCTGGGCAACAGAGTGAAACCCTGTCTCTTAACCCCCTACCCCCACCCCAAAGGCATACTCTCTGGTTTCCTAGGAGAATCTGGTTTGGTATCTCACACTCCCTTCACCCAGGAAGCACAGGCTGTGGAAAGAGTGTAAAGGCGGGAGCAGGTAAACCCTCGGCCCCTGTCCATCACTCAGTGTGACTAAGTGAGTGCCTGAGTCACACTCAGGGCCAGGGACAGTGCCCCTGGCCCTGCCCATCCAGTGAGTGTTGTTGGTCCCAGCCCTGCCCTGTCTGACTGGCTGCAGCCCTTCTGATAGGTCACGTGCCTCTCTCTGCCTCAGTGTACCCCTTAGGAAGAAGAAGGGACTCCAGAGATCCCTCAAATGCAAAGGTGAGGATAATTTGGGAAAAGAGGCAGGGCAATTACTTTGTGCATTTTGGCAGTGGGAATGCTGTGCTGCATAAAGGTGAGGCAAAGGACCCCGGGCAACGCCTGACCCCAACACCACCTTAGTCCCTGCCTCGGGTCCCTGACCTCAGTCCAAGCCATTGCCCCAGGTGGTGTGGCCAGAGGACTCCAGTTCCTTAATCCCTGCCTTCCCATCTGACAGTCCCAGAGGCTTGGCAAAAAACTCCCCCCAAAACAAAAAACTGGCAAATGACACCCAGGAAAGAAAAAAGCTCCCAACCTCCAGTCTGGGCCCCTCTCTTCCAATCTGCTTTTGAACTCGCTTTTTCCACCCTCCTATTCTCCTGCCCCCCAGAAAAGAGCTGCCATCTTCCTGGCTCCTCCCCTTCACTCATCTTGAAGGCCTCAGAGCTCCACAGGGCCAACTCCAGGCCAGGGGACCCGGGACACATGGTGCCAGCTGTTATACCAGGCAGTAGGCCACCGAGCCAGCCTCCACCTTGACCTTGGAGTCAGTGGAGTCAGGTTTTAATCAGCACATGCCCTGAGGAGCTAAGCCCTGCTTGTTGGTTGGCAGGGCCCGGGAGTGCAGCCTCTAGTCCTGACCCATCCGACCAAGCTCCCTGACAAGGAAAGAGAGAGAGGCAGATTCTAAGCTGGACCTTCCCAAAGACTTGGATGGGCTGCATCTCTTTGTAATCCTAGCATGGAGACAGGTGCCCGGTGCTTCATTCTGTCCTGGAGGGAACGGGGCAGCAGAGCCCTAGGGAGGACAGGGTGCAGTCTCGGCTCCTTAGACGGCCCTGAGCACTTTTCTTGGCACACTCCTTGGCACTGGGGACACAAGTCTCCTTTTCACTGGGGCCATGCTGTCCCTTCCTTTCTGTGAAGTGAATATTTGAGTGCTGACAACGTGCCAAGTACTGCCTATACAGAGGTCAGGGCACACGGCTCAACCTTGGTCCCTTCCCTTACCCCAAGTCACAGATTCAGCCACCCACCCACCCACCCATCCATCCATGCATCCATGGGTTCACCCACACACTCATCCATCCATCCATCTACCCATTCATCCATCCACCTATCCATCCATGCCCCCACCCACCCTCCCATCCACATACCCATCCAGCTCCCCTTCCTTCCTTCCTTTCCATCCATCCATCCATCCATCCATCCATCCACCATCTACCCATCCATCCACCCATCCAGCTCCCCTTCCTTCCTTCCATTCATCCATCCATCCATCCACCCATCCATCCACCCATCCACACACCCATCCAGCTCCCTATCTATCCATCCATCCATCCTTCCTTCCATCTATCCATCATCCATCTACCCATCCATCCACTCATCCACCCATTCACACACCCATCCAGCCCCCATCTATCCATCCATCCATCCATCCATCCATTCATCCATCCATCCATCCGTCTATCCATCATCCATCTACCCATCCATCCATTCATCTATCTATCCACCCATCCATCCATCCACCCATCCACCCATCCACACACCCATCCAGCTCCCCATCTATCTTTCCTTCCTTCTTTCCAGCCATCCATCCATCATCTATCTATCCATCCATCTTCTCACGTCTCCCTCCACTCAAATCTCCATTCTCTGAGAGCTGGACATTTGCCAGACCCTGTGCCAGATGCCAGGGAGAAGGAGACAAATCAGTCAGTCCTGGTCCTATCCTGGAGGAGACACAGGTATAGAAGGCACAGGTGCGGGCAGAGAAAAGGCAGCCCTGAGTGGCCCAGGTAATGTTGAGTCAGGGAGGTCTGATTGCTTCTCACTCTAGCTCTCCAAGTCAGGCACCAAAGACTCCCCCTGCTTTCTGGAGGAAGGCCCAGAGCACCAGGCTTTTGGCCAGAGGTGGGGATCAGTGTGAGCCTTTCCAGAGAGCCTGCTGCTTCCCAGACACAGCCTTGGGTACCCCTCCAGAAACAGTCTCCTCATCTGCTCCCTGGAGAGGCACCCCTTGGCCTTGTATGCCACTGGTGGCCCATGCCTGGACCCCAACTAAGAGCACTCCTGCCCATCTTGGGCTGCCCTCTGGATACCCCTGCCCACTCCGGGTCAGGCCCTGGAATCCCAACCCTGCCCAGCCTGTCTCAGGGTTTGCAGTTTTGTCTAAAGCGCATTCATTCATGGTGACCACTGGCCAGTGGTTATGGCAGTTTCAGGCCCAATGTGTAGAATTTTGTATTCAGAAGAGATCTCGGCAATGACATAGGCATTTTACAATGTAGCCATCTTACAAACAGGGAAACTAAGGCTCGTGCAGGAAGGTGATGTCAGAACTGGGACCAGGAACCTTGGCACTTGAACTCTCAGGCCTAGGCCCATCGGGCTTGAAACCCGCTTGCTGGAGCTTCAGATCAGCACGCTTCATTACCCTGTGTAAGATCCCGACTCAGAGCACAAGGTTGGAGCAGGGGTGCAGAGGTGTGGATATTGCCCAGGGATGAGCCGGAGCTGGCTCTTAGGAGCTGCCAGCGCTGACTGTGGGCACCTCTTTCCAGCTTGCTCAGTGACCTCACATTGGCAGCTCGGAATGGGCCATTGTGGGGCGATTTGCACCACTGAAATCAGTAAATGCTACCAATCAAGGTGGATATGAGACAGGGGCACGAGAGGGGCCAGGTACAGTGTGGGAGTGGTGGGGGGGGGCAGGGCGGTGTGGAGGCGGAGGTCAGCTTTGGCAGCTGTTGTCAGAACAGCTCCAGAGAGAACATGAGTAACTCTTCTCCTTTGCCTGCTGGAGGAGCTCAGGGATTTTAGGAGACAGGAGATTCCTGTGCAGCTACAGAGCTCCTGAACTCTGGGGTCCCCTGCCCCATCCAGGTGGGGAGCAAGGCAGGCCTCTGGGAGTGCACTCAGTGGGGCCCTGCCTGAAGGTGCTGAATCCCAGCCCCCCAGGCCCTCCTCTGCTGCTGCTCCGATGGCCCCACCCACCACCGGTGCCCCCTCCACCATCCACCCACTTGCCACCTGGGAAACGTACTAAACATGATCTGAGGCTGCTCTGAGCCAGGAGCCTCCCTGTGGCGAGGAACTTAGCTCCCAGACCCAAAGCAGGGGCCTTGGGTCCAGAACAAAACAGCCAGACCTTCCTGCCTGGCCCCACAGAAAAGTCCATCATGAGGGTGTCCACGCTGCTGAGACCTTGGCTTCCCCGCCCTCCAGCCGGAGTGGTCCTGGGGACCACTTACCCTAACCCAAAGACCAAGTGCGCCCAGCCCCAATGCAGAGCAGTTGCTGAGCTGGGTCCCCCCTTCAGGGCGTGAGGAGGCCTCTCCTCTTCTCTACCCTCAGAACCCATCCAACTGTTTTCAGAGGGTCTGAGAGTACCTCCAGGCAGAAAAACCTACCCTCACCTTGGTCTGGGGCCAAGGTCCAAAGTCCCCAAGTCAGGCACTTGACGTCATAAAACTGCAAGGGGAAGTTGGCCGTGGCCAGGTGGGAGCACACCTAATTTCGCATCACTGAGTACTGGAGAAGGAGGAGTCCAGGCCTGGCCCAGCCAAGCCAGCAGCCTCGGCCATCCCAAGAGGCTCATGACCCACTGTGCACCCAGGACACATAGCAAGTGTCAGCCTTGTGCTCGGCTCTTTGAAATTATATATTTCACAGATGATATCTAAGAAATCTGAATCTCAAAGCTCTGTGACAGAGGCAGAATCACAAATGCTCATGTGTAGATGGCACAGGTGGAGCTGAGAGTGGATGATCTTGTCACGGGGCTGGCAGGTGGAGAGGCTGGGAGGGAACACGGGCTTGTCTAACTCAGGAGTCTAGGCCCTTTGTGCCTCACTGCCCCCTTTCCTGTCAGAGAACCCCCTCCCCTTTCACGACTCAGCAGGGACACTGCGCTCCTGGGACCATTTCTCCCCACCACAGTTCTATCACCTGGCCATCTGTGCAACTCACTTCAAGATAAACACACCAGCACTTCAATTTTCAATTTGGATCCTACTACTTGTCCCATAGGTACGCACGAGAACCTATGCCTATCTTTGCTTATGAACTTCTGGTGGGAGTGCGGCCAGGAGCATGTCTCCAAGCCTCTCTTTTTGGTGTTTGACCTGGAGGCACGTGCGGTCCACCTGAGCTCTGCCATGAGAGCAGTTATGTGCAGAGATCTGCCCATACCTGGCTGGCTGGTTTGTTTCCAAAGAGATCCGGAAACCACTTCTCTCAAGTTTTAGAAGCTTATCCCATTGTTGAAAGGAAAAGCTCTTGGACAGTAACAGTGTGATTGACAAAATAATAACTTACATAGACAGGTTGGAAGTTAAGGACATTTCCCAGAATATGGAGCAAGAGGGCAGAGAAAAAAATCTTGAGAAAGAATAAGTGACAAATGGGGAGAACGTAAATGGTCTAATAGAGGAAATCCAGAAAGGCTGAACTGAAAGAGGAAGCGATGGAATTGTCAAGGAGGTAATAAAATACCTTCTTGAAGTGGAAGCTGCTTCAGTCTGGAGGGGCCTCTAGAGCAGTGAGCTCAATGTGTAAAGGAAGCGCACACTCAGATCCACCATCAAATTTCAGAACATTAAGAAGTAGAAAATATGACATTCCTACAAACTTCTAGGGAGGAAAATAAAGGGTCGCTACCTACAGTGGAATGAGAATCAGACAGTGCTATAACTTGTTACTGGCAATTCTCACCTGCCAGGGATAAACGGGAACATTGAATAATGAGAAAAAGATCAATTCAGAACTGGGACCAGAACCCCTGGACACCTGAACTTCCAGGCCTAGGACCATCACTAAGAAGATAAAACAGTCCTGAATGAGTACAAACCTAACATCAGAACTTCAAAATACATGAAGCAAAATCCGAGAGAACTGAAAAGAAAAAATAGACAAACACAATAATATCGGAGAATTTCAGCATTCCTCTCTCAAAAATTGACAACAGAGGACAAGTCAGCAAGGCTCTAAGCCATGAGTAGAGACGGGATGGCGATGAAGCAATGGCTCGAGAGTTTTGAAACTAGAGTTCTACAACCTAGAGAACATTTGATAACTAGGGAATTTCCAGACAGGGAGGTTACATTCCAGATACCTTTTGTTGAAGTTAAGGATGTATCCTGACAGAACAAGGGCAAAGACAAGAAGCAACTCACGTATCCACTAGCTCAGTGAAGTGAAGTTGCAGGATGATCACTGTGTACTGAGAACTGGAATTCAAATTGGAGCAGAATGTCAGAGGACTCCAACAAGAAGAGGACAGATTCCAGTGATACATCAGAAAAAGAATGATATTTTAGTGGTATGCTCAAGAAGCCATAATTTTTCTCCCACGAGAAAAAAAGTGGCAGTCAGAAACTCAAGGAAAAACAAAATCTTCATGTGAAAATCATGATTCTAATATTAAGCTGAAATGTAGAATTACTCTGAACCACTGAGAGAGTGGAAAAAACACTCATTGGGTTGTGATACTATTAGTACCCTTCTCCTTATAGGTCTGTAAAAAGGAATTGGAATCCTAACCCATTTCTATTATCATCATAATGTAATACTTTCCATGTTTTTTTTTTTTTTTTCTTTTGGTCTGCTTTGTTGTCTATGCTGGTCTCGAATGCCTGGGTTAAAGCGACTCTCCTGCCTTGGCCTCCCAAAGTGCTGAGGTTACAGGTGTGAACCACTGTGCTCACCCTCCATTGTTTTTTAACTTCTGATTCCAATTTGGAGACAAAACTTAGAACCCATAAATATAAATATAAATATAAATATAAATATAAATATAAATATACCAAAGGGTCGAGTGATATTGTCTAAAATGTATTAAACAAGAGAGAGAAGTTTGAGAATGTTATTTAAAGGTAATCCATTAGCATACTGGCAAGAACTATTCAAAATTGGAGGTGAGGGTCAAACTATGAAAGCCTCATTTTTTCCAGCAATGTGTCAAGGATGTTTCACATTTTAAAATTAAGAAATATGGGAGTAATCATCATGTTGGGAAGGTACCCACCAGAAGAATGAAGCAGACATAATTTAAAAACTGTTTTTTCTGCCAAGTGGGGCTGTGTGGATGAGGCTGGGTCAGAGTGGGCAGACAATAATTTATTTCTACTCTTAGCCCTATCGCTGTAGTTTAATTAATTACTTTCATTACATGCATGCAGTACTTGGATGAAAATTTATGAAGGGAGGAAAAATGTGAAACTGAGAGTTCACTGACAGTGGATGAGGGGAGGGGTCCCTAGGGCAGCCGGACTGTGGGGTGCTAAGGGGAACAGAGAACATGGACAAGAGCCAAGGGGCCGGCCCAGGGAAACAGCAGGAGGACAAGGAGAAGACAGGACTCCTTGACCCTTGTGATGGACTAAAGGAGGAAGGGACGGAGAAAGGCAAGGGAGAATGAGGAGGGGGACACTCAGTTCCCCCGTTTAGGCACTGGGAGGGCTGTCCATCACAATACAGACCACAGAGAAGTCATTTCTCCCGGGAGAAATGACTCACCCAAATGGAGACCTGGCCCCGGCCACCATCTTTACCATGCTGGGAGAGCGTGAAAGAAGAGGTGGGCCATCTGTTGTTGTGATGCCTTCCTTTGCCCATGCCCAGAAAAATACCTCTCTGTTTCAAAAAACTACAAAAGCACTATATACTTGCAAAAATAAAAATAAAAATATGGGCCAGGTGCGGTGGCTCACGCCTGTAATCCCAGCACTTTGGGAGGCCGAGGCTGGTGGATCACCTGAGGTCAGGAGTTTGAGACCAGCTAGGCCAACATGGTAAAACCCCGTCTCTACTAAAAATACAAAATAATTAGCCAGGCATGGTGGCACATGCCTGTAATTCCAGCTACTCAGGAGGTTGAGGCAGGAGAATCACTTGAACCAGGGAGGCAGAGGTCGCAGTAAGCTGAGATCACGCCATTGCACTCCAGCCTGGGCAACAGAGCGAGACTCTGTCTCAAAAATAAATAAATAAATAAGTAAATAGCAAAAAAATAAAAATACAGAAAATGTATGAAATAAACAGCGAAATAATCTCTTGCCCTGCCCCAAACTATGCCTCAAAGAAGCCGCCATGGGGGCTTCCATATTAACTGCGAGGCCCAGCCTTCAGTTGAGAGTAAGGAACAAATGGGGTGTGCTTCCTTCTGTGTCCAGACAGTAGACATGCTCAGGGATAAAGACTTCTTTTCAAGTCTAAGAAATAATAAAAAATATATAAAAATACAAAATAATGGCGGAGGAAGAATGGGGGAAATCAATGTTTCTTGCCATTCAGTTCTTACAACCTACACACTGAGGCAGTCTTCTAGAGCGCAGAGTTAGGGTTTCAAAGGAAAGCCAGCTACCCACACACACTGCTCACAACTCAGCACCCCTCTGGATTTATATAGCACATGCCTCTTAGGAGCTACAAGTACTAAACATATTTTCTCATTCATCCTTAACACGAACACAACTGGAGATACAGAATGAGTTGGAAGCAGCTCTACTTTGCAAACAACAGGAACTGAAGACTCAGGGAGGGGAGGCGAGCTACCCAAGGTTGCACAGTGACTTAGCTGGAAAGCCAGAGAAAAAACTTAGGACCAGTGATTTCTCAGGGTCTTTAGAAGGCTTCAGATAATATGCATATATGCTTCTATTTGCAGGGTCCTTCTCTAGAAAGATCCTCAGGAACCCAGCAACAGAGATTCTCTCTAGGGAGAAGAACTTGGGGACTAGAAGGCAAAGATGGGAGACCTACTCTTCACACTCTATCAATTTCCTGCATATCTTGAATTTTTAAACCAGGTATATGTATTTCTTATTACTGATTTAGAAAAGATAAAAATTGGGCTGTGAGGCTCGAAAGCCATGAAAATAGGGAGCTGTGGACAGTAGATATTCAATGGTGAACAGGCATACTTTGCCATCCTTCTAATTCACTAAGAGAAAACTGGTTTTCTCCAAGGGAGAACAAAAAAACAGATGCTCAGCACCTTCTTAAACCCTTTCCTTGAGTGGCATTAATGACATATTCCTTTTGAGCAGATCTTGCTGCCAATAAGGATGTGCCTCTGGGAGCTCCTCCTGGCAAAAAACAAGAGAAGGTGAGAGCTAAGTCCTCCGTGCTCTTCCTCACCTCCATGTCCATGCCCCTATCCAATCTAACTTCATCCTACACCTCAGTTCCATCCATCTCTCTACCCCACCTCCTCCACCAGCCCCAACCACCGTTGTTGCTTGGCCTGGATAATGGCAATGGGCTCCTCACTGGTCTTCATCCATCCTGCCATCTGCTTTCCTCCAGAAAAGTGATTCAGATGATGTCTCTTCTGCCTAACGCCCTCCAATACCTCCATTGCAAGTGTGAGAAGACCCAACACCTTTCATGAAGCACGAGGTCTTTCTCTGACATTACTGCCTCTACTCTCTCCTAGGCTATGGCTATTCCCACAGTGTCGAATCTTCTCATCACCCCAGTGCTTCTGCACTTGCTGAACCTTCTCTTGAGGGGTGATTCCTCCTCGATCTTTGTGTTTCAACTCAAAAATCACTTCTTCAGGGAGACGCTTCCTCCCTGGCATCCCTACATAAAGGTGGCATGACCCAACCTCCCAGGACTCTATGACAGCACTCGTCAGCTTCATAGCATTAACTACAAAGTGAGATCCTCTGCTTCATTTGTTAAATTTATTGTGTACCTTTACTAATTAGACTGTAATCTACTTGAAGTCAAAGAACATGCTTGTCTTGTTTATCTCTATATCCTCAGCTCCCAGAATCGTCAGGTCTTGATAAATATTAGTTAAACAGATGGACAGATGAATGCAATGGTTGGGTGGATGGATGATGTATGAGTGGACGGGTGGATGGATGGGTAGGTAGATGGATGGACGGGAGAGTGAACAGATGAATGGGTGGATGGATGGATGAAGAGATACATATGGATGGAAGGATTCATGGATGGATGAATGGATAGATGGATGGGTGGACAGATGGACAGGTGGACAGGTGACTGGGTGGATGGATCAGTGATAGAAAGATAAACGGCTGAGTGGATGGCGGGAAGGATGGATGTATAAATGGAGTCTGTTCAGCCTAAAGTGAGACCCCCCTGAGTTCTCCCCCATCCCACCAGGTAGACTTCTCCTGGGTATCCCATGATGAGGCTGGGGATTTGGTTAAAGAGGAGCGGGAACTTAAGACTCCCATTCCCTGAGTGGAGACATGTTTTTAAAAATGACATTGAAATATCTGTAAAGTCCCAAGTAGAAATGGCCCTTAGGGCCTCTGCTGTTTGACCTTAATTAATGTGGCCATTTCTAGATCCTTCTCTCACTGTTTTCTGGGTGAGTGGAGGGGAATCCCAGGGAGGGAATTGGCTGGAACAGCTGAATATGTTCCCTAATGAACTGGTGTGTTTTAACATTAGGCTCTCCAGCTCTGAGACTCTGAGCAGTTTTTGACATAAGAGGAGGTGGGAAGGGGAGAAACCTCCTGACCGATTCAGAAAACGTCTCCATTGAGTCTCACCTCCCATGGCATTTTCTCTCATTACACTTGCATCGGCAGTGGGGTGGCCTCAGCCCTGCACTGTCTGCCCAGATTGTGACCCCACAGCCTGTTGTGGATAATTGGCCCACGGGGCTGGCACTGCACCCAGGTTTCTGCTGCTCATTAGTCTACTTGCAACATGAATGCCGACAAGGGTTTGTGAGCTACAGGCTGTTCTGCACCCATGCCCTGGCGACCATGGCCTCCAGATGCTCCTCCTGCTCCATTGGAAAAGCTGGCAGTCAGCCTCTCACTCCACACCCACTCCAGAGTTATGCCATTCTAGGGTCACAGGGGTGCACAAGACCTACTCATCTCTGTCCACAAGCTCCCATGCTGCCTGCCCTCCTTCCATGCCGCCTGCTCTCCTTCCACACTGCCCGCTCTCTGCCTGCACTGCCCACCCTTCATCCGTGCTGCCCACCCTCTGTCAGCACTGCCTGTCCCCCTGTCCACCCTGTCATGCTCATAGGTTCACAGTCTGGTCGAGGCCAGTTCTGCTGGTCCTGAGCAGGGTGGGCTCCCTCAGGCTAACCCTGCACCTGTTATGAACCAGCTCAGACGGTCAGGGATTAACAAAGGTAATACCATCATCCTGAATACGTCAGGATTCCACTCATCTGAGGTTCTTAGAGTCATGAAATTCATAGAGACAGAAAGTAGACAGGTGGGGGCCAGAGTCTGAGGGAGGTGGAGCTGGAAGTTTGCATTAATGCAGAGTTCCAACTTTGCACGATGAAAGACTTCTGGAGCTGGACGGTGGTGTTGGTTGCACAACACAGTGAATGTCTTAATATCACTAAACTAGTGATTCACTTAAAAATGGTCAGAAGAGGAAAGTTTATGCTATGTGTATTTTACCACAATAAGAAAAAATGGGGGGTGGGGAAGGAATGAAGTACTGGTACGTGTCACTGTGTGGATGCACTTTGAAAATATGATGCAGAGTGGAAGAAGCCAGACACAAAAGACCACGTAGTGGCTGATTCCATCTATGTGCATCTATCCCAATAATGCTTTGGGAGGTGCTGACTCTGTCACCACAAGAAACACTGGCCCTCCTCCTCGTCAGTTTCCCTCAACTCGGGCTGGCTTTGGGCAGTACCATCCTCATCGCGGGAGTGCAGGCCTGAGTGCCAGGGTTCTACTGCCCACAGATCAGGCCTCATACTCAGGCTCGGATGCTCATTAATTTGGCCTTCCTTTCCGTCCATCAGTGTCTCTCTAGCAGGTGGAATGTAACACCTGCGTTACCAGGTCACTGAGAGGCTCAGCTATGAACAGGGCTGTGCTCCATGCAGGGTGGGTGGCACACGGGAGGAGTGGATAAGCAGTGCTGTTGTGACTCTTGTTTCTTTCAATGAAACACAGGGTCACACAAGGCCCACAGCTTGTCTGATCCCTCACCATGGGAGCGCTGGAGCTGACTCCTAACTCTGGTCAAGGCTGAAGCTTTTTCACCATTTGCTTAGAAGCTACCAGTTGACCCCAGTGTGGTCTGCATGTTCCTCCTCTCTGAGGTGAGGTCTCAGGACCTGGCAGAACAGGTGTTCAGTACACATGTAAAACAAAAGCCCTTGACTGGACACCAAAACAGGGATGCAGAGTTGGTGGGGATCTTGGAGGTCATCCAGTCCAATCTTCTGTGACATTCTGGCAAGAGAATCCCCAGCCCTGCTTGGCTCCTTCTAGTATGGGGAGCTCACTACCTCCTGAGGCAGCCTGAACAGCCACAATAGTTCTGCAAGTCTTCTCTTGGCTGAACTCCAGCCCATGTCCCTGGTGCTTTCTGGCCCTGCTGTTAGCCATGTGTCACACTTTTGCTACAAGATCCTAGCCAGCTTGGCCCACATATGTCTCCCTTCCCAGGCAGGTCCTTCCTCTGCTCCTCTGTGGGGAGCCTCAGGCACTATGTATCATTGTGCAGACTCTGCTTGCTATCACAGATCCTATCACAGTGTGATAGGCCCACTGACTATGACCACCTGCCCAGGGTCCACTTCCACAGGCAGCCTTCTTCTGCTGCTGCAGAAACGATTCATCTGGCTCAAATAAAGGCTCATCAGGAGAAGCTGGGGTCAGCCCCTGACCTGCCTTTAGGGCTGTGTTTGTGGCCAGGCCATGGATCACACCTGGGCTTCAAGGTCAAAAAGTGGGCGAGTGTAGCAAGACCTGGAAAGTCTGACATACCCTGGAGGGGTACCGGCTCCTCTCCTGGCCATGGCATTCCTTTTACAGCACACCTCATTTACGAGAGAAGCGGTTGGGACAGCTCAGCATTATAATTGAGTCCAATGAGCAATTCTGCTCCTAAGTGCACACACATACTTGCATGCAAATATCAACAGCAATCAATACCATTCACAACAGCCAAAAGGTGGAAACATCCTGTGCTCACCGACTGACGAAGGGATGAGCAAAATGTGGTCCGTCCACACAATGAAACATTATTCAACCCTAAAAAAAGGAAGAAAATCCAGACACGCTACAACACGAATGAACCTTGAAGATGTTATGCTCAGTGAAAGAAGCCTGTCACAGAAAGATGAATACTTCGGGATTCCACTCATCTGAGGTTCCTAGAGTCATCACATTCATAGAGATAGAAAGTAGACAGGTTGGGAGCTGGAGTCTGAGGGAGGTAGAGTGGGGAGTTTGCATTAATGCAGACAGAGTTCCAACTTTGCAAGACAAAAGAACTCTGGAGCTGGATGCTGGTGTTGGCTACACAACACTGTGAATGTTCTTATACCACTAAACTAGTGATTCACTCACAAATGGTCGGAATAGGAAACTTCATATTACATGTATTTTACCACAATAAGAAAAAATTGGGGGCAGGGAAGGAATGAAGTACTGGTGTGTGCCACCATGTGGATAGACTTTGAAAACATGATGCAGCATGGAAGAGGCCAGACATGAAAGATCACGTAGCGGCTGATTCCATCTACGCGCAGCACTGAGGCAGGCAGAGCCCAGAGACAGAAGCAGGTGGGTGGGTGTGAGGGGCAATGGGAGTGGGAGTGACTGCTAATGGGTGACAAAATGTTTTGGAAGAAGATAGTGGTGATGGTTGCCTAATATCGTAAACGTACTAACTGCCACCTTATTGTACACTTTAAAATGGTAAGTTTTAGGTTATGTACATTTTACCTCAATCAAAACAGACAAACAAAAACAAATCAATCAGCCAACCCAGGTTGGATCCCTCCACAGGCAGGTAAGAGTCGAGGATAGGGGTCTGGGCTGCTCATCACAGATATCCTGGAGGTCGGGGAAGAACCCAGGGTAGGGATTCTGGACCCTCCCACCTCTGGAGGAGATGGGTGTGGTCAGCTTCTGAGAAGGGGCTCCTCAGCCAGCAGGGCCGGGCGCAGGACCCTCACGTCCCCGGGGCCTGCACCTGCACCTCCTTCTCTTTTCTACCTCACACGCTGGCCCTTGTTGAGCTTCAACATCGAGGAAGAACCCTCTATCTAGGGTTCCCCACATGGAGGGGCCTTTCCCCACACTTGGGGCCAGCAGGACACCCCCCAGCCTCAACCTCCCCACAGAGACCCAAGGACGTCCCCACGGCTGGTGCCACACAGGTGTGGTTTCTGCAGAAAAATCCAATCATGTGCCTGTGCCGGTCACATTGTCAAAGATGCAGGGCTCTTTCCACACATCAGATGAACTCAAATCTACTGTGCTTAGAAGATCTGGCTACCTGGTGGCTCGCCCGCCTCCTTCCTTCACAGCCATTCCACCTAAGCAGAAGTGGCAGGAATGGATGAGAACCTGAGGACCGCAGAGGAGGCAGAAACCCAGACCTGAGGCATCCAAAATACTCCCCTGGGGGATGCTGCTGCCCCAATACTGCCTCGAGGCTCCTGTGGCCCACTGCCGTCATCCTTGACATTTGAATGCTTTCGCGAAAACAATGCCAGCCAGCCCTCTCCCTGGGGCCACCACACAGGTGTGCTCTGGCTGGACACAAACTGAAGGTGGCACCAAGTACACCTCTCAGACAGGGGCTCCGGGAGACAGTGGCTTCCACAGTCCTAGCCCAGTAACACACAGGGGGAGGCAGACACGAGGGGCCTGAAAGCTGCATGCAAGGTCGTCCATCGCATTTGCAGCACAGACGAGCAGCTTTGACCAGAGGGTCCTGGAAGAGAAAGCAGTGCGTCTTACCTGGAAGTGTCGAAGCTGTCATAGGAGCCCACGGTGTAGTGCCTGAAAAGCTTCTTGCTGCGGTCAGCACGGGTTTCTGTACAGAGAGGGAAGAGAAACACCATTCAGAAAAGTCATGGTCCCCAAATGCCGAACCCACAGCACACGAGGCTGGTGGGACCTCTCACCAACTCCCCAAAATGTGAGATGCACTGTCCTAGGGAAGAGTCTGGAGGAAAATGAGGCCTGGTTCTGGGGCCCAACTTTGCGAAATTTGGGGAATGCATGTGCACCCCAGTGCTGACTGCTGAAGAGTCAGGAGCACCACTCCCTAAGGGAGGCAGAGTCCCACGGGCCTCAGCTCACAGAGGAGGCAGGAGGAAGCAGCCTGCAAAGACGAGAGGGCCAGGCCAGCTCAGGCCACAACAGGGCAGCCCACTCAGCTCATGGAATCCACTAGAACAGCATTCTGCCGTGGTGCTGCTGAGCCTTCCAGCAAAACTGAAAACCTGCAGACAACTGCCTTTCGGGAAGGAAAGAACATTTATTGTCATTTTCCTCATTATAGTTCCTTTCTCCTAAAAAAAAAAAAAAAAAAAAAAAAAGCACCAAATCCACATGATTAACATTTCTAATTAGGTCCTCTGCTTGCTCCCCTTACTCAGCAGATTGAGACATAAATTTCATGGGAAATGATACGAGCGATGTAATTAGATTTAATGGATAGCTCAGTGCTGGAGGGAGAAAAACATGCACACACACAACAAAAAGACATAAAACATAGCAGCTCACGAGTTCCTGTTTACTTTCCTCCCAGACAGGATTTCCTGCACGATCTCCTACCTAAGCCCTGCAAAACATCCAAAGAAATTATGCAACTGACTTCAGGAAAATGGCCCAAAGTTTAATCTAAACTCTGTAAACAACCTTCTCTGTTGTTAGCCTCCTCCATCCCAAATTCTGAGGTGAAAGCATTTTTTTTCCCACTCAAACCCCAAAATGCACATTTGCAGTTCAAAAGTAAAGTAAGGGAATTGAGAAAGGTCTCCACACCTTTCATGTGCCCAGAGTCAGCCAGCTGTTCACCAAAAGCACATGTTCCAAGAACCCTTTCCCTTTTCCAGCAGTGTGGTGTTGCCCTTGAGGGCAGGAAAGGAGGCAGGTGTTGAGCCCAGGACTACATTTCCCAGCTTCCCTTGCACCCAGATGTGGCCACATGACTAGTTCTCACCACTGAGGTGTGAGCACAAGCAGGGTGGGAAGGGTCCCTTCCAAGCTTAGGCTTTTTAGAAGCCAGTGTGCTCTACCGACTCTCTCTTCCTGCTTCTGCCAGCTCAATGCTCAGGCCTCTGAGACCCTAGGGTCAACAGCTGGGTCTCTGTGCCCTGGATTCTTATGTAAGCAAGAGTTGCATTTCTACCACATTAGGCTGCAGCCTTGGATTAATTCGACACAGCAGCTAATGCTGCCTTAGCAGTGCCCTGCCTGTGCAGGGCAGACGGGTCCTCCACATGGAAGCTCCCAGCTATCTCCACCCCTTCCACACTGCTCTCCACAAACCCCTGAGGCTCCTACAAAACACAACAGGACTCCCCAAACAGCCACATCATCACCATCTCCGTCATCATCACTGACACTTATTGAACACTTACTGTGTACCAGGCCCTGCTATAAAGTGTCGCCCGGGTATTCAATAGTTTTACTGCCATGACCACCCAGGGAGTGGGGCACGCTCCACTCCGCAGGCCCCTCCAGTGCAGCCAGGGGCACCCTCTGCCCTCCACTCCATTGAATGCCACTCCTCAAAGCCTTGCTCAGGGCTGTGGGAGCCCTCCTTGTACAACCAAAAAGACACATTGCACGATTACCAGATAAAAACACAGTATACACCATCAGATTGGTCATAGTGCACAGGGCCCTCACCAAGCCGGCACCGGTCCAGCCAAGCTGCACACACCTCCCCTGTGCTTGGCATCTGCAACAAATATGCCCAGGTGCAGGAGGACACCTGTGACCCCTTCCTCCCTAGCATCCAGCATCTTGCACAGGTCCAATTCCAATCACCATTTATGAAGTCCGCCTGGCAGCCAGGCCTGTGCCTCGCCTGCAGGGATTAGAAGAATTCAGCAGGGCAGAGCCTCAGGCTCTGCTTTTTGGGCTCAGGATCCCGGGGATGGGGCGAAGGAGGAGCCCCAGGGTGCTGAGCCTCCACAGGCTGGATGAGGGGCCCAGCATGTGGGTAGCTGTGAGGTGGGAGCACACGGTCAGGCAATCCCTGTGACATTTATGTTGGGCCATGCATGTGCAGGGACAAGTGAGACTTGCACCTTTCCCTAGGGTTAAGTAGAGTAGCTCACAATGCCAATGAAGGGCCACAGGGACTGGCTGTTAATTGCTATTATTACTCTTAATTGCCTCTGCTCCTTACACCCCCATGTGGCAGCTCTGCGCTGGTTGTCTAGGGAACTGCTGGATGCTACCAGCTGATTGGTGCAGGATCCTGGCTGAGATCAGAGGCCAGGGGCCAGAAGCAGAGAGGAGTGTGTAGTGGAATGTGTGCGTGTGTGTACGCGTGTGTGTGTACGTGTGTGTGTGTACGTGCGTGTGTGTGTATATGTGTGTGTGTTTACCAGAAGAAAAGACTATTTCAGTAAAGGAACCATTTCTAGGCCAGGTAAGGTAGCCAGTGTGTCCCAGACTGGAGTTTCATGGACTAACAAAACTTTAAACAAAGAGAAGAAGGGTGGAGGCTGACACAATGTTCACCAAGTTTTACATTTGGCTCAGTAAGGATATTAAGAACAGTAAATTCCCCTCTGCTATCAAAATTGTAAGAAAAAGGAACCTTTTTTTTTTTTTTTTTTTTTTGAGATGGAGTCTCACTCTGTCACCCAGGCTGGAGTGCAATGGCGTGATCTTGGCTCACTGTAAGCTCCATCTTCCAGGTTCATGCCATTCTCGTGCCTCAGCCTCCTGAGTAGCTAGGACTACAGGTGCGTGCCACCATGTCCAGCTAATTTTTACATATATTTTTTTCGTAGAGACGTGGTTTCACCGCGTTAGCCAAGATGGTCTCGATCTCCTGACCTCGTGATCCACCTGCCTCGGCCTCCCAAAGTGCTGGGATTACAGGTGTGAGCCACTGCACCTGGCCAGAAAAAGGAGCCTTTAAAAGGACATTATCTCTGACTGCTTCATGCAAGAATCCCGCTGCACAGGCCTTCCCTGTCTCCTGGTTCCCAGAAACAGTTATACTTGGGCTCTGGGATATGGCCCTAAGGGACAGGAAAGGGATCCTAAGGGACAAGATCATTATCACCATCATCACTATCACCATCATCACTATCACCACCATCACCATCACTACTCCCATCATCATCACCACCACCATCCATCATCACCACCATCACCACCATCACCATCATCATCACCACCATCTTCTTCACCATCATCACCAACATCATCACTGCCATCATCACCACCATCATCATCACCACTATCATCATCAGCATCACCATTACCATCATCATTACAACCACCACCATCGTCTTCACCATTATTACCACCACCATCACCACCATCTTCTTCACCACCACCACCATCACCATAATTACTGCCATCATCACCATCATCATCACCACTATCATCATCATCACCATTACCATCATCATTACCACCACCACCGTCTTCACCATTATTACCAACATCATCACCACCATCTTCTTCACCATCATCACCAACATCACCATAATTACTGCCATCATCACCATCATCATCACCACTATCATCATCATTACCATTACCATCATCATTACCACCACCGCCGTCTTCTTTACCATCATTACCAACATCACCACCATCTTCTTCACCACCATCACCACCATTACCACCATCATCACCATCATCTTCTTCACCATCATCACCAACATCATCACCATCATAATTACTGCCATCACCACCAACATCATCACCACTATCATCATCATCATCACCATTACCATTACCATCATCATTACCATCACCATCATCACCAACACCATCACCACCATCATTGCCACCATCATCACCATCATCACAATCACCATCAGCACCATCACCACCATCACCAACACCATCACCACCAACATCATCGCCACCATCATCACCATCATCACAATCACCATCAGCACCATCACCACTATCACCAACACCATCACCACCAACATCATCGCCACCATCATCACCATCATCACAATCACCGTCACCATCACCACCAACACCATCACCATCATCACCATCATCACAATCACCATCATCACCAACACCACCACCATCATCACCGCCATCATCACCATCTTCTTCACCATCATCACCACCATCACCAACACCATCACCACCAACATCATCGCCACCATCATCACCATCACTACAATCACCATCATCATAATCACCATCATCACCATCACCACCAACACCACCATCATCACCATCATCACCATCTTCTTCACCATCATCACCATCATCATCAACACCATCACCACCAACATCATCACCACCATCATCATCACTGTCATCACCACTAATCATCATCACCACCCCCATCACCATCATCAGCACTACCATCATCTTCTTCACCACCATCATCATCACTACTGTCATCACCACCATCATCAACCACTATGACCACCACAATCATCTTCTTCACCATCATCATCATTGCCATTATCACTGTAATCATTATCATCATCACCGCAGCAGAAGACATATTTACGTACTGTCAGGTGTAGAATGTTCTGCTAAATTATCTCATTTCATTAAAAGTAAGTCTTTACCCTTATTTGGTCCTCACACAATATCCCAAAGTAAGCAGATTTCTTGTCCCTGGTTTACAGAAGTAGCAGAGTGCAATGATAAGGGATGTGGGCTCCGAGGCCAGGCTGGCTCGATTCAGAGCCCAGCTCTGCCACTTACTGGCTGCAAGTCCTCATCATTTCATCTTTAAGAGGATGATGATAGTAACAGTCCCTCCTTAAAGGGGAAGGATTGAGGAATCAATACGTGTAAGGCACTGGAACGGTGCATGGCATGTTGAAAGTGCTATGTAATGTTAACTAATGCTGTCGTGGTCATACATTAGATTAGAAACCTCTGGCTCCCAAGGTGGCCTCTCAAGGTCACGGAGTCCATGAGCAGCAGCGTGAGCCTCGACCCCAGATTTGTGCCTCCGCAACCAGTGCTGACAGCAACCAACGGCCATAGTTGGTGATCCACTCACCAGGGGCCACATGTATTCTAGATGTGTGTGCTTCACCTGTCTGAGCTCAGTAATGTTGCTGTGTCTGGTTTACAGGTGAGGAGGGGGAGGCTCAGAGAGTTTGAGTGAGTCACCCAGCCAGGACGTGGCAGAGCCCATTGCAGTGCAGCCTCCGGGGGTAGTACCCATACGGGGCTCCTGGGAAGCGGCATCTCCTGAGCGACCCATGTAAATCCAGGTAGCCTTCTTAACTCTGCCACGTCCTGTGGAAGTGCCCTCAGCAGCCTTGGTTTCTGACCTGGAAAGAGCAGGGTGGGCTAGACGGCCCTTGGGACCCTTGCCCCCAGTGTTACAGTGCATACCTCATGGCACGTCCAGGCTTGGCCCCTGGGACTTGCTGTGCACTGTGCTGAGAGGCAGGGGCTGCTGGGCTGCCCCTTCCCAAAGGCTCCCTGGATCTCACTGGTGAAAAAGTGGGTCACAAATAAAACACCCTGAGGCAGACGAGGGTAGGGGCAGGAGGTCAGGGGCCACACCAGCCTCCCTGTGCACCAACGACAACAAAGGATGCTGGCTGTTTCCTGCTGCTGAGAGGTCAGCTTCCCAGGTGCCAGGGCTGGAGGTCAATTCTGCCTCAGAGCCGACCACACCTTTGGCTGCGCATGCACCTGCTCGCCAGGCTGGCTACATCCTCCCCGTCTTCTGTGGGACCAGCCCTTTCTCACACCAGCCATGTGGTCGGGTGAGGCCACCCTGCCCCCTCCCCACCTGACTGCCCAGCCCTGGGCTCCTGCAGTTGCCATGGGAGCCCGGCTGGAATGTCCCTTTGATCCCAGTGAGTGATGGGCTCAGGGGAGGGGCCTGGGACCCCAGCGGGGACAATGCCATCCTACTCCTGCTGCTGGGATTCCCACGCCTCAGGTCACAGAGGGAGGCCAGCTTCCTGAGGGGGATGCCCACGTGCAGGATGGCACAGGGCTCGGGAGGAAGGAGGGCAGGAACAGAGACAGAGAGACCCAGAGAGACGGGCGACTGCCCTAGAGACACAGCCGGAAACCCCGGACAAAACCATGCCTGGCTTCTCACTTGTACAAACCAAATGCATATCCTTGGTGGTATAAGAAAACTTGGCTTTCTGTTGTTTACAATGGAAAGAGCTAGGAATGATGCAGTAATGCATTTAATAATTGTGTTGCTGCACCACGTGGCTAAGAAACTGTCGTGGCTGCATAGCTTCCCTGGCGACACAGACACTTCCCTTCACCATGGGAAGGTCCTGATGAGGCTGCCCCTCACGAGGCCAAGGAGCCCACCTGGCACACAGGGGTGAACATATGGGTGTGGTCTAGGGATCCTGCTGGACTCTTCTGGGCCCCGTCATTAGCAGTAAGTGACCCAAGGCCCACTCAAGGCCAGGTGGCCTTTTTCTGAGATGTTCTGTAGTCTGACTGCTGAGGAAGGTGATCTTGGCTTCCTTTTAGAGATGTGACGGAAGGACACGGGCTACGGCCACCATTCAAAGCACAGGGAGGGAGCGGGTCCAGAGATGAAGCCAGCTCACGGCGGAAGGCAGAACCAAGTTCAAGGTCTGGGGCAGGGAGAGATGGGCACAAAAGACCTTGATGCCAGGAGTCCCCGGATTGTGGCTTGCGGTGGTCACTGAGGCTACTAATCAAATACTTCTGGCTCTCCACCAGGGGGCATGTGGTCAGACACTACTTCTTGGCTCTCCTGTGGTTGAGTAGGCCCTTGAAATTAATTTTGGCCAGTGAATTTTGAGAGGAAGTGAATTATGTTATTTTCTGGCTGGAGGTTTTAATTCCAAATGCAAGACCCCCACCCACCAGCATTGTCTTTTTGCCCTTAGCATGGCCACCAAAACATTTGAGAAGCTGGTGGTTCTATTAGTCTGGGTCCTCAAGTCACCCCCTGTTGATGTATGATGGGCATAAGGCGTGACTGTGAGAAAGAAACCTTTGTTGTTCCAAACCAGAGATTGGGGAATTTATTATTTTTTATTTTTTAAGGCTAGTCAGGTGAAGCAGTGGGAATGGAGAAGGAACAAACGAAATCTGTAACTGGTTGTGATCAATGAGTTGTAAACACTGCTGCACTCAGAGCAGCCAAGGGGAATGCTTGTTACTGCAGTTTCATGTAGGGCAAGCTGACTGATACACACCTCCATGGCCCTCTTAGTCCTGTGGGCCAGTACATTCTAAGCAGAGATGGGTTTCTGTCACCAGCAACCAAAATTGTCCTAGAAGACCAGACAAAATCAAGGCAAAGGCTCAGTTTGGCCTCCTCTGAGAGAATGGCTGTACCTTCTAGGAGAAAAGGGAAAAACCACCTACTAGACAATGGAAATGGATCCCATTAAGCATGGCCAGAATATGGCATAGCAGCACGCACTTTATGTCTCAGAGGAGACCCCTCCGCCTGTGATAAAGGAGGCAGAGAAGCCAACCATCCAAGAGGGAAGTATTGACTTGTCTGCTTCCTTAACCATGGAGAAACTTCTTGACGTCAAAACCAAATTTCCAACCAGGCCTTCCTCCCGGTTAGCCCTGGGATCAGTGCATCATATTGCAGGGGCTCAGCAATGTTTGTAGTGCTCCACACACACGGAGGACAGCAGTTACTACCACTCTAGTCTGAACCACCATGATCTTGCACCTGGACTGTTGCATTAGCCTCCTGCCTCCTTGCTTCCATGCTTGCCCTTCCCTTTACTGATCCACATTCTATAGAGCCAATAGAATGAGCTTTTAAAAAATGTAAATCAGGTGATTTTTCAACTCTGCTGCTTAACATTTTCCAACAGCTTCCCAATGCAACCAGAGTCATGTTCAAGCTGCCTTCTATGGCACAAGCCAGACACCACGAGGCCCTGCCTCCTCCCTGGCTCATCTCCCACCACTCTCCCCTCCTCGGTCCCCCCAGCTGTGTTAGCCTCCTCTTTGTCTCTTGAACAGGTTGAGCTTATTCACGCCTCAGGGCCTTTGTGCGTGCTTAACTCTGCCTGGAACATTCCTTCCCCAGCTCACATTTCACTGCAATGCTAGCTCTCCAGATCCTACAACACAGCCTGGTGCCTAGTGGGCACTCAGTAACTCTGGAGAAAGTGAGCGAATGGGTCAAAGCCACACGCCCTTAGATCCTTTGCTCCTATTCCACGTTGGCCACGTCATCTCCTTGGTCTGAATGTGGCAAGTTGGAGATACAGGAAGCTGGATGATTACAGCTCCTGCTGGGGACTGCTGAGGCAGGGGACACAGCCCTGGCTGGGGTGGTGGCTGGCTGTGACCTCCTCACTTTGGCTCTCTGGGCCTTCCCCTTCTCAGTTGTGAAGTGGGCCGGTGGGACTAAACAGCTTCTTAGGCTCTTGAACTTGTCAACCTGACATATCCCTCTGGGTGTAAGGCGACTCACCCCATGTCCCAGGAAAGGGCCATCGGCCCAGGCACCCCACGCATGCAGCATTTGAGCATACAGGGCCTGAAAGCTGTTTTCTGAGTATGGCCTAGAAAAATCTACACTGAAAGAGGGGGAAAAAAAAAGGCCAAACCTAGAAATCCCATTTCATATACCTTTTGGGACTCACGAGAGGCAGTGACAGATTGCATGACAAGCTTCAGACTGTCAGCATTTAAAATAGCCCGTTAAGCAGAGCCGCTGGAAAGAGGATGCTGTATAGCTTGGCAAGGAAGCCAAGATGGGGCATCCGGGGAGATTCCAATGGCTTCTGATCCTGGGCTTTTACTGTTTCTGGAAAAGGAAATAAGAGGATTTTTCTCAAAGAAATTTACTAAGACACTGAAAGGTCAAAAACTAATCTTTAAGGATGGGTTGGGAGGAGGTGGGCTATGGAACTAAGAGATAGAAGGTGGGGCAGGTGTGGTGGCTCACGCCTGTAATCCCAGCACTTTGGGAGGCTGAGATGAGTGGATCACCTGAGGTCAGGAGTTCAAGACCAGCCTGGCCAACATGGCAAAACCCCATCTCTACTAAAAATATAAAATTTAGCTGGGTGTGGTGGTAGGCACCTGCAATCTCAGCTACTTGGGAGGCTGAGGCAGGAGAATCGCCTGAACCCGGGAGGCGGAGGTTGCAGTGGGCCGAGATCGCGCCATTGTACTTCAGCCTGGGCGACAGAGTGAAAACTCCATCTCCAAAAAAAAAAAGAGAGAGAGAGAGAGGGAGAGATAGAAGGTGAGAGGTGAGGACCTGGTCCTGTGAGCATGCTGACCTCTTTATACTCCAGCCACATTCCATGGGCAGTGGTCCCCTCTGTTCATGAGACACACATGGACAGACAGGGGCAGGAAGGATACACAACAGTCCATCTTTAGACAAGACAAGCTCGAGCTTAAATCTCTCCCCAGCTACACAACCCCAGGCAGCAAACTACCTCCCTCCAAGCCTCAGTTTTCTCAACTGTGCCCTGGGCCAAGAGCAGAGTTTACAGGGCTGCGGTGAGGACAAGATGAATGCACACTTCTAAATAAATCCTTTCCCCAGCATCCAGCCTGGGGAAGCTGTCGAGTCACGTTGGCTACTGTTGTCTGTCCAGGAATCCAGCCTGGACATTCTGGTCTACAGGTCTCTCTGAAAACATCCCCCTGCCCTTTGCAGACAGGAAGCCCTGCTCCCTGACCACCTCTGTACCACCTCACCCCACACCCTGGTTACAGAGGGCTGGGCCATGAGATGGCACCTGTGTCAAGCCAGGCCAATCATCAGAACCTCCCCTGGGAATCTGGGAATCTGGAGTAGATGTGGACAGCCTGCTCCTGGTGTGCACTGAGGACATCACAGCTGGGGAGATGAGGCTGTCACCACACAGCACCAGCGGAGGGATGCATGTGCTTCCAGGGCCTCAGGAGGCAGGGCCATGCCTTCTGCCCTCGACGACCAGGAAAAGCCCTGGTGTGCTTAGACCAAAGTCCATTTCTTCATGCAACCCAGCTCAGGCAAGCTTTGTATTTCTTGCAACTGGAGGAGTGCCAACTTTCAGTCTGTCTGTCAAGCTGGGTGGAACCTGTTGTTACCCAAGATGTCATCTCAGGTCCTGGCTCGGTGGCCCACTTCTCCCGATGGACTCCCCTGGACACTGCATTTCTCCCGATGGACTCCCCTGGACACTGCATTTCTCCCGACGGACTGCCCTGGACACTGCAGGGCTTTGGGCATCCTTGCCTCCAATCTCTAAACATTGGGATTCACCATGACAACCAAGTAACATCCCCTCCACGTTTCCAATCAGTCCCCGCACTCCCCCATCATGAGAGCTATGCGCCGCAGACATTTCTGGGTTACTTTTTGTCAATGGGTGGTGACAATGACCAGACAGAGGGCACTGAACAGGCAGGGGTCAGATGTCTCCTGTGTCTATGACAAAGACAGTGAGGCCCTGAGGTTTGGCCAAGGACATTAAGGCTGACTTCAAACGAACACAGAGCTCTTCCGGGTCAGGCGGCCTTGGATCATCTGCCTTGGCTGGGAGCTGCTCCTCCAAGTCCTTTGAGGGGTCCCAGAGGATAATATACTGAGCTTTTTCATTCTATTCCCCAAGCGCTACGTCCCAAATTTACTTTTGTAAATTGACAATAAGAACAGATGCCACAGGAGAGTGGGAAGATGACGCCATGCATCCTCAAGAGGAGACTGAAAGGCCTTCTGATGTGTAGACCCCCTGCTGACCTCCAGGGCAGGTTTCAAAATACACAAGAAGGGCGGGGTGTGGTGGCTCACACCTATAATCCCAGCACTTTGGGAGGCCAAGGTGGGTGGATGGCTTGAGGCTAGGAGTTCAAGACCAGCCTGAGCAACATGGCAAAACCCCATCTTTACAAAAAATACACAAATTAGCTGGGCATGGTGGCATGTGCCTATAATCCCAGTTACTTGGGAGGCTGAGGTGAGAGGATCGCTTGAGCCTGCGAGTTTGAGGCTACAGTGAGCTGAGATCACATCACTGCACCACAGCCTGGGTGGCAGAGTGAGAACCTGTCTCAAAACAAAACACACTAAGAATTCTGACGTAGGCGAATTCTGAACAGGACAGTTTAGAAGGTGACTGCAGAGAGCTGAGTCACATCAGCTGAAGACGTGAACACAGGTTCAGGAGACTGTGCAGGTTATTTTACTGTGTCCTCTGCCACATGGCAGGACCTTAGCTAATGGTGGCTCCTGCCAAGGCTCCTGCTGGGAATGGGGAGCAGGGGAGCACCCTGAAGGTTGAGGTCAGGTCTGACCTGGCTGAGGAAGGAGGAGGAAGTCTCAGCAGAGATGGGGAAATGTCATATGTCAGCTATAGCTCGACAGAGCCTACTCGGTGATCACAGCCATCCTGACATCCCATGGGTAAATGCTCAGGACAAGCCCTAGAAAAATTCTGTAGGACGCACATTTCACAGACGCAGACACTGAGGCAGAGCATAGTTAAGGGAAGGCTTAGCATACACACTCAGTGTTGGGCCGATGGAGCGTGTGGCCGTGGCAGAGACAGCTGGCAAAGGTACGCAAGTATTGTGAGATTTGGGGTTGGGGAAGAGACTCGGGGGAGGCCTGGCAAGTGAGTCCACGTGATGGCTGAGCACAGAGGCCGGGGAGAGAGGAGAGAAGAGAAGCCAGCTGCAGGCCTCAGGTCACCAGTGGGGCGGGTGCGCTCCCGGGGCCCAGGGTAGGAAGTCCTCGGAGCTGAGTCTATGCTTTCAGGGACGGAAGGGGACAGGTGGTGAGAACGGTTCTTGCAGAGCAGTAAAGGAGGATGGATACTGAGATTCCCTGGCCGCTGGACTTGAAATTCAGAGGCCAGGAAACGGTGGGGCAGCTGAAGAGGTTTTCTAGGCACTCTCCCAGATCAAAAACCACCGCCACCTTTGCACTGAAAACCCGTTCTGAGATGAACGCGATTTTAGGGCTGCCGACCGCCTCCTCAGTGGCCTTGGGAAGGCAGGACCTTGACCCCTACTGGCTCTCCCCACACCTGGGGGCTGTGCTGTTCCCCCAGGCGGGCCTGGCTCCCTCTTTACAATGCCCTAAGAGCTGCCGCACGACAAGTGATCAGGCTCTGAAGTCAAAGGCGAGCAACCACTGCACCCAAACTGTGACCTGCGGAGAGGACTGTAGGAGACTGTGTCCCACTGCCCCCTCTCGGCCTTGGAATGGGGCAGGAGGGAAGCTTAAAACCCAAGGAGGGCTGCGGACACCCTGCTGAACGCGGACTGTGCTGGAGCACATGAGGCCGGCGAGGGGGGCAGAATTGACAATGCCCCCCTCGACCTTCGCTCCCTGGCGTCACCCCCACAGTAATGTCAGGGTTGATGGCGAAAGGGGGATTATCAGGTGGGACCGAACTAGTCTCATCACCTCATGAGCCCTTTGAAAGCAAGCACTTTTCTCTGGCGGGTGGCAGAAGGGGAAGTCGGAGAGACTAGAATTGCTGGGGAGGCCAGTGACTCCCCACAGACTCAGGGAGCCAAATCCTGCCCACAACCTGAATGTGCCCAGAAGCAGACTCCTCCCCCAGGCTGCAGCCAAGAGCCCAGGCCTCAGACCCCTTCACCGGAGCCCTGTGAGAGCCTGGCCAGAGAACCCAGTCCAGCTGCCTGACTTTGGACTCACAGAGCCTTGGGGTGGGGGGTGTGAGCAGACACGCCTGTGGCCACGGGTTCCGCAGCACAGAAAACAGAGGGTACTGGGGCTGCAGCTTCCTGCACATATTTTTTTTTTCTTTTTCTGAAGATTTATCTGCAATCTCACCCAAGACAGAGATTGAAAAAGAGAGAGAGAGAGAGGGAGGGAGAGACAGGCATGTGGGTGAAGGGAAGTCCCAGAGCATCTTCCCTTCTTCCCTCCCTTGAAATCTACTGTCCTCTCTGAACTCTCATTCTTGACTCTTTACCCCAAAGAGGCAAAAATCACAGCAGTGGGCTCTGGGGTCCCCAGGACTTCCGTGTCATCCTGGTCGTGATTGCTGAGCTCCTGCAAAGTACAGCCCTGAGTCTGCTGTGGCCACACCAGCCCTGCACAGCGGCATCCTTCCCGCCGTTTGGAGGGCTCAGGCTCACCCAGGTGGTAACATGGCCTGGCTGTCCAGCTCCGAATCCCCCCAGCGCTGCACCCGAACGCCTCCCTCCCACGCAGCCTCCTGCCGTCTCCGCAGGTTTTAAATCAGACACCGCTCAGGCTGTGCCCAGGCTGCTGAGCCAAATGCGGGATCAGAACCACAAGGAGGGAAGAAATTACTGATGGGGATGAAAGACCAAAATAACTTTTCTTTTTTAAAACCAAAGATGCTGATGGGCTCCTTGCAAGGCAGAGAAACACACAGGCAAGAGTGCCGCAGGCAGGAATGCTGGGAGTGCGCGGAGCTTGGAGCCAGCATGTCCGCCCAGCCTCCAGGCCCAGGACTCCACTCCCAGGGTGCAGTCTCTGCTTTGGCAAGCTGTTGGGTACGGGACCCACCGCGAGGGGGACAGAAGGGCGGGGACCCCAGCTCTCAGAGCTACTCAACCGAGAGGCACAGAGCTTTGATCTGAAAAGCAACATGTATCTCGGCTCGGCTCACTCGTTCCTTCGCTCAATCAGCTGCAGATTATTCATCAAGCACCTTCTGGGCTCCCGAGACCGACCTTGCAGGGGAGGGGAAGAGAAAATAAAGACCCTGTGCAGAATGCCCAGGCAGACGTCACAGCATACGGACCTCGTGGGGACGGTGGCCTGGGCTCCTGCAGCTGCTGGCACAGACGACCAGGCTTGGTGGCCTCGAACAACACAAACAGAGCTCTCCCCTTACAGAGCTGCAGGCCGGAAGTCTGACCAGGTCTCTGGCCTGAAGTTAGGGCATCCGTGGGGCTTCCTTCCTGCTGGAGGCTCCTGGGGTGTGGGGGATCCACTTGCTTCCCCTGCCCGGCTTCCAGAGGCCACGAGGCTCCTTGGATCCCAGCCACTGCCTCCACCTTCAAAGCCGGCAAAGGCGGGACAAGTCCTTCCCCCCACTGCATTGCATCCCTCTGACTCTCAGCTCTATGCCTCCTTTCCCACATTTAAGGACCCTTGGGGTCACACCGAACCCACCCAGATAACCCTCAGCTGACAGCAACCTGAGTTCCCTCTCCGACCTCCACTCCACATGACCATGAGACTGATGTATTCAGAGCTTCTGGACATTAGGACGTGAACATCTCTGGGGGCTGCTATTGTGCCCACCATAACCACAAAGAGACCATCCCTGTCGGACAGCACAGCTGGGCAGGCTGTGCTCAGAAAACTGTTTACCTCCCCATCAGCAACAGAGCTCAGAACTTTCAACAGGACAGAAATTATGAGGGTGGCAGAGAAGCAGCTTCCAGGAAATGCATTTCCCTGTTCCCAGATACAGACAACACTCAGTTCCAATTCGGATGCTGCCACTTATGGTGAGCCCTAGGGCGGGGCTCAGTTCCTGCAGACTCCTCCTGCAATGGGTGGGCGTGGCCCTCACTCAGACTGAGCTGCCAGCAGGATGGTTCCTCGCTCGGCTAAAAGTGCCCAGCTCTGCACCAACAGCCCTTTTCCTGGTCTGCACCACATGCTCGGCAGGCCACGCTCCCCTTCCTGGAATCACACTGGTTTCCAGTAGTGGAAGCTGCCTATCTGCTGGAATCCAGCACCAACAAGCACCCGAGTCCACAGTTCCACTTGTTCCCAGCTCCCCGGGGGATCGTGGTTCCTCATGTGTGCGCACACGTGCGTGGCGTGTGTCATCCGCCCTGCTCCTCTTTGCCCGATGCTGGGAAGAACAGCCTTGTGTCATACGCCTGGGTAAGACCCTAGCAGCGAGGTGCAGGGGGAAGTTTGCCTAAAGAACCACGTGCTTTGAATTCCCTTAACATGGGCATGGGTGTGTGCGTGGGCAGAGGAGGCACCAGCCCTGTCGGGCACGTGCCAGTGGGTCCTCAGCACTATGACACCACACAAGGGCCAGATCTATGGACTCCAAATCCAGGGACCAAAGAAGCAGGTGCCAGCATGCTGGGCTGTGTTTCCATCCTCCAATAAACAGAAATCACTTCGGAGAGCCGGCTCCGTCTGCCCCTGGCACGGTTGGTTTTTCTTAGTCATCTCAGGAAATTGTTGGTTGTACTGCAAGATGACTGAAGCACCTTAAGAAGAACATGGGTTGCAGTACTGACTTGCCACTTTACGAAACAGTCTTTTTGCCAAGTGTAGCTGTGTCCGCTTTCACAGAACTCCTGTAGCAGCAGGGCTTGGGCATGGAGCAGCCAAGGCCCACATAGCGGTGGCTTCATGTACGGAGCCGAGGGGGAGGCTCACAAGGTGGCTGAGGGTGCCCAGCAAGGCCGTGTGGCTCAGCTGCATGTTCCACTGATGGTCGGAAGGCCAGGGTGAGATGTCAGCCTCCAAGAGTCTGAGGAAGAGAATGGGAGGGAGATGCCTCCAGGCGGCAGAGCTGTCACAGTGCTGGGTGTCCGTCACAGCGCCAGGTGTCTATCACAGTGCTGGGTGTCCATTGCTGCCACCATGTGATCTTGATCTGTCCTTTTCCACCATCCATCATGCCTGGCCGTGTGCCACACACACCATTTAAGTGTAAAACACACTCTCTTCTGAATGCTCCCAGCAACACTACAAGACAAGTGCTAGCAGCATTGGCCTCTGCTGTACAGGTGAAGAAGTTCAGGTGCACACCAGTGATCTGTGCCAGTGTCCAAGCTCTGGGCACTGCCTTGTGGCTGTGCTAAGCGCCTTCTTCCTTCCAACAAACTGCTTTGGCTCACTCAACAGCTATCTGCAAGCAGCAGCTCCTCCCTCTACCCCAGGGGCCAGGAAGCTCAGCCCTTCTCCCAGCCTCCCTCCAGGAGTGCCTAGGTCCTGGCCAATGAGACAGGAGCAGGCGCCTGCCAGGAGGGGCTTCCTTTCCCCAAACCAAACCTCCCCAGAGCCTGCAGCTTTTCAGCCCTTCTTCCCTGTCTGGAATGTGGAAGTGGCTCTATAGCCATGCTGCCCCCAGAGCATGCTGAGGACACGGAGGAGGAGGAGAGAAAGAGCCACACACCCAGATCACCGTGACGCAGCTATGCCCACCTGGCCCCTGCAGCCTGGCCCCTGACTTCTGTTGGGTGAGACGAGTAAAGCCCTGTGTGTTTAGGCAATGGTTTGTTTCTCCCAGGCAGGCAGGGTCCTAACTGCAAGGCCATGCCTTATCTTGTTTAGCCACAAACAGCCCCATGAGACAAGCACTGTCATTATAATAATCACTTATCAGATGTGGAAATTGAGGCACGGGAAGGTTAAATGGTGTTCTCCTATAACACAATCAGCAAGTGATGGAGCTGGTGATTCCATTAATATCTTAACATTTCTGCAGTATTGCACACAGAGACTCCATCAGAGGACTTGACCCAGAAGAAAATCAGGTGTGATCTGATCATTTCCAAGGTCACCTGGCTGCTGGACATCAGAGCTGGGATCCAAACCCAGGTCCTCCTGGCTCTGTGAGTCAAGGTCACCCCACGGCATCTGGCTGTGTCCTCCCTACGGCATTTTTCTTTCTTCCTTTTTTTTTTTTCTTTTGCAAAAGATTGGTTTTACCTGTAGCATTTCTGTCTTATAACAGACAGAATCTTGCTCTATTGCCCAGGCTGGAGTACAGCAGTGCAATCATAGCTCACTGCAGCCTTGAACTTCTGGGCTCAAGCAATCCTCCTGCCTCAGCCTCCCGAGTAGCTGAGACTATAGGTGTGCACCACCACACTTGGCTTTTTTTTTTTTTTTTTTCTGTAGAGATGAGGTCTCACTATGTTGCCCAGGCTGGTCTCGGACTCCTGGCCTTAAGCAATCCTCCCACTTCAGCCTCCCAAAGCACTGGGATTACAGGCATGAGGCACCACACCCAGCCCCACCTATAACATTTTTAAAAGGATAAATCTTAGAGGTGAGTGGTGCCCTGTAGATAATATTTTTTACAATGCTACACTTGAGAATTATCCGGGAATGTGGGAAAAACCTGGAATCCTAGGTTCTTGGGGGAAGGACCCTCACTGGAGAATGGGATGGGCTCTGCCCAGGGTCACCCAGCCCAGAAGGGAGGATGCTCAGCTCTGCCCTCCTGCCCTCCCACCACTGGGCTCCTTCACCCGCTTTGTAAGCTCCGTGGATGCCTCCTGCCCTGGGCACCCGGTACTCATGGGGAGGGCAGTGTGGACTTCTCTTTTGCCCAAACTAGCACTTCTTGCAGCTCTCGGGCCAAGCCAGGCTGGGGACACCATTGGAGGGGAGGCTACACTCAGTCTCTGGTGATGCTTCCCAATTACCACCCTCCCAAATTGGCTGGACAAATGAATAAAGCTGTTGGCTGTCACTGAGTTGGTTTCTACTCTATAGTAATTAGAATGTTTTAAAAAAATCAGCCCAGGAGCTCAGTGGAAGCATGTATACCAATACATCGAGCCAAACTCACAGTTTAAATGGAAATTAGAGTAAATGGATGAATCTGTGCCTGATTTGCATTTGCTGATGAGCTCGGCTGGGAGTGTCCCTGCTGAAGCAGGCTCCGTTTCCAGAATGGCTCTCTCCTCTATCTGTCCAGAAGGACGCCTGGCGAACGTGACCCACATGCCCCTGGACCTGGCAGCCCAGGGCTGGAGTCACCAGTGGGGAGGAGGGATGGGGTATTGTGGCCAGACTCCAAAAGACTTGTCCACAGCTGAGCTAATCCGGCCTGGGCCCAGAGGGGAGCAGAGCCTGCCTCTGGCTGTGGACAGGGTGTCTGGAGCGGCCTCACTCTGTGTACCCCTGCCCCCCATGCCTGCCCCTCCAACACCACTGCCTAACCCCAAAACTGTGTTAGGGCCCTGCCCCCCATGCCTGTCCCTCCAACACCCACTGCCTAACCCCACGGAACATCCTGTCTTAGGGCCCTCTTTGTGGTCGGCCTCTTTCCCCAGCCAATCAGAGCACCTTGGAGAAGGCCGATGATAATCAGAGCCACCATTCTCAGAGCAAACACCCCAAGCATCTCCTGGCACGAGGTGCTCAACGCTGCTCCCGGTCAGGGGTCAGGCCTCGTTACCCCCAAGAGAGGGCCCAGGAGGGGGCCATGCCCAAGGGCACGCAGTGGAGCCTGCATTTAAATCTAGGAATGGGTGGGGGCGGGAGGATTCTTTTTAGCTTTATAATCTTTTTTAAGGATGCCGGCAGCTGAGGCTTTGGAAATAGGACATCTAGAAAAAAGACCTGTTGAGCTCAAGGAAACCGCCCTGATCATGTGGGAAGACAGCTGCTTCTCTGTCGCTCGGGTTTCGGTGCTAGGACCTTGGCCAACCGGAGTTCTTGGTCAAGGGGGCCCATCTCCATCAGGGTGCCTTCTTGGGGAGGATGAGGTGGGTCCCACTGGTGCTAACAGAGAACAAAGACCACCCGCCCTCTGTCCCCGGCCATGACCTTAACAAGCTAGGGCCAGATGCTCAGGGCTTGTTCCCCCCCACTCACCAACACGGGGCACCCCCAAAAGATTCTACACATCACTGACAAAACCCAGAGTTGCCAGGTGGGTGAAGACCAGCAGGGAGACTGGGCGGGGGTCACCGTAGTCTCGGCAGCTCATAGCTCACATGGATCTCTTCAACTGCAAAGCAACATCTGGGAGGGAGGCTCCTCGGTGGCAGGCGCCTCACATTTCACTGGACCGGGTCCCAGAGACCCCCACCCCACGCTGGACCCTTCCCAGGCTGGCCGTTCCTGCTCTCCTCGGCCTTTGTGGGCAAGAGGGAGCAGTTGGTGAGAAGCTACCGGACAAGTTGATAAAAACCATTATGAAGCCTGCAAACGCACAGGGTGTTTCTCCCTCTCCACCGTTACCACACGGAAGGAGCACACCGTCCACTTGGTTAAAACAACAACGGAAATCCATCCAGCCATGCTGTCTTTGGAGAAAGGCAGGCTGCACTCGGGAGCAGGCACGCTGCCCCAGGCCAGCCTGCAGAGACTTTCAATACAGTTTGTTGGGTTAGGAAAGAACACGCCAGAAAATGAACAATCCACGTCTGTAGCCACAGCAACTCATCATGCAACCGACCTCCCTTTGAGGTTAACCACAGTGCTTACTAGGAAGAGACGTACAAGTTTGTCTTAAAAACCCACCAGATGCTCGAAGGGACCTTTGAGAATATCAACAGGACCCCTGGGATTCTGGCTGCAACTGAGGAGCCTGTTTCCTCCCGGATGATCTGAGGCTATCTTTATTTCCATTCTAAATCAGAAGCAGGCGAAAGCTGTGATGGAAACAATAGCCTTGGGGCACCCAGCAAGCAGGACACAGTCCCCCTAAAACACACCAAGTGCAAAGCCATCACCACCCCGTCTCACCAAGCACCGGCAGGACTGCCCGAGTCCCAGGGTCCTCCCGTCCCTGCCGCTCTCGTAAAGAACAAAGGCTCCGCACACCAGCCCACAGCGTACCTCCAAAATGAACTTTCTTCTTGAACCGTGAATTCTCGGCCATCCTTTCTAACCTGGGTGTGACCATCTCACTCGGACCACTGCTCCTCGGGGTCTCCGCGGAGACTGAGTCCGTGGGGCGGCCTCATCTACTACTGCCTGTTAATTCAACAGGAAAAAAAAAAGTTGCAGCCCTCTGGGGGCAGAATTGAAGAAGAAAAGAAAAAAAAATCAGATGAAGAAGAAAGATGGCTCCAGGAATGTGTCATCCATGAGGAAGTTCACAAATTTGGCTTCTGGGGACTGAACATCCAAATCAGCTGAAAATTCGCTTCTTTGACACAAGTTGTAAGCCCCAGACTGGAGCCGCGTCCTTCCACTTCCCACTGTACCAGGGACTTTTTTTTCCCCTAGTGCCGGTTTCCATGGCAATGCATCAGTCACTAGTCTAAATAAGTACGGGTGAAGGACGCCTGAAAAACCAGTGCAATTACGCATGCCATTAGCAGGGAGAGGCAGTGATTCAACCCGGCTATTAGGACGGGCCGGAGGTGTCACTTAGAGGCGGAGGCTGTCCTCGTCCCCAGTAATTGCTTTCTTATTTTGCAAGGCTCGGTGTTTCCTCGGTCTTGGCAGTTCAGAGCCCTGCTTTCTGTGAAGGGGCAGCCGGGCAGCCAAGCCTGTTTTGGCTACACAGACGCCCTGAGCCAACGTTGGAGGGAAGGAACTGCCCCTCGGTGGAGGTGGCCCTGGCCTAAGGCGTGCACTGTGCCTTCCTCTGGGCAGTGGGTCCTTAGCGAGGCTTGGGGCATCAGGAGGCAAGGAGGGATTTGGGGAAAAATCCATGGACATGCTGCCGATTCCATCTGCAGGGTCATGGCCAGCAGTCCACCCTGTATCAGGGTCAGGGCACAGGGCTGGGGACTGAGCCTCCTTCCAAATACCTGCAAGGACTTCTCGGCTTTCAAACACTTCCCAATTGGTACGTCCCGTGAGAAGGGGAATGTCACAGCAGGGCAGGGAGGGAGTGCTCCTCCCTTTTTGATAGAGCTCATTCCTCCCACCTTTTTTTTTTTTTGAATTGCTGGACTGAATGTCAATCATAGCCTGGGACAGAAGCCCTCACCTTCCTGAGCTGCAGGCTTTCAGTGGGTTAGAAAATGGATTGGAAGGGGTTGGGGATACTCCATGGATGTCCTTCATTCCCCTGGAGAGGCAGAGTGTGTGGCAGGGAGGCAGCCTGGACTGAATCCCACTTTGCCGGTCACTGGCGCTATAAGCTTGGGCTTGTTTCCAGTTATCTTGATTTGTCAGCTGGGGATAATCACGAATTATCCGTAAGATGGAAATCAGGGTCATGAGAATACAATGAATTAAAGAAGGATGCCTGGCACACAGTAGGCACGCAAAGAAGATCAGCTTTGTTCCTGTTCTTACGTTCACTGCCCAAGTGAAGAGTACGTCAGGTGCTGTCACCTGCACGCTCGCCGTGGCGCAGTGAACGCTGCCTGGGGTTCCGGATAGTGTGCAGTGTAACTCACTCCTTTGATTCCCGTTAGCCCACCCACGTTGGAATAGATGCTTTGTAACGGTTCAAAGATGAGAAGAGTGGACCTGGAGAAGGTTAGTGACTGGCTCAAAGTCACACAGCCAGGTAAGGGTGGACTTGGGGCTGGAACCCAGCGCTGTACCCACCTGCTATCCATGCTGCTGCCCCAGCACTCCTGGGGACATGGATGTCATGGTGCTGTGTGCATGGGCACGCAGCGGGCTGCTTGGGATGAGGATGGAGCTGGGCTTCACTCTCATGGGTGGCCTGGCAGGTGCTGAACCTAACCCTAATCCTGCCCGCACGCAGCGCGGTGGAGGGGTGCGGAATCCCGACCTACGTGGGATCCTGGTTTCTGCGGCCCTTTCCTTCTGCCTGTGGTCTGATGTGATCTATGGGCAAATCGGAGGGTCATAAAAATAGCCCTGCCTGGCACACCAGGGGCCCAGGGGGCTGCTGCTGCTCGCTGGGATTTCAGTGGGAGGCAGAAGCTACAGAGACAGGAGGTAAAAATAGCAAGGGTTTCCACAACAGCCCCGCGCTCCCCTGCTCCAGCATTTGACACGGCAGCACACGAGATCCTCTCGTCCCACTGCGCTGGAATCTTAAAGGCTCCTGTCCTTGGAGACACCCTATCTTGCCAGGAAAATGAGGAGCTCGCAGCTGCACACAGCAGAGGCTCCACCTTCCCTAAAGTCCTTAAATCCCCCACATCAGGCTGACTAGGAAGGCCAGAAGTGGGTGAGGGCTGAGCTTTGAAGCAAAAAGGTTGGTCCCTTTCCAATGGGTGACCCCAGGCAGGTTCCTCAACCTCTCTGAGATTCTGCTTCTGCATCAAGAATAAGCAGGCAGACCAGAACAGCTCCTGTTGGAAGGCGGAGCCAGAACCATCGGACCACTGGAACCAGCTCCATGAGCGCAGGGTCCACGTTGCCCCTGGATGCAGCTGCACCCCCAGGGCCTGGTACCTGGGAGATGCCCATAAACACGGACTACCTGCACACATGTGCTTATAAACTGTAGAGTACTGTACAAAGTGCCATGGTCATTTCTGATGTAGGGGTCATCACCTCATCTAACTGGTTTATCACAAAATGGACATGACCCAGGGACATCTCCAGAGGCTACAGAGAATGAGCCCGGGGTCTGGCATCCACAGCCCCTGTGTGTCAATCTGCTTCCTGATGCCATGGGTGATGGGACTGGAGGAATGTCCCTGGCATTCTTGGCCCTGTGACTCCTTCATTGGTGAAAAAGTGGGGATGGAGAAAGTGCCAGCTCCCAGGGGGCCATGGGTAGAACCCATGAGGGTGTGTGGAAAGTGTCTCAGTTGAAATCCACTCATCCGTCACACCCCCATGGAAGGGAAGCCCTAAGAGGTCCCTGGGAGGGAGGGCTGGAGATAGGGAGAGTTGTTTACGCTGCTCTTGGCCCAACACCAGTCTCTAATTACCCAGAAACATGCAGGAATGACAGGTGGGACTGACAGCTGTGTGTTCTTGAGGTATACACGTGCTGACACATGTGAACATACGTGTACATTCATGTAGCACACTGGTGTGCACAATGCAACGTGTGCATGCACATATACACACACATGCTCACATACATGCACACAAACATCTTCACACACACATACATGTAGGCACACCCATGCATGCACACATACATATCTGTACACACATGGTGGGGAGGAACGGAGGAGAGATTGGGAATTGGGAATTCTTTTCTTTGGAAAAATGATCTCAAAGCTTTCTTTCCTTCTGGAACCCAAAGGAGTCCAGTCCTCATTCCCCCAGTGACCTGAGCCCGGGCTTCCGTGTGCCAGGCAGGCCTGAGGTGAGATTCCTGATTGACGGGCAGCCCGGGCATCTTCTCTCTGTGCCCCTCCATTTCCTCCAGTTAACACTTGGACATCTCTCCACTGACGTCTAGGGAGACAAAGGTCTCCCTGGCATGCTCTGCTGCTCCTTTCCGGAAGAGGTGAGCAGCTTTTGAGCTTCATTTCACATGCATCACACCTAGTGAGGCTGTGAGGGTTTCCCTCAGTGACTGCAGCCGCTCCCGGGCACACTCAGAGGCTTCCTCCCTAGTGTCTCACATGGGCATGCCTGAAGGTCGGTTCTCAATGAACTCTTGCCCATTTGGATTTAATACATGAGTCAGGATTAAATGCAGGGGTCAGAGATGCCAACATCTCGGGGCAGGCCATGTGTAAAGAAGCTGGTGCACCACCACAGGGAATTGTGAGGACTGGGCCCACTGAATCTTGGAGGTGTGTATACCCCATTGTTGGGGAAGGCCTGTTCTTTCTGAGGCCAGCTGTGGGTAGGGCTGGGCTCAGGGAGCCACTTTGAGAGCAGCGTTCTCACTGAGGCAGTTCTGCCCCCGGCGTGTGGTCTGGAGGTTCGTGGGCCAGCTAGTGCTGTCCCAGTGCTGAGGAAGTACCACTGGCGTGCCATGGGCAGGGCTGGGATGTGGGACCGTCAGCAGCCAGTTACCCTGCATGCAGGACTTCCAAAGGTCCCACCCAACCCTAGACAGGTGCAGTGTCTTTTTCTAACCATCTGAGCTCAGATCCTAAATTCTTTTCACAAGAAGCACAGAGTGTTTTAGGCACGGCTTGAATACACACAATTCTTCAGGAATGCCAGTGACTTCAACATCAAGGGAAGAATGTCCTTTGTCTAGTTGGGGCTTTGAAAGAACTGCTCACCAATTCCCCAAATGATGCCACTGGCGGCAGGGCCCCTCGAGGTGTGAGTGCACCTTGTGTGGCACTCAAGGTGACTGCAGGATCATCCATCCCATCCTTTGTTTTCCAGTCCAGTGGCACCCAAGTGCATGGATCTGGAAATCATCTTCCTGCTCTGTCATGCCGTCCTCTCCTCTGTCCTTGCTGTCACCGCTGGGATGTGTGCTGTCTCTTGGTACTCAGCCCCATTCCTGCCCTTCTGTGCTCTCAGGGGCTAAGTATGCACACTGCATTTCCCACTCTCTTGTCAGGGCAGCAGTCAGGCTCTGCTGATGGGAGGCATTTGTGCAAAGCTGGCCTTAGTGGCCAGCATAGGTGGCCATTGAGGAATGTCAATAGGATGCTCCTCACACTCTCAGCAATACCTCTTGGTTCTTTTTACTCCTGTAACCCTAAGGGAGATGACAGCTTCCTGCAGTGACCAATCTCTGGGTGACATCACCTATCCCTTTCTGCTCCTCCAGCCTTTCCAACAGTTTTGTAAACAATTTCCTGTATTCAATCTCCTCTGTTTGAAATACCTACATAGGCATTTGTTTTTTTTCTGACTGTGCATGGATTCATAAAAGGTATTATCTTGAGTTTTTGAAATTATGTATATTGTTAATTTTACTCTATAAGAATTTCATTTAAAGATAATAAGGGGAATCCTTGCACATCATTGTTTGAAAAAAATAGGTGCAATGTGTCTATTAGAGGTGAGAACCACAGAGCAAAAATGAGATATGGTTTCCTAAAGGGTTGAGGATGGTGGAGCTAGGAATAAAGGTCAAAGCCACTACCTCCTAACATAGTGTACGTCGAAGGCTGCTGGTGGCTTAACCTGGAGACTTATTAAAATAATCTCTTAGCTTAAAAGCAGGACTTATGACTTATGAGAAGTGGCAGGAGAATAATGTGCTCAGAAGATTCTAAGCCTCCTGAAAAAGAGGTTTGAAATAACCAAAAGCTTTCAAAAGAAACCTACCTTGTTAGATAAAAATCTCACTGTTAATAATGCATAAGCCTCAGTTTTAACTTTTCTGCCTGGTCCCTCATCTCCGTACCTTTATGGGACTTTTTTACAAAGCACTGTCAGACCCCATGTGGGGCTAGAAATATGCTCATGGTCCTTGTGGTAGACAAACTCATAAGGTGGCCCTGGATTCTACCTTCTGGTCTTCAGGCCCTGATGTGATTCTCTCCCACTGAGTGTGAGTTGGGTCTCAGACTTGCTTCTTCCAAGTAGAATACAGCAAAGGGGACAAGATATACGTGACTTCATGCACATGATTATAGGATTATACGATTATATTAGTAGCGATTTTCTTGCTGGAGGGTCTCTCTCTCTCTCTCTCTCTCGCTGGCCTGATGAAGCAAACAGTTGCCTTGGGGAACTCTACCTGGCAAGGAGACACAGGTGGCTTCTGGTTGCTGAGAGCAGTCTCCAGCCCCCAGCCAGCAATGAAGCCCTTACTCATAAAAACGCAAGGAATTGAATTTCTGCCAACAACCTGTGAGAGCGTGGAAGTGGATCCTTCCCCAGTGAGCCTCCAGATGAGAATGCAGCCCAACCCACAGGCTGAGTGAAGCCTTGCAGAAGACTCAGCTAAAGCATGCCTCTCTCCTAATCCAAAGACACCATGAGAGAGTAAATGCATGTTATTGGAGCCACTGATTTTATGGTAATATTGTCATGCAGTAATAGGTGACTAATCAAGTCCCACACTGTTTAGACTTATGAGCCATGCCATATAGCCTTACTTGGTGTAACACTATAAAATACTCTATGGGTGAAACTGTCTCTCCTAGACCTGAGGAAGAGGATGTGGAGAGGCAATGTGGGAGAAGCAAACTGAAGACAGAAACAAGAGCACGTGTCCTCAAATAGTAACGAAGCAGCTCCAAGGAGCCAGCACTCTCCTAGGTGCTCTTCTGAGTACTCTAGGGACAGAAATAAGAGCAGTTCCTTTTCACAGCTCAAGACCTTGCTAAATCCACTAAAAACAAAAACAAAAACAAAAACAAAACAAACAAACAAACAAAAATCCCGCATCAAACCCTGACTCCTCAAGAGGTGTGTTCTGGAGGCCCCAAAGTTCATTCCTTTTTTTTTGAGATGGAGTCTCACTCTGTTGCCCAGGCTGGAGTGCAGTGGCATGATATTGGTTTAATGCAACCTCCGCCTCGTGGGTTCCAGCAATTCTCCTGCCTCATCCTCCTGAGTACCTGGGATTACAGGTGCACACCACCACTCCCAGCTAACTTTTGTATTTTTAGTAGAGACAGGGTTTCACCATGTTGCCCAGGCTGGTCTCGAACTCCTGACCTCAAATGATCCACCTGCCTCAGCCTCCCAAAGTGCTGGGATTACAGGCATGAGCCACCGTGCCTGGCTCAAAGTTCATTCTTACACTTTGCTCAGTTAAGGAAGAACCATCTGTGCAGCAGGTTTTGTTGTGGTGGTGGTGGGGTGTGTGTGTATGCACGTGCCTGTGGCCATAGGTGTAAAAATGTCTCCAAGCACTATTGCTGTCAGAGGACTCCACGTCACTAAGCGTCCTGCTAAGAGCACTGTGAGCTCTTCTGGGTCTTTTCTGAGTCATCCTCTCCTCCTTTAATCTCATCAAGCATGGTGTCCTTTTGGAAATATCAGACAGCATCCAATTTAGAGGATGCAAGAGGTCCAGAATTCCTGAGCTGGGAGGCTTAGAAGAGTTGTGGTGACCAGATGACTGCCGCCAACCACGTCCTGTGGAGAGCTGTGTTGACACCTGCGGCCAGGCTGTCTGGGCAGCCTTGTATCCAAACACCAGCTCAGAGGCAGCAGGAAGACGCTTACTCTGCGTTCCGGAAATGTCACCTGCTCAGTGTTTGGGAAAGAAAACCTCTCTCAAGATCTAACGGGGTGATCAGGTAGCAGACTCTAGTCAGAAGAAGCAACTTGCAGCTGATGCCCATACACCCTACAGAGGAGGAGACATTTGAGATGGGTGAGATAAGAAAAGTCCTCAAGGTAGTTAAAACCAGTCCCAACCAAATGTCGGTCCAAAAGGAAGGAAACCAACATTTGCTAAATGCCTACTATGTGCCATAAGCTTTCACAGGTAAGAAAAGATTTTTAAAAGTATGTTTTAAAAAAGGAGTATTCCAAAGCTTGATTCTTTGGGGGGAAAATACTTAAGCTAAGGCCATTATAAGACTATCATTAGCCTAAATAACATGGGCAAAAATAAGCAACGTACACTATACTAAAGTGAGGGATGTTTTTCTACTGTGTGGAATTTTAGTGAGTAAATGTTTCCCTACAATATTCATAAATGCCACTAACACCCCAAAGCAGCAACATTTAACTTATTTGCAGCTGGTTCTGTGTCATATTTAAAATGAATCATTTTTCAACATTTGCGGACTCTTAAAAGCTGAGCGTGGCAGAAGGAATTTCCTTGGGTACTGGGACAGGAAGGTGCATGGCACTGAGGGCTTGCCAGGGTGCTGTGGCCCAGAGCCGCTCCTCGCAAAGGGCCTGGGGCCTTTGACAGCTGCATGTCAGCTGCAACTGCTGGCTGGAGCCCTAGGCTAATGAGGTCAGAGCAAGGGCCTAGTGCCCAAAGAGGCTCACTATGGACCAAATCACTTGGACCAGCGGGCGTTGTTCAGACGAATCTCACCCTAATACCACACGATCCCAAGAGGATGCGAGGAGAAAAGATGCATCCATATCAACACAGAAACATTGCTATCCACAGCAACACTGAGAATGTCATTTATCAAAGGCCCACTTCTTGTCAGCACATTGTCGGTACTCTACATATTTTATTCCCTGTCTTCATGGGTGACCTGGTAGGCGTCTGAAGACAACTGAAAGATGGTGCACAATGAATGAAAAAATGTGTACAGAAGCATCGGGGGGAAGAACAGTCGCCTTCTAAGCTGCATCATCTCTGTTCCTCACAAGTACCTAGACAAAGCAAGGCAGATGTGTTGTTCTAACTGGTCTGCCTGACAGTCCATAAAAGCATGTCCAAGTGGCTGGATGCCCAGGAGGGTGTGCGTGAACTCACACACACAGGCTGTGGAGGGACAGAGCTCAATTTGGAGCACTGGCTCTCTACTCCATGTAAGCTTCTCCACGCTCAGCTGAGTTTCTCAGAGCTGTACTTGGTAAGTACATTGAGGGCTTTTACACCTCCTTCCCCACTTTAGGGATGGGTGCCTGTTTTTCAGTGAAATCTTACCCAGAACCTAACATAGAAGCAGCGAGTACAGAAGCCCTGACCCCTCACCTCCCGCCAGTATCTTGGAGGGACCTGAGCTCCCCTGGGGCTGGGTTTGGAAGCTGCAGATAAAGATCTCTTGCCTGTCTGTACCAAAAGCAGGGAGTGCAGAGGTCTGGCCACTAAAAGGGGCACCAGAAACCTCTGGTCAAGATGCACTTTGTCAATTCACCAATGCCTTATGGAGCTCATGTGCCAAGCTCTGGTCAGGAGGCTAGAGATGTGGGGTCTTTGCCCTGAAGCTGTTTTGAGTCTGGTGTGGGTGGGTAGGGTGGGCAGATAAATTAGACCCCCTTGGGATAAGGGCTGGAACAGAGGTGGACAAAGCTGGTGGAAGCCAAAAGGCAGGGGCAAGTGTCTCTGTCTGTGGAGATCAAAGATTTTCAGAGAGAGAGAAATTAAGCTCATTTGGGAAGGCAGGTGGGGGTTGGCTGTGGTAGATGGCAACAAGACTTAAATTATTCCCCTCCCTGAACCTACACCCATATGCAGTATGACTTTGCAGCTCCTCTTATCAGTAGACAAAGCCTATCTGCCCAGACCTTAAACTTGGTCTGGTTTTGTGATACTGGCCACTAGCATGTGGTGCAATTGACCCTATGTCAGTTCTGAGTCTAGACTCCAAAAGGCCTCATGTGCTTCTGCTCACTCCTGGAAGCCTGTACAGCTTCCACATCAGTAAGCCTGGGCTAGCCCACTAGAGGATGAGACCCAGATGCCTGGTCATCCCTGCCAACTTGCTGAGAGTTCACTAACTGCCACTACAGACACAAGTGGAAGTCTATCTGGGAACAGAAGAACCTCCCTGCAGAACCCACCCTCATTTGACTTACAGAATCATGAGATAAATGGTGGTTGTTTTAAGCCACTAACTTTTGGGATGATTTGTTATGCAGCAACTGCTGACTAATACATTATGACTCTGGGCAAGCCACTTGATAACTTAGCAACAGTTTTACCAACTACAAAATGGAGATGACAAATCTTGCTTCTGGCACAGAGCAGTTGTAAGAGTCACACGGGAAACTATCTAAAAATGCACTGCGAATTTTAAAGTGCAAGGTAGCCAGGGTGGAGATATTACTATTAGAATAACCTGGAAGACAAAATGTGGGAGGTTGGCCAATACTTCACATATGAACTGCTACATTCGGGGTCTTTCTCCAGAGAACAGGAGAATTTCCTGAGGCGTTCATTCGGGGATGCTGAGTCTCCACTGACTCCTGTGTAGTTTCCAGGGCTTTCTGGCAACTAAGGTGGTAGGTAATTTGCTCCCTGATGTAAGAGGCACCATGGTAGAGCAGGGGTATCCTAGGAGCTGGCGTCCCAGCCAAGGTGTTGGTATTCTGGCCCTATTGCTTTGTAGCTTATGCTCTAGGCTAAGACTGTTCTCTTGCTAGGTGGTTTCTTTGTGGGTAAACGGATGCTGCTACCCCTGCTCTGCATTCCACATGGGGCAGGCGTAAGGTAAAAATGAGGTGGCCCATGTCAAAAATTGGTACCACCCTCGGTTAAGACTCAGGATAAAGGACCTCCCAAGGTCCCGGGTTGGGGGCCCCAGCCCTACCTGCAAGCATTCAGATGGTGTTGTCAGCAACATAGCCTCTGTTCCCCCAAGATGCTGGATGGGGGCCGTGGGCTGTCCTCAGTTTCTGTGCACAAACATTTACATCAACAAAAGAAAACTTTCAGAGCAGTAAGTAATTTTCCTCAAGGGACAAAGGAGGCGAGAGGTGTTCTGACGAGTTTTGTTGGCTGACATTTTTCAGAAGTTATTTATGGGCTCAGTGAAGGCATTTATTGTGTTTAGTGTTCTATGCTATAAATGCTTTGGAAAAGGAGAGTAAATGAATATGCAAGCACCCAGTGTCAGGGCAAGAACAGGCAGGTGTATGCGGAGCCTACAGCTTCCCTGGCGGCTCCCTGTTGTCTGTCACCATAGAGACGGAGCCATGGGGTTAAACTGACTCCCAGAGGGTAGCGCTTGGTTAGGAACACAGGGAAATGTACTCCCCAGCTGGAATCCAACAAATGAGAGTATCCCACGCCTCCCCAGATGCAGATGCGTCCTTGCGGGATCCAAAGAGGATCCCTCTGGGATACAGGAGAAGGGACAGAGGTTTGTCTGCAGCCAGAGGCCGGATCCAAGGCACCGCGACTTGGGAGCGGTCACACTCAGTTCACTTGGTAGAAGGCGGCCCCCTTACTGCCAATTAACTCAAGACAGCCTGGCAGCTGGAATGGTTCATCACGCAGACTCAGGAAGCATCCTGAGTGTAAGCAAAGTCATCCCAGGACTCCAAGGAGCCCCAGATGAAAGCCACAGGTCCAGGGCTTCTGAGTGGAATGGGGCTGGGCTTGTTGAGCCCGATGGACAGAAATAATGGGTTCTTACCCAAACAACACATCTGCCTGGAAACAAACAAAGCACAAACAAATATGCACACCCAGAACACTAACCCTGGGTGATCTTTCTTCTGCCCAAGGTGCTGTTTGAATTACTGTGTTACCCCCAATACAGGCTTGCTTTAAAGAAAAACAAAAAACCAGTTCCAAATACTTTCAGTGACACTCACACCCTCTCCTACGCATGCCCTCTGATCACGTAAAGAGGCCTGCAGCTAAACATATCCATAAGGGGTTCAGGAAAATGACCCTCCCAGTGGGAGATGGCACAGCATGGGCTGACTGGTGTTGGCACCTAAGAAGGAATGAAGGGCCGGGAGTGGTGGCTCACGCCTGTAATCCTAGCACTTTGGGAGGCTGAGGTGGGTGGATCACCTGAGGTCAGGAGTTTGAGACCAGCCTGGCCAACATGGCAAAACCCCGTCTCTACTAAAAGTACAAAATTAGCTGGGTGTGGTGGTGGGTGCCTGTAATCCCAGCTACTCGGGAGGCTGAGGCAGGAGAATCACTTGGACCCGGGAGGCAGAGGTTGCAGTGAGCTGAGATCACACCACTGTACTCCAGCCTGGGTAACAGAGCAAGACTTCATCTCGAAAAAAAGTTAAAAAAAAAAAAAGAAGAAGAAGAAGAAAGAAAGAAGTACTGACACACGTGGCAACCCAGATGTGTCTCAGGAACTTCCTGCTCAGTGAACGAAGCCAGACACCAAGGGTTCCATCTACACAACATGTCCAGACACACATGTCCATAGAGGCAGGAAACAGACTGGTGGGCTCCAGGGACTGGGGGAAATAGGGAGGAAGTAACTGCTTCATGGGCACGGAGCTTCCTTTTGGGATCTAAAAGTGTTCTGGAGGGAGCGAGAGAGAGGTGGCGGTTGTACACAGCTGTGAATGTACTCATGCCACTGCACTGTGTACTTTCTTTTTCTTTTTTTTTTTTTTTTTTTTTTTTGAGACGGAGTCTCGCTCTGTCCCCCAGGCTGGAGTGCAGTGGCGTGATCTCGGCTCACTGCAAGCTCCGCCTCCCAGGTTCATGCCATTCTCCTGCCTCAGCCTTCTAAGTAGCTGGTACTACAGGCGCCCGCCACCACGACCGGATAATTGTTTTTGTATTTTTTTTTAAGTAGAGATGGATTTTCACCGTGTTAGCCAGGATGGTCTCGATCTCCTGACCTCATGATCTGCCCACCTTGGCCTCCCAAAGTGCTGGGATTACAGGCTTGAGCCACCATGCCCGGCGTGCACTGGTGTACTTTAAAAATGGGGATAGTTCTGGCGTTTGAGAATGATATCTCAACAAAGTGTTATTTAAAAAAAAAAAGCAGATAGGTGCCCAAGCCAGATGGTCTAAGTCCCAATCCTGCTCCACCACCTATGGCTTCATGATGTGGGGCAAGAAACCTCTCCCTGCCTCAGTTTTCTCCTTTGTCATGATACCTACCATGGCAGATGTGTCGGGCCTGGATGTGTCAACGCACGTGAAGCTCTTAGAAGGGCCTTGGAGAGGAGGAAGTGGGACCTGTGTGCCAGCTGCTATCATGTGTTTTAATCTTATCGTTGATGCTATTTGCAGCATAAGGCCCCAGGAGCTGGGGCAGGTGAATCTCCCTCTGTGGAGTTCCCCGAGCTCTTTGAAGCAGGATGTGTACATTGGTTCAACAAACACCTAGACTGTGAGTTCCTGGCCTGTCAGTTCCTTGCCTTCTCCACTCCTGCCCTTGCACCTGCCTAGTGCAACAGGCCCTGAGATTGCAACCTCCCCACTCACACCCAACTGTCCCCATGATCTCATCACAAAAAGATGCCCAGGACTCACCCTGAAGCTCATCCCTGTAAGGCTGTGCACACCCCTAACTGGACCACATCTCACCCGACTATCCCAGACTCAATCCCAATGCCCACCCCTGTAACGCTGAGTGTGCCCCTAACTGGACCACATCTCCCAGCCCTTCCAGCACTGTCCTCAGAGCTGCCTGACAAGCTGATGTCTCCTCACATCCATTCCTACCCTGTGCACCTGGTCCCTGAAGATGAGGAGCTGGTCTCCTGGCCAGGCGAGCATCTCCTTCTCTCCCTGCTGAAGGATGAGGCTGCTGCAGTAGGGCTACCAACTCCCAAATCATTCAAGACATATTCTCTGGACCCCATGTCTTCATTTCAGCAACTTTCCTTCCCAAAGTGGCATCTGCTCACTGCTGTGCCTGGATCCTCTCCTTTTTCATTTTTTTGTTTTTATAATTGAGGTGAAATTTACAAAACTGAATACTAATCATTAAAAAAGTACAATTTGGTGGCAGTTAACACATTCACAATCCTGTGCAACCAGTACTTCTATCTAGTTCCGGGACATTTAAATCACCCAAAAAGGAAATCTCATATCCATGAAGCAGTCATTCCATGTTATGGACTAAACTGTGTGCCCGCAACACACATATGTTGAAGCCCCAATGCCTAATTTCACTGTATTTGGAGATGGGATCTTTAAGGAGATAACTAAGGTTAAATAAGGTCATAAAGGTGGGGCCCTGATCCTTAGGATTAGAGTCCTTATAAGAAGAGAAAGAAACACCTGTGCACCTTCTTGCTCTCAGCACACACAGAGAAAGGCTATGTAGGGATACAGTAAGAAGGTGGCTGTCTGCAAGCCAAGGAGCGAGGCCTCACTGGGAACTGAATTTGATGGCGCCTCAGCCTCTGACTTCCAGCCTCCAGAACAGTGAAAAAGTAAGTGTCTGTTGTTTAAGCAACACTCTGTGGCATTTTGTTATGAAAGTCCAGGCTGACTGACATACTCCCCACTCCTTCTCCCCCATCTCCTGGCAACCACTCATCTACTTTCTGTTTCTACGGATTTGCTAATTCTGGGCATTTCACAGAAATGGAATCACACAGTACACAATGTGTGGCCTTTTGTGTCTGACTTCTTTTACTCAGCATCTTGTTTCCCACTCTCATGTGTGCTGTGTCAGTCCCTCATTCCTTTTAAGGGCTGAATAATATTCCATTCTCTGGACAGATCACAGTCTATCCATCCATCCACCTGCTGGTGGCCATCTGGGCTGCTTCTGCTTTCTGGCTATTGTGGATAGTGCTGCTGTGAATATCTGTGCACACAGACTTGTCTGGACACCTGTTTTTAATTCTCTGGGGCTTCTTTCTTGAGCCCTCAAAACTAGATTCACACCAGCTACCAGCAAGGTGCCCGTGGCCTCCATGCTGCGAGGTGGAATGGCTGATGAGCAGCCGTTGTCTCAGCTGACACAGCCGCTGCCTCCTCCTCCTGCACATGCTCTGCCGGGCTGGGGCATGGCCTGGCTCTTCAGATGTCCCCTTCCTCACTTGCTGGATGCCCCTGGCCACTCCTGTGGCCTCCTCCTCAGCTCCCCATCCTCTGAGCGCAGTCCTCTGGGTCTTCCTTTCTGGCCATACGCACCCCCAGGGTGACCCGATCAAGTCTTGGCTTCAGATGCCATCAGACTTCTGTGGCCCCAGCCTCACCCTCCAGCCCAACCCATGCAGGCTCCACCCTGACACCCTACGGGCTGCTCAAATGTAACTCGCCCAACATCACACATAACGTCACCCCATCTCTGCCCTGGCGCCTCATCCAGTTGCTGAAGCCGCAAGCCTAGCCTCCGCTCTCACCCTCCACAGCCAATCAGACAGCAAGTGCCTGCAGGTCACAGATGACTCCGGACCCTTCTTGCTGCCCATTCACAATCTCTGCTCTGGCCTGAGCCAGCTTCCCCTCTCTCCTGGGCCCTGTGCCTGGCTCTGGACCAGTCTCCCCACTTCTGTACTGCTCTGTCCCTTCTCTACCTGGCCCCAAAGCCATCCTTAGAAAGCCGAACCCATCACATCTCTTGCCTGCTCAGAGCCTTGCACGGCCCAGGATTTTTTTCTGTATCCCTCAGCCTCACTGAGCTGGGCTCAGCCTATCCGACCACACCTCCCCGACCCTCCCCTCCCTAGAAGCTACAGCCTCGCTGCCCTTCTTGCTGTTCCCCAAGCACAAGTCCATTCCTGCCATGGTGCCTTTGCACCTGCTGTTCCTGCTGCCTGCAGTACCCCAGCCCATGCCCACGCTTCTGTCCGGTCTCTGCTGACACACCCCACCTCTAGGTGGACATCTCTGTCCTGCCTAGGAAGCCTGCCCTCCCCTCTCCAGCACTCCCCAGCCCTGCAGCTGCTTCATATCCCCAGCAGCTTCCATTTCCCTGCAGGGGACAGGCCTGCCAGCTCTGCAGGGGCAGGGACTCTCTGTTTTGCTCCCAGCTGTAACCTCGGCTCTGGAAATGATGTCTGGCACACACAGCCCGTGTGAATAGTGCTCTGCAGAATGAATGAATTCTGAGCATCTCCTGCATGTCAGATGCTGCCGATGGAGTGATGACTAAGCAGTGGCGAGGGCACAGGCTGGGCGGCGGGGAGACAGACACGGAGCAGATCATCTCAACTGAGTGGGATCGTCCGCGACAGAAAGATGTGTCACATGCTACCAGAGCCACTGAGAGTGCTGGGAGAGGGCTTCGCTGGAAGCGTGGAGAGGAGGGACTGTCACAGCTGGGTTTTGCAGGATGAGTAGGAGTTGGGTAGATGGACATGTGAGGGAAGGGCATCCCAGGAAGGAGGAAGAACATAAGCAAAGGCCCAGAGGTGTGAATAAGCTTAGTATGTTTACACAGAAGCAAGGAGTTGATTCATATTAACAATTTATGTGTGATACAGAATGTCTCATTCAATGCACATGTTAGCCCTGTGTGTTAGGTACAGTGATCATCGCCATTTTAGGATCTGAAAAAAGAATTTGAGAGGCTCCATCCCTTTCTGGAGGCTTCACAGCTATGGGTGACTGAGCCGGGACTGGAACCCAGGGCTGCTGCCTGCTTTTGTCAATAAAGTTTTATTGGCACTCTGCCACTCCATTCATGGGGGTAGTCTGTGGCTGCTCCCTGCTACAAAGGCAGAGCTGAGAGGCTGCCACAGGGAGCACGTGGCTGCAAAGGCTAAAATATTTATTCTCTGGCCTTTACGGATAAAGTCTGTGGACCCCTGGCCCAGGGCATGGAGAGGGGGGTGGCAGGTAAGTTAGGGTGGGCCGTGCCCCACTAGGAGAGGGACCCGGGAAGGAGGGCCTGGCAGGTCTGGGGAAGAGGGAGGCCCAGGAAGAGGGGCAGGCTCAGCTCCCATGAGGTGTCTGTGCAGGCACAGGGAATGGTGAGGACAGGGACTCAGCCGCCAAGGCGGGGAGGGTGACCCCCAAGCACTTGCTACCCCTGGGTGCCTTTGCTAGGCCCAGCTTGTGCCTGGCCAAGGTGGGACCTGGAGACAAAGCGAAGCCATGGCTCTGTGTACTTGCTCGCACACTTGCACACTCACAGAAGACAGGGGAGGGTGTGCAGTGACTGGGGAGAGGAGAAGAGTCACCAGGGGCTGGGAGGTCCCTGGCAGCAGGGAGGGGGCAGGAGGCACCCTCTGAGCCGCGCATCTGGGAGGAGCAGGCGGAGTATGCAGAGCCCGAGGGAGGGAGTGCCGGGCAGCAGGTGTGGCAGGGGCAAGGGCGTGGAGGCCCCTCCAGGGCACCGTGACAGGGGAACTGGCTATGTGAGGAGATGTTTTAACTGGGTTGTTCGAGAATGTTTTTCCTGATGCTTCTGAGCAGGGATTGAACAGGCAGAATAGTTAAAACCCGAGGGAGGTCGAGTGAAGGTGTGTGAAGGTGACTTTAAAGGTGAGGCGCATTTCATGACGAGCGTGAGGGCGCCAGTGGGCCGCCTGGCTCTCATACCCAGTCCACACGCTCAACGCTGCCAGCTCAGGGTGCCTGTGGCTGGGCTGGCAAAATTCAGCCAGGCTTCACTAACCACAGGCAGAGCCCAGGAGCCCAGTGGACACACAGCCCTCCTGCTGTGTGCTTCAAAGGATCCAGTGGGTGAGGACCAAGGGGTGGGGTGGGGAGGACACAGGCCCAGCCAGGGCCCCCGGGCCGACACCAACTCTCTTCCCAGCCAGAGGCTGCCCTGGCCCAGGCTTTCAGCCGGGGCCCCATGGCCTGTGCCCTGGAGGCCAAGGGGTGTCCTCGAGATCGAAGGGTGCTGAGGGGTGGCCTGGGGACCAGCCAGTGTTACACAGCCACAGGGATGGCTGCTGGCCCCCAGGACCTACCCAGTGACCACCTGAGTGATGAGGACCCTTGGGGATGGCCCTCCTGCCACCACCCTCCCCCAGGCTTGGGAAGGAAAGAGAAATTCTGCCAAGAACGGAGTACAAGGCCCATGAAGCTGGGAATGGCAGGATATTTTAAGCAGTACAAGGGGGATTCTGGGTTGCCCTGGAGACGAGCGGGCCCAGGCCTCGGCGGCTGTAGCACATCTGTGCTCTGTGAGAGGCCAGTCCTGTGTCTGGGCTCAAGGGCGAAGGGGACCCCTCCATCGCGGGGTCAGTGTGGGAAGGTGGGCGAGGCCATGGCCACCTCCAGGGTGGGCAGGTTTTCGGGACTCTGCCCAATCTGTCAGGGAACCCACTGCCCTGTGTTCAAGGGACTATCTTCCCTGAGAGAGGCGGCAGGGACTGAGGACAGGGGCGCACCTTGTGAGTGTTCTGCAAGTGTCCCAGGCGAAGCTGGGCAACGAGGCAGGGTCTTGGGAAGGCCTGGCTTCCCAGGAGATCCTTCCTCGGGGAAGAGGGATGTGCAGGGAACTCCAGAGAGGAAGCCACACCTGTGGAGGCTTCCTGGGGTCCTACAAGCCAGCCTCACCCAGCATGATAGAAAATGTGCAGAGGGCTGGGTGTGGTGGCTTATGCCTGCAATCCCAGCACTTTGGGACGCTGAGACAGGCAGATCACTAGGTCAAGAGTTCGAGGCCAGCCTGGCCAACATGGTGAAACCCCATCTGTATTAAAGATACAAGAAATAGCCGGGCGTGGTGGCGGGTGCCTGTAATCCCAGCTACTTGGGAGGCTAAGGCAGAAGAATCGCTTGAACCTAGGAGGTGGAGGTTGCAGTAAGCTGAGATTGCGCCATTGCATTCCAGCCTGGGTGCCAGGGTGAGACTCTCTCTCAAAAAAAAAAAAAAAAATGTGCAGAGGGAGGGAAGGGGGAGGCCGAGTATTCCTTCTCCCAGTGCTCACTGGCCCCCAAGTCCACCTCCCCAGAGCACCATGCACTGGCCCAACTTGAGGTTCTTGGAGCTCTCTCTTCAGCGTGTCCATCCTTCAGGCAGGTGGCCGCATGGTCATGCTCTCCAAACTCTACCCCCATCACCACCCTAGCCGCTCACCTCCACAAGCTCCATTCACCTCCCTTGCCCTGGGTACACGCTCCTTATGATGTGACCTCAGATCCTGCCACTCGCCATGTTTTCCTGACCCAGGCCATTGCCTTCCTCCACAGCCACTAGAGCAGCCAAGGATGGGCAAACTAGACCCAAGCCTGACCCAGGTCTGAGGCTCGGGAACAAGAACCCAGCCAAGCCCAGTGGCAGAGGAGCCAGTCAAGGCCCCTGGCTGAGCTCCGAAACCACACACACCTGTGTTCACATTCAGGCCATGCGTGGCCTCCTGGTGGCCAACGGCTCGTTTCAGAGCTCACTCACTCATTCAGCAAATAGTTACAGCGTGCCCCTCTCTAGTTGTGAGGATGTAACTGCGGGCGGGGTGAGTGCTGGTCCCCAAAAGATGTGACTGTACCCTAGCCCCCGACACCCGCGAGTGTGACCTGATTTGGAAAACAGCTCCTTGTAGGTGTGATTAAGGATCCTGGGTGAGGAGATCATGCTGGATTTCCCAGGAGTGCCTTAAATCCAATGATAAGTGTTCTAAGAGACAGAAGAGAAGACGCAGACACAGAGGAGAAGGCCACGGGAGGACAGAGGCAGAGACAGGGCAATATGGCCACAGCCGATGAACGCCTGGAGCCACCAGGAGGTGGACGAGGCAGTAAGGACCCTCCGCTAGCAACTGTGGAGGGAGCACGGTCCTGCTGCCACCGTGATATTGGACTTCTGGACTCCTGAACTGAGATAATCCATTCTCCGCTGTTCTGAGCCACCCAGTTTGTGGTCCTCAGGAGAGGCACACAGCTTCATTCCATGGCAGCTCCCTGCCACGCACCCCAACACAACCCCCACCCCACCCTCACACCCTTCAGATCCCAGGGATGAAGCAAAGGACAGCACCATCTCCCTTGGGGTTAAGTGGCTTCTCCAGAACCACACAGTTTGCCAAGATGTGGTCAGGGCCAGGGACTGAACGTGAGATAGGAATGGAATTCAGCCTCTTCTTTGTGAGAACCTGGGGGTTCTGAAATGTGGCCTCTAGAATCTCAGTTTCTGTGTGAATTTCTTGTACCATGTGTGTTCCCAGGGGCCTGGGGAACCTGTCCCTACTCTCCTTCACCTGTGGCCAAAGTGGGGACAAAGGGGTGGGGGACCGGCTTCTGGGTGCAGCTGCATTCACTATTATTTCCCAGCCATGTGGCGCATCCTCCCATTTCAATGTTAAAATAGAAACAAGTTCAAGGAAGATGCGTTCACCTGCCTGATCTGCCTGCCAGCTTCCTGTGAGGTGGCAGCCCCAACGGCTCTGAAAATGATCCTCACCCATCAGGGTCCCAGGCTCAGCTCTGTGCCCTCTGCACCTGGGACACGCCAGCCCCCAGGTGGCCTGGCCTTCTTTGGGATCTGCCCAGAAACATGTGCCAGGCACAGGTGGCTGAATGAGACTCTGGCTGAGTTCCCCAGCCCTGCATGCATCTCGCTCCAGACATCCCTGGCCACCTCCATCACACTGAGTCCAAACCCGCATGATACCCCCCATTTCTCTCCAGGAGACCGTCTGAAAAGGTTTCCATGCTCCCTGACCCTCTAGAGAGGGCAGCCCAGGCCCCAGTGGGCAGCCAGTATAGGACGGCCAGCCCAGGGCAGGGCTGCAGCCTCAGCCCCATCTGGAAGGCGAGGGTGGTGCTCCTCCCACAGGCCCGTACATCGCAAACATTTTGAGGACAAATGATTCCAGAATGAATGCTTCTTGGGGCCGGTTTTCCCTGCACACAGATGGCAAGGAGGCCCGTCATTTGCAAGAGCTGGCACTTAAATGAAAAAACACTAAGTATATTTGCTAATAAGGTTCCAGGGTGAACATGTGTGACAATGACAAGTGTGAAGGTGCCCTACGGTGAGCTGCGGAGACGTGGGCGTCACACCAGAATCTGGGCCCAGGCCTCATGATGCCAGGAGCCGGGTGCCGGGCTCGGCAGCTACTGCACCGGCTGGCTGCACGGTGACAAAGCCCGCAAGACGGTGGCAAGAGCTCCCTCACATATCGCATGGTTGGCCGAAAGCCCCAAAATCTGTCCTGAGAGCAAAGCCACCATGCATCGCACAAGAGAATCAGCACACGTTCCAGGAGGGGCTTGGCAGCAATGCCACGAGTTTCAAAACTGCTAAGAGACCTGGTAGATGCTCAAGCCTTACAAGAACCGAAGCTTCAGAGGAAACCGCGTGTGGCCTGGCAGAAGGCCGGACACCCATCAACAACGTGCAGGGAAAGGCGCTTCCCTGTGTCTTCTGTGCACCAACCCCAACCATAAACACTCCGTGGAGGCTGCGCCACAGCCCTGCGGGGCGTTGTGCTTGTTTGCAGGTCACAAGCTGGATGCCCAAGCCTCCGTGCGGTACCGTGGCTGAGGCTGCACAGGAAGAGGCCGCCTTCACCGCTCCTCGTGCGCGGGGAGCAAGTGCATTCCCAGGGCCCGCCGCAGGGAAGCTCCTGGAATCTACAAAGCTGCCCCATGGTGTTCTGGTCTGTTTAGGCCCAAACTTATCCACTGTTTCAGCTACCCAAGGAACCAATGGAAGCACAGCCAGCTGCTGGACCCCTCATCCTGTCTTTCTGCAGTAGCCACCATACTCGTTCTTATAACCCCCATCAGTCCTGACCCATCTCCAGCCTGTGTCCCCTGACAACAGAGCCGACTAGCCAGAATGCCTACCTTGCCGGAAGCCGCCCGCCTCTTTGGAGGGAAGCGGTAGTTTACAACAAAAGCAGTAAGCAAATCACCTCGTGGCCTCCAGCCATGTCCACGCACTGCCATCAGCCTGCCCAGGCCCCAGAGGGTTCTGCTGCCCCCCTTGAATAGAGATCTGGCCCATGGAGAAAGACAGCAGGGTCACTGGACTCAACTTTCCCATGCAGGGAGGGGGTCCGTGGCCCGACGGAAGGACCTGTGGTGTTCAGACACCCCTCTGGATTCAGTGAGCAGGGCTGGTGAGTTTCTCCAGCCAAGATGCTGCGTATCCCACCACCTGGCCCCATTGTCTGGAGGCAGGACACACCCCACTTTATCTCGTGGCCAGTGAGTTAGGCAGGTGGCGTGGCTGAGCCCCATCAGGAGCCTGACCCACCAGCCACCAACTGAACCTCAGCCGGAGGTCCTGATGGTGGGGATGCGGCATGTGATCTTTGGGGGCACACAAAACCCAGACGCAGACATGGGGCGTCTCCCATCTCCACCCGTCTCCACCTCCCCACAGAAGGGAGGAGGCCAGGAGGTGGACAGTGAAGACAATCATGTGGGGAAGCTGCTGCAGTGAGCCAGGCACAGACCCCAGCCTTGATGCCCAGGCTGCCCCCTCCTCTCCTCTTGCCCCTGAGGTCTGCCTGTGCCCACGTGGGGAGGGCGTGTGCGCCTGGGCCTTGTCGGGGAACACCTGGATCACGACCCGTGGCTGCTGGGCTCTGCCAGATCTTGTGATTTGTCTCGTTCTGGTTTCAGAGTCTGAGCCTGGTGAGGTGGGTCCAGGGTCCCACCACCAGCTAGGGTCAGCTGGGCCGCAGGGAGGCTGTGTTGGGCTGAACGGAGTCCCTCCAAATTCATACGCTGAAAGCCTAACCCTTGCTCCTCAGAATGTGACTGCATTTGGAGGTAAGGTCTTTAAAGAGGTATTTAAGTTAAAATGAGGTCCTGTGATGGGCCCTCGTCCAGCATGACAGTGTCCTTGTAAGACAAGGAGAGCCAGATACACGAGGCACCAGGGAGGCACCCACGGAGGATGGCCACGTGAAGACAAGCTGGAGCCGCCGCAGAGGATAATGATCCCGAATCCTGGCGTTTGGTGGCACACAGGTAGGGCACAGAATGCCAGCTCGGCTCCTTCACCATCAGGAGACCTGGGACAGCCACACGACCCAGACCAGGGGCCCAGCGGGGCAGGAATTTTGGGATTACTCATAGCTCCGTCCACAGCACCTAGGACAGACAGTGCCGGCCACACAGCAGGTGCTCACTGGACACAGGAGGTGCTGAATAAAGGACTGAAAGGGCTTCTCTTCCCCTGCAGCCCACATTGGTATGAATGAAAACCATAAAGGTTGTCTGCAATGGGTTCTCGTGACTACCCACGAGAAGGGCTCCCTCTGGGGATAGAAACACTGTATGAGCTTGACAAATAAATGCCAGCCCGTTTATCCCCACCTCTGCTCCGTGTCTCTGTGGCCTGAGATTCCCCTAGGCTGGGACCGCCCACCCTCCACCCTGAATTCCTGAAGCTTCCACAGTCTTTTCTGGGTCTCCCATAAAAGCTACTCCTCAGTTGTAAACAGGGAGTAGCTGAAGCACCCTCATCCCCTGGGGTGATGTGTCAGAGGAACTGGGACTGAAGTCTTCCTGTTCCTCCCCCTCACCCCCTGCCCGGTTTGATAGGCCCCAGCAAGCAGAATCAGCCAGCCCAAGTTTATTTTTAATCACACGATTACCCGGGGTCTTTTGTCACTTAAGCAGTTTAATTGGGAGCTGCAGCACTCCCACAGCAGAGCAGCCAGAAGAAGCGTCAGCTGGCACAGCCTGGTAGCAGTGGATGGAGGGAGCCAGTCCTTGGAGCCAGCCTCTCCCCAGAGGCAGTTCTGGATGTCCAAGGCCAGTCTGGTCCTATCCGGCAGATGGGAAAGGGCAGAGTCCCTCACTGAGGGAACATCCTGAGCACCTGCAGCCCCTGGCCAGGTGGTGCCCATGTGTGTTGATCAAGGGGACAAACTATGACTGAGACTGATTTGATGGGCAGCAAGGTAGCGGGGATGAGGTTATCTGTGTTACCTCTTGCTTAACTGTTCATCCATTAAATTTCCGCTCATCCCATCTGTCTATCCATCCATCCAATCATCCATCTCATAAACTGAGCTATTGCTCATTAAGCACCTACCTGATATACCTTCTCCCACTTTTGAACTCCCTCAAATTCTCAGAGGTGTCACCTACCCATCCATCCATCCATCCATTCATTCAACCACCCATCTATCCAAACATTCATGCATTTAACCATGCGTCCATCCATCCAATCATCCATCCATCCAATCATCCATCCATCCATCCAATCATCCATCCATCCATGCATCCAACTATCCATCCATCCATGCATCCAACTACCCATCTATCTATCCATCCATCCATCCATCCATCCATCCATCCATCCATCCATCCATCCCACCCATACATTCATTCACTGTTCACTGAGCACCAACAGGTATCTTCTCCTACCTTCAGACCCACTTAGCTTCCCAGAGGCATTGCATAGTCACCCATCCATCTGCCCACCCATCCACCCCACATATCTGTCTGTACCTCATTGAGTACCTACCAGGTACCTTCCCCCACTTTCTTAGAGGTACTGCTTACTTATTGTTCACAGCTGCCTGCGTACCCTCTGTGTCCTCCCCAGGCCCCTGGCATGTCCCCTGCCAGGTTTCCAGCCTCCTCTGCACCCTATGCCTCACCGTAACTTAAGTGGTTGATGCTTACCTCCTCAGAGAAGGAAGGAAACTAACAGAAAACCTACTATGTGTTGGCCACACAGGCTGCCTCTGTTTTCTCATTAAGCAGTCATCACACGTCCATAAGCGACCATCCTACTTTTCTAAGAAGCCACAACTGGCAAGGAGTAAGGAATAGAAGACATATTTAACTCCAGATCCAGGATTCCTTCTGCTGCCCCCAGCAGTCCCACAGGAAGCAGCCCCCATGCTGGTGGACCCTGAGAAGCATTAAGGAAAGAGTCAGTGTCCAGAATTCCAGATCCCCACCCGGTTCCCCTGCTGCCTCAGCTCCAGGACTGGTCTCTTCCGAGTCCCCATCTCCTCATCTGTAAAATGGAGTAATGAAAACCACTGACAAGACAAAACATTAGATACACGGGTTGTACACTTAGGAAACTCCACATTCTGACAGCTTCCAACCCCTGGAGGCCACTGCCCTGTCCCTAAGCCCACATCCCCTGTGACCTCATGGGCCAGGGAAGCAGACAGCTTGCAGTCCTCTATGAAGCAAAGCCCCTTCCTCCTCCTCCTGCTGGCAATCTCCTACTCATCCTTCAAAACCCAGGCGGACTGTTGCCCGCCCTGGGAAGTCACAGCTCTCCAGACCCTATTGTCTCTTGGTTTCTACCGAGTGCTCCTGAACCCACAGGGTGAAGGAAAAGGGCCTGCCCCTCAAGCCACTGCACAAAGTAGAAGTTTGGAATGCTTTTTCAAAAGCTAGGCATATTAGTTCTCTGCCTAGGTCCAGGACAATTCTTGGCAGGTTTCTCTTACTATAACTACCCAGGCCAAGCACTGAGAGGGGCGGGGAATCCTAAGCAGTCATCACATATTTAACTCCAGATCCACAGTCACAGTCCGGTTCACGCCACCCCCCACCCGGCTCTGCCATCCCATAATCCAGCACTTCCCCGAATGACAGAGAGGCAGGCCCAGGACGAGGAATTAATGTCAGCACTAATCTGTTTAGGCTCAAAAGGATGCGGATTCAGAGCTCTCTATGCACAGCCACCCCACTGGGCAGCGTGGCTCACTGGCTGCCAGAGATAAGAGGCAAGGGGGCGGCCTGGAGCGCATGCACGGCCACTCCCTGCTGGGGGCAGGGGCTGGAGTCTCCCTGCACAGGTGTGACCAGCACTGATAAAGGAAATGGAAAGAAAGTTTGCCTTGGGCTGGAAGTAGAAAATTCACGCCTCTGACGCCTTGCACATATTTGATGAGCCGGCTCCTGGCCTGGCGTCCTTGGACGTCTGGCATCTGGAATTCTTCAGAAGCTTTGTGCATATTTTGCTGAACACACCATGTGGCTGCAGTGCTGGTGGGACCTGAGAGGGGATCAGAACCTCGGAGAGGGGAGGCGCCCGAGGGCCAGCGTGCATCTGTCGGTGCTGAGCGGTGGGGACACAAAGACACAGGGCGGGGGCTGGAGGGGAAACCCGCAGAATGATGGATAACAGCACAGCCAGGAATGCAGGAGCTGCAGGAGCCAGAGCTGCCGGATGCCAGGGGCAGCGCTCGAGCTGCACGTCTCTGTGCGCCCCCCCCAGTTCATATATTGGGGCCTGAATCCCTGGTGTGAGGGTGTCTGGAGGTGGGGGCTTTGGGAGGTGATTAGGGTTGGAGGAGGTCATGAGGATGGGCTCGGTGATGTCTTTGTGAGGATAGACACCAGTACCCCTCGCCCCCCAATGCCAGCACATGGCATGAAGGCTGCTGTTTGCAGACCATAAAGGACTTTCCAGCCACCAGAAGGCTGAGAAACACTCCTGTTGTTTGAGCCACACAGTCTAGAGGATTTTTGTTACAGCAGCCTGACCTGACTCAGAAGGAGACGTGATTCCTACTGGGACTTTATTCATCAACATTTACTGTACACACACCGGATGCTTTGGGATAAGCACACAGCTACAGAGAAGCTTCTCTATAAGGCGACGACAGCAGTTACCCTACACAGAGGGGCCAAGAGAGCCCCCCGGGGAAGTTGTTCCATGTTCCCCTCACCTTCTCCCTCCTCCAGGTGGGATCCTCAGATCCTGGTGAACTCTGCCCAGCTCCTACATTCCCTGCCCACCAATTCCTGTGGATTCAGGCTCCAAAACGTCTTTCTCCCTCAGGTCTCCTTCCCTCCTTTCCTACCGGGCCGCTGCGACACCCGCAGATGACTCTTTGTGGCTCCGTGAGGCCCTGTCAAACCCTCGGGGTCCTCTTCCTAAGACCCCGTCCGCTGCACCTCCTTCTGCCTGCAGAGTCTCAGCTGCTCCTGGGCCCAAGCCCTCAGCCCCACACCTGGCCTCAGCCTTCCCTCCGGATCTAACTCCAGCTGGGCATCCCGGGCCACACTTCGTGCAGCAGCCACCCTGAGCTGCCACCAATGTGTGGCTGCAGGCCCGTCTCCTACCCAAGGGGAGGAAAGTGGAGGAACCAGGAACACACAGGGCCCCAAGGCCACGTTCACGCACCTGGTGAGTCACCACCCCCATGGCCGAGGCTTTAGCCCAAGGCCCAGGGTGGGTCTCTGGCCTCCCCCAGGAAGCTCCTGCCCTCATGGGCTCCCAAGTGGGGTTGGGCGATCAGATCACAGGGAGGCCTTTCCATGACTGCAGTAGAGGCTGGTCATACCCTGCCGCAAGCGTCACTGAGACCCACGTGGGGAACCCTGCCGGGCCCTCCTTCCCCACCTCTGAGCACCCTCTCTGCGCTCTGCAATGTGAGCCTGCTGCGGGGCCTGGCAGGCTATGCCCCCGGCTCCCTGGGGGGTTCCTGCTAGGATCTGCCTAGGGAGGAACGAATGAGGCCAGAAGGCTGGAAGAGGGCGGACAGCTTCCTCCCTCCTCCTTGCTCCTTTCCAAGTCCCTCTAGGGCAGCCCACAGCGGCTCCAGTGGTCCTGGCATCTCTCCATGCTCCCGCTGCCCACCTGGCTGTGCCCCTGCAGCAGTGACCGTGGTGGTGGAATTGTGATGGCTGGGGACCGAAGTGCCAGCGTTCCTCCAAGCACTAGGACATCGCAGAGCCAGCCAAAGTTTCTTGGGGCCAATAGCCCTGGGCTGTGGGAGCCCCGGCTGGGCCACACCCCACCTCAGGCACCTGAGGGGCCCTTTGGCTGTGTCCCTGCAAGGCCTGAGCTTGGTCAAGCACACAGGCCACCTCTTGAGCGATAAGCACTGTCTTGCTCCCTACCAAGGCTTGAGTCCAGGTAGCCACTTCCCACAGCCCGGGCAATGGCAGCTGCGCCCTGCAGCTGTGACGTGAGAGTGAAGGCACAAGAGGACAGACACCATGGGGGACACCAGCGCCCCGACCCAACTCCTGTGGCAGCGCCAGGAAGCCAAGCAAACCTCTCCGCAAAAAGCTGCCCCAAGCGGCCAGGACCTCCTCATCAAGGATTATCATTTTCACCCCAATTTTTACCTGACCTCCAACTCAGCGTCAACCAGAGAGAGCCAAATCTGCTCCCCCAACCAATGACTTAGAAGGCCCCAGTGCTAGTGAGCCCTCCCTTTCTCTGCTATAAAGCGTTTCCCTCACTGCCTGCCTTTGAGCCTCTGCCTCATGTAAGTGGCAGGGACTGGCTCTGTTGCCAGAGCAAGCTCGTGACACCCAGCCTCTGCTTGCTCTCGGTCGGGTGGTCTCCACATATTTCCATGCCAGCCCTGGGTACCCACATCTCTTATCTATCACTCTCTCTGGGTTGAAACACCTGTGTCTCAGGCCTGGGGCTCACAGTCCCTCAAAACAAACCTCCGGGCCTCCGTCCCCTCCTCCTGCTGCCTTGAAAGCACAGTCTTGGCTGTGTCCCTTGGCTCTGTCCTGTCCCGCTCAGTGGTCGTGCCACTGTGGTGGCTACCCTTGGAGTGTCCTGCCCTGTGCTGGCCTGGCCTGTGGTTAGCCTGGAACTCAGAGGGCCCCAATCCTCTCCTGGGAACGTGGGTCTCCTGTAGAGTAAGCTTGGATGCGTAGAGCTGCTTGGAGCTGGCCCGGCCCCCACCTGGCCCGGCCCCCACCTGGCCCAGGGTCTGCCTCCTACTTCTGTGAGCTGTCCCACTCCCTGCCTGACCTGAGCTGTCCCTGGGTCACCCGCCGCCTCGGAAGGTGCAGAGCCTTGGTAGGAAACACACTGCTGAGGATGCAAATGCAACTAAGGCTCAAAAGGTGGCCTCGTGCCCTGATCCGCCACACCTGAGACCTTGAGCGAGCATTATTCCTTCATTCATGTCCTTCACAGTTTTCAAAAAAGGTCTTGGATGTGAAACCATTTGGGTGCGTTTACGGAAAAGAAAGCAGCTGAGCACATGTGTGCTGCACCCTCCTCCATCCTCCAGCCAACCCGGGGCCTGGGGGCTTTCACGGGAGTTACTGAAGGGAAAAATCACACAGGTGCTGACCCGAGACAGGGCTGAGGACCTGCTGGGTCAGAATCTCACACCCAGGCTTCAAAGGTGACTCTGACACAGTCCAGGAGGCTGTGTACTCACCCGGCAGATCTGGGGGCAGAGCCCAGGGCTGGGTAGCGTGCCCAGCCACACTTGCAGCACAGAAGCAGTCTCTCCCACCACACTCTCCCGCCTCTCCAGGACGGGGAAGGCTGGGCCTCCCTCCAGGGTGGGGGATGCAGGGTGCCCCGTGCTCACAGCCCCTGTCTCCCTGCTGCTTTCAGGGTCACCCCTAGGAGGGGCGGATGGGAGCCTCTGGGTCTGGTCCCTGCCCTCCATCTTGTTGCTCCCCCTTGGTCATCAGCACTTGCAGGTGGCCTTGGGTGACTCTTCTGTGTCCCCAGGCACGTCACACGACCTCCCACCTCAGCTCCTCTATGCTCCGCTGCCCCCACACTGGGGGAAGGGCTCTGCCCCACCCTTCCCATCCCAGCCTCAGGTCTGGGCTCTCCAGATTTCTCTGCCACTGCCCCTGGGGATGAGGGGTGCCCCGTGTGCTTCCCTCCACCGCTGTACTCCCCTTCACCCCTGCACCCCCTACCCCTGCACTCCCCTCCCTCCACCCCTGCACCCCCCTACCCCTGCACTCCCCTCCCTCCACACCTGCACTCCCCTCCCTCCACGCCTACACTCCCCTCCCTCCACCCCTGCACTCCCCTCCCTCCACCCCTGCACTCCCTGCTCAGTCTCTTCCCCTGGCTCATCCATGGTCCCCACAAGTGACGGAGGACTGGGCTGCATGGAGACAAGCCCGAGGTGGTGAGACTCCTCTTGGGTTCACAGAGGTAGGAGACTAAAGGGCTGGGTGGGGTACACCACCCTGAAGTGGAAACCAGTGGCAGAGCTTGCAGCAAGTGCACAGGGAGGCGGCAGGAGGGGAGATGGGTCTCGGTGCTGTGCTTAGCACTGCCCTGCTCTCCAGAGAGCAGGAGCCCTGGGCGGCAGGGATGGGAGGGACCCGGGCAGTTACCAGCTGGCTACCCACAGAACACAGTCCTGTTTTCTGCTGGTGGAAAAATCCTTTCATGGCCTGACGTTCTCGGGCTCCTAATCAACCCAGGCCAGGAGCCATGGGGGCCGGGTTTCCTTGTCACATCCTGGCAGGACAGCGGAGTAACTGAAGATTGGCTTACAGACCAGTGTTGGGATTTGGAAGCCTGTTTCCAGGGCAGCCTTTAGACCTGGCACTGCTGGTGGCCACTGGGCTTGCGCTGGAGATAGCACTGTTTGGGTGGGGCTGACCTGGCCCTCCCTCCATATCCCCAGGCCCCAATTCCATGCTGAGTAGCAGAGACAACAGCGTGTGTGTGCACATGGGTATGTATGTGTGTGTGCATGCATGCTGCACGTATGTATAGTGTGCATATATGTGAATAGGCATGTGTGTGGATGTATGCCACATGGTACATGTATGTGCAGTGTGCATGTTTGTGAGTGTCCATGTGTGCATGCATGGTACATATGCATGTTGTGTGCATGTATGTGTCCACGTGTGCATGCATGCTGCACGGTGCATGTATGTGCAGTGTTTGTGTGTGCCTACATGTATGTGCACATATGTGAATGTGTGTGTGTATACATGGACGATAATAAATGTTGGAGGAAAAAAGAGGAGAGGGAAGGAGGCAGGAGACTGCACTGCTATATGGAACAGTGGAGCTGAAACTGGGGTTATCTTGTCCACCCTGTACATTTCCTAGTCAGGAAAACTAAAGAGTCACATGACTTGCCCGAGGTCACACAGCAGAGAAGGAACTTGAGTCTTGGCTCCCAGTTCATTTCTCAGCCCACTGCACCACGCTGCCTGGAGGCTCTTCCTGTTCCCAGGAACTCTGAGCTGCTCCCAGGATACCCACCACAGACAAACCTCGCACTGAAGTGGCCTTGCCCAGACACAAGTCACTAAGAGACACTGCTGTTCTGAAAGCCACCAGTGCCGCAGATCCCCATGGATGGAATCCCCGGGGCACAAGGTCTTTTGGCAAGAGTGAGCAAGTCAAGGGTGAACATCCACTAACCAGAGAAAGGGACCGTTCCCTGCCCACCCCCACAACCATGGTGGGTGCCTGGCTAATGCCTGGTGCTCCCTGGAGGGACTGCTGGCAGGAGGGCAGGAAGACACACTCCCTAGAATTAGGGAGGGCCAGTGCCCAAAGGGGGCCTCATCAGCATCTAACCCATCAGCTCCTAATGACCTCAGATCCAACAGTCCACCTTTAAAACAAATATTTTCTAATGCCACTCCTATATTGCCAGGAAATAAAATTCATAGATATTAGAAACTGTCAGTATACCCACCACCAATAATTCCTTCTAACTGTTAAAGTGCAGCCAAACTAGAAGAAGGGCATTGTTTACAACACAACCGTCTGCATCTCCATGTGAAATGCTCATACCTACACAGATGGAGTGACCGTGAATGTGAAGACCACTAGTGCAGAATAAGCCGGCGACCCCCTGCCCCCACCAGCCCCGCTGCTTAACAGTGAAGCAGAGGAAAGCTCTTGGAAAAGTTTCAAATTAAAAGCCAGCACTGGAGAGTGCTGCCCTTAGGAGGCTGCAGAACAACGACAGCAATCAGAACACTGCACAACAGAAACAATAACGAATCCTCCCATCACACACACACAGCGACCTGAGGGTTCTGAAGAGTAAATAAGAACAGTCAGATGGGCTCAGGTGTTAGTTTGCATTTTATGGGGGCTTTGTCCTGAGGAACTGCTGCAGACAAACAACCATGTGGCACAGGTGACTGAAACCCCAGGACAGCTGCCATCTTTCAGGCTGAAGGATTCAGGCAAAGAAGTGCAGGCAACTGTAGGGGAACTGGGGAGTGAGAGGAGAGCCCTGGAGGGAGAAGAGCCAGAGGAAGGGAGTCCCCAGTTCTGAGTGTGCAACTGCAAAAGTCCCAGGCTGACCCCGAAGCACGCATGTGTAGGACAGGCATGAAGGAGTGGAGCAAAAGCTTAAATGAGTGATCTGAGACTTTAACCACTGAAGGCAAGATGGAGCTTCCAGTTTGAGTCTAATCATAGTAGCTGTCAGCTCAAACAAATCATAAACATTCTCCAGAGGAATATAACAGAACCCACAATCAACACAACATAATACTCACAATATCAAGCAAACAATCCAAAATTCCTGGGAAAATATGACCCATTCTGAAGAGAAAAGACAAGACATAGCAGGCTTGAGATGACGCAGATGCTGGAACTAGGAGGCAATGACCTTAATACCACTATTGTAACTATTTCAACAAGGAAAGGTAAATGTGGTGAACATTTTCATAAAAAGGAACCAAACGAAAATGTTAAAGTTGAAAAACACAATATCTGAAACAATCCAATGGACAGCGTTAGTAAGATAAAAGTGACAAAGACAAGACTCAGGGAACTTGACAAATCAATGACATTTGTCTAATCTGAAGAAGAAAGAAAAAAAGACTGAAAAAAAAAATAGACAGTGTCAGGGTTTCAAAGGACAGTATTATAAAAAATCTAAGGATTGGATAATCAGAGTCACAGAGAACGAGGCAGAAAAACATATTTTAAGAAATAATAAACAGAAACTTCCCAAATTTGATGAAAGAAACGAATGCACAGATTCAAGAAGCTCAGCAAGTAGTTCTAGTTCCAGGAAAGATGGAGTACACACACCACACTCTGTTTCCCTAGTTAACACAGCTAGTAAACCTGGGCAGATGCTGTTATCTATGGACTCTGAAAAATAAAGAGTAGCAGGCAAATTGGAGAAGAAAAGCAGATTTCCAAGTACCACTAAAGAAGCTGTGAGTTTCCCATTTTTTTCCCTTGGGGTGTCACCTGGCTGGGACTCAAAGGTAGCCTGAAAGCCACATGTGTATAACAAGTGTGGATAAAAAGAGCTTCAAGAAAAGGGAGCCCAAGGTTCAGAGCGCATGAGAGATCTTCCCTTTCATTCTTTATTGCCTTTTCTCCCACCCACAGCCTCAAGCAATCCTGTGGTGGTGGAGGTTGGGCAGGCACCTAAAACCCTGGAGGAGGGGGATCCTTCTTTCTGGCCAGAGGAGTTGTGGTCCACACACGTGGAGGAATCCCCACTGCTTTTGGCCTCTCTCTCTTTTTCTGCCACTTGACCATGGATGAAGATCCGTTTGCAGTAAGTTTATGGCAAAGCAGGGAAATTAAGGTTCCAGTTTTTCATCCAGAAGCCTGATAAAGGGGTCTCCATGGACATGGAAAATGTCAGGGAGACTGTAGTGAGGAGGGAGCAGAACAGGGATCATGTGAAGTGGTGCGTGAACTTCTAGGCTCAGCTCCAAGTTGTGCACAGGTGGATCTGACCTCAAACAGCATACCAATGATATTCAGAAAAGAACTAAGAAATAAAAACCACCACCATCTCCAAGCTTGGCCAGTGTTTGTGCATACATGGGACAGATCTCAATTGCAAGCAAAGGGCTTAGAAGCTCATTTGACAAACGTTCTACAAAAGGAATTTGGGGCTTGATCTCAACCAAGTGCTCAAGTCAACCTATTCCATCAGGTTTAAACAAGACCCAGAGTATCTTAACAAAATATTCCAAACGTCCATGATACAGGTTTCATTTACTTGGCATACCAAGAACTAGAAATATGCCAACTCTCAAGGGAAACAATACAAATGAAAAAAAAATTACTAGATGTGTCAAAAGCAGAATGTAGAAGACAGAGGAAAAAAAATACTGACCTTGAAGACAGATCCATAGAAATTATCCAATCTGAACAAGAGAGAAAAGCACATAAACTTACGGATTCAAGAAGCTCAATGCATCCTAAACAGGATTAGCTCAAAAAATCCATTCCCAGACACGCCAAAATCAAATTGCTGAAGATGAAAAACGAAAAAATATATACTGAAAGCAGCTAGAGAAAAATGACATATTTCATACAGAAGAAAAACCATAGGAATTACTGCAGATTCTTCATCAGAACCATGGAGGTCAGAAGGAAGTGGAACAGTATTTTTAAAATACTGCAAATGCAGGATTCTATACCCAGTGAAAATATCCTTCAGGAATAAAGGTTAAATCAAGACATTTTTAGATGAAGCAAAACCAAGAACATTTGTGGCCAGCGGGTCAACTTTAAGAGGAATGCCAAAGATAATGCTTGGAATGGAATGGAAATGATACCAGAGAGAGCCTTTGAAAGTCAGGAATCAAGAAGTACAGACAGAATGGTCAATATCTTTTAATAGACTATACTTCACTTCTTACGTTCTTGAAAATATGGTGGTTGAAGTAAAAATTATTATATTTTATGATAGTACTTTCAATATATGTGGGTTTAATACCCATGATAGCTACACCATAAAAGGGAGAGAATAAAGCGATCTATATAGCGGTAAGGTTTCCATGTTCTGCTTGTAGTGGTAAAGCATTAAGTAAACTGTGAAAAGCTACATACGTGTATTGAAATCACAGACTAATTGCTTAAATAAAAAAAAAGCTATATAAATTTTTAAAAGCCTCCATAATTAAATTAAAATGGAAAAGTAACAAGTGAAATAATAATCCAAAAATTATCGGGAAAGAAAAATAGACAATAATGTGCAAAGGAAACAAATAGAAAATAAGAAAGAAAATGGTAGACATAAATACTAACTCATTAATAGTAACATTAAATTTAAATGCTCTAAACACATCAAATAAAATACATTACCAGATGGAGTTTTATTTTTTTATTTAAAAATTTGACTTCTTTATTGTTTTTTTGTAGAGATGTGATCTCACTTTCTTATCCAGGCTGGTTTTGAACTCCTGGCCTCAAGCAATCCCTTGCCCCTTGGCCTCCCAATCAGATGGACTTTCAGAAAACTACCCAATGACATGCAGTCTATAAGGACTCAAATTTACATACAACAACATAGGGAGGTTAAAAACAAAGGGATAGAAAAAGATATACACACACTAATAAGAAGAAAGCCAGAGTGGCTATATTAATATCAAAGTAGTCTCATGTGCAAGGAAAATTGCCAGGGATAAATAGGAACATTGAATAATGATAAAAAAAAATCAATTCACCAAGAAGACATGCCAGTCGTGAATAACCTAACCAGTATAATAATACCTAATGCCAGCATAAACCTACAACCTAACATTGGAACTTCAAAATACATGAAGCAGGCCAGGTGCAGTGGCTCACGCCTGTAACCCCAGTACCTTGTGGGGCCGAGGCAGGCAGATCACCTGAGGTCAGGAGTTTGAGACCAGCCTGGCTAACATGGTGAAACACTGTCAATACTAAAAATATAAAATTAGCTGGGCATGGTGGCAGGTACCTGTAATCCCAGCTACTTGGGAGGCTGAAGCAGGAGAATCACTTGAACCCAGGAGATGGAGGTTGCAGTGAGCCAAGATCATGCCACTGCACTCCAACCTGGGTAACAGAGTGAGATTCTGTCTCAAAACAAAACAAAACAAACAAACAACAAAAAACAAACACGAAGCAGAAACCAACAGAACTGTAAAAAGAAAACAAAAAACAAAATGGACAGGCACATGATGATACTGGAAAATTTCCAAATTCCTACACTCTCAGCAATCAACAATAGAGCACAAGTCAGCAAGGCTATAAACACTTAAAAATACCATCAAAAGGACCAAATTGACATTTAAAGAACACCGTACTCAACAATAACGAGCATAATATACATTCTTTTCAATGTCCATAGAATATTTGCCAAGATAGACCACAGCCCGAGTCAAAAAAATAGGAAAAGAACAAAATCAACTCAAAGCATGGAGAAGGAAGAAAACAACAAAATAAGGACGGCAATCCATAAGCTAAAAGCACAGGGAGAAAGGAGAAAACTTAATGAAGTTCAAAGGTAGTTCTTTCAAAAGATCGATAAAATTGATAAAATTTTAGTAAGACTGACAAAGAAATAGAGAAGACACAAATTACTAAAAGAGATGATATCACTACAGGGCCGACTTTAAACAGATAATGAGGGAATACTGTGAACAAGTCTAAGATAAATTTGAGAATTTAGGTAAAATAAACTAATTCTCTAAAAGTTGCAAACTTCCAGAACTCACCTAGGAAGAAAGAGATAAATTGTCTTACATCTATTAAAGATACTGTGTATGTGTTTTTTTTTTTTTTTTTTTTTGAGATGGAGTCTCACTCTGTCACCCAGGCTGTAGTGCAGTGGCGCAATCTCAGCTCACTTCAACTTCTGCTTCCTGGGTTCAAGTGAGTCTCCTGCCTCAGCCTCCTTAGCAGCTAAGATTACAGGTGTGCGCCACCATGCCTGGCTAATTTTTGTATTTTTAGTAGAGATGGGGTTTCACCATGTTGGCCAGGCTGGTCTTGAACTCCTGACCTCAAGTGATCCACCCACCTCAGCCTCCCGAAGTGTTGGGATTACAGGCGTGAGCCACCATGCCTGGCAATTGTGTAGTTTAAAAAGCACCTGAAAAAGACATCTTGACTCAAATGGTTTCACTGGTGAATTTTGCCAATTATTTCAAGAAGCAGCAACACCAATTCTACACAATTCCTCCCAGAAAAGAGAAGTGGAAGGAACACTTCCCAAATTAATTTATAAGGGCAGCATTATTCTGATACACAAACCAGACAAAGACAGCATAAGACAACGATATACCAATATCCCTCAGGAACATAGACACAGATCCTTAAAATATTAGGAAATCAAATCCAGACATATATTAGTAGAAAGGGAATCACGAGCAAGTGTGTTTTATCCTGGGAGTGCAAGGCTGGTTCGATATTTGAAAAATTTATTGATGTAAGCTACCATATAAACAAACTAATGAAGAAAAACACATAATCATAGCAACTGGTGCAGAAAAAGCCTTTGAGGAAATTCTACATAGGTGACAGCCCCTCTGGTGAGCTCGAGCAGAGCCCAGCCTGGAACCTGCGGCCCATGCCTTCCACATTTGGGTTCTGAGTAGCCTGGCAAAGGCAGCGGTGGGAGGAGGTGGAAATAAAGAGCTTTCTGGCCCCCATGGTCTCTGGCATTACTTGAATACCATGGACCCATAAGAGTTAGGGTGGGGCCTCAGTGGCAGGAGAGGGAGGACAGGGATGAAAAGTCCAGGTGTCTGGGCAATGCTGAACACCTTCTAGACACAGCATGTTTCCAAGAAATGCTGACAAAACCGAAGAGCTGGGAAGTGCTGTTTCAAATATCTAGATTTAACACGGCCCCAGATGCAGAGAGACATTGATTACAGGGAGGCACCTGGGTCCCTAAGAAGATACTAATACAGCAATAATAACAGCTATGATTACAAAATAATAAGTAACAACACTGTGTAAAAGCAAGATCTCAGAAGTACTTTGAAATGTCCCGCACAATTCCCATGTATGAAAACCCTGCTCATAATCTTTTTTTTTCTGAGATGGAGTCTCGCTCTGTTGCCCAGGCTGGAGTAGGGTGGCATAACCACGGCTCACTGCAGCCTCTGCTTCCCAGGTTCAAGCGATTCTCCTGACTTGGCCTCCCGAGTAGCTGGGATTACAGGTGGCCGCCACCACACTCAGCTAATTTTTGTATTTTTAGTAGAGACTGGGTTTCACCATGTTGGCCAGGCTGGTCTCGAAGTCCTGACCTCAGGTGATCCACCCGCCTTGGCCTCCCAAATCGCTGGGATTACAGGTGTGAGCCACCGCGCCCGGCACACAGGCAGCCTTCTTCCTGTGGGTGTCTACCCTCCAGGGGCTTCCTGCAGAAAGAGTGTGCAGGGGTTCACCTCAGGCCCCCCATCCCATCCCTGTCCTGTGAGTGTCCAACCTCTTGGCCTCTCTGGTGCCCTGTGGGCACCCGGGCAGAGTCAGTGGCTTTCCAGGCGCGTCCCCAGCCCCGGCCCCAGCCTGCAGTGGTGGCAGTGGGACCACAGCGGAGATTCTGGGGACAAGGCCCGGCAGGTTCTCCTGGGAACCGGCCTTTCTCGCGCAGAAGGGACTCACTCCTGGAGGCCGCCCTCAGCTCCGCACCCCGCGGCTGCCATCTAGTGGCCACAAGCAGGGACGCCAGGCAGTGAGTCCGTTCCTACCAGGCGAGCGACAGGCCACGAGAGGGAAGACACTGCGCCCGCAGATTCCCGGAACGCGGCGGCTTCCAGAGGGGCCTCCTAGTACGGGGGCCATCGTAGGGCCACTTTTGCATCACCCTCCGATTTTTGGAAATACAAGTTTATTTCTATCGTACAGGATGGCTTTCCGTTGCCCAGCTCTTGAATACCCAGCCCTCGCAGCTGTGCCTGTGCAGAAAGCCAAGCCTATGACTTAGCCGCTTCACGGAGCCCTGGACCCTGCTGACGTCCTGGGGCCAAGGGCCTCTGTGATCCTGCGGAGATGGCCCTGCTGCTCTGAGCTCGTTTCCTCACTGGCCTCAGCGGGTTCAGGGTGACAGCTGCAGCCCTCATGCGAGCAGGTGCAGGAGACATCCCCAGCTCCCCCAGAGGCAGATTCCCAGAGCGAGGCAGAGAACCTTCCAGACCCCAGGCTGGAGGTCTCTCTTCCACCCTGCAGCCAGGGAATGCTCCCTTCCTGAATGTCCAGGCTCTGATGGGAAAGATCCTTTACCTGAAAACGCTCCAATGCTGGCCTGGGTTCTCTGAACCTTAGAAGCACATTTGCTGAAACAGGGATAATAAGGGTTCCAGGAGCACTCACTGATCCTGGGGGCTGGCCACTATGCCGGGCCTGGGGATAGACAGGAGGTGAACCAGAGAAGAGCCCAGGTTAGCAGGTGAAGCCCCCAGGCTGCCTGGCACAGAGCACACCCTGTGTCCTTGTCACTCTCTCCCAGGAACAGGCATTTGAATCCGCCGTCCCCTGCACACTCCTTCCCCCAAGCTGTGTGGGCAGGGGTTGTGGCTACCTCTCTAACTAGTCTCACAACCCCTGCTGCCCTCTCTGGGGTCCAGGCAGGTTCCATGGCATGCTGGACCCTGCTTTCTGCCACTAGCAGGGGAAGATGGGGAGGCTTGGAGCTGCTGAGGGCAGGGCCTCGGCTGCACACTCTGGGGCACCAGGCAGCCCCACACCCCTATCGTCTCAGTGGCCACGCAGCCTTGAACATAATTCTGACATATGGAATTTCGCTTTGTAAGCTGCTTTGTCTTTCTGGGAATGTGTCCTCTAAGCTCACCTTTACACAGATCTGTAGCTTGTCTTATGTAGATCAGCACAGAATGTTACAAAAGAGGCCGGACACATAGAGCAGACCCTGGGCTCAGACCCAGGCTCAAAACCTCCTGGGCCAACCGCTCCACTTCCCCAGGTCCTTGCGCCCCCATCTGCAAAATGGGGCACTAGCGGTTTCCATATTGTACGTTTGGCAAGGATTATGGAGGGGAGCCGTGTGACGGTCAAAGGCTGGCAGGTAACAAGTGCTTAATAAATGTGACTATTCTTATTTTTATTCCTCCATGCATCCCTTTAGCAGGCAAGTATCTACTAAGCCCCTGCCCTGAGCAGGAGAGACAGGGAGCGGGAGGGTTAACAGCAGTGTTAGGAGCTGGACTCCTGGGTTTGAATCCCAGCTTTGCCACTTACGAGCTGGCTGACCTTGAGCAAGGGGCTTACACTCTCTAGCCTCAGTTTCCTTATCTGTAAAAAGGGATAACAACCATATCAACCCATGCAGATAAGAGGGAGCATAGCAGGCCCGTGGCTGCTGCCTTGAGAAAGTCCTGCCTGCAGGGCTGGCCCCTAGCTGGCATCTGGGAGCTGAAATGTCCCCTGCATGGAGAGGCCCGGACACCCAGCCCTGCGGCAGCAGCTCCCATGGCGTGTTGAGCCAACACTGTGGTTTATGCAAGCAAAACCCCAGCTTTCCTTCCAGAAGTCAGGAATTGTGGCACGTGCCAGGCAGAGGGTGCCTACGTGACAGGCTTCCCTAGGGAGAAATATTTCACACATGTGGCTGCATTTTTTTCCTAGTGGGTGGGGAATGTGCTGTGTCCCCTCACAGGAGAGAGGGAGGGGGCTTCAGTGTGCCCATGGATGCCTGCAGACTCCGCCTAAGCTGTGGCACTGTTATAAGCCTTAGACAAGAACATGACTCTATATCAAGTCCTGCAAGTCCTTCTGGAGGACCCCAGAATGTGTGGGTGGGGTCCCCTGACACACCATCTCATAGGCCTGCATGAGTGTCCCAGGGTTGCTACGACAAATGACCCCAGACCAGGAGGTCTGGATGACAGACATTCATTCTCTCAGTTCTGGAGGCTGGAAGTCTGAGATCTCGGTGTCTGTAGGATGGGCTCATTCTGGAAGTGAGAGACAGGACCAGCTGGATTTCCTAGGCCGACTAAGAATCCCTAAGCCTAGCTGGGAAGGTGACCACATCCACCTTTAAACACGAGGCTTGCAACTTAGCTCACACCCAACCAATCAGATAGTAGAGAGCTCACTAAAATGCTAATCAGGCAAAAACAGGAGGTAAAGAAATAGCCAATCATCTATCGCCTGAGAGCACGGGGGAGGGACAATGATCGGGATATAAACCCAGGCATTCCAGCCAGCAACGGCTACCCCCTTTGGGTCCCCTCCCATTGTATGGGAGCTATTTTCACTCTATTAAATCTTGCAACTGCACGCTCTTCTGGTCCGTGTTTGTTACGGCGCGAGGTGAGCTTTCGCTCGCCATCTACCACTGCTGTTCGCCGCCATCCCAGACCCGCTGTTGACTTCCAACCCTCCGGATCCGGCAGGGTGTCTGCTGCACTTCTGATCCAGCGAGGCGGCGCCCATTGCCACTCCCCATTGGGCCAGAGGCTCGCCATTGTTCCTGCGCCGGCTAAGTGCCTGGGGTTGGTCCTAATCGAGCTGAATAGAGCTGTGACACTGACCGCATGGCCCAAGATTCCATTCCTTGGAATCTGTGAGAACAAGAACCCCAGGTCAGAGAACAAGAGGCTTGCCACCATCTTGGAACTGGCCCGCCCTCATCTTGGGAGCTCTAAGAAGAAGAATCCCCAGTTAACAGAGGCTCTGAGGAAGAATCTGCCCCAAGACTCTCTCCCAGCCTCTGGGGCTGCTGGCACCCCTCAGCAGTCCCTGGCTTGTGGTCGTATCCCTCCAACTTCTGCCTCCATCTTCACATGTGAGAACTAAAAATAAAATCCTAAGCCTCCGACTGACTGGAACAAGCGGACACCACAGAAGCCTTAAAAACTGAGTTCTGGCTGGGCGCGGTGGCTTACGCCTGTAATCCCAGCACTTTGGGTGGCTGAGGTGGGCGGATCACGAGGTCAAGAGATCAAGACCTTCCTGGCCAACATGGTAAAACTCTGCCTCTACTAAAAATACAAAAATTAGCCAGGCGTGGTGGTGTGTGCCTGTAGTCCCAGCTACTCGGGAGGCCAAGACAGAGAACTGCTTGAACCTGGGAGGCAGAGGTTGCAGTGAGCCGAGATCACGCCACTGCACTCCAGCCTGCGCAACAGAACAAGACTCCACCACAAAACCAAACCAAACCAAACCAAAACAAACCAAAACAAAAAAACAGTTCTGGTCGGGCACAGTGGCTCATACCTGTAATCCCAGCACTTTGGGAGGCCGAGGCAGGCAAATCACTTGAGGTCAGGAGTTGAAGAGCAGCCTGGCCAAACCCCGTCGCTACTAAAAATACAAAAATTAGCCGGGCATGGTGGCAGGTGCCTGTAATTTCAGCTACTTGGGAGGCTGAGGCAGAATTGCTAGAACCTGGGAGGCAGAGGTTGCAGTGAGCCCAGATCGCACCACTGCACTCCAGCCTGGGCTACAAAGCAAGACTCCATCTCAAAAACAGAAAACAAAAAAACAAAACTGAGTTCCAACCATGATGGGACGGGAGGTTGGGCACGTCTTGTTATGCTGCTCCCTGCTGAGGTTTAGCCACAACTGGCCAGCGTTAACATTAAAGGAGAGACTGTGAGACTGATGGAATGGGCTCCTGGTGGCAATAAGAGACTGGATTGTAAGCAAGACCTAAGACTGTGCAAGGCAAGGGTGAAGTAATGCAGCCCACACTTAAATAAACCAGGTTCTGGCTGCCATAGGGCTTTTCTCTTCCTCTAGCAGCCAGCAAGCCCTGGCCTTGGGATGGACAACATTAAAACCACTGCAGCTCCACCAGATGCTGATAACTGACCCCATTCTAGCAGCCATAACTATAACGGTGATTGGATAAGAGGCTGATTTCAGTAGCTTTCTCTTGATAAGAAACCACCGGCCAAAGACCAAGGCATGGGACAGATTCTACCTTGGAGCTTCCAGAAGGAACCCACCCTGCAGACACCTTGATTTTAGACTTCCAGCCTTCAGATCTGTGAGAGACTGGCTCTGGCCGGTTTACAGAGGCTGCACACTGAGCGGCTTTATGTTCCTGCTTCACCTTTTGACATTCAGAGCCTGACTGTAATGCCTTTAAATGTGAAGCCTCCACCCCAGGTGAACATGGGATGCATGTAATATGCATGTGTGCTCAGTGCACGTGTCAGGACCCGCTTGTGAATATTCACAGCTCCTCCTGTAACCTGCTGAGTATGCTTAACCTGCCATAACCTTAGCCAATGCATTCAGCATAAAGCCCCGTTCCACCCTCTCCTCCTCAAAGCGCCTGCCTCTGGTTTTGGCTAGAGGCCCAATTCCCAGCTGGCAGGTTGTAACCCTTTATAATAGTCTCCCTTCTAAATTTATAAATCATACAATTCGTAGGCTGACATGTGACTTTCTGGTCCCCATGTTTGTTCCCCCTCTCTTCTAAGGTCACCTGCCATTGGATTTGGAGGCCATGGTAATCTAAGATCTCATCTCAAGATCCTTAACTTAATTACATTTGCAAAGATGCTTTTATTTTCCAAATGAGGTCCAACTCACAGCACCTGGAAGTTAGGACGCATACTGGTCATGGTGGGGCCAGCACTCAGCCCGACAGGCCCTTGAGGGGACTCAGTGAATCCCTACCCTACAGTGCTGTGGGAGGGTGCGGCACAGGGAGCGGCTCGGGAAGGCCCCACAGTGGCTGCTCCCCTAAGCATTGCACACCTGTCCCTGCCTAGGCGGTGGCCTGGGGGCTTCCAGCTGAAGGCAGTTGCTGAGGCTGCAGGTACCCCAGGAGCAAATGAAGGGATTAACCTGGAGGGTGGTAGTCAGTGTGGGAAGGCTCCCGGGAGGAGCGACCTGTGGGGCAGAGGCTGGAGGATGAGCAGAGCCAGCGGGAGGTGGGTCCAGAGCCATGTTTGCAGGGCTTCAATGTGGGGAGGTGATGGTCCCCTGGAGGATGTACTGAGGGAGCTGCAATGCCCAGGGGCAGTGGTGGAGGTGCTGGCTTTCCAGGCTGCAGGTCGGGTGGGAGAGGCCCCACTGGGAGGAGAGCATGGGACCCTCCTCTATCAGTGTGCTGGGTCTCTGGATAAATGAGACAAAGCCGTCTGCTGTGGACTGAATGATGTCTCCTCCCCACAAATTCAAATGTTGAAACCCAAACCTCTAACAGGATGGTATCTGGTGATGGGGCCTTTGGGAGGTGACTGGGGTGAGATAAGGTCATGAGGGTGGGGCCCCTATGATGGAATTCGTGCCCTTACTAAGAAAGATATGAGAGTCCCAGTCTTTCTCTCCCTCGGCCACATGGGGGCATAGTGAGGAGGTGTCCATGAGCCAGGCAGGCTCCCTGATCTGGGACTTTCACTCTCCAGCACTGTGAGAAAATCGATTTCTGCTGTGTGAGCCCCAGTCTTAATTGTGTTTTGTTTCAGCCGCCTGAGCTGAGACATCAGCCTTCCTCAGACCCACAGAACGAGGCACCATGTCTGTGTGGGATGATGATGATGGTGTGCCTCTACGGGTCCCCTGGCTCATCCCGGGCGCACCAGTGTTCCCCTCACATTCTGGAGAAGACTCTGAAACCCTCCAAGGTGCAGAGCTTTCCCGGCTTTGCTGTGTGTTCCAGTCCCTGGGGGTCTTGTCAGTAGGCAGGCTCTCGTTCAGTAGGTTCTGGGGGCATGGGAGCCTGCATTCCTAACAAGCGCCCAGGTGGCCATGCCCATGCTGCGCTCCATGGGCCACGTTGAGGGGCAAGATCTTCACAAGTGGCCCTTGACCTCAGCCATCCTTGTGCAGATATCCCCAAACCCGAGCTGCCCCGGAGGGCTTTTTAAATCATAGAACTTCAGATTCCAGCGTGGACCCTGGGATTCTGCATTCCTAGCAAGTTCCCGGCTGCTGCAGCTGCTGGTCTGGGGCATCCAGCTGGAGCAACACTGCCTAGGTGGTTCTCAGCCCCAGCGGCTTTTCTCAATGACTGCTGCCCTGGCCCCGCCCACTCCATCAGCATCTGTGGACGTGGGGTTCTTTCTGCAGCGCCCCAGGGATTCAGAGAACCCCTGACTTCACTCCTGCTCTCTTTTCCTCAATCTGCCATGCTCATCTCATGAATATTTCATCTTTAAAGCAGACAGAATAGAGCAAAGCTCCAACAAAGCAAAACCTAAGCCAACGTGGTAGTTCTCAAAATTCTGTGGTTTTACAAATGTGGCCTGAAATTAGCTTATTTTTAAGCCGAAGGAAAATGGGGCCCATGTTAATCACTGACCTCCCAAGTGTCCTGGCTGGAGATAGAAGTTCTCCCTGGGTGGGTACTGTCAGGCTGTCGATTAGTGGCATCCAGGGCCCCCCAGGCCAGCAGGATGCAGAGGAAATGAGAAGGAATGTCAGTGGCGGGGGGTGCCTTTTCTGCAGCTGGTGGGCAGCTGGTCTGAGGGCCATGGTGAGAGTCTTCCACCAGGGTTTCTGTGGTGCCAAGTGTCCGGGTGCTTGGAGACCACCCCAGGGTGCTGCCCCTCCAGTCTAAGCCCAGCCACTGGATGACAGGGCTGATGGTCCAGCACAGAGGTGCACAGACCCCAGGCCCACAGATCCCACAAGCAGTGGAGGTCATAGCTCCTTCCTCAGTATAAGCCATCTGGGTGGCCTAGTGTCTACCTTAGGGCAGGTGCCCCTGAGTCCTCTCAGGTAAGCCACACTCACCTGGAGAGGCAAGAGGTGAGGGGCATTAAGGCCACCTGGCCCCCTACAGTGGCCACCTGAAACATGTGGCCACCTGAAACATGTGCCCTCATTTCATCCCGGAGGAGGAGGGAAGCACAGACAGGTGGTGGCCTTGTTAGAGAAGCTCAGAACAGAGGCGGGAGAGATGCTGTCGCTTTTCAAAGTCATGGCTGGTGGCCAGGCCACGTGATGGGAGCATGCTCACCTGCACACCACCATGAGGCCCGGCCACACTGCATTCCACCTGGGCACATCCCTCCCAGCCACTCAACTCCTCCCTAACCCCCTACTTTCCCTGCCAAGAAGCCTGACCTGAAGGAGTAGGGTGTGACATGGGAACTCATTGGCTGTGCAACCTGGAACAAGTCACTTAACCTCTCTGAGCCTTAGTTTCTTCATGTGGAGGATAGAGCGAAAACCAACCGGCCTTGGAGGGTGGGTCTAAGTTACAACAAATGCAACCCGAACAGTGCATCCTAATGAACACCAATGATGAAGCACCTGCCACACGCAGCAGCCACATATATAACCATCCTTGAGACAGGGCCATGGGATGGGAACTCCTGTCCCCATGGGACAGCAGGGGTCACAGGGGCACAGAGGGTTTGCTGGCAGGGGTGGAGTTGCTCTGGGATAACTGTGCTGCCCTGAGGACTGGGTGAGTGGACGTGGGTGAAGCATCAGGACCTGGCTCTGCAGGGAAGTGGAGCAGAACTTGGAAGTTCTCATGACCCCCATGCCCTTCTGTGCTCTGGGCTGCTTGGGACCAGGCTGGGCTCGCAGTGGTCAGTGAAAGGCCGCCTACTGGGGCCAGCCTCATGAAGGGGCTGAGGGCCACGTGCTTTCAGGCCAACAGCACCCACAGAAGGCACCCTGTGACCTGGACAGCAGCATGCCTGGCTCTGAGCCTATTGGGCCATATGGATACCCGACACATAATGGCCTTCAGCTGACTGCAATAAAGAGCAGGCAGGCAGAATGCATTTGACAGGAGGGTGTCACCCCCAGAACCACACCCAGGGAGACGGAGAAGCCCAAGCCTCAAGGGAGCACAGCCCCAGTTCAGGCTTACTTGAGAGAGAGGCTCAGCTGTCCTGGGCCTCTGGTCACACTGTGAGTGGATGTGACTCAGCATCACCCACACTACTAAACCGCTTTTTAAAAGGGTGGAATGCATGAAAGTTAGATGCTGACATGAAATCATACCATATTAAACTGCATGTATTTAATCAGAGCTGTGGGAATCATAAAGCAAAGTTTTCCATTACTCAAACTATCTGATTATTAAGTCATCCATATAACCCACCAATCCATCCATCCATCCATCCATCCATCCATCCATCCATCCATCCATCCACACATCAAGCCTTCCTTTATCCCTCCCGTCACTCTCTTATCCATCTATCCATTCACCCACCCACCCATCCACCCATGCATCCACATATCCACCCATCCATCCATCCACCAACCCACCCACCCATGCATCCATCCATCCATCCATCCATCCATCCATCCATCCATCCATCATCCATCCATCCACACATCCATCCATCCATTCACACATCAATCCCTCCTTTATCCCTCCCTCCCCTCTCTCTTCTATCCATCTATCCATTCACCCACGCACCCATCCATCCACATACCTACCCACACATCCATCCATCCATCCACCCACCCATCCATCCACCCACCCACCCATACATCCACACATGCATCCATCCATCATCCATCCATCCACACATCCATCCATCCATTCACACATCAATCCATCCTTTATCCCTCCCTCCCCTCTCTCTTCTATCCATCTATCCATTCACCCACCCATCCACCCACCCATCCATCCACGTATCTACCCACACACCGATCCATCTTCTCATGCATCCACATATCCATCCATCCATCCACCCACCCACCCACCCATGCATCCATTCACATACCCACCCACCCACTCATGCATCCACACGTGCATCTATCCATCCACACATGCATCTATCCATCCATCCATCATCTATCCATCCATCCATCCACCCACCCATTCACCCATCCATTCACACATCTATCCATCCACTCACACATCCATCTGTGCTTTATCCCTGCCTCCCACTCTTTCTTCCATCCATCCATCCATCCATCCATCCATCCATCCATCCATCCATCCATCCAACCATCCATCCAGTTGGTCATATATTTATTAGCACCTGTTTTATGCCAAGTTCTATGCAGGGCAGGCACTGATGAATCAGAGAGGGTGTTACATATGGCCCCTCTCCCAGTAGATTCTTAGGCCTGGGGGGAAGTAATCCATTAATGAAAGACAAGCCACTGAACAACAGCCCAAGGGAAGGAGACTACACCAGTTCTGTTTTGATCGGGGAGAGAAGTGTCAGGGCAGGAAGTGGGGAGGTGCAGAACTGAGGTGGAAGGGAAGAGGGAGTTGGGCCTGCCTACCATCCATTTCCTGTTTCCTGGGGAAAAATTATAGCACACGTCTGTGTGCCAGTCTTTGTGACCCAAGTGGCACGGCCAGCCTCCTCCAAAGATACGCATGCAATTCAGGTCTGCTCAAAGGGTTCATCCCACTCCCTTGGCGAGCACGATTGGGTCAGGGATGGGCAGTGATTCAAATCAGTCCAGTGAAATTAGATCCTGAACCTTCTTTTACAATGACTGGGAAAGAGGCACTCTTGCTCTTACGTGACTACTAAAATTGTGGAATGCTAGCCTCGTGCTGCCGGTGACCACCTCCGCATGGCATGGGGGAGTTCATACAGAGAACATTAGAGAAAAGAGACAGAACGAGAGCTTCCTAAGGCTCCCTGAGCACCTGGATCCAGCCAGGACTGAAGCTGTTATTCCTAAACTTAAAAGCCATTAAATTTCTGTTTGGCTTCAGCCAGGATAGGCTTGTTTTCTGTCATCTGTAATTAAGTGTCCTTACTAATATGTCAGGGTATAGCCTCAGCAAAGAGATCCAGGAGCTCCCAAGAAGGCAAGAACTCCCATGAGGCTCTGAAATCCCCTGCCAGAGACCCAGGGTGGCTGGTATAACATTAAGTGGTCACAAATGCATCTGGGGCAAGTCCCTCCCCAGCTCAGGCTTCAGTTTCTCCATACGTGAAGTAAGTTTTGTTTTCTCACTTAAAGCTTCCCAACACTTTCCTTGAATGACATTTTGTACCTTATATCCTGAACTGCTCTGAAATTGGGAGGAAGTAGAGGACATCTGTATGGGGTGGGCACCTTGGAAACGGGAAGAAAGCCATTACCTAGGAGGTACTGTGACAGAGGTGGCCAGCTGCCTACTCCAACATCAGTTCTCAACTTACTCACCCATAGCAGGTTATCTGGAATAAAGCCAACAGCTCAGACTCCTTTGAGATGATGTTATGGCTGATCATCCATAATTGGAAGCAGAGTGGACAATGTGCATGTCCTTAAAAGAGGCAACGTTTTCTTGAACCTTTCGCTCTTCCTCTATTGGAATGCAGATACAATGGCTGGAGTCTAAGCAGCCACCTTGAACTGCGAGGCAGCCTATTAAGGATATTGGAGCAGCAAGAAAGGCAGAGGCCAGGTCCTTGTATGTTTGAAGCCCTCATATCAGCTCTGGACTGCCTCCCTCTGTCTTCTTTAATATGACAGAGAAATATGCCTCTGTCTCATGTAAGCCATGTTCTTTAGTTGTTTTTCTGTCACATGTGGCTGATGGGACTCTGAATAGCAGCACGTCTTGGATATTCTGGCTGGGAGGAAGGAGAAGTCAGAGGGGAGGAAGGGGTCTTTTCTTTCAAGACATGGATATTTGGATTTTAGTGTTAATTTGAAAGCATCTTATTTGATGCTTTCAAATTACAGAACATTTCCCTCAAACATTCTAGGCCCTGGTTTAAGTCACTAAAATAGTTTCCACTCCTAAGCAACCGCATCAGGGGTTTAATCAAACGATAGAGCAGTGTACGTGGATATCAATGCCCCTCAGAACAGACGGGGCTGGAATGCTCCTCGCTGCTCTAACAGGTAGGGAAGGATCACTCCTCACTTGTTAAAATGTACCTGTCGATTTTCTTCTTGTTTCATAACAACTCCATTTTGTCACTCTAATTTTAGTGGCAATGTTTTTGTTCCAATCAGCGATCATTTTGGAAAAGTAGGCTGCTGGAAGAGCTCTTGGCATACCAAATGACAAGCAATTTTTAAACGGCATAAGACGGGTGATTTTTAACCACACAGAATTCTAAGTCTGTTTTGAGCTGGTTAGCACTCCTTAGAAAATAACTAGCTGTCCGGGAGATGTGATGTCCACTCTGCTAGCTCTGGCGTGGCAGGCCTACTGTGTGCCAGGAACGGACACAGGGAGGCATCAGACAGGGTCCCTGCCCCAAGGAGTTGCAGAGTGGAGACACAGATGAGAGAAGTGCAGATGGACATGGGCGCTGGGCTTTAGAACTGAAGGCTGGCTGTAGAGATGATGTTAGGCTAAGCAGCCAGGAGAGCCTCACCTCTGCCTTCCAGCCCACGGTCCTGCCCAGCCCCAGGAGGCGGCCAGGCAGTAGCCAGACTGACCTCATTCTCTGGGCTCAATATTCCAGAATGTAGGAAAGTTTGGCAGTTTCTCAAAAAGTTAAACACAGATTTAACATATGACCCACCAATTCCACTCCCAGGTAGGCATACCCAAAAGAAGGAAAAACAGGTAAGCATATCCTTACACATGGACGTTCACAGCCACACCACTCACAGATGCAGCCAGAAGGGTGGGAGCAACCCAAGTGTCCCTCAACAGATGAGCACATAACGAACGTGGTCCATACACAAAAGGAAGTGCTACTCAGCCTTTAAAAGGAGCGATGCAGCACCACAATGCCACAATGTGGACGAGCCTCGAGAACGTGGCACCGAGTGAAGGATGCCAGTCACAAAGGCCATGCTGGAGGATTTCATTGATAGGAAATGCACAGGAAAGGGAATCCACAGTGATGAGAAGTAGATCAGTGGCTGCCGGGGTGGGGTGCATGAGGAGTGACTGCTAATAAATATAGGGTTTCTTTTTGGGGTGATGGAAATGTCCTCAAATAGAAGCGACAATTCACAACTGCAGGAATATCTAAATGCCACAGGATTTTGTATTTTAAAATGGTTAATGTGAATTTCGCCTGAATTAAAACACAAAAACCTTCCAGAATGGTCTGCTGGGGCTCAGATGTGCCAGTGCTGCCTTTCCCTCTGCTTCTTGCGCTCAGATCACCACCAGGGGTCCTCTGGGTCTCCCCTGCCTGACTCTGCAGGGATCTGTGCAGAAAGGCAGGGCAGGGTGCTAGAAACACCCAGACCCCCTTTAGATCCAAGCTGGCTACTTTCTAGCTGGGGTGGGGGCACTGAGGATGTTGCTGAACTTCTTGGACCCTGTTTCCTTCTTTGTAAAGTGGCGACAGTTGCACATCCTGGGGCCAGGAGTGGCATCAAAGAGACGATGCAGCATGCAGTTTAGACGTGAGCTCCCTCCCTGCCTGTCTACTGGGGCAGAGGCCATGTTTGATGGACAGGGTAGTTCTGCCAGTGGCTATTTACTGAGCAGGACTCTGCACCAGACAGTGAAGTGGTGACGGAGGAAGTCGTGGACAGGGAGGATAAAGTCCCCAGCATCACCTGAGAGATAGGCAAGATTAGAGCTCCCCAAATCAGCCAAGTAATTCTGGCCACAAGAGTGTCACCACACCAAGAAAAGGACGAGGTGAGGAATGTGACCCGGAGGCAGTTCAGGGAAGGCCCTTGGAGTGGCGGCACAGCGGGGAGGTGGCCTGGCCCTGTGGGGAAGCTTGTTGCAGCAGAGAGAGCTGGGTGCCCACAGGAGTGAGGGCCGGAACGAGGGGCCGTCTCTAACCACTTTGGCATCTCAGGAGTCTGTGGGGCACATACCACAGCCTGCACCTCTGAGTTATTTAACTTGCAAAGGAAGGGAGTAGCCATTTGCAGGAGGTTTTCCAGGCAGGTTTCCCTCGTCAGGAGAAACAAGGCTGGGGGAAGCCTCAGGCCATGGGGAGCCTGGAGATGGAGGGAGGAGGCGGGCAGTGGTGGCTGCAGGGGTGTGAGGGTGAGACCGAGGACTTGGCTGCTGAGGCCTTGGCTCTGGCTCCTGGCTTCCAAGGTTCTCACCCTGCACATGGGAAGAGGGGCCAGGTGGGCACCAGTGGCGGTGTCAGGTCCAGAGACCCACTCCAGGGAGGAGGGGAAGGCAGGTGTCTCCAACTTTCCCCAAAGGTGTCTGCACAGGTGGCCGAAGCTTCCCAGGCTTTGGTCTCACATCCGCATTTTGGGCCGGCCTTGTCGGGGTCTGTCCACGCTAGGCCATTGCTCTTCCCCAGGTGTAATTCGCTGAGAGGCTTTATTCCCTGGAATGCAGGGCCTGGCATCCTACTTGTTCTAGTAAGAGGATGGCGGGGTGAATGAATGGGTGGGTGGGTGGCTGAGTGAATGACTCGCCCGAGAAGTTCTAGTTCCGGTCTCCTTCAGCGGAGGAGCGCAGCCCATCATCAGGGCCCGTGCTCCTGGCAGTAAGTAGGGCAGCCCTGCTTCACGCGGCGGCCCCAGGGACGGTGCCCACTGCCCTCCTTTGCTCACAGACATGTCCTCGTTTGGATGATAAATGATGCGGTCACCCTGGCACACAGACTCCTTCTAGGAGGATCCAGGAGAAATGCCAGGAGCTTCAGGAACAAGAAATAGGTCAGGTCGCCACTGGGGTTTTGCATCTGTGCCAGAGCTCAAGGACAGAGCACGTTCCTGAACAACACTGGAGCTGCAGGGTGACCTGAGCTTGTGCTTGACAGACGTGATGCATACCTGGTGCACACGGCAGGGGGTGGGGCGGGGTATCTCTGAGCCTTCTGTGAAAGCACATGAAATGGCGTGTGTGCACATGCACATGTACACGTGTAAATGTGTGTGAGGGCGTACGTGTGCTTCCGGGCACGTGTGACGCATGTGCAGCATGTGTGTAGTATGTGCACAAGCACACGTGCGTGTGTTCTATGTGGGCATGTGTAGGCATGTATGTCTGTGTGCATGCATGTGTGTGTGCACGTTTGCATGTGTGTAGGGGTGTGTGTGTGCATGGGTATCTTGCATTTGCTACTCAAGGAGGTCTGTGGTGTGTTTGTGAGAGGGGCACCAGCCAGCACACCCTGGGTCCTGCAGGTGCTGGAGGCTGGAGGGGGTGGGCATCCATCATCTTCCTCCGCCATCTCCTACCCTATCCCCAGGCCATGGAGGAAGGCCTTACGTAACCTTGTGTTGAGCATGTACCTTCCCAGTGGCCCATGGACAGTGTGACCCGGGCCCTCTGGCTCCCTCTGATTCTGGTCGCCAAGCAGCTGGGAGGAAGATGAAAACCCTTCTCAGCTGAGTATGTGGGTCAGATAAAGCTCTGGTCCAGGGGAGAAAGTTCTAGTCTCTGCTGCAGCCCACTTGATGTGTGACTCGGAGCTCGGCCATGTCTCCTGCTCTTTGCCTCTGGTGTCCTCCTGGGAAACAGCACCACCAGACCAGCCTGGTCTCTGATAGTGGGAATCTTGTATACACAGCAGGCTCGGGAAGGCCCTCGAGGGTGACTCGGGTCATGGCCATGGGCCCGTGGTCCTCACGCCTCTGCTCATCCGCCTGGGTGGGAACTTTCTGTGCCCAGTGAGGAAATGCACTGTAGAGGTCAGCTGTCCAGCTGTGTTAACGCTGAGGCCCCCAGCTGGCCCGAAAATGCCCACCTGGACAGAAGCCACAGTGCCTGGAGAGGCCAACAAGCCAGGGTCACCATGTGATGGCTGGGAAGTTACTTAAGCCCAGGGGCCTTCTCTCTAAAACGGGTCCTCAGATGCAATTCTGGCCCTGTTTATCCAATGGAAGGCTCTGGGAAGGTGCTTGGGCACCTTGAGAAGTTGTAACCGTTTACGAATAAAAATCTCTGCAGTGATGATGAAAGTGACACCCATTTCAGTTCTCTGAGAATCAACTGGAACATGGGCCTCCTCTCCCCGAGGAAAAGGAACCTCTCCCCCAGGTTCCTGCTCTGGGATCAGTCCCTCTCCGACATACAGAGTGCTCCAGAAGTTAACAGGCTTAATCTGTGCACAGATCAGCAGGAGCCTGGTAGTCAATAAGAGATCTCTCCTTCTCTCCCTCCCTCCCTCCCTCCCTCTTACCTCCTTTTTTTTTTTTTTTTGACAGAGTCTCACTCTGTCACCCAGGTTGGAATGCAGTGGTGCAATCTGGGTTCACTGCAACCTCCGCCTCCCAGGCTCAAGCGATACATCCACCCCAGCCTCCTGAGTAGCTGGAACCACAGGCATGTGCTACCACACCTGACTAAATTTTTGTACTTTTGGTAGAGATGAGGTTTCGTCATGTTGCCCAGGCTGGTCTTGAACTCCTGAGCTCAGGCGATCTACCCTTCTCGGCCTCCGAAAGTGCTGGGATTACAGGCATGTAATCCTGTAGGAACTGGCCCAGAGACAGTTTCTATAAAAGGCGGCTTCTTGCCATCTGAGCACACTATCGCGAAGGAGTGAGGGGCTCTTTCAGAGGCATGGAGGGCCAGGTGCCTTGTGACCACATGCACGAGTGGCCAGCACACAGAAGTGGTGAGGGCAGCTGGGTCCCTGGGTGCCTGACGCAGGTGGGGCCCAGCCCAGGGCAGCGGAGTCTGGATGGAGATGCCCAGTGGCAGCTCATCTTCCTGCATGAGGACCGCAGTGCTGGAAACTTCTGAGCACATTCTCAGGGTTAAAAAGGTGAAGGGAGCAGCTGGGCTGGGTGGAGCCGGTGGGTATCCATCGGGTCGGACGATGGCTCCAGGGGATGTGGCAGTTTTTGGCAGTTACCTCACAGGACAGAGGCTCTCACCCAAGCCACCTGGAGGAGGGGCATGGAGCCGTGCTGGGGGCCCAGCGAGCTTCTGCCTCCACTGGGAGGGGCGACTCTAAGCTCATTCCAGGAGCGGCTGGGCTGCCGGCCAGCCTGCCCCACTGTGGCCACACACGGCGGCTGATGGATTTGGGATTTGGAGGTTCATAAATAATGAACACTTCCTGGAGCCAAATCCCCGCTCCCAGCTGAGCTGCCAGGACTCCGGAATCTGCCCCTGGTCTGTGCCATCAAGGTGAGGAAGCCAGGAAATTGCAACTGGGCCTGGGGGTTTTCACCACAAGGTGTCTTTGTTTAAAGGCAGCAAAGCTCTGAGGTCTAAAAGGTGAAGGTCTCTAAGGATGAGGATGGCTCAAGTCAGTGGAGCCCACTGTGTAAGCTGCGAGGCCCCGGGCAAAATGACAAAGGGCCCCTTGTTCAAAATGATTCAGAGTCTCCGGGCACTGACAGCAGAGCATTACACAAGCATGGGGCCCGTGTGACAGTGGGTACAAACCCTCCTGGTTTGAGAAATGTATTGGTGTGGTGGCTCACGCCTGAAATCCTAGCACTTTGGGAGGCTGAGGCAGGTGGATCACTTGAGGTCAGGAGTTTGAGACCAGCCTGGCCAACATGGTGAAATCCCATCTCTACGAAAAATACAAAAATTAGCTGGGGGTGGTGGCACGTGCCTGTAATCCCAGCTACTCGGGAGGCTGAGGCAGGAGAATTGCTTGTAAATCAGAGGCAGAGGTTGCAGTGAGCCAAGATCTCACCACTGCACTCCAGCCTAGGCAGCAGAGCAAGACTCTGTCTCAAAAAAAAAAAAAAAAAAAAAGAAGTATTCTTTATTCCATTTATCTGAAAGAGTGAAGGACAGGCCGTCCTCACATATGCCTGATTGGTATACTATTTCATGTTGAAACATTGGAGAAACTGTAGTTTCAGAAAGGGTGAGCTGACCTATCGCTTCCTACATGCAGCCAGTGATAGAGATGCCTCTGGGAGGGGTCCCCTTTCTGCACCAGGGCGAGAAAACGGCTCTTGTCACCAGAGGCTGGGCACTGGAGGCTGCAGTGGGCCTGAGTAAACATACGTAAGGGAGTAGCCCTCATCTTCCACTGCTTTACACCACCTGTATATGTCCTAGGGACTCCACTAGAAAATTTACTGTCCTAGCCAGATTTTCTTTGCCTTGTCATTTCTTTTCAAATTTATCATTCTTTGTCTAAAAAGTACAAAAGCGTCTTGCTTGGGTCACTTCTTTGCATTTTACTCTCTTGTAGAAGATTCCCATGTATATGTAAAACCAATACAATTGGTATGCTATTCTTGTTAATCTGCCTGCTGTCAATCTGGTTTCTAGATCCAGCTGAAGAGCCCACTAAGAGCTAAATGGCAGTTGGAGGTGACCTCTGGCTCCTCTAATCCCCCAGTCTCTGCCCACTCCCAGGGCTGTGGGCAGGTCTTATCTTTACTGAGCTGCCAAGAGCTGAACCAGAGAGGGGCCTTCTAGAACTTCTAGGAGGAGCTGGGGGTGAGGCAACCACACTCCTGGCCTGGATGCCAGTGCACTGCTCAAGAACAGCTACAAGGTGATGTCTTGCTGTGCAAAGTCGCTGGGCAAGCAGCTCACAGGGCAGCGTCCTAAGGACAAGAGCAAAGCTTTGAGATGATGAGGCCGTTCCTGAAGCATTATTCACAAGAGGGAAACACGCGAACAACTGCACAAGTCAGAAGCGGGGGGAACAGACGACAAATGTCACACATCTGTGACAACTGGAAGAGCCATTAGCAATGGTGCTTTGGAAGGATCTTTTCAATTCATGACATGTCTTTTCACTTGGAGAAACGCAGATTCATAATCATAGAGAAAGAGCTTAATGTTGCTGAATATACATTTATGCTCAAAGAACTACAGCCTCAGTGGTGACTATGAATGTGGGATAGACTCAGGAGTGATTTTAATTTTCTTCCTTATACCTTTCTACATTTTCCAAATTTGCTATAGGACTAGGTATTACTTGTATAATAAAGTATTAGTTTAATAAGTGACCTTTCTCCAAAGAAGATGCACAAATAACCAATAAACACATGAAAAAATGCTTCACATCATTAGTTATTAGGGGAATGCAAATCAAAACCACAATGACATAGGTCTAATACCCACTAAGTTGCCTATAACGACAACAACAAACCAGATAATAAGCGTTGGCGAAGATGAGGGGAAAACTGGAACCCTCCTACACTGTTGTCAGGAATGTAAAATGAAGCCACTGTGGAAAACAGTCTAGCAGTGCCTCAAAAGGTTAAACCTACAGTTCCCTTGTGACCTAGCAATTCCGCTCCTAGATAAATACCCAAGAGAACTGGAATCAGGTGTTCCAACAAACCACGCACATAAATATTCACAGCAGTCAAAAACTGGAAACAACCAAAGTGTCCGTCATCTAATAGAGACAAAGTATAGTATAACCATACAGTGAAATACAACTCAGCCATAAGAAGCAGTGAGATTCTGATACATGCTATGGCATGGGAGAATCTCAAAAACACTGTCCTAAGTAAAAGAAGCCAGTCATAAAGGACCCCACATGGATGATCCGATTACATGAAATGGACAGAACAGGCAAATCTAGATTCAGAAAGTGGAGTCATGGTTGCCAGGGCTCCGGTAAAGTGGAAATCGGGGAGTGACCTTTTTTTTTTTTTTTTTTGAGATGGAGTCTCACTCTGTTGCCCAGCCTGGAGTGCAGTGGTGCCATCTCGGCTCACTGCAACTTCCACCTCCCAGGTTCAAGCAATTGTCCTGCCTCCATCTCCTGAGTAGCTGGGACTACAGGTGCATACCACCATACCTGGCTAATTTTTGTATTTTCAGTAGAGACAAAGTTTCATCATGTTAGCCAGGCTGGTCTTGAACTCCTGGCCTCAGGTGATCCGCCCGTCTCGGCCTCCCAAAGGGATTACAGGAGTGAGCCAACATGCCTGGCTGGGAGTGAGTTCTAATGGGTACAAAGTTTCTTTTGGGGGTGATGCAAATGCTCTGGGATTAGAGAGTGGTGATGTTTGCATTATCTTGTGAACATGCAAAAAGCCATTTAATGGTGCACTTTAAAAGAGTAAATTTTATGGCATTGAAATTATATATCAATTTAAGAAAAGAAAAAAAGGTTGGTGTCCTGTGTGAATTCCTTCAGATCACAGAATAATATAAAACTAAACAGGCAAGGGTTAACCGTCAAAATTTGATTTTAGGCCAGGTGTGGTGGCTCACACCTGTCACATCAGCACTTTGCAAGGATGAGGTAGGAGGACTGCTTGAGGCCAAGAGTGTAAGACCAGCCTGGACAAGATAGTGAGACTGTCTCTAAAAAATAAACATTGCTTTTAGGCTGGGGGTGTGGTGATGCACACCTATAATCCAACACTTTGGGAGGCTGAAGCGAAAGGATCACTTGAGTCCAGGAGTTTAAGGCTGCAGTGAGCTATGATTGCACCACTGCACTCCAGCCTGAGCGACAAAGGCAATCCTGTCTCTTAAAAAGAGAAAAAATTGGCTGGGTGTGGTGGCTCACGCCTCTAATCTCAGCATTTTGAGAGGCCAAGGCGGGCGGATCACAAGGTCAGGAGTTCAAGATCAGCCTTGGCAACATGGTGAAACCCCGTCTCTACTAAAAATATAAAAATTAGCTAGGCGTGTTGGCACGCGTTTGTAATCCCAGCTACTTGGGAAGGTGAGGCAGGAGAATTCGCTTGAACTTGGGAGGCAGAGGTTGCAGTGAGCCAAGATGGTGCCATTGTACTCCAGCCTGGGTGATAGAGTGAGATCTGTCTCAAATGAATGAGAAAAAATTATTTTGCAGCCTGCTTTGATTCAATTAACCACTTTGAGGCATCTGGAGGTTGCCTCTGCTGAAGGTGAGTGTTGACTCTAGACCCACATCTACAGATGGTGCCCAATCCACCACTCCCAGCCATGTCCTCTTGGCTTCCTGTGCCAGGTCTCCTAGAAACACGGGGTCTTCCCTGGACCCGGTGCTCCTAAGCCACACAACCTGGCTGTGGACATGGGGCTACAGAGTGTCGTCCAAGATGCTCTCCTTGGTTACATGATTTGAGCAGGAACCTGCCCTTTACACATCCACTCTACATATGCCTGTCTTAAATTTAATCTGCAAATGTGGAGGTTTCATCGTTACCAGCACGCGGCCCCCATAAGTCAATGTTTATTCATAATCCCCGAATCTGTTTCCCATCGTCTATTTCAGAGGAGCCAAAAACAACATCTTCATTCAATAACAGAGCACCATATGACAGCTTTCGTTTCCCAGAATGAGCCATGGCATGCTCTGGAGGTTTGGTAGGGGGGTGGCCTTTGGCCTCCATCTTTGCCCCAGCTAGAAGGGGGCTCCCAGCCCTGGCTGACCAGACCCAGACTTGGTGTCCCAGTGCCAAGCGAGAGAAAGCAGGTCTGTCCTCACGAGGTTCCCATCTGACAGATGGCACATCAGTGGTTCCACTGCATATACTGGGAGCAGCCCATTCCTTCCACCTTTTCAGGACATGACAACATCAGACTTCTGGAACACCCAAGAATCCAAGACACTGATGGCATGAGTGAGTGGGGACAGGTCACCCACCTCTCCTGTGTGGATGTCCAAGCCCCAACCCCATTCCTCTGGCTCCACAGGGGCAGGGCTGAGGCCTGCAAACTGGACTTGGGGGACAGGACAGGCATGCAGAGTCTAAGGCCACAGTGCATCTGGGTTGGCTGAAGGTAACTGATACCTTAACATGCTCTAGGGGCCAAAGACTCGAAGACAACCTGGCCTGGGATGCCAGTGATGTTGCCGGTATCGCCAAGAGCCTCATGCACACCTCACTGCCTTCCCTGTTGCTCACAAACTCTATGGTTTTAAAGACATCTCATTGGGTAATGTTGTAAAGGTTTACAATAGGAAGGGATGCACAACTGGAATTGTGGTGAGCTGTGTATGAAAGGTAGAGTGAGTATCTATAAACACCCCCAAGCAAAGCCCATCCATCCACCTAGTCACCCATCCTCCCACCTACCCACCTAACTGGGTAGGTCTCACTAGATTCCCACCTACTCACCCATTTATCCATCTACTCACCCACTCAGCCACCCGTCCATTCACCCATCCATCTATCCTCCCACCTATCCATCCCTTATCCACTCATCCATCCATACATTCATCCATGCATCCATCCATACATCCACCCACCCATCCATCCACCCACTCACCCATCCTCCCATCTACCCACCTAACTATTCATTTAGACACCCATCCACCCATTGAGATACCTACTAACCCATTTATCCATCCACTCAGCCACCCTTCTGTCCTCCAACCTACCCACCTACCCATCCATTCATCTACCCACCCACCCACTCATGCATCCATCCATCCATTCACCCACTCACTCACTCACCCATCCTTCCCCACCTACATATGCATTTACACATCTGCCCATCCATCCACCCACTCATCCACTTATCCATCCACTCACTCACTCATCCACCCATCCACCTACCCATCCATTCACCCATCCATCTGTCCTCCCACCTACCCATCCATTCATCCACTTATCCATCCATCCATCCATCCATCCATCCATCCATCCATCCATCCATCCACTCACCCAGTCATCCATCCACTCACCCACCCATGCATCTAACTATCCATTCATCCATCCTTCTACCTACCCATCCATTTATCTATCTATCCATCCATACACCCATCCACCCACCCATTTATTCATCTACCCATCCACCCACACACCCATTAATCCAAGTAATGTCCCACTACTCTTCATCCTTCCAACCCCGCTAACCCATTCATCCATCTGATTACACACCCATCCATCCTCCCACCTACCTACCCATCCATCCATCCATCCATCCATCCATCCATCCATCCATCCATCCATCCATTGGAAGTACTTTCTCAGCCCCTACTCCATGCCAGGCACTGTGTGAGGTGCAGAGAATACTGATGTGAGTCAGTTGTATCCTCCTGGTTCTTGGCTCTCATGGAGGGTAGTAAACCTTGATCAACTGACCCCAAAAACAGGAGTTTACAAACTAATTAACCTCCAGGTCCTCTTGGCTTGCACCATTTGCACTTATTAAATCTGCTCCAACACGAGGTTCCTGATCCCAGCTCATCAAACACATCACTGGGAAAGCTGCTTAAAAATACAGATTCCCAGGTCCCACCCCAGACATTCAGGTTTCATGAGGTGGAGGTAGAGCCCTGGCATCCACATTACTTTTCTATAGGCCAGGTTGAGGGCCATACCCTAACGCATGGCTGTCCAGACACACACAGCCCATGTTTCCTGGGTATCTGCAGCTGAGGAGGGAGAATAAGGATAGGAGAGCCAGCTTGCTCCCGGTGCTTTACAGGATGAATTCATTCCCCTCTCGTAGCAGCCCTGTGGCAAACACATTACTGTCAATGCCAACAGAGGCTCAGAGAAGCTGAGTAACTTGCCCAAGGTCACACAGGAGACATAAATCAGGAGTCATGGACTCTGATGTTTGCCTTTTCAATGGAAAAGAATCCAGGTCAAGTCCCCAGAACAGCCTTGAGACTGACCTAAAGAGGCTTCTAAATGCTGACGGGCCAGGGTATAGCCTTGTCAAGCAGCAGTCTCTGCCTTCAGCTCACACAACAAAATGGCCCCGCAGAGGATGGGATTGTGTGGTAAGAAAGGGCGAAACTGAGAAGTCATCCACAGAATTCAGCTTTGTTTACAGCTGTGACTCTTCACCTCTGAAATAGACTAAATGTGTGTGTCCCCCTCAAAACTCCTATGCTGAAGCTATGACCCCCTCAATGTGACTGGATTTGGAGAAAGGGCTTTAGAGAGGTAATTAAGATTAAATGAACGTATAAATAGGCAGAGCCTTGACCCGAGAGGACTGGCATTCTTAAGAAGAGGAAGAGACAGCAGTGGTGTGCACGCACAAGGAAAGGCCCTGTGAGGACACAGCGAGAAGGCGGCCAGCTGCAAGCCAGGAAGAGAGGCCTCACCAGGAACTTCCCCTGCCAGCCCCTGATCTGCAGCTTCTAGACTCCAGAATTGAGAGGAAATACATTTCTGTTGTTTAAGCTGCCCATTCTATGGTATTTCATGATAGCAGCCCAAATTGACTAATATAGACTCTTCCCTGCCTGCTGCCCCCCACATTGGCAGCCCAGTGTAGCACTAAGAAGGTTTCTAACCCCGTGAATGTCCAGGCCATGCCACTGTCCCTCTCTCCTGAACCCTCTGCCCACAGTGGCCACCATACAAGGTGACTTTTGCAGACACCACATCCTGTAGTGGCAGGAGGGGCCGTGGAGAAAAAAAGGACAGGGTTGGTACCCAGCATCACCAGGTTGCCATAGTAACCCAGAGCAGGCACCACCACTGCTGGGAGGGGACGAGGAAGGCCTGGGCCCCACAGCAAAGCCAAAGACTGGATCCTCCCAAAGGAACCTGAAACAACACATAGACCTGGCAGAACTCTATTTTGAGGTGAACCCAAGCATGGAAGCTGGTCCTTAAAACACAGAGCGGCTGCTATGAAACAGCAGCACATACTTCACGGCAGTGAGGCTCTGAGTGTGTTTTAATAAAGTGGTGTATGAGACAGAAAGGGCGGGGGATGCAGGAGTCTGCCACAGTTGTTTAACAAAAACATAATCATTAGTAGACAGGACAATGCGTCCTCATAGCTATTTTATGTTCTGTGAGGGAACAGCTAGTAACTTCTTTGGAAGCTGGCTTTTGTGGCTTATTAATATTTTAGATTACAATTGTGCTAATAGAGTCATTTGCCTGTATTTTTAAATGCTCTAAAGATAACAAAGACATTCTATTTTGGAAGAACCAAACATGGGTATGCTGATGTTTTGCCGAGGGTTTATACACACTGTGACTAACGACACTTCTGTTTAATAGGACTCTACCATGCCCTGTTCCATGGCTCCAAGCAGAGCCACCCAGAGATGTGGGTGACAGCTCCCACCCCCTTCATGTCCTTGGGAAGGCATTCCTACTCCCTGAGAAAGCAGGTCACAGCAATATCCTCCTCTGATCTTCAAAGAGCCGAGGTGCTTGGCGTCCCTGCTGAAGGCACATCTCTATGGCCTGCAGAGGTCCTGCCTGCCACCCCCTCCTTCTGCTGGTTCCAGCACCCCAAATGTCCTTGGCAAGCCATCTTCCCTACACCCCTGACCCAGACCCGGCCAGTCACACTTGCTGGTGCCCCCACCCCCTAGCCAGAGTGACTGGTTCTGGGTGGGCACGGCCATCATTCAGGTCGGTCCCATCAGGGCACATTGCAGGACTCTGGCTAAGAAGCTAGCACAGAGCCATTTTCTTTCTGCAGGACTTGGACCTATAAGGACATAAGCCCTGGAGCTGCCAGGCAACATCCTGAGAGGGAGCTGCTCAAAGAATAAAGCCCCCATGGAGAAATCAGGCCAAGAGATGGAATGAGAGCTCCCTGGGGATACCATTTGAGCAGCTGGATCCAACTATGCCTGATGCCAGACAATTTTAGGCTTCTCCATTATGTACACTAATAAATTCCTTTAGTAGGGACAGGGGTTGGAGGGAGCCCTGGGGTTTTGTCGCCTCCAATTTAAAAAGCAATAACGACCAGAGCAGCCCTTGAGTTGGTACAGGGGAAGGGAGAGGCCCCAGGTCAGAGTTTAACCCCAGGGTTCCAGGCCAGCTCTGCCATGAGCCAGGCATTCGATCCCCAGTAACCAGAAGCCCAGATTTCCTTCTCTGAAAAATAGAGGCCTGGCTCTAAATGAGTTTTCCCAAATTGGGGTCCAGAAACTCCAAGTCATCTGAGGGGCATCTCATGTCTGTTTATTTGGTGCCAACATGTAGATGATAACCTAAATACATGACTCTATACTTATCTTTAAAGACAAAATTGTTTTTCCCTGGTAATGCACTTTTTTTCAGACAGAGTCTTGCTCTGTCACCCAGGTTGGAATGCAATGGCACAGTCTCGGCTCACTGCAACCTCTACCTCTGGGTTCAAGCGATTCTCCTGCCTCAGCTTCCCGAGTAGCTGGGATTACAGACACCTGCCACCATATCTGGCTAATTTTTTGTACTTATAGTAGAGACGGGGATTCACCACGTTGGTCACGCTGGTCTCAAACTCCTGACCTCAGGTGATCTGCCTGCCTCGGCCTCCCAAAGTGCTGGGATTACAGGCCCGGGCTGTAATTCACATTTTCAAAGACAGAACTTCTGTTTCACAATAGTTTTTTCGTTTTGTGTTGTTGTTGTTGTTGTTGTTGTTGTTGTTTTAACGCAGGAGATTTCCCTCTTAACAGTGACCTACACGTTACTAAGTCAGAGAGATTTTGAGCTAAGCAGTAACTATCATCCCTTCTGGTTCTCACCTTCTCTGGATGGTGTTTGTGTCGGTTCTCTGTTTATGAGCCCAAAGAGTGAGGGGTTCCATTTGTCAGGTGACCCGCATGCAAATCCTCAGGCTGCAATTCACAGGGCTGTGAGACCCCGGACCAGTTGCTTAATTTCCCTGAGCCCACATCCTTACATGCAAAATAGGAACGACAATACTGAACGCGCAGGATTGTTCTGGAGATTGGAGGAAAACCATGAGAAACGTCCGGTTTGAAGCCAGCTGCCCAACAGGCACTGGCTGGTGTTGGAATCGGGGTCAGGATTATTGTCAGGACCTTCAGAGCCCCATGGTACCCACTGCCCGGCGCAAACATCTGAAGCTCCCCCAACCCAGGCATCTCTGAGAGCCTTAAGGAGCTTGTCTGGGAAAGGTACCATTGCTTGGTCATCCTCAAAGCCGCAGGGCAGAGTTTTCCAAACACAGTCATTCCTACACGTTTATTTCTAAAAGCAGCTTGCAATTTACTTACTTATTATATATATATATATATATATATATATATATATATATATATATATATATATATATTTATTATACTTTAAGTTCTAGGGTACATGTAAACAACGTGCAGGTTTGTTACATATGTATACATGTGCCATGTTGGTGTGCTGCACCCATTAACTCATCATTTACATTAGGTATATCTCCTAATGCTATCCTCCTCCCCTCCACTGCACCCCACCCACAACAGGCCCCAGTGTGATGTTCCAAAGGAATATAAATCATGCTACTGTAAAGACACATTCACAGGTATGTTTATTGCAGCAATACTCACAATGGCAAAGACTTGGAACCAACCCAAATGTCCAACAATGATAGACTGGGTTAAGAAAATGTGGCACATATACACCATGGAATACTTACCATGCAGCCATAAAAAATGATGAGCTCATGTCCTTTGTAGGGACATGGATGAAGCTGGAAATTATCATTCTCAGCAAACTAACACAAGGACAAAAAGCCAAACACCGCATGTTCTCACTCATAGGTGGGAATTGAACAATGAGAATGCTTATTTATTTATTTAGAGACAGTCTGCTCTGTTGCCCAGGCTGGAGTGCAGTGGTGTGATCTCGGCTCACTGCAACCTCTGCCTCCTAGGTTCAAGTGATTCTCCTGCCTCAGCCTCCTGAGTAGCTGGGATTACTGGTGCCCGCCACCACACCTGGCTAATTTTTAATAGAGACAACGTTTTGCCATGTTGGCCAGGCTGGTCTTAAATTCCTGATCCCAGGTGATCAGCTCGCCTTGGCCTCCCAAAGTGTTGGGATTACAGGCGTGAGCCGCCGTGCCCAGCCTTAAAGCAGTTCTTTAAGTCACCATTTTAAGTGGAAAACCAGCCTCCCTGGCACAGATGGAAGGGAGCCTTCACATTCAACAAAGGGGAAAGCAAGCTATGGGGTCCCAGTTGAGCTGCACTGCTGTCTGTGGGAGGCACTGGGCCAGGCCCGCCTTCTCCAAGTTATAAGGAGGACTACAGACCACCAGAGCTGTGTGGAAGAGCCCCCAGCCCCCAGAAAACAAAGGCCAACCACGCCCTGGGAGCAGTCATCTGCACACCTGCACCACTGACAAAGGTCTTGCTTCTGAAGTATACAAGGAGTGACCACAAATCGATACAAAACAGACAAGCCTGAAGGAAAACAGGCAGAAGACCCGAACTGGTGCGTGGCCAAAGACGACACACAAACAGCCCACCAATACATGCATAGAAAGGTGCTCGGCCTCAGAAGTAATAAGGGAACCGCAAATGGCAATCACAACCATATCATCATCGCACACGCAGCGCGCCCGCAGCGGAAGGGCCCGTCAGTAGTGAGCTGGCGACACGTGGGCACCATTACTCTTACAGACTAAATGTCTGTGACCCCCTCCAGAATTCACGGACCCCCAATGTGATGGGGCCTTTGGGGTGTGATTGGGTTTAGATGAGTCACGAAGCTGGGGTCCCCAAGATGGGATTCCTCCCATCCTAAGAAGAGATAGCACAGTGCTCCTCTCTGTCTGTCTTTCTGTGGATGAGGACACAGAGAGACAGAGGCTGTCTGCAAGCCAGGAAGAGCGCCCTTCCCAGAAACGGCCGTGCTTGCACCCTCATCTCGGATTGTCCAGCCTCCAGAACCAGTATTTCAGCCCCGCAGACCTCAGTGTTCTGTTACAGCAGCCTGGGCTGACAACAAGGTCCATGCAGGACAGGGTTGCAGAATTCAGAAAAGCAGAGGACGTGTCCAGCACGGTCACCCCTGGGGTATGGGCGATGGAAGGGCACCCAGGTTTACATTGAGACACAAGGGTAGGGACTCCCACAGCAAGTGGCCTACGACTGCCCACGGCGGGACAGAGGGACAAATCCCCAGTGAACGACCTCACAGTGAAAATGAGTGACCCAGATCTACTCACATGGCCCAGATACCAGGGACAGCTGTTGGGAGAGAAGCCAGCACAGCACAGCACACGCCAATCCTGTCTCCATATGGCTCACGAGTGGGCAAAGTCCCACGACACTGTCTGGGGCTGTGTAATAAGAGCCTGGGACTAGTAATAAAATCAGGAAGCAACTGTGTACGAGACCAGCCCTGGGTAGAGACAGTTATCCCGGGGAGGGAGCTGAGCATGCAGGGGGGGTGTGTGGGTGGGGCTGGTGGTGCTGGGTCCATGGGGTGCTGGGTCCACTGGACGTGCGGTTGTTTTGTGAACCTCTCTGTAGGCTTGTTAACGCGCCACACAGAAAAATTAAAAATAAAAGCATCACACAGGCACCATACGGGGTCCTCCCATCTATTCAGAAGGCCCGGAAGAGGAAGGAGTGAAGGGGAACTGCTGGATTCTGGGTCTGACCTGCAAGGTCGTCTCCCAGACGCCTGCCCTGGGGACCCACTGTGTGAGACTTGGAAGTGACACAGACCCAGGGGGTGTGAGACGCAGGGCAGGGGCCACTGGGGACAGGCTGGAAGTGGGAACAAGTGGCTGCCTGAAGGCCCCAGGGGTGTCTCTGGGGCAAAGCTGGGATGTTTTGGGTGCTGCAGGAAGAAGCTGGGCACCCTGTTCATCCAGCCAGGGTCTCACTTGGCACAAAGAGTCCTCGGGAGAATACATAGAAACCCCTGCAATTTTTTTTTTTTTTTTTTTTTTTTTTTGAGACAGTGTCTCGCTCTGTCACCCAGGCTGGAGTGCAGTGACAGGATCTCGGCTCACTGCAACCTCTGCCTTCCGGGTTCAAGTGATTATTGTGCCTCGGCCTCCCAAGTAGCTGGGACTACAGGACGTGCACCACCACACCTGGATAGTTTTGTTCTTTTTGTTTTTTTTTTTTTTTAGTAGAGACGGGGTTTCACCATGTCGGTGCAGTGCAGTAGTGTGATCTCGGCTCATTGCAACCTCACTGCCTCCTGGGTTCAAGCGATTCTTGTGCCTCAGCCTCTCGAGTAGCTGAGATTACAGGCATCATGTTGGCCAGGCTGGTCTTGAACTCCTGACCTCTCAGGTGATCTGCCTACCTCAGCCTCCCAAAGTGCTGGGATTACAGGCATGAGCAACCGTGCCTGGCCACGGAAACCCTGAGTTCTAATCCACATTTGCCACTGACCAGCGAGGTGATGTCCTCAGGTGTCACTGTCCCCCTCTGTGGCATGGGCTGAGAGCTCTGTCTGCCTCCCCGGGAGCCTGAGGCTGAGGTCCACGGAGATGCTGGGTGGGGCAGTCAGGACTCTTCTGGCTTCCCCATCTCGGTAAACATCAGGGCTTCTGCCCAGAGTCCTTCAGCCCCGGGGCCAGGGCCCACGCTCCAACCGCCACTGCTAAGAGCCCTCCTGCTATTGGGGGCTGCTATCCTGCCTCCCATCCATGGACATAGGAAGCCACAGGTGGTCCCCTGCAGGCGGAGCTGTCAGGGCCAGGGACACGAGCTGCCACGTGCAGCTTTTGGTCCCAGGTCCTGAGCACAAGTCGTGGCTTCCCAGGAGGGCCACCTGTAGAAAGTCTCTGGGTTTCCATGGGGTGTCCTGGGGCCTGTGTGCCCACAGCTGCCAGGCCCATAGGACACCTGAGCCCAGCACAGACCTGATCTCTGGGTGGCCTGTGAGCCTCCGGGAGGATCCGGGCTATGGGCCCAATGGGCATGGTCAGGAGGGGACAGGAGACCTGCACATTACACAGGACAGACCCCTGGGGGTGCCTGGGCCCCTTCCTGCCCTTGTCCACACACCATCTTACCCCCAGGCTTGACGAGGCATGAGGTTTGCTGCTAAAAATATTGGGGTGACCCGAGGGGGAGGGGCCCTCACTCATCAAAGCATATCTCCGCTTTAAACCTGCGTTGCTCCAGATGCCCCCTAAAGCTCTTCTGTCCAGGGTGGTGGCCCATCCCCTTACCTAACTCTCCTCTCTCCAAAAGTCTCCTCTCTCCTTCTTTCTTGCCAGCTGGCCCTGCTCCCCACAACCCCGCCAAGCTCCATCGCCCACTCAGTGGAGCAGAGGCAGCCTGCCAGTTGCAGGGAGAGGAGTCTGTCCCTGGTGAACGCCACTACCTCTGTCTCGCCAGCACCCCTCAGGGGCTGGGCAGGGCCTGTCAGTGGGGTGAAGGGAGGTCTCTAGAGGGTGTTCCGGGTGGCTGGAGCCACCATTAGTCTCAGGCTTCCAGGTGGTGCTGGACCCTGCCAAACCTTCCAGGGGCTCACATGTTCCAGGACAGGGGGCGTGGTGACAAAACAAGAGAGGCAACAGTGGCCTTGGGCATCATCCCCCACCTCGGGCACCAGTCTGCCAAAACAAAAGCTGAGATTAATTTGCACCAGGTCGAGGGGGTGGACATGGGGATGCTCCGTCCACTTCAGGGACCGTTTGGTTTCTAAGCAGGGGCTCAAAGAGGAGGGGTTCCACTATTAGCTGAGGGTGGTCACCTGGGCCCACTGATAGGCTGGTGTCCTACCTGCTATGCACAGATGGGCCCGGGACCAGACCTCTAGCAGTGCAGAGGTTCCCACACTGCAGCCTGAGTCTCCTCTCAGGGTAAGCGAGACCTTGTCAGAGTTTGCAACAAACACCAGGAGTAACTTTCAAGTGGAAACACAGCTGGCACGGGCAGCACAGGGCTTATCAATGACGGGGCAATCAAGTGGAATCATGACCTTTGCACCTGTCCTTTGCTTCTGTGCCTTTCTCCTCTGCAGCCACCCTGGGCTGTCTCTGGCCTGGCCTCCTTTTACCATGGAGCTGGGGGTGGGACAGTCTATTAGACCAAGCCTCACAAAGCAGGGAAGCAGATGGGCAGGGTGGAGGTGAGGGCAGAGCAGGAGTAACAATGACCTGCTACTGTAGCCACAGTGCCCTGCATGGCCAGAGCCTTGGTGGTGCTGGTGTTCCCAGTATTACTATCAGGAAGCCCATTCCATCAGTGCTGTTGGTAACAATTCTTGTATGCTTACGGAACTTTTATACTTTTGCATTCTTCTCTGTGAGCCCTTGGAACAACTCTGCAGGGTGTGTCTATCTGCAGGGCATATAAACCCAACTTACAGATGAGAAAGCTGAGACATACAAGGGTAAAATAATTTTTCTCAAGGGCACCCAGTGTGGTGTTGATTCCTTTACATCAAGAGGAGATGTGAGGAAAGAAATGGAATTTCAAGAACTAGAAGGGGAAAGCCAGGAACCTACTCCAAACAAAGGGAAGGCTGCACAGGGCTGGGATGAGGAAGAATATTTGTTCATGGCCAGAGCAGCAGTGCTCACCAAGGTGGAGTGCCAGACTTGACTAGCATCATCCCTTTATCATCTTAAAACCTCTGACACCATCACCACCAGCATCATTGCTAGTAGCATCACTACCACCATCAATCACCATGACTACTACCATCAATAGAATGACTACCATCATCACCAACAAAAACAGCATCACTACTATCATCACCATGACCACCATCACCAGCATCACCACCATCATCACCATGACCACCACCACCAGCATCACCACCATCATCACCATGACCACCATCACCAGCATCACCACCATCATCACCATGACCACCACCACCAGCATCACCACCATCATCACCATGACCACCATCACCAGCATCACCACCATCATCACCATGACCACCACCACCACCAGCATCACCACCATTATCGCCATGAGCACCACCACCAGCATCACCGCCATCATCACCATAACCACCACCACCACCACCACCACCATAAACAGTATCACCATGGCTGCCATCAACCACTTATCATCATTACCACCACCACCACCACCCCTGGTCCCTGACTCCAAGGCCACAAAATCTTAACATCTGAGAGGCTGGCTGACCCTGGGGATGCTCCAGCCTCGCAGGTAAAGGAAACAGATGTCAGCTCAGATGTATCTATGTTTAGGTCCTGGGTTGGCCACCCATGCTTCTGATCAAGTCACTCACCGTCTCTGACCTTGTGTCTAAAATGGACTAACATCGCCGCATGCCCCCCTCCCAAGTTTACTCTGAGAATCACATGAGTTACCTATAAACATCAAATGAGAGGTGAGAGGATGCAACCACAGGGACAAGGTTTGGAACTGTGTGCTCTGAAAAGGCTGGAACGATAACGTTACATGGCCTGCAGGATGGGGGAACATGACTTACTCCAGTGCATACTTGATATGGCTCCCGAGGGAGAGCAGGTGGATCCCAGAAGCTGACCTAGTGTTGAACAGGGAGGCGTGATGGTCAAGAGGACAGGTTCCCCACCAGGGCCATCGTGGATGAGGACTCTCCTCATTGTGTCCTCTTCTTATCAATGGCCACAGACAAGAAATCTCAAAGGACAGTGGCCCCAAGTCACTTGTGACTTCAGCAGTCTCCCTTTATCCATGGTTTCACTTTCTGAGGTTTTAATCACCCATGGTCAACTGAAGTCTGAAAATATTGAACAGAAAAGTCCAGAAATAAACAGTTGAAAAGTTTTCAATTACATGCCATTCTGAGTAGTGTGATGTCGAGGGCCGTTCCGCCCGGGGGAAGTGACTCATCCCTTTGTCCAGCGCACTCCTGCTGTCTATACCACCCACTGGTTAGTCACTTAAGAGCTGGCTCTGATATCAGATCAAAAACACGGTGTATGCAGTACAGGGTTCAGCACTGTCCCCCGTTTCATGCACCCAATAGGGGTCTTGGGAAGTATCCCCCGAAGATAACGGGGAACTGCTGCAGTCACAAAACAGCTGGTAAAACCAAGAGGTCCCCATCCTTCTCCTGCCCAGCCCTGACCCCAGGGTTGGATTTGGGAGGAGGAGATTTAAACTCCAAGTGTGTCCTGAAACCCCGACGAGGCCACACAGGGTGTCCTATAGGAGACAGGAGGGGACGGCTCCAGGTGTGGCTTCAGATGACAGAGGAGCAACTGCGCTCAGGGCGATTTCTGGGAGGAGGAAACACATGCCAGCCTCACCGCCACCCTGTCAGGTCCACACGATCTGAAGGAGAGATCTGAGAATGTTGTGCTCATTAGCCCTCAGGGTGTGGGGCTGGTGGCGGTCCGGAGACACTTCTCAGAACAAATGGCAATGCTAAGCTGTAAGATGCTCCCAGTAAGGGCCCCTTACGCTGGTAAATTGGAGAGTGGCTGGAAAGGAGAGTCCACGGCAGGGATTCTGAATGGGAACAGTCCATGGGAAGAGAGCTTGGGAATCTGGAGTCTGGCGTACATGCTTCCCAGACACATACACAACACGTGTTTCCTTATGAATAAGCGAGGATCATAAAGGCACCTCCCATAAAGGGCAATTAGGAGGCTCAAATGAGGTCCTCTTTCTTCTCCATTGAGTGCCACAAAAAAGTAGAAAGGACACACTGCAAACCACATCTGTTTCCTGGTCAGAGCTCTGACTGTCTGATCTAGACCCTGTGCTTATGGCTAGCTTCTAGAAACTTCTAGAGAGCCATGGGGATTATTCTTAAATGCAGACTTATCCCACAACAGTGGCCAGTCAAGGGAAGACATACCTAATCCCATCCTACACTCACACCTTCTACCTGAGCCCTGCACCAGGGAGTCAGCCAGAAGATTCCGGAAGCCCATTCTGCAGAGAATCCCATCAAGTCACTTCCTCGGTGGTCTCTGCAGCTGATTGAGGATCCCGACTCCAACAGGCTCTGGCGGTGCATACGGCACAGGACATGCTAAAACTACACTGGGTAGGTGCTGCTCATCTGGGTAGGTGCCCAGGAGTGAGGTAGGAGTTGAGAATGTGGCATCTTACTCCCCAGTCTGAGCTGCCTGGCTGTGAGGCCCCCACTCCTACCTCAGTGGCTTTCAGGTGACCAGATCCTGTCTCTGGAGGATGGAAACAGGGATGTACAGTGGTGACTCATCATACCCATTTTCTCATCATGTTCTACAAGAATGGTGCTCACTGATAGTCAAGTCTTTTGTTTGTTTCAGCAACTAAAATACGATTTGCTCTGGTGCGGCTTGGCCTTGTCATTTTCTCAGGGATAAACAGAGAGCCCTGGCCTGACAGTTTCCACGTACACATAAGATGTGTCACTGAAAACTGCATGCACGTGCATTGCATTCATTTTTCATAAACTGCCTCATCCATGGGTGCCAACTGATTACTTCGGAAATATTTTACCTTTGTTTCTTAGTCAAGATACATCATCAGGGGCAGCCCTGATTTCAACGTGTAGAATTCTGAGGAGGAAGGATCAAGTGATTCCACAATCCACCAGCCTGAATTCGCAGATGAGGAAATCGATGTCTTGGAAGATGTGGAAGGCAGTCAAGTCCCCAGCAGGGTAGATGGGCACTGTCTCTCCATCCAGGGTGCATGTTTGGCCCCAGAGGGTCAGCTTTATGGGCCAACGGACCAGGCTATAGCACCCAGTTGTGCAGCCAAGCACTAGCCTAGGCGTTACTGGGAGAGTATTTTGTAGATGTGGTTAACATTTGCAGTCTGTTGGCTTGAAGTCAAAACTTTTCTCAGTAATGTGGGTGGGCCTCCTCCAATCAGTTAAAAGGCCTCAAGAGCAAAACTGAGGTTTCTCTGAGGAAGAAGAAATTCTGCCTCAAGGCTGCAGCACCAGGTCCTGTCTGGTCCAGCCTGGCGTTCCAGGCTGCTGGACTGCCCAGAGGATTTTAGACTTGCCTGTTCCCATAATCGGTGAGCCAATTCCTTGAAATGAGTCTCTTAATACATACACTCTATCTGTATCTACATCTGTGTCTATGTCCCACTGGTTCTGTTTCTCTGGAGAATCTTGACTCGAACAGTCACCAGGAGGTGGCTCCTGGCCCGGGACCACAGGTCTCAGCATCTGCAGCATCCAGGTCCCCTCCACAGGGTGTCACGGGAAATGATGTGTGTCCCTGCTGTGCCAGAGCCTCACACAAGAGGGCAGCGTTTCTCCATTCTCTCTCCCCATCTCTGCAGGCTGGGGGCAGGGGACCCTAAGGCCCTCGAGGATGACCAGGCCACAGAATGGAAGGGCCTGGACTGCTCGGTCACATCATGGAGAAAATCAGCCCATCTGCTGACCAGAAGAGACCACACTGGGTGGCTACCAGGCAGGAAAAAAACCTGCACTCCATTAAGCCACTGAAGTTGTGGGTTCACTTGTCATAGCAACTGACATTGTGCTACCTAATACAAACGGGAGGAAAGCTTTAGAGTCTTGACAAAAGCCAGACCTTCCAACTCCTAACTGATTAAGTGCAACACCACCCAACCTCCTTTCCACAAATGCGGTGGGCCAACTGACATGCACTCTGTCCTGGATAGGCACCATGCAGGGCACAGGTGTCCCTGCCCTCAGGGAGCCTAAACTCCAGCAGGATGGGGTGAGGACAAGCATGTAATTAACCACCAATTTTCTAGAGCACCATCTTCCAAGATGCATCTCCTCCTGTATATAACAACATAGTCATATGTGGCACTTAGCTCTCAGGTCTCTGGGCTGATGCATGCAAAGAAGTGAGATTTTATAAATCTGGGCATGCCTCTGTCTCTTATGCACAGAAACAAAAAAGCTACGATCATAAACTTCCCCCCAACTCTTCATACTCATCATCTCCAGGCTTCACATTTCAGATAAAGAAGTCTACTCAGAGCCAGCCAGAGACAGCTGAGCTGAGAATAGACCTGGATATGTTTCTGCTTCCCCATTGCCTCAGGTGGATGTGCAGGAGGATTAATCACTGGTAGTCACACACCAGGATCACCACCCTGACCACTGCATGAGAAATGCTGCCCTGATGCAGGTACAGGTCACAGCTCAAGCATTAGTAGTTACAAATAATGGGTCATAGTCCCTGCCCAGTAACTCCCTATCTGTGTGCTCCAACATGCTGAGATGGGGATGCTCATGTGTACAATGCAGGTGATGATTCCTGCCCTACTTACTCCAGAAGGTTGGATGAGACAGCATGTAGAAAAGCCCATTGGAGACTGTGAAGTCCCATAAACATGCAGCCTTAAGAAATTGCAACTAAGGCTCAGGTGAGTAAGCCCACTATATCTTGAAGGCATAACTACCAAACTATTCATGGAACTAAGCTGAACTTGTATCATTTGACCAACCATCCATCCAACCAACCAACCAATTAGCCAGCCAGCTAACCAACCAACCAACCAACCAACTAACCAATCAGTCAGTCAGCCAACTAATTAATCAACCAACCAACCAATCAGTCAGCCACACAGCTAATCAACCAATCAAACAACCAACCAGCCAGCCAGCCAGCCAGCCAGCCAAGCAAGCAACCAACCAACCAACCAACCAACCAAGCAGCAAGCCAGCTAGCTAATCAACCAACCAACCAACCAACCAGCCAACGAGGACCACCATTTGATTTTGCTGTTTGTTATCCCCAACCTCCAGCGACTGTCATGAGGCGATGATCATTCACTGGATCCTGAGCAGCCACTTCTTTACTGAGTTATTCATTCTGTGAGTCACTCACTTATTTCATTTAATGTTCATGAATGGGGTTTACCAACTAAATGTTCATTTTACAACATAAAGCGATGATGCTCCATAAAAGAGAAACAGCTTCCAAGGGTGCAAGCAAGGCCAACTGTGTAGAAAGAGCTTGCTGGATGGGAACATCTAAAAACATTTTGTACCATCTTCCAGATTCTATGTATATTCAAAGTCTTCTAATTTTCAACATCAAAAAAAGCTACAAAAAGGGCCAGGCATGGTGGCTTACACCTACAATCCCAGTACTTTGGGAGACTGAGGCAGGAGGGTCACTTGTGCCTAGGAGTTCAAGAACCGCCTGGGCAACATAGTGAGAACTTGTCTCTACAAAAAAATATACTAATAAAATAAATTTTAAAATAAGGCAGGAGAATCATTTGAGCCTGGGAAGTCAAGGCATGTAATGAGCCATGATGGCACCACTGCATTCCCACCTGGATGACACAGCAAGACCCCAACTCAAAAGAAAAAAGTGACAAAAAGCACTAACGTGAAAGAAAAAAAGAATAATTTGGATTAGATTCAAAAATTTAAAAACCCTTCTACTCATTAAAAGGCATACAGTTGACGCTTGAACAACACGGATTTGAACCACATGGGTCAACTTACATGTGGATTTTTCAACTAAATGTAGATTGAAAACACAATATTCATGAGATATAAAACCTGCATATACAGGGCTGACTTCACACACACAGGTTCCACGGAGGTGACTGTGGGACTTGAGGTGGAGTTTGGTATATGGTGTGAGGGGTGGTGTCCTGGAACCAATCCCTGTGTATATTGAGAGATGACTGTAGTTAGAAAATGAAAAGACAAGTCACAGGCTGGGAAAAATGTTTGCAGCATATATTTGACAAAGGACTGATAAACAGAATATATAAAGAACTCCTACAAACCAATGAGGAAAAGATGAACACCACCATTAAAAATGAACCGAAGACTTAAAGAAGCTATACATACAGCAAATGAGCACACAAAGAGACGCTTCATCATCACCAGAAAAATGCACATTATACCCACAATAAGATATCATTTCATATCCATTAGAACAGCTGAAGTTAAACAGACCAAATGTTGATGAGAAAGTGGAGCAACTGGAACTCTCACACACTGCTGGTAGGAGAACAAAATGGGACAGCACTTTGGAGAACTGTGTGGTAGTTTCTTATAAAATGAAAATGTTATCATACAACCCAGCAGGTTTCTACCTAGAGAAATAAAAATGTATGTCCTTAGAAAGACTCACACAAAAACCTTTTTTGGCAGGTTCATTCATATTAGCTGAAACTGAGAAGCGTCCACATGTCCATCATCAGGAGAATGATCAAACTGTGGTGTAAATACATCATAGAACACTACCCAGCAATACACATTTATAAACTGCTGTCTGGGCACGGTGGATCATGCCTGTAATCCCAGCACGTTGGGAGGTCGAGGCAGGTGGATCCCTTGAGGTCAGGAGTTTGAAACCAGTCTGGCCAACATGGTGAAATCTCCTCCTTACTAAAAATACAAAAATTAGCCAGGTGTGGTGGTGGGATCCTGTAATCCCAGCTACTAGGGAAGCTGAGGCATGAGAATCACTTGAACCCTGGAGTTGGAGGTTGCAGTGAGCTGAGATGGCGCCACTGCACTTCAGTCTGGGCAACAGAGACTGTCTCAAAACAAAAAAAAAATTTATAAACCACCGAGTCCTGCAATACATAGCTGATATCACAGGCATTAGGCTGAGAGAAAGAATTTGGGCCTGAGAGTACATGTTGCAGGGTCCTATCTACATGAAATCCAATGATAGGCAAAACTGGTCTATGGTGACAGAAATCAGAATCACACTTGCTTCTGGTGTGGGATGGGGAGGGATGGCTAGAAGACAGCCTGAGATCACTTCCTGGGAAGACGGAAAGGTGTTTTTTTTTTTTTAGTTATTTTATATATTTTTCGAGACGGAGTTTTGCTGTTGTCACCCAGGCTGGAGTGCAATGGTGTGATCTTGGCTCACTGCAACCTCCACATCCTAGGTTCAAGTGATTCTTGTGCCTCGGCCTCCCGAGTAGCTGGGATTACAGGCATGCACCATCACACCCAGCTCATTTTTGTATTTTCAGTAGAGACGGGTTTCACCATGGTGGCCAGGATGGTCTCAAACTCCTGATCTCAAGTGATTCACCTGCCTCGGTCTCTCAAGGTACTAGGATTACAGGCGTGAGCCACCGCACCCAGCCTGTGAAGGAAAGGTTTAATACCTTATTTGCAGTTGGAGACGTGGGTATGTACATTTGTTAAAATGCACTGAACTAGATTTTTCTTATAATCTGTGTGTTTTCCTGTATGTAAATCACACCTCTATAAAAGAAGATAATACAAAAGAAGGTGCTAAGTCACGATCTTAGAACACCCAAGGGCAAACAGAACCGAGCAGGAACCACTGTGGAATCCTCCCCACCCTCCTCAACTCCTCTGTGCTGTGATCTTGGTGTACTTCGTTCCACCCCAGGTCACAGAGATGCCTTCCTTCCCTGACCCACAGCCTTTGTGTTAGAGGAGAGTTCTGATGTTCATTTTTGCCATCTGTGTTAGGGAGAAAGATGGCTCCTCCCAAGGATGCCCAGATCCTAATCCCTAGAACCTGTGAATATGTTCCCTTAAGGCAAAAGGGAATTAAGGTTGCAGGCAGAATTAAGGCGGCCCATCAGTTTACTTGACCTGGATTAGCAAGGTGTGCCCATCTAATCACACGGGTTCTTTCCTTTTCTTTTCTCTTTTCTTTTTTTTTTTTTTTGAGATGGAGTCTTGCTCTGTTGCCCAGGCTGGAGTGCAGTGGTGCAATCTCAGCTCACTGCAACCTCTGCCTCCCAAGTTCAAGCAATTTTCCTGCCTCATCCTCCCGAGTAGCTGGGACTACAGGTGCGTGGCACCATGTCCAGCTAATTTTTGTATTTTTAGTACAGACAGTGTTTCCCCATGTTGGCCAGGCTGGTCTCGAACTCCTGAACTCAACTCCTGTCCACCTCAGCCTCCCAAAGTGCTGGGATTACAGGTGTGAGTCATTGCACCTGGCCATACTCACACAGGTTCTTAAAAGTGGAAGAAGAGGAGGCAGGAGGGAGGGTTGGGGAGATGCAATGGAAGAAGGACCGTACCAACAGGTGCTGGCCTTGGAGATGGAGGATGGAGCCAAGGAGCCAAGATGGAGATGGAGCCAAGGATGCTGGAAAGGCAAGGAAACTAACCCTCCCCCACAGATTGCAGAAAGGAATGCAGCCCTGCTGATGCCCTGACTTTAGCCCAATGAGACTCACACCTACATCAGCCCAGGTAGAAAATACGGTTTTATCAAGGACATTGTCCTGGGAGTGTGAGCTGGAGCAAGATCACCCTTCTAGAAACCTCTGTCTTACCCCTTAAATAACCTCCTCCCACAGTAAACACAAACACAAACCACCGCCCCTCTGGAAGCTGCCTGCACAGGATGTGCGTCTTCTGGCAGACTCCACCTCACCCACCTGCCCTGGGTGGGGACTCTGTCAATGGGGCTGGAGAAAGCCATACGTTCTCATCTAGGGCACACAGGGTGATGCTGGCAGGTGGACAGGAAAAGCCCACAGGAGAGAGAAGGAAGGCAGGTTGCTCCAGCTGCCCTGCTTCCTCCTGCACACTATCCTGGAAGCCACTACTCTCTGGAGGATGGAGAGAGCAGGAAGCTCAAATGATCCCCCTAGGCAGCCCCCCAGGACTGCCCCATCCAGGTGTGGCATAGCCAACAAAGCCCAGTGCTGGCACAGTTGAGTCCTTCCAACAAAAGAGTGGAGGGAGGACAGCCAGCGTGGCTCTGAAGGTGAGTGCCAGGAGAGGGAGGAGTGGTGGCTGCTCAAGAAGCGGACTGGAGGACAGGGAGAAGGAAGGCACTGGGCAACCCTAGGAAGCAAGCTGAGCTCCCGGGCCTGGCCCTTCTCAGACAAGTGAGGCAGGGGCAGGTTGCCTGCAGGAGAGGGTGGGTGTGGACCAGGGGTGGACGGGCAATGGCAGGGCTTGGAGGTCTGGCCTGTGCCAGTGCTCAGTGTGATTGCTGCCCAGCGTAAAGCCCGTGTGGCCTACCTGGTTCAACTCTGCTTATCTTGAAGCAACAGGATGCCTGAGGTCAGAAGTTCCCCCTGGTGACCAAAAAGGCTAAGACTAGTGGGATCCAAGATGGCAGCTCACTTGGCTTCTGAAGAACCTCTAACCTCATTACAATCTGATTTCCATGCTAAATGACCCTCCCACCAGCACCAGGATAGTTGACAATCACCATGACAACAACAGAAAGAAACCATAAAAGGACAGAAAGGAAGGCGGCACACCAGTTCTGAGAAGCTTTCTGCTCATTTCCAGAAAAGACATGAATATTCCTCCCCTTGATATAATGCCCAATCCCTTCATTACAGAGGCCCCAGATCTGTGACTTCCCAGCTCTTGGGAGCCGATAAATGGATCTGTCAGCCAAGCTCCCACTTCTCAGTTCCATGGCCATCAAATAAAGCCTGTGCTGCTTGAAGCTCACTTTTGCTTTTGGATACTGGCTGTGCAGCACACAACAGAGAAAGACCCCATTCTTGGGAAGACCAGCTTTGTTGGTAACATTGTCATCGCCACATCCAGAAAAACACCCACCCTCCCACCCAGCCTCTGAGCAGAGCATATTCCCAGCTCCTCCTTCGTGGTTAAGTTTGGGACATGTCTTACCTCGACACCCCACAATACCGTCTGGTGTCTAAGCCTGAGCAGGGACTCATCAGCAGGGAAACTGCTGCACGAACTGAGCCCCCGTTGAAGCCAAGATCTCAGACAGAAAACCCACCGAGACTCCCTGCTAGAGACTGCAAAGCCAGCCAGGTCCAGGACAGACTCCTCCTTGCTTTCCAGAACACACGTTTGTAGGGCCTGGCTGGCCCCAGCACATCTGATCAGGCGGTGGGGGGCTACCTAGTGAGCCCGTAGACTAGGAACCTCAAAAACAGGGCAATGGGCCCATTTGGACAGAGCTCAGAGGCGGCGGGCTCTGCACAAGAAGGCGTGCATGGTTGGTGGCCGCAGCGTCCATGGCCGCTTGACACATGTTCTGTGAGCCTGGGATTCTACTAAAAGCCAGACGCCATTCACATGCGCACATGCGGACTGCTTTCTTCTTATAAGACACTTAAGGCTTCACTTTTCCTCCACTCTTTTATATATGTGTACACACACACACACACACACACACACTCTTGGTATCATTTTATATAAGTGGTCTCCTCTTCACATTTTAATCAATTCAATCTCTCGGCAATCAATTTTGAAACAATTTTCAGCAAGTGCTATATCTGGAGGTTCTAAGAGAGATGCTGGAATGGCTTCCCGTCGGAACACTGAACTCTTTCGAGCAGTTTTTACGGAGGCGTTTGCTATGTGTTCTCAGGGCGGCACGGGAGCATCTCGCCTGCACATGGGAAGCTGCCTGTTTTATGCCATCGATAGAAGAGATCGAAAAAGAAATCTAATCAACCCCCAAAAGTCTTTCTCTGACGGCTAGAACATACGGTCCAAGTTTCTGGGACGTGTACTGAGCAGCCTTTTAACTAAAAGCTTCCACACCATCTTGTAAGGAATTTCTGGTTTGGATGAAGCCCAGAGGAATGAAAGCAACCAACCTGTTTCCAAAGATCTAGAAAGTCTTGAATTTGCAACTCAGCCTGCCTCTACGACGTAATGGCCGAATCTTGCCATGGACAACACCGACCACGGGCCTGAGATAGGCCCGCGGGATCGAGGGTGGGCAGCCACAAGTGCCCGCCTTACCTGCCTGGCTGTCCCTGGGCTTACACTGGACCTCCTCCACGCACTCCGCTGGAAACCATCCGATGTGGCCACGGGCGCTGCCTTCCCAGAAGCCCCCTTCGCCGATGCTCAGAACTAGAGACGACAAAAAGGGAGAGGCATTAGCAGCGGGGACGTGGAGGGCCTGAGGGTGAACAGGACGAGGGGCCTGGGCAGAGGCAGGAGAATCAGCGCATCCCTGGCCAGGCGTGCAGAGTAAGTGGCTCTGGTGTGACTGCACTTCCTTCAGCCGCTGACAGTGCTGAGAGGCGTTGGGGCACCACCACTGCAGATCACAGGCATCCTCTGCCCCTTAGGTGATGAGACAGGAACGAAGCGCTGACATGTTTGCATCTTTATGAATCTGACACCACGTCATACAAATGGATGTGCATGGCGGCCCTGTAGCACCTCTCAGTGTTGCACATGAGACGGAACAGTGGTGCTTGGCTGTCCTTACCATCAATGATTTCAGATATAAAAGTGGAGTCGGGGGGCACTGCCACAAAGCGGGGAGGCAATGATGAGGTCATACCTTCCCCTCCTAAGCTGGGCAAGAACCGGAGGCAGAAGGACTGGAAGAAAGAAAATCCACCTGCCCGACTCTGTCTGGATCTTTTAAACAAGCGTGGGGAAGGAGAAATCACAGCAGAGGGCCGGGCGCAGTGGCTCATGCCTGTAATCCCAGCACTTTGGGGGGCCGAGGGGGGTGGACCCTCTGAGGTCAGGAGTTCAAGACCAGCCTGGCCAACATAGCGAACCCTATCTCTACTAAAAATACAAAAATTAGCCAGGTGTGATGGCACACACCTGTAATCTCAGCTACTTGGGAGGCTGAGACGGGAGAATCACTTGAACCTGGAAGATGAAAGTTGCAGTGAGCCGAGATCGCGCCACTGCACTCACAGCCTGGGTGACAGTGTGAGACGACATCTCAAAAAAAAAAAGAAAAAAAAAGAAAAAAATCACAGCAGAAGATGGGCGAGCCGCTCACGAATCATCTGACAATGGTGTGGACGTGGAATTATCTTCACTTAAAATGGAAGGAACTGCACTAAAAACCTCACACAGTCAGCACCAGCCCTTTGGAGGCCTGGCCCACTGGTGTGCTGGCTTATTAATCAGGAACCTATTCAGTATGTGGTTGCTGGCAAGGACTGCAGGTTTCTTTCTTACTTGTGGTTGAAAGAAGCCAATTCCCCAGGAGAGAAGCGATGGTGGCCACACATTGACCTTGGCCTGGGGACCATGTACATCACTGGACAGACACGGCCGCCCTAGCCTACAGGGTGGAAGTTGCTGAGTCCAGACACAGGCATCCCTCCCCGGGCCATGTACTGGGTACACAGTAGGCCCTCAATGAACATCCGCTGGAAGAATAAAGCATGTTTGTTTTTAAACTCAACTGCTGAGCAAGGGTGAGGGACATAAGCCCAAAGACACCATGGGGTAGGGGGAAGGTCACGAGGACTCCACTGGTCCCCATGGCCCCATTGTGATAACTATTTCTGTCATAAAGCTTGCAAAGCTTGCAGTGGCAAAGTGAGGAAGGAAAATCTATATCTTAGGATTTATTTATTTATTTATTTTTTATTTATTTTTTTGAGGCAGGGTCTTGCTTTGTCACCCAGGCTGAAGTGCAGTGGTGCCATCACAGCTCACTGCAGCCTTGACCTCCCAGGCTTAAGCGATCCTCCCACCTCAGCCTCCGGAGTTGCTGTGATGACAGACGTGTACCACCACACCTCATTAATTATTATTATTATTACTTTTTTAGGGACAGGGTCTCACTATGTTGCCCAGGCTGGTTTCACAACCCTAAGCTCAAGCAATCCGCCTGCCTCCACCTCCCAAAGTGTTTGGGATTACCGGCGTGAGCCACTGAACCAGTCTGTATCCTACTTAGGAGAGAACAATCTGATCTCTCCACATCTTTACCTTCTTTTAAATTACTCAAGACCCAAAGGCACCAGCCCTGCTGAAAGAGGAATCATGGCCCCAGAATTGTTCTCCTCTGGCCCTCATTTTAGTCTCAGAGGCCAGACAGAGAACCACTCAGCCCACGATTTTTGAAGGTTAATGGAACTGAAAATCCCACTTTATAAGTTCCTAATAACCTGAAAAAATGACCTAACTGAAACATATCAGCCACATCCCAGGTGACCAGGACAATCATCACTGCCTGAAGCATCTCCTCCAAAACTTGATGCAGGGCCTGTGGGCTCCTCTCAGCCCAGCTGACCAGGATGTGCCCCACAGTTTCCCAGCAGAACCCTGGACCTGAGAGGGTCATCTCAGAGCAGTACCCCGGGCTGCAAAGAGAGGCCAAGGACTTCCTGATGTGCCACTAGGAGCCAATGCCCACAAAGATACCCATCCTCTCCTTCCTTCACGGCTGTGAGATCATTCTGCTGTTTCATATGGGCCTGGGGAGAAGGGAACTGCATAGGTAGAGACTGGTATCTTCTTCCATGGAAGCTCTGCCCTATCTTAGCTATGCGATGCTTGGGAAAACTCGGTCTCTCTGTGCCTCAGTTTCCTCATTTATCAGAGCATGACAATACTATCTAGCTCATAAGCGTTGCTATGCGTGAATCAGAGGCACGTGAGCCCAGTGTGGAATGAGGACCCAACACTCTTGCCTGACTTTTCTTCCAAACTCCCCTCTCCAGGAGAATCACTCCTTTTAGTTCCATATTTAATCTCTATCAAGTATGCACTTCAGGATGTGTTATTGTTATTACAAAACCAACCAAAAATATGAAACGCTGTTTCCAATGGGCTTGTACAAGGAGGCAGAGGTGACATGCTGCAAGGGGTCCCCCCACCACGGGGAGCCTTTGTGTCAGGGGTGTAGAAACAGCAGGACCTGTGCTGAGGGTGCAGGGGAATGGAGGAGGGGCCCTTCTGGGTTTCTGGTTGTGCAAATGGTACCTGCTGGTCCTCTTCAGAGACTGGGGAGCAAGAGAGGGGTTTGTGCCTTGAGTGCCTCCCTGACAGAACACCTGCATCCAGGTAGGAATGGGTGTTCCTCATATGGTGAGGAAGGGGCTGGGCTTGGCTCCCCCATTGTTTGCTGATGCAATTCATTGAAAAGTAAAGACTCCACACCCCCAGTAAGAAGAGGTGGAGGAGAAGAGAGGAAGTCTCCATCCACCCGGCAGTACAAGAGTGAGCACTGGGCTGGGAGGCGAGAGACTCGGCCCCATCACTGGGATGCTGAGGGACCCCGGGGACTCCTGTGCTCTCTGTGGCCCCACCTCCTCCATGCGGAACACTAGGGTGAATTCTGAGAGTGAATTCTGAGCAGGCAACCAGGTGAATTCTCAAGTCTGGAGTCCTGCCTTGCCTTTGGGTGCTCTGGCTGGAAAAATTGTCAAGGACCCTGTCCCTGGAGCCCCAGACTTGCAGGGGAGCCATGGTGTGATAGGACTGACTCTACCACAGAGGATCAAATGAGAATCGTCCCAGCCAAACCGAGAGGCAGAAGGAAGACTACGGAAGCAAGGAGGCAGGGCAGCAAGACTCGGGGCAAGCCGTGCAGGAAGAGGCAGTGCTTTGAATGGTGGGTAGAGAGCAGGTGAACGCATTGCACCCAGGGCATGAGGATGGGGGGAGGGGCACATACGGCATGGCTGGGGGCCCTGGGAAACCTGGCTAGAAAGAAGGTCTATCCTCAACACCATGTCTGCTCCAACACAGACGATGCTTTAAGGCACCTATGAGAACCAACTGCGGATCTCTCTATGGGTCCCACATGCTCCCTGAGGCCACAGTGGGGATAAGCTGGTTGGAGAAGGGCCAGCCCTGCTGTCCTCACCACGGCCACCACAGTGGGCCGCTCCCTGCCTCAGCAGCTCTCTTGCAAACTGGAAAGCAGCAGTGATTCCCCGTACTGAATGAGCTGGGACAGGGGTGGCTCCGACCCTTCTGCTATGCTCCACTTTCTCCGCCTCGACCCCAGCCTGGGTACAGAAACCTGCCAGGTCACTGCGGAAGAGGGAGTTGCTGAGACCCAGCGTTTTTCCTGTTCTGTACCCAACATGCTGGTTTCTAATGTACCTCTGGGCCATCTTCAATTTCAAGCCATGCATGGTGTTCTTGAATCCGCATATCCTTCTGCTTAAATTGACACAGGACTTACTTGGGCCAGGGACTGTGCTGGGCTCTGGGGTCACAAAGATGGTGCACGATTTGGGGCAGACACCTGGAGGAGCTTCAGAAGAGGAAGATGGCCTCACTGTCCACCCACCTAATGTCACAGAGCAGAAATGTTGGTGCCCCCTGTGCCCCCACCCCCCAGCACTGGCAATGCTATGTCGTGGGCTTAGTTTTTGCTTGCCAGAATGGGGGCTTGCAGCAAGCAGGGTCAATCATCACTGCTTCCCTAGGCCTCACCCATGGCCAGGAACCCTCAGGGGTTCATTGTGTGTCTGTTAAATAAATGAACCCCTAAAATGACCACGCTTATTGTGCCACGTGCTGCATCAGCATCAGAGGCCTGTGTGGCCTGGGCCAAAAAGTAGAGAGGGAGCGTGGCAGGTGGGGGCGGGGACACTCCCAGAGGAAGGGACATGGCGGCCGAATCCTGAAGGAGGAGCTGATGGGAAGACACAGGGATAGCTGCTGTCTGAGCAGAGGAAAAGCAGGATGGAAGCACGGTGGTGAGAGTGTGGGACAAAACACACACTGCTGTTTAGAAAACTCTGTCATTCTTCCATGCTGTCATGCACTCACTCACTCACCACCTATCCAGCTACCCATCTATCCACTCATTCGTCCACCTATCAAACTCAACCACGTATCCATCCATCCATTCATCCATCCATCCATCCATCTTCCCACCTACTCATCCATCCATCTACCCTTCCATCCATTTACCCACCCATCCATACATACATACATCCACCCACCACCCACCTACCCACCCATTCATTCATCTTCCTATTTACCCATCCACCCATCCATCCATCTACCCATTCATCCAACTTCCCATCTACCCACTCACCCATCCATCCATCTACCCATCCATCCATCCATTTACCCATTCATCCATCTTCCCATCTACATACCCATCCACCCATCCATCTACCTATCCACCCATCCACCCATTCATCTAACTTCCCATCTACCCACCCACCCATCCATCCATCTACCCATCCATCCATCTACCCATCCATCCATCCATCCATCCATCCGTCTACCCATTCATCTATCTTCCCATTCATCCATATTCCCATCCAACCATCCATCCATCTATCCATCCATCCACCCACCCATCTACCCATTCATCTATCTTCCCATCTACCCATCCCCCCATCTATCCATCGGCCCATCCATCCATCTATCCATCTACTCATTCGTCCATCTTTACATCTGCCCATCCACCCATCCATCCATCTACCCATCCATCCATCTACCCATTCATCTATCTACCCATCCATCTATCTTCCCATCTACCCACCCAACCATTCATCCATCTATCCATCTACCCATCCATCCATTCATCTATCCATCTACCCACTCATCTATCTTCCCATCTACCCATCCACCCATCCATCCATCTACCCATTCATCCATCTTCCCATCTATCCATCCATCCATCCATCCATCCATCCATCCATCCATCCATCCATCCACCTTCCCATCTTCCCATCTACCCATCCATCCATCCATCCATCCATCCATCCACCCACCCATTCATCCATCTTCCCATCTACCCATCTACCCATCCACCCATCCATCTATCCACTTATCCATCCATCCATCCATCCATCCATCCATCCATCCATCCATCCATCCAATCCATCCATCCGCCTGTCCACCCATTTGTCAATTCATCTGCCTATCCACCCACCCATCTGCCTATCCGCCTCTCCATCCATCTGTCCATCCATCCGTTCATCTGCCTGCATGCCTGCCCATCCGTCCACCCACCCACCCAGCCATCCAGCCATTTCATCCATCCATCATCTATCCCATTCCAAGCACTGTGTCACATGCTTGGGAAACAAACAAGAAGAAAACATAGTCCTGCCTGCAGAGGGTCTACAATCTGTCACAGTCAGGAATGCTGCAAAATCACCTGAGGAGCTTGTTAACTATTCAGATTCCCGGGCTGTGTGTCCTTGGAGATACAATTCTGCAGATGTAGGGATGGATGGCCAGGAGATCTGCACATTTAACAAACTCCCCTCATGTCTCAGATGCAGGGACTTTGGGAAGAGAGGCTGAGAAACTGCACTCAGGTACACAGCTTGGGCAGGAGCCTCTGGCTCAGAAGCCTGATGCTGGATCTTGCATAAAGAACTATCGGGGGTGGAGGGACGAATGTGCCAGGTATAGTGAAGGACAAAGAGGAGCCCTTGAATTAAAAAAAAAAAAAGGAGGGTCAGTGGGGGAATCAGAACATGTACACACCTATTTTTGGGCACCCCTTATTTTAGGAGAAAAATGTTGGGGTATGTTTTCCCAGGTACATGGTATCCTGTCTACTGGGAATGTCAACCCCTTCCCAAATGGGACCGAGCAGAGGAGATGTAAATTAACCTTCTGAAAGAGCCAGCAGCAGCAGTGTTATCAACAGGACCCCAGGGCCACCCTGGGGTCCGTCACAGCCACCCTGCCTGCCTGCTGCCCGGGGCCTGACTTCCACTGCAAAAAATGAGTTTGGTTTCTCTGGAAACCCTCCCAGACCTGCCCCTGCCAGCCAGGCAGCTGGGTTTCCTGCCCACAATGGTTGTTCTCTTGATATCAAGGGGACAGAATTCCTCCAAAGGGCCTTGGCTCTGCAGGCAGTGGATCAGCTCGACCCGCCCGCCTCTAAGCACTGCCATGCAGACAGCAAGGATGTGCGGGCCACACCACGATGGGGAGGAGGCACCGACAGCTCGGCAGGAAGGAAGAGCGGCGCCACTGGCAGCAGGAAGGGGCTCTGCGCCAATTGTGTGCAAATGGCCTGCGCGGCCCACTCGAATCTCTTTTCAGAACAGCAGTCCTTTGCCATCGATCCTTTGAAGTGTGAGTTTTGGAACTGAGCTCTGTCATTTCTGTTCTCCCTGGGAGACAGGCCCAGCTCCCCGCACGCCCCATGCTCCTGCGAGGGGCGGGTTCCAGTCTGGTCATGTTTGAGGAGGTGCTGCTGGGTTCCAGTGTGCTGGGGAGGGGCAGAGAGGCCAAGGAAGCCCAGTCCTGGGGCCTGGATAGGAGTCACACGACCTCCCTTCTTTCCTTTGTTGGCTCATTCTACCAAGCCCAGGGAGTTGGACAGGGGAAGGCCCCCAGAGCTTCTGGGAATTAAGGTGTGAGATGTGGATTCGCCTGCCATGTCCCACGACCCCTGCGAGTCCTGGGTCCTCAAGTCTGCCTACCACTGCCGGACTGTGGGAGACTCGGGCCCACTGATGGGCTCATCGCCGGCTCCCCCTCTCCCTTGAGCTCCTGCTCATCCATGCTGCTACTCGGGATCCCCTCTAAGGGACTCTCAGCTGTTCAGTGCCCACTCCCACGGGCCTCTGCTCTATGTCTAAGGCACTGGGGATGCGTGACAAGTTCACAGCATGGAAGCTTGCCTGCAGCTCTGCCCCTCCTGGATTATGGGTTGGTATGAGTGAGTCCACAGATGCCCAGCCCCGGGCTCCAGGTTCATCTTTACAGGCCTCTCTGCCCCTTTGGAAGTCCAGGACTAACCTGGCTGCCCTACAGGGACTGCCAGCTGCACCCCAGCCTCCTCCCTGGGCATCAGTGAACTCCAATTAAGGCTCACAGAGGAGAAGCTCCACCCTTCGACCCCTGAGCCCCAGGCTTCTCCTCCCTACAATAGGGACAGGCCTGGACAGGAGGACCGTGTGTCCCTTCCTGCTCTGGAGGGACAGTGAGCCTCCTTGGCTCCCACTTGGGCCTAGGGGGTGGCCCTGAGTGTGCAGACCGGTCAGAAAACCTTCTCTAACTAGGAACCTCAGCTCTCACTTCCTAGAACAGGGTTGCTAACAAAGCCAGCATTGGCCCTGATCGCTGCACAGATGGCCCCTCTTGCTCCCCAAATGCGGGGCCTTGACATCCTTGTCACCTGACATCTCAGGGCTGGCCTCAGTGGGCAGGAGGGAAGGTGGCTGTCAGCACTAGTCCTCAGAGAGACAGCCAAGTTGATGGGGTAAGTGTGAGGGATTTTAAAGTGGCAATTACACCAATCTACAATGTTGTAAAAACAAAACAAAAACTAAGTTTTTAATAAACAAAAAAAATCTCAACAGGGTAATAGGAAGTCTTGGCAAATAAAAGGCAACAATAAAAATGATACACGGAAAAGCTAGCAAACATAATTTCTGAAATTATAAAACTCAAAAGACAGACTTAACAGCCAAAGGGGCATTACAAAGGAAAGGGTAAATAAACAATAACCAATAGAAATGATCTAATGTAAAGAAAAATGACTGAAAAATATGAATAGAGCTCCAGGGACTTATTTGATGCTATCAAATGATGAAATATGTGTGCAGCAGGAACACTGGCCATCAGGCAAGTGGCGGGGCTCTGCCGTAATTAGAATGTTGCAGTAACCCAGGTCAAGCTGACCTGATCGGTGTGGCACGCAGAGAAAGGAACTGAGTCAATTACCTGCTGGGGGCCAGGCGGCAGCCAGCTGCGGAAGGCGGGATTTGAACCGGGCCTACTGACCTCTAAGGGCCACACCTTCCACCCACGCCACGCATCCTCTGGAAGCCTGCCCTCCAATGGCAAGGCCCGGGCGTGCTGGCCACGTGTGTTAGGCCTTTCTTGCTCCACCCAGTGAGTTCCTACCATCCCACACAACCTCTGCAGCCCACACCTGCCATGTTGCTTCTGCTGAGTGCCTCAGATGCCACCACTGCCAACTTCCCTCCAACCCTACTTTTATCTTCCTGCAGTGCCTCACATACCTGATTTCCCCCTGGGCAGAAACCATCGCTGGCTCCCCAATACCCCAGGAACAACGTCTAACCCCTTCTTGACCTGGTGTTAACAATGGCTCCCCAGAGGCTCCTCAACGCTGGTTCCCAGGATTCTGCTTTGAGAATCTTTCCTTCCAACCTGGTAGAATTCCTTCCTTTGAACACTGCAGGTCCCGGGCCTCAGGTCCCACCAGACCATCTACCTGGAGACCCCAAAGCCGACCCACGCCAGGTCCCACCCTGACACTTCAGACTTAGGGGATGGAAAGGAGCTCTGCTCTTCGATGCCCTCATCTGGCTCCCCCACTGCCCTTCTCAAGTGGAATCTCATTCCCAATGGATGTGTCCCCTTGGATCCCTGAGACCCAGCACTGGGGGTGCCACAGCAGCTTCCTGGAGAGTGAGGGAAAGGGTCTGGGAACGTCACTCTGTTCCCCATTCCTGCCCTTCCAGGGGCCTGTATTTTCCATGGAGAAGCACAGCCTTGGACATGGTCCCCACAGCAGGCCGGATGAAGGGCCCCAGCCTGACCTCACTCCGGGAGCGGAGGACAACCAGCAGACACTGACCTTTGACTCTGTCGCCGCGGTGAAGGGGGATCTCGCCGTCCACTTGGGGTTGGTATGGCTTGACGGCGACGAAGAGCCTCCCAGGCACGGCACTGTAGAGCTTCCGCTTGGGCCCCGGGTACTCGAAGGCCGAGAGTGAGTCCTTGTTGGCACCAGGAGCAAAAGGCGACCTGGACCAGGCGAGAGGGGCAGAGAGAGAGAGAGAGCAGAGTCACAAGGTCACAAGACACACGCCACAAACCACAGCCAAGCCATTCAACACATGCTGCGCCTCGGTCGCCGCATCAGAACTCCTGATGCCAGACAGGAAGATGGGAACGGGCCAGGGCAGCACTGTGGTCAGAGGCTCAGGCAGATCCAGCAATCCCACTTGCGGGTCTGCCCCGTACAGACAGACAGCAGCCACTCAGGGAGACATCTGCACACCTGCGTTCACAGTGGCACCGTTCACAGCAGCCCAAGGGTCCCTCCACAGAATGGAGAGACACAGGGTGGTCCAAACATAACAATGGAACGCTGTTTAGCCTCTATCAGGAATTAAACTCTGGGCCAGGTGTGGTGGGATCATATCTGTAATCCCAGCACTTTGGGAGGCTGAGGTGGGCGGACCACCTGAGATCATGAGTTTGGGACCAGCATGGCCAACATGGTGAAACCTTGTCTGCACTAAAAATTCAAAAAATACCAGGGTGTGGTGGTGAGCACAGCTACTGGAGAGGCTGAGGCAGGAGAATTGCTTGAACCTGGGAGGCGGAGGTTGCAGTGAGCCGAGATTGCACCACTGCACTCCAGCCTGGGTGACAGAGTGAGACTCTGTCTCCAAAAAAAAAAAAAAATGTAAACTCTGACACAGGCTACACCGTGGGTGAACCTTGGGGACACTGCTCAGTGAGATTCGCCAGACACAAAAGAACACAGACTGTGTGATCCCAGCCATGTGGGGGCCTGAGAGCTGTCAGATTCATGGACACAGAAAGTAGAATGGCGGGTGCCGGGGGCTGGTGGAGAGAATGGGGAGTGAGGGTTCAACGGGGACAGAGTTTTGGTTTCACAAGATGAGAAGGTTCTGGAGATGGATGGTGGTGATGGTTGCACAGCACTCGAATGTATTCCACTGAAACCCACTGAACTGTGCACTTCAAAATGGTTCTAAGGTGATAAATTTGATGTTACATATATTTTTCCACCATTTTACTTCATTTTATTTATTTGAGACAACATCTCACTCTGTCACCCAGGTGGGACTGCAGTGGCATGATCTCGGTTCACTGCAACCTCTGCCTCCCAGGTTCAAGCAATTCTCGTGCCTCAGCCTCCTGAGTATCTGGGATTACAGGTGCCTGCCACCATGCCTGGCTAATTTTTGTATTTTTAGTAGAGATGGGGTTTCACCATGTTCACCAGGATGATCTCAAAGTTCTGGCCTCAAATGATCCACCTGCCTCAGCCTCCCAAAGTGCTGAAGTTACAGGTGTGAGCCACCGCACCTGGCCTATTTTGGCACTATTTTAAAAAAGACTAGCCTGGGCAACATGATGAAACCCTATTTCTACTAAAAAAAACTTGGCCAGGCATGGTGCTGTGCATTTGTGGTTCTCACTACTTGGGAGGCTCAGGTGGGAGGATTGCTTGTAGCCAGGAGGTCGCGGCTGCAGTAAGTCATGATTGCGCCACCGCACTCCAGCCTGGGTGACAAAGTGAGATCCTGTCTCAAAAAAACAAAAACAAACAAACCCCAAAGAGACTCAGGTGGAGACAGAGATCCAGGAAGGCCATGGGTGTCCGACATTTCATCCACCTCACTGTGAGCATCAGTCACACTGGACGAGGAAGCACCCAGGACCTTCCATCAAAATAGGTCATGACCTCGGTTCTTCCAGTGCAGTTCCCAGGGGCCCCAGCGAAAACACACTAGAGGAACTAATATCAGTTCTTGCTGTATGTCATTGATTTTGCACAGAGCTATGTTTTCAACCTGACTTCTACACCCGACAGTAAGACACACCTTAACAGGGCCCAGCGACAGGACACGCAGCACAAAGTACTCTGAGATGCACCTACAAAGTGGCCAGGACGGGCGTCCTTAGAAACAAACGCATCTACACAGAGGAAGCTGGCCAGAAATTCAGGACGGCCATCCTTAGAAACAAACGCATCTACACGGAGGAAGCTGGCCAGAAATTCAGGACGGCCCTCCCGGGCACATGCTCAGAAAGACAGAGAAAGCGTCCACCTGCGGCTGGCGTCCTCCAGCAGGGCCCCTGGCTGCAGGGAAGCGAGTGGTCTCTGACCATGGTTCCCCTCCCAAACTTTAGGTGCTGTGGCCTCTGAGGCGATGGAGGCAGCATCAGTCTTTCTATGAGGACAGGGAGGAAGGGCCCATGCACACAGGGACCCACACAAAACAGGCTTGCAGGGAAAGTTCTAGAAGCGGATGTGACTACCCTCTTTTGGCATTTAACATAAGCCTCCCCCTCATCACGTGCCTTCACTACTGTAGTCACCCGACTCATGTGTCCCTGATAATTGCCTTGTAGTTTGCTCTCTGCTTGTATAAAGTTACAGAAGGGCAACAGGGCTGTATTTAGTTCTGCTTCTTACTCCTTCTCTCGGCATTAGGATGGTGAGATCTGGCCACGGGGACCTTACCCGTGTCAATGTGTTTGAGGAGCCAGGGCTCCATGTACTCTGATTACTCTGTAGGGAGCAGACTGGGCCTGAACACTCAGTCTGTCTGCCTGACTCCAAATCTCAGATTTGTCCTGAAACCATGGGGAGCAGAGACAGGGCAGGACAGTGGCCTCTTCTGGAACAGGTGGGCGTCTTGGACGCTTACCTGGGCTCTGACGACATTGAGAGATGGGGGAGGCTGCAGGCAGTTAGGACTTCCCTGTCCCCTGTCCCTAGGGATGCCATTCCTCCCCTAAGTCACAGCCACAAATGTGGCATTCACAGACTCCTGGGGGCACAGGCGTCTCTCTGAACTGTCACTGCCATGCAGCCTGGGCACAAGATGGAGCCCACCGGGCACGGTGTGGCACAGCAGTGCATCGATGTGCACAGCCAGAATTCCAAAGGACTGCTGTTCCCTATCGATGGACATCATTTATCCCCAAACACCCCAGGAGTTCCTGGAGCAGGAACTTCTGCAAAAGCCAGTTTTGGTGGCCTCCTCTTGTCCAAAGGCATAGCCCAGTGAGCCACCAGGGAGCAGAGGGAAAGGACACTGGGCCTTCCTGCTCTGCAAGGGAAGCTGAGAAATGCAACAGTAGCGCTGGGCCAGGCCCCCACCTGAGAGGCTTCCCTGCCAGCCTGCCCAGCCTTCTGCACGTCCACCAGCACTCGGACGCATTCATTCAACTCAGCCTGACTCAGGGCTGGACTGGCACAGAACCGAGAGCTGGGAGGGGTGGGAGCCTGTACCGCAGGCACTGAGCATCTCACAGCTGTCTCTTCTCTGGCTCCCAGGCCAGCAGGGATGCGGGGAGGAGAATCCCGGCAACCAAGGGAACTCCAGGATAATACAGCACCCCAGGGTCAGAATCCCTCCTCTCCTTGAACTTCCCTTAATGCACCTCCCTACATCTGCCCTGAGTGATGAAGCCAGCAAGGCCAGCGGCCATCATGGGCTCTGTGGATGGCCTGAACCTCCCGTCACTTCCAGGCTGACCTACCCCAGCTGTGTGACCTTCAGTGAGTCACTTTACCTCTCTGAGTCTTAATTTTCTTATTTGTAAAATAGGTGGTAGAGGGTGGGGGTGGGGCGGATCCCCACCACCTGTGGTTGCTGGGAGAATAATGAGAAAATGCAGATGAGAAGCTCAGTTCCTAGCCCCACTGCAGCTCCGAGGGCAGTCACTGTCTCTGCATTGACCATCATCCAGGCTGGACCGGCAGCAGCCAGAACACAGGGCTATGCCGACATCATCTCAACCTCCCTCTCCTGGCTGGGGATGCAATACGGGCGCTTGGAGGAGCTGGATGCATTAGGCCCCATCAGGACTGAAGGTTAGTCCTAGTGATGAGGTCACAGGTGGCCCCAGTGTCCCCTGGGCTGCATGGATGCTCTTCAGCAGGTGGAGTGGCTGCAGGTCAGGTCAGCCCATCCCTATGATCAGTCCCCAAGCACCCGGATAGGTTGACTCCAGGGGAAGCAAGGTGAGGCACGTGGGCTTCCTCTCGAGGGGAAAGGGTGGGTCAAAGTCTAGAGGAAAAATCAGATGGACAAGGCTGACAGTAGCTGGGGCAGGGCAGAGGGTGAGCCACAGAGCAGGACTCGCAGGGTCTGTTCACAACTGTTATGCGGCTGACACAGCAGCTTCTTAAGTCCAGAACTTAGGAACCAAATGAGGAGTGCATCTTCTCAGGACTTCCACACCCAAGGAGCTTCTGCAAGGAACCCCACAGCCCCACTGTGCATCCTCAACAGCAGCCGGCAGGGGACACTGAGCCTGCCCTACTTGAGAAGTCAGTTAACTTCATCAGAGTTGATCCATCCGCTCATCTCTTCTCCGTTATCTATCCAGGCCTCCTTCCATCTGCCCAAATACCTGTTCTTCCATCCATCCACCCACCCACTCATCCACCCACTATTCATCATCCATCCATCTACCCATCCATCCACCCATCCATCCATCTACCCATCCATCCATTCATCATCTACCTATCCATCATACATCCACTCATCCATCATCTATTCATCCATCCTTTCAGCCAACATCCATGTACCCATCCATCCACCATTCATTTATCCATCCATCTATCCATCCATCCACCCATCCATTTATCCATCATCTATCCATCCATCATCCATCCATCATCCATCATCCATCTACCCATCTATCCACCATTCATCCATCCATCTACCCATCCACCCATCCATCTTATCATTTTTCTGAACATCTATTCACTCATCTACCCAAAGTTCAGAAAGATCTTGCCTGAAGCCCAGCTGAACACTTACTATCCATCATTGGACAAGTCAGCTACCTCTCAAAGCCTCAACCTCCCTTATCAGAAAAGGGGATGATCAGGAGTAACCGTGATAATGCACTCTGCCAGGTGTTATGCAAACATCAGCACCTTCACACTGCCCTGCTGCAGCTGCAAAGTCAGTAACAAAGTGCCTGTCTCACCTCACTGGTCCAGCTGGCACCAGAGTGTGTGTCACTTGACAGAGAAGTCAAAGTGAACACAGCTCCAACCTTGAAGCTCTGTTTCTTGATTCTCTTTGGAGGAATCAGTTCCCTAACCCATCAACCCCAGAGCCTGGGAAACCTTTATCTAAAAACAGGAAAGCCTTATTTCTTCTAGACCAGAGTGGTGTACACGGTTCCAGGCAGTGATTACCGGCAGTGAGGTACGGTTCCAGCCAAATTCTCACACATCTTCTTATTCACTGTTAATTTGAACCTCAAAAAGTCCCACAAAGGCAGAAGATGAAAACCTTTGTCCCCATTTCACAGGTGTGAAAATGGAGGCTCCATAAATGGTGACTTGGGTATGGAAATACAGAGCTGGTCCTCACATCCTAGCTCAGGGTTCCCTGCTCTGTCTGGTGACAGAATGAGGTGAACAAGATCTCACCTGCTACAAGGTGTCTTATCCTTGTGATGTCTCATTTGATGAACTACATCCTCCTGCCAGGCCCCACTCTTCCCACAGCAGCCACAGTCAGCAGCAGAAGCCAGGCCTCTACAGCCCAGGGAGAAGAGGGCCTGCCCCGCTCAGGAGACATGGCACCTGGGCTACGCTGGGGGTCCCTCCTGCTGTCCTGCCTGCACAGTGAGGACTGGTCTGAAGTTCCTGCACCCCAAACTGTCCATGTTTTCCTTACGTTCCGGCCAAGAACAGTCAGGAGGGATTCTAACCAACTTGTTTTGGTATAAGGGCCAAATCACTGAATTCTTAAAATGAAAAAATTGGTAATCTTCTTGGTGGAGTGATTTGGATCAGTGAGTTGGGCCATTTCCCAGCCAGCCTGGGTGAACAGGAACTGGCCGACATACTGACCTTTCTCCATTCATTCATTCACCAGTCAGTTACACATTCATTCATTCATCCAGCAAGTACTCTGCGGGTGGGCTGTGAGCCCATAGCCATGTGGGTCTGCAGATCCCCGTGAATGGTAGACATGGATGCAGGCCTCAGGGAGCTGATGGTCAACTGGGCAGAAGCACAGGTCAGTGGATGCATTTCCGCCCGTCTGAGGGGTCGGCGCAGAGAACAGGGCCAGGACTTGAGGTCAGGGAGTCCACAGGGCCTCTCCACAAAAGGCTACAAGAGGGGACAGCTGGGTGGTGCAGAGAGAAGGGCAAGGGCACGGGAAAGGCTCTGCAGGGATGTCAGGGAAAAATGGATGCCACACAGCGCAGTGGTACCGGTGAACGAGCACCAGCTCACCCTGGATGCAGCCTCAGGGCTGGACCGGAGCAGACAGAAGGTGGAGGTGGGGAGCCCCACTGGGGGGCCCCTGTGGCCATCCCAGGGGAGCTAGGGGAGCCCCTGACACATAGAATTGTGAGAGAGTTGGAGGTATCAAGAGGCACAATCACCCAGGCCTGGGACCTGCTCAAGGTGGGTAGGTGGGTGTGTCTCGCAGAAGATGGCAGTAGGAGAATAGAGAAGGCTGTCAGCTCAGGTCTCTGGCACAGAGGGCAGCATAGCAAACGCAGGAGGTCCCAAGCCCTGAGCGTCTGTCAAACGTTACTAAATGTTGTTGGCTGGGCTGACAGTTGTTTTTAAGTTGAAGGCTCAGACCCTGCGTCATCTCCTGTCTGGTCAACATCGCCTCCCTCCCTGGCTTCCCAGGACTGTGAAAGTCAGCCTGCACCCAAGCCCTGTGTGTCTCAGGCCTGAGGGCTTCATGCTGCCTCTGTGATTCTGGTGATGGCATCTCTGAGGATGCACAACAGGGACTTAGGATTATTTGCAATGTCTTACCTTGCTGGCTGCAATGACTGCTTCAGGGACCGACACAGGACACTGGATGCCCCTCTCTCTGGCCCCAGCTCCCTGCCAGACTAACCCCTGTGCACAGGTGAAAGTCAGGCCAGGCATGGTGGCTCACCCCTGTAATCCCAGCACTTTGGCAGGCTGAGGCAGGTGGATCACCTGAAGTCAGGAGTTGGAGACCAGCCTGGCCAACATGGTGAAACCCCATCTCTACTAAAAATACAAAACTTAGCTGGGCATGGTGGAGCATGCCTATAATCCCAGCTACCTGGGAAGCTGAGACAGGAGAATCGCTTGAACCTGGGAGGTATAGGTTTCAGTGAGTCAAGATTGTGACACTGCACTCCAGCCTGGGAGGGCCCAGCCACCCCCACTTTCTGGGTCAGGATGATGGGGCACAGGAGGGCAAGCAGGAGCCGCAGTCCTGGCACTGACTCGAAGCCACTCTGCGGGCCCCACACCAGCAGCGTCTCTGGGCAGCCAAGGCCCCTTCTGCCCCTTTCACCCGCCTGAAACCCTGAACGTAGCTGCACCTCAGTTCCCATGCTAATTTCAGGAAAACAGAGGCCACTGGGCCAAAGACGGGCTTCCCAGAGCCCCACCGGGTCCTACCGGGGTCCAGACCCTGCCTGTGTGGCCAGGTGGGTGCCGCTGTCTTTCATGCATGCAATGGATGACACATGGACAGGTCGGCAGCATTCATTTCCACCAACTGAACTCAAAAGCATGAGTCTTTCTTCCCCGCTGAGCTGACCCCACCCAAGAAACGTTCTTCAAGGAGAGGGTGGCGAGGACGTTCCCTGGTGGGTGAGGCCAGGGCAGCCCTTGGGACTGGCTGCCACTTTGTAGAAATACATCCAGAATTGTTCTGAGCCTGGGCAGGCCAACCAGCCCCCTGGCAGCTGGGAGAGACCCAGAAGGAACAGGGACGCCCCCACCCCACGCACTCCCAGAGCAGGGACTCAGGTGTCTCAGGAATGTTCTCAGGACCATGGTCCAGCAGTGCCAGTGGGCGCCACCAGAGGGCGCCCCCAGGGGCGGAGCTGCACCTGAGGGAGCAGAGGTGTGCAGGTGCACTGGCTCCTACCCTCCTGGACCAGCATCTTTAGGAGGATGGGAGAAGAAACACACACACACACACACACACACACACACGAACATGATAAGGAGGAGGCGGGGGAGGAAGGAAGAACACAGGCCAAGGGACAGGTGAGCAGGAGAGACTGTGGCGGACGATGGGGGCAGGGACAAGTGTGGGGCGTATTCCTCTCTCTGCCTCAGAGGGACAGCCCTGCCACAGGCTCTGGCTCACCTGGGAGGGACTTGTGCAGTGATGGGCAGCGAGGGACCCTGTGGTGTCTCCACTAATAGCCCTCACCTCCCAGCGGACACTGACCATCCACAGTTCGGCCCCCTCACACCCCTTGCAGCCCCCTTCCTGTTACACCATCACTGCAACACCAGCTCCCAGGCTGGGCCCGGCGAGCTCCTTGGGGCACTCGTCATTGTGCAAGCTGGCTCAGGGCAGCTTCGAACCAGGGTTGGCACCTCCATGCAGGAAGCAGACCCTGCCCACAGCTCCGAGCCCAGGCCAGGAGGCATTAGGTTGCTTGGTGCCAGCAAGAGTCCCGGTGGGGGCCCTGGGGAGGCTGGGAGGCCTCCCCGAACCCCATCAAGGCTGCACTTGAGGGTGTGACCTGAGGCTGGTTCTGACCACAACCCTACACCCACAGCAGTCCTGGCCAAGGTTTCTGGGGCTTTGGGTCAGCGTTTAGGCAAATAGGTCTGGCCCGAGAGGGGTGCTGAGCATGTGCAGGGGGACACAGGGCCTGGCCAGTCACCTCCCTGCCCAGGACAGTCAGCTTCCTCCTACCTGGCCATCTCTGCTTCCCCTGCTTCTTAGCTCATGCAGGCCTCTGCCACCGGGACAATAACACCTGATACCCTCTGCTCCCTGCCCCACAGCAGCCAGCAGGGTCTTTCTACACTGTCCACAATGAGGATGAAGATGAAGACGACCCTAAGAGTGGCCGACGTTTCTGCAGAACCAAAGACTGTCTATGAGCAGCTCTGGATGTCAGTGCAGGCCGGGTGCTGAAAGCCACTTAATCCACCCAGAACACTCGGGAGGGGGCAAAAGTCATCAGCCCCACTTTACACAGGAGAAAACAGAGGCACAGAACTGGCAAGTGACTTGTCCAAGGTCAGCCGGCGGGTGGGTAGAGCCAGGTAGCCCTGGCGGTGAGCACCGCTTGGGGGATGTTCAGCACCAGTTGCTCAGCATGGGCTGATGGGCAGCTGCTCCACCCTTCAGACAGGAGAAAGTGGGGAGGGCTTTCCCCTCCATGGCGGGGAGAGCACGCTGTCACCTACGCTTCTGAGGGTAACCAGAAAGAGCTCTGGGGCACCCAGGGCCCCCAAAGGCTGGGAGCTAGCAGCCTCCCTGAAAGTGGCCTGTTAGTGCCTCAAGGCCAGGGCCTGTTGCCCTAGGAAAGAGCTGGTTTTTCAGGAATAGTAAGGCAGGCGTACAAGGCATGGGGCTGAGCTCTGAACTTCGAGGATGAACAAGGAGCAGAGGGGCTCGGCTACCTCCTGGAGCCTCCAAAAAGCCCTGGGTTGGGTTGCACAGTCCTGTGATCCACCATCCAGCATCACCAGGGCTGGCCGAATGAGCATTTCCCTATCTCAATAAAGGCTGCTTCAACACTGAGGCCTTGGTCCACAGCCAAGAAGCAGACAGCTCTAGCCAGGCCCCCCTCCCCTGGCTGTACCTCGTTTGCAGGACATTCAGACCAAGTGTGCTCAGGGCACCAGGCTTTGCACCCCGGCTGCATCACCTGAATGTCCCTGCGCCCAGCATGGGCCTGGGTAACTGCTCCATAAGCAAATAATGTGCAGTGAACTGGCTCCCTTCTGTGCCCCTCACCGTGCAAAGACGCTTCTGCCCCCCCGAATGCATATGGCCCTATGCAGGGACAGAACACAACAGCGGCACCTTCATGCTCCACCCTCATCCCAGGAGACCTCAAAAAGACGCCTGGAGAAGCATGCCTACCTCCAACTCTCCATCCCACCTGGTCGCCTCGAAGGCAAATGCTCACCACTGCCGTCCCATAGGAGGGGACACCAGTGCCACTGGCAGGTCCTAGTTAGGACACAGGTCTTGAGGGAAGGACCTCTCAGCTCATCAGTGCCCATCCAGAGGGTTCCTCCTGCAGCACAGCTATTGCTACCATTGAGGATGCTGAATCCTGGACAGATGGATATGGACAGGGAGGCTGTGAAGGGGTGGGGAAAGGGAAGAAGATGGGAACAAGGCCAAGAAAGATGGGACTGACGGGTCAGGGCCACCAGGTAAGAGCAGTGCCCCTCAACTCGGGACAGACAGTGGCCCACAGTTAGGGGGACCGGCTGCCCTGATTTTAGCACTGAAAGTCCCGCATCACAGGCAAATCTGAATGGTTGGTCACTCTACCAACGGTTCTGGGTGACGAAGGGGATAGTCTTGGCCAAACTCTGGGTCTTGGGTTAGACATGGACCTGGGCTCTAAGAAACAATGTGGAACGAGCACTGGCTGGACAAGGTGCTGTGTGAGGCGGCCACCCTGAATGCCTTCAGCTGATCTTGAGAAAAACCGGAAGTTGGTCTTTCTGGGACCCTTTTTTAAGATGGAGTCTCGCTCTGTCACTCAGGCCGGAGTGCAGTGGTGCCATCTCAGCTCACTGCAACCTCCGCCTCCCAGGTTAGAGCGATTCTCCTGTCTCAGCCTCCTGAATGGCTGGGATTACAGGCATGAGCCACCACGTTCAGCTAATTTTTGTATTTTTCGTAGATGGCGTTTCACCATGTTAGCCAGGCTGGTCTCAAACTCCTGACCTCAAGTGATCCGCCTGCCATGGTCTCCCAAAGTGCTGGGATTACAGGTGTGAGCTACTGCACCTGGCCCCTTGTTTTATAATTGACAAAGATTAGACAGATTGGGTTTTACCTGCCCAAGGTTATGCAGCTATACAATGGTACAGTCCAGAAGCGTGTATGCAGGAGGCCAGGCAATGAGCATTTGAGGCAGGCTGGCCACATGATGACCACACACACACACATACACAATGATTCTCTAACATGCACACGCATGTCTACATACCAGCATGCACACAGGCAAATGCACACAGACAAAAAAACCACAAAAATGCATGCACATACACAGGCATACACAAACACATACACATATGCACACACACATGTGCATTCTGTCCCCCATTCCCCATACATGAACAGGGAAACAGGGATGGTCAGACTGCAGCTGCAACACACCCAGCTGCTTCTCTCTCTCCCGAGCCACATCTAGTCTGTAGCCAGCTCAAGTCCCTGGCCACGCTGCCTTTGCTGTCTTATTAGATTTTGTACTGGACGAAGGGAACACACTCTTTTTAAAACTGTAGTCAGAAGTCTTGCTAAGTGTGTGAAGTAGAATTGGCTGCCTCAGGGGAGCCCTTTAATTTAGCTTCCCACTGTTCTCAGCACCTGGGTCTTCTCCCTTGGGGTCCTTCCAAGCAGGAATCTAGACCAGAGGCAGCTGGACCTCCTTGTTTGGCTCCAGTGGGAAGCGTCCATGGGCTGAAGGCCAAAGTGTTGAGAGGATGTGGGGTCTGCCAGCTCTAAGAGGGTAAGGCCTCGACCCTGCCTAGGGGCCGGGAGAAGTGGGCTCTCACCGGCACGTTCTCCCCACAAACTCCTTGGCTGTGGCCCCAAAGCCTGGGCTGCTGGTCATAATCAGGGTGATCAGCCCCTCCTGGGACCACGTGAGGCACTGACCCCTCCTCAAACTCACACGGAGCCTGCCAGGTGGAGCCCCTGGGGGCAGGGGTGGTGGCGGTCTTCCTCCCTGACATCCCTGACCTTAGCTGGCAACACAGCGTGACCCAGGCCTGCAAGACTCCCTGCAGCCAGGCTCTGGACCCCGAGTGGCTTTGAGGCCAGGGAGGAAACAGGAAGCATATAGGATGGGGGCGAGGGTCAAGGGCCTCAGCACTGAATGCCGACATCACCAAAAACATGGCAACAGCCGGGGAAGCACAGGTCCAAGGCCCAAACCCGAGGGAGTGCCAAGTCACCAAATGCCAGAGCCAAGGGCCTGTGCTGAGTCCTGCTCTTGCTACGTTCTGGCTGCATGACCTCGGGCTCCTTATAGAGGCGTCCTGCAGCAAAGAAGCCAGCACGGTGAACTCCTGGAGCAGCTGTACCCATGAGAACGTGGAGGCATCCGCAGCAACGGCCACTGCCCCTGCAGGTGCAGCTTTCATGGCTGGAACCAACACCAACCCTAGCACCTGGGGCCCCGACAATGAGCTGACCCCTGGGAAGTCTGTTCCTCGCCTGAAAATTCTGGGAGGTGGCGTGAGAAAGGCAGAGACCTGCTCGGGAGTTGGAGCTCTGAGTGCAAATCCAGCTCCCCTGGCTGCTTGGGAGGCAGGAGGGTGGGGAGAGACCCAGGCCTGGAGTTGGACGCCGAATGGGGTGCTGGGCAGGAGACCACAGGCAGTTCCCAAAGTCTGCCCTATGCTGCCCATGTCCTTGTCTAGGAAATGGAACAAGGCACAGGCTTCTGTCACCTGGGGCTGCTTCAGAGACAGACGGACATGCCCTCTGTGCTCCTGCCATGCTGAGCCCAGGCCTGCAAGTGCTCCCCTGTGGGTAGCACTACCTGAGACCGTCCCTGCAGCTGCTGAGACAGCCAGACGCCAGAGCCCTGAGCCGGCCTCTCCGGCCCCCAGCACTCTCCTCTGGGCTGGGTTTCTCCCTGCCACCCGCGTGCGCACCCTCACTTTGGATAAGGTGCGATTGTAGGCTTGCAAACACGGCCCTCGGGAGGGCACGCACCCCTGACCAGGCTTGCAGCCCTGCCTCTCTCCCTCTTGACATTTCACTTAGGACCAGGAAGTCAGTGCACAAGGAAAGGAAACAGGACCCAAGACGCCAGTAGCATCCCCAGGACGCTCAGCTCAGCCTCCATACCCGCCCCGAGCTGTCATCGTGTGCCTCCATGAGGCTCGGGAAGGTGACCCCAGCTCCCCTGGGGGAGACCGTGCCAGCAGGGACAGTGGGCAAACCTCATGCATGAAAGTTTCCTCAACACCCGGGTTGGAATAAAATGGGCTTCCTGCTCAACTTCTGGGCCAGCCCCAAGTTGGAGGAGCTGGGACCCCCAGCACGTGGCGGTCTTCCTTCCCTTGGCATCTGCCACTCCTTACCCGACATGCCAGAGAGGCTGCGGCCTCTTGCCGTCCTCGCCTGCGCCGCCCAGCCTGTTGAGCGATGGGGACCGGCTGCGGGGCCCGGGCACATAGCTCCCAATGGTCTTTGCGGCCCCCTCGGGCTTGCTGGGCATCTGCTGCAGCAGCTGTGGTGAGAGGCTGCGGTGCGAGGTGGCCGTGGAGCAGACAGCCCAGTCGGGAGCGCTGGCATTGAGGTTGTTGTCACTGTTGGAGCGCAGCAGGACCCGGGGGGCGGCCAGCGTGTTGGGGGGCCGCCGCCGGCGGTTGGAGTACGCCGGGGCCTCTCGGAAGGGCACTGGGGAGAAGGACAGGGAGAGAGGCTGGTGAGTGCATCTGTGTCGCGGTCAGCTGGGTGGGGACCCTAAGGAGGTGCAGGCCTGCGTGCGTCCAAGCCCCCATGCGAGCCCAGCAGAGGGGAGCTGTGAGTTCTGGGCGGAGACCCCAGCTGGACTCCACCAGACCCAGAACTCACCCCTGACACGGAAGCAGAGAGATAGGCTGGGGACGGAGAACGTCTCCATGGCACGGAGCTCAAGCCAGTGCTTCACATGGAAGGGACGTGGGGTCTGAGCTTCCATCTGGCCCAGGAGACGTCCAGCTGGCTTGGGCATGTGTAAGGATGGGCCACCCCATCACACAAAGCAGAGAGGGCACTGAGCTGCCTGCTACAGGGTCCCTCCTCCCCACAACCTAAGTTGGGCCTCTGTGGTGGGCTGAACTGTGCCCCCCAGTACGCGTGTTGACGTCCTAAACCCCAGTTTTCAAAATGTGCCAATATTTGCAGGTAAGGTCTTTACAGAGATAATCTGGGTGGAGGGGCATTAGTGGGGGCCCTGATCCCATAGGACTGGGGTCCTTATAATAAGAGGCCATGAGGACACAGACACACACAGAGGGATGACCCCGTGAGGACACAGGGAGGAGGCGGCATCTGCAAGCCACCAAGAGAGGCCTCAGGAGGAACCAGCCCTGCGATGCCCTGATCTCAGACTTGTAGTGCCCGGGACTGGGAGATGTAAATATCTGGTTGTTTTGTTGTTGTTGTTGTTGTTGTTGTTGTTTTTGAGACAGAGTCTCGCCCTGTCACCCAGGCTGGAGTGCAGTGGCATGACCTCGGCTCACTGCAGCCTCCACCTCCCAGGCTCAAACACTTCTCCTGCCTCAGGCTCCCAAGTAGCTGGGATTACAGGTGCCCCCCACCACGCCTGCTAATTTTTGTATTTTTAGTAGAGATGAGGTTTCACCATGTTGGCCAGGCTGGTCTCGAACTCCTGATCTTGTGATCCGCCTGCCTCAGCCTTCCAAAGTACGGAGATTACAGGCATGAGCCACCATGCCCGGCCAATATCTGGGGTTTAAGCCACCCGTCTGTGGTGCTCTGCCATGCAGCCTGAGCCAACCATACAGTCTCTGAGTCTACTGCCTGGATGATTCAATCTCAGTCCTCACTAAGAAGGTGCCTTCCTCCCTCCCATCAAGTGGGGACTGTGTGAGGAGGCAGGGGCTGGGCACCCCTTATCTGGCATCCTACAAAGCTCTAGACAGGGCCAGGCCCTCACTCTCCTCACTCAATGAGACCAGGAGCTCAGAATGACAGCAACAGCCCCTGGGAGCTTTGAGGGGTGGCAGCCACACCGCAGCTGCCTTGGGTCACCCAGAGCTCCAGAGCCTGAGACAGCGAGTGCCCTTTCCAAGACAGAGGACTTCCTGAAAGGCAGCCCTCCAAGCTCCGCAGGAAACAGCAGAAACCACCATCACTGGGGGGCCAAAGGCACAGGCTTCTCCCCGGCCCATGATAATCATGCCTGCAGCAGCTTTTCTCTGGCTACAGGATTCAGCCCTTAGGCTGAAGCCATGCTTGGCTCCAAAGTTTCCACTGCACAGGACCAGGGCTACCATCTGACAAACTGCAAGGCAAGAGAAAACACGTGTCCTCCCTGGGAGTGGGTCTGGGGGGACCTTCATGCCTCAGAAGAACGTCACAAGTAGTTTAGGACACAGGTGGCAGTGACGAAGCTCTTGGGGACATGGATGGAGTGGCAGAACTCAAGGGGGATAGAGGTGGCGCTGGCAGAGCTCACAGGGACAAAGATGGCACTGGCAGAGTTCATGGGGGACAGAGGTGGCGCTGGCAGAGTTCATGGGGGACAGAGGTGGCGCTGGCAGAGTTCATGGGGGACAGAGGTGGCATTGGCAGAGTTCATGGGGGACAGAGGTGGCGTTGGCAGAGCTCCAGGGGGACAGAGGTGGCATTGGCAGAGTTCATGGGGGACAGAGGTGGCGTTGGCAGAGTTCATGAGGGACAGATGTGATACTGGCAGAGCTCCCGGGGGACAGAGGTGGCGCTGGCAGAGTTCATGGGGGACAGAGGGGGCGCTGGTAGAGTTCATGGGGGACAGAGGTGGCGTTGACAGCGTTCATGGAGGACAGAGGTGGCTTTGACAGAGTTCATGGGGGACAGAGGTGGCGTTGACAGCATTCATGGAGGACAGAGGGGGTGCTCGCAGAGCTCATGGGGGAGAGAGGTGGCTTTGACAGAGTTCATGGGGGACAGAGGTGGCGTTGACAGCGTTCATGGAGGACAGAGGGGGTGCTGGCAGAGTTCATGGGGGACAGAGGTGGCGTTGACAGCGTTCATGGAGGACAGAGGTGGCTTTGACAGAGTTCATGGGGGACAGAGGTGGCGTTGGCAGAGCTCATGGGGGACAGAGGTGGCGCTGGCAGAGCTCATGGGGGAAAGAGGTGGCGTTGACAGCATTCATGGAGGACAGAGGGGGTACTGGCAGAGTTCATGGGGGACAGAGGTGGCTTTGACAGAGTTCATGGGGGACAGAGGTGGCGTTGGCAGAGTTCATGAGGGACAGAGGTGGTGTTGGCAGAGCTCCCGGGGGACAGAGGTGGCACTGGCAAAGCACATGAGGACAAAGGTGGTGCTGGTAGATTTCACTGAGGACAAAGGTGGCACTAGCAGAACTCACAGGTACAGAGGTGGTATTGACAGCTCCCAAGGACAGAGGTGGTGCTGGCAGCGCTCACAAGGGACAAATGTGGTGCTGGCAGTTTTCATTGAGGACAAAGATGGCATTGGCAGGGCTCACAGGTACAGAGGTGGCATTGATGGAGCTCCTGAGGGCAGAGGAGGTGCTGGCAGAGCTCATGGGGGATGGAGGGTGCTGGCAGAGCTCATGGGAGATAGCTGTGACCCAGCGCACCCTCCCCACCTCCCCAGGACACAGGGCAGCCCTGGAGACAGAGCTAGAGCCAAGCCTGGGGAGCCGCACAGAGCTGCGCAAAGCATCCCGAGGTTGGACACTTGGACTTGACACACTTGGACGTCAGTGCCTGCTGTTGGTAAGAACCTGGAGGTGGTACACTGGGGAGGTCGAGGTCTCACACCTGCTCTGATCTGGTTCCTCTGTGAAGCCTTTCTGTCGCTGAAGATGCCCTGCTAAGCAGCCAGGGCTCCTCATCCAGGACTTTCATCCCACTCCTAATTTCTCAAAGCACATGGATCCATGAACACCACCCAGGCTGGCCGGGGAGAGACAAGGAACGGAAAAAGCTGATGGCACCCTCCGTGGACATCCCTCCTTCCAGAGCCCCTCGAGGGACTTGGCCTGGGATCCACAGCCACCACCCACGAGAAAAAGCTCAACCCTGGGACAGGTCACCGAGTCTGTGTTTTGTTGGTCTTGAGGGAAAACCACATTGGTGCCCTCCCTCTGGACCGGCAGAGACTAAAAAAAACCTTGTAGATCACTGAGTGTTCGCATGGAGGCTTACAAAGATACGACTGGTCCAGAGGGCTTCCGGGTGATCCGCGAACTGCCTGTCATTGGAGGGGGCTGGGCGGGTGGATTAAAAGACCTTGCAAAGGGCTGATGAGCCCACAGTCTCAGAGAGTGATTATCTTTCATTTACAGAGATTACGTGTTGGAAGACTGTATTGGTGTGAGAGCCAAAATCTCAAACAGACACAGCCAGCAGAAAGCAGCCGCAGAGCCCCCAGCTTCCTGGGGCACCCCAGGAGAGGCCAGGGCTCTCCCTACCCACGTGGAGGAGACATCACAGGGCCCCCAGTCACGGAAACGCTGCCTCCCACAGCTGACTGCCTCACGCCCAGCCTCCCCGCCCTGACAATGCAGCCAATTCTCTTTTTCTGACCCTTGTAACTGGGGGAGGTATGCATACCCTTCATAGCAAGTGATGGCATTTGGGGGAGTCCTGGCAGTTGCTAAGATAAACTCATTAGGAAAAAAAAGTCTATAAAAGAACAGAACAGATACAGAATTAACCTAACACCAAAACCCCCAACTGAAATTTTCATGCTGTTCATGGATTATAAAAATTGAAGTCCCAGAAGGTGAATTTTGGTGAATAATGTCAGAAAATGGGCACAGACAAAGGTTGTTATTTATATACATTCCTAAGACTCTGTCAGAAGAGTAGGGACTTAGAGGGGGGAAGAATTCACATGGGGAGGCCACCCTTGGAGGATTAAGGAATAAAAGAGCTGGGACATTTTCAAATACATTTTTACTCTGTAGACCAGGCAAGTTGCTCAAATGAAATCTCACCGGTGACATCAGTGTGAACATTTTAATGAAAATTACCTCGCTTAATTACCAAGATTCATATTAAATTAGTTTCCTGAGTACTGAAATTTCTTCGGTGTTTATTGTGCAATGAGCTGGGGCTGGGAAGTACCTTCCTCATTGCTTTAAAGTCACATCTTTATATGATATCTGATTTCCTAAAATGAGAGCTCTCTGACAAAACTCTCTAACTGGAACCATCCATGGAAATGATGATTTTTTTGTGAAAAGGGTTAAAAATAACTGTTTTCTGTCTGAAAATGATTAATATTCCACCCAACTGTTTCCTTCTTTTAGGCAATCTGCACATTCTAAGTAGGTGGATATTTTCTTAGCTGGCTTACATGCATTTATTTATACATTTTTTTCCCCACAATAAAAATTACACAAGGTATGACAAAGAGCGTGTGCACTTTTAAAGTTGGCCACGCTCCCTTCCCATCCACTCCATGTAACTGCAACCCAGGGATGGGAGAGCCGGGAGCGGCTCAGAAGGTAGCCACCCATTTGGTGCAGCCAGCCATGTGCCCCGACCTGCCTTGGCCAGTGCCTAGCAGCCCTCTGGTCACTAAGGACTACAGTCAAAACTTCCTTTATTTTCCCTAGGACTTAGTTCCTAACATGCTCCATGGCACAGTCCCCACGGATGGCCATTCCGGAACGCAATCCCACAAGGGCTGAAGGTTTGAAAGCAGCACACGATAAGGCGAGACACCTTCCACCGTGTTATATTCTGGACCAACTCAAACCAAACCGTATCCCAAACCAAAGTCATTATCCCCTGACATGCCAGAGATTAACAACTGGCAATTTGAGGAGGAACTGGAGTCCTCCCTCTCCCCTACCCCAAGAATCAGTAAGCAGCTGCTAATTCCCATGCACCCGGCTCCCGACAGCTTTTTCCTTACCTTCCTTCTTGGTGAAGGCATTTAACAAAGACTTCATTTTCCCTCTGACTTTGGCAGCGGTCCGCTCATTATATAACCTTCCTGGATGGGAGGAAGGACAGGCGTGCAGCCCGGCCCCTCGGTGCTAGAGCAGCTGGGACCCGGGGAGAGGTGGCGGGTGTCTGGGCACGGTGCACTTCCGAGCATAGCTGGGCATGCCAGACCCAGCGTGCTGGTGACAAAGCCCACCCCATATTCTGTCTGTCAGCTGGGAACCAACTGCACGTAGACGGGCTGCTCTCAAACACGGCTACCTCTCGCGGCGCGCGTCATGTGAGCCGGGCTACTCTGCTTTTGTGCTCAGGGCATTGAGAAAGAGGCACCGCGGAGGGTTAACGCGGATCAGGCGTCCTCGAGCTGGCAGCTGGGAGACGCCGGGAGGCATGAGTGAGCTCGAGCCCCAGTTATCCAAGGAAACTCGGGCTGGTGCTGGGCGCTCCATGCGCCTGTGCCTAAATATAATGCACTGTGCTTTTCTATTTTTTTTAAAAAAAATTTTTTAAAGAAAAAGCCAAGTTTGTTTGTCAGCTAGCAGATGTGGTAAGACAGACAAGGGGGAGGGAAGCGTACAAGTACCAGATAAGCTTCACACCAGACCCACGTTCCCTGGGCAGACATGGCCAGCATTCTGGAATTTCTGAACACGACCTATATTTCTGTTCAAAAGAATCAGACACAAGTGCCCATGACTTCTCTGGCTCCCCACCCATCGAGGTAATTACCCTGGAAAAAACAGGACTCCACCCCCTCCCACTTTTTTTTTTTTTTTTTTTTAAAGAGAGAGATAAAAAGACAATTAAACTGAGACCCTGCCAAGGATGGCCCTGATTCCAGGCAGCTGATAAAAGCGAGCTCTTCAGGGTCACTTTAGGCATTTCCTCAGCATTTCCAACCCAACAGAAAAAGAGAAAAGAGGAAAGCTGCCGCTTGGAAGCCCTACATGGAGAAAGTCAGATTTATAAAGCAAACAGAGAGAAGTGGATGCAGGCTGGTGCCCTGTGGCAGGTGGACAGAGAGTTATTTCTACACCAGGAGAAGGAGCTTCCTGAAGCTATGTGGAGCATCCAGGGGCAAGGTTCTGTTGCCCGATGCCTCTCCTGGGCTGTAATTTAGTGTGCTGTTTTTTTTTTTGTTGTTTTTTTTTCTTCTGGTTGCTAAGAGAACTGCTTCAGAAATTTAACACACACACACACACACACACACACACACACACACACACACACACACACCCCAAAACCAGAGAAAGACGAGACAAGACGAAAAAGCAACCAGAGCACTAAAGTTTAATTCCATATCGTTGACACACTTTGTGTCAATAAAAATGGCGGTGTGACAACGAGAAGACTGGGGGCCCCCCAGGAGCCTTTCCCTGAAGGTGTACTGGGGACGGGACTGCAGCATGCCTTGGTGAGGGCCTCTGGTTTTAGGGAGAGCAGAGACTGCCACAGAATCACTGAGTGTACGCCCTGTATCAGCTGAGCACCGAACAGCATCTCTTGGCCGGGTGCAGTGGCTCACGCCTGTAATCCCAGCACTTCGGAAGGTGGAGGTGGTTGAATTGCTTGAGCCCAGGAATTTGAGACCAGCCTGGGCACACAGTGAGACTCCGTTTCCATGAAAAATAATTTAAAAACATTAGCAACATTAGCCTGGTGTGGTCGTGTGCCTGTGGTCCCAGCTACTCAGGAGGCTGAGGCAGGAGGATTGCTTGAGCCTAGGAGTTCAAGGTTCCAATGAGCTATGATTGTGCCACTGCACACCAGCCTGGGGATACAGCAAGACTGTCTCCAAAAACAAACAAAAAACCCCACAAAAACCCAGAAATAACAATAAACCTCATCTCTTATTTAACTCACACAACTCATGAGCCATGTCAAAACTCTGCCGGGGTGACATTCTCACCCTACCATGCGTCGCCAACTCATAAAACCGAGTCAAAGCCATTTCTAAGACTTGCATTAAGAAACGGTTCTGAGGTCAGAGCCACCAGTGTGTCCCACAGGGTTCATGCACCTCCTCGGACACTCTGAGCAAGGCTGAACAGCTTCCAGAAGAACCTTCCTCGGATGCACAAAGCGTTCCCCCACTTCGGGAGGCCTGACGATGTGTCCTCCGGGTGGACCAGCCAGGGGGGCCAGAAGCTTTCCAGATGGTGAGTGTCTGGTTCATTGCTATGTGCTGGCCTGGCTGCCTGCCCTGGCTGGCAAGCGCTGGGAGGCTGAGACGGGGATGCCACCATGTCCGTATTGGTGTGTAGAGGGAGCTCCTCCAAGGCTGGGGGACCCGACTGGTTGTGTGCTCAGCCACGTGAGCCCAGAGGACTCACCAAAGCTCAGGGAACTCTCAGGGAGACTCAGTGACGTTCAACACCCCCTCCATCTGTCACTGATCGATTCCCTCCCAAAAGCACAGAGCCTCATCCCAAGCCAAGTTTCCGAGCCAATCACTGCTCCGGCGCTGCTGCCTTTGCGGCCTGCAGTGGTGTGGGGAGAGCCTGCACGTTTCTGGGCTGGTGAGGCCAGGATGGCCCTTGGCCTGAGGCCAGTGGTGTCCTGTCATCTTTGGCTGCCTTGCAGGCCATGGAATACCTTGGGTGGAGGGAAGAAGCCACCTCCCTGGGACCATGTGACAATCCTGCATCTCTTCTGACTGGTGGACCAGGCAGGGGACAAGATGGACCCTTTTTCCTCTCATGGGGGCCTCCAATGTCAAATATGTCAAAGGACCAAGAAGAGGCCCTGCCACGTCTAAACCACAGAAGAACCCAGAACCTCTGGACGGGAGCCACGCAGCAGCACTCACAGCTGGCCAGATAGGACCCTCAGCGGCTGCTGTCAGGTGCATGTGCAGCAGCTGCTCCTGGAGGTACATTTGCCCTTAAGCAGGAGCCCAGGCAGGGGTTCCATGAACCCTGGGCTGCCCAGGGAGAAGAGAAGGAGCCTTCCCAAGACAAGGCCCCGTCACCAGGAACACGGCTGGGCTGGCTTCCATCCCTGGGGTCCCTCTGCCCTGTCCACCACCACCCCTGCACCCCATGTCCCATCTGGTTTGGGGGCGTGTGCACAAGACAGCCAGCCAGATCCGAAGACCCAGGCCTGCTTCTCAGGCTGTGCAGGGGGGAGGGGTGGGGCACGATGAGGCTTTGGACACCAGACGATTTGAGGAACCCAGGGAACACCCCCAGGCTAAAGGATCCCTTTTCCAGACACCTTCAATTCTTTCAATAAGCAGAAAACTTTTCCCGCCCACACTCGGAGGAGGCTGAGTAAACCACTCACAAAGATCAGGAGCGGTGGTGGCTCCACCAGTCTCATGCACAGACCTACTGAGTGCCTGGCCCTGGGCCAGGCTCTGCCACAGGGGTCTCCTGGTCAACCCCACAGAAATCCTGCCGAAGGAGTTGGGCCATTCTTGACACCACCCTCCTGGCCATGTGGTAGGCTCTCCGTGGATACTTCCAGCGATGGGGGGCTCACTACCTTTGCGGAGGGGTTCTCGCTGTCAGACGCGGGCAGCAGCCTATATGAGCCTCCTTCCCCCGCACCCGCCACTTGCCCCCTACCCTGTGGGTGCAGACCACTTCCTCATTTGCCGGGAAGTCTGACGCTGAAGGCACAGACTCTGCCCCGACAAACGCAAACCTTTGTGTAGCCTCCAGGGCGGTTTTCATCTGGTGCCCCCGTCCCTGCCTTTCTGGGGGGATATTTATCTTCCAGCCCCGGGATGTGGCCATTGGAACATCAGCATTCCTTCTGCTCCTCATTTTATGAGCAGGTCTGCGGCCTGAAGCCTGCCCTGCCCGCCTGGCTGGGAAGGAAGTTCTGTGTGGACAGATGTTCAGTGTGAATGTTTGGGGTCCAGGCCCTCCCAGAAATCCACACTTGGGGTTATCGCAGGAGACAAGCTCACCCCTGAGCCCCAGGTAGATGGTTCACATTCTCCTGCCATCTGCACACAGGCCCGGCCCTTCACCCTCCAAGCCATGGAGACCCAGAAACCTGCCACCGACCAGGTGACCTTGGAGAGCCGGGACAGCAGAGGCAGAGGCGGGCGCACAGCCTCCCGCAGAACTCCAGGAATTCGCTAGCGCCAGCCATTCCCATCTCTAAAACAAGGATTCCCAGGACGACCGAGCGCTAGTGGTTGAGATGAAAATTAAGACAAAGATAAAAGATGAAACTTAAAAACCCATTTTCCCTGGAGGCTTCCAGAGATCTTTTTCTCTGAGAAAAGCCTCAGGCTTTGGGAATGTCCCCGTGGAGCTGCCATCCTGGGTCCCTGAGACCAGCAGCAAGGCTGTCAGATGAGACGGACGAGCTTCAGAGAGGCTGAGCGCTAAGCTGCCCAGGGCTCGGGAAGGGTCAGACATCCCTGCTGTACCCACATAGGCTTCCACGTGTTGGAGCCCAAATGCCCACAGCATGGCTGAGCCCTCCCTTCCTTCCACCTTTAGACCCTCTGTTCCTATAGGGGTCCTTCGTGGGGGCCTACAACGACCCTGGAGGCTTGTGCTGGCCACATTCCTACTGAATGCAGATGAGGTTTTATTTCAAATGGATTTCATTCCGGAAGAGGGAGAGATTGGAGGGGAAGAACATCCGGGTGTGAGCTGGGCTGGGGGCAGGCGGGTAGCAGAGATGGTAGCAATGTGAGTGGTTGGTGATGAAGCTATCCACCTGCCTGCCTGCCTGCATGCCCACCCGTCCCAAAACTCAGGCGAGCACCTTTTGAGTCTATTGGTTGCCTGCCCACACGCCCACCCATCTCAAAACACAGGCGAGCACCTTTTGAGTCTGTTTGTTGTCCATGGACAGATGGAAAACCAGGAGGAAAGAGGAGAGGGAGGCTCTGAAGTCAGGGTTTCCAGAAAGGAAAAGGGTCACCCCCAAATGAACCCCAAACTCTCAGCCACCGCATCTGGCCCTTCAGACACCAACTCAGCTCAACTCAGCCCAGCTCCAGTGCCTGGCCCTTGGTGCTTCGTGAGCCAGTGACATCCAAAGCCCTGTGCCCCCTTCCCTCCCTCCCTGCAGCCCCTGCCCACGAGCACCCCACAGACTCACCCCATACACTGCACCACCCCCTCAAACCCTGAGACTCACTAAGCCCTTTATTTGCCATGTCTTTTGACAACTGCCTGACAATGGGCTGAAAATAATTTCACTTCTTGCATAAAAAAAAGCTCTTCGCACATCAGAACATTTCAAGGTGCTCTGAAGTCCTGGCGGGGAGGCCATACCAGGTGTTATAAACATAACTGGTGACACTCAGAGGTGCTCATGGGTCTCAGAAACGTCCCCGTTCAGTGGTGATCAGACGCCCGCTTCCACTTGCTGTGGCTTCAGCGCCCATGTGGTTTGGAAAGAGCTGGGCATGGGAGTCAAGACGCAGGTTTGGGTGCTGACTCTATCACGCCCCCTGCAGCCATGGGCCGGCTGGACACCCCCTGACCCTCGGTTTCCCCATCTGTAAAGTGGGAATAGCACAACTTACTCCACAGGGTGGAGCCACCCGAGCTTGTGTTTGAAGCACAAAGGAGAGGGGCTTGGTGCATGCAACCCCGTGGGGACACCTTTGGGGGCAAGTCTCAGCTCTGTGACCCCGGAAAAGTCCCATGAGCTCTCTGTGCCTCTGTTTCCTAGTCTGTTTAATGGGGATATTAATGGTGCCACTTCACAGGAGAGTCATAAGGATAAAGTAAGTTAATATTTGTAACAGTAGTACCTGGAGGCAGTGTCAGTGATCCCTGAATGAATACATTTAATTTTTAAAAAATCTGTACGCAGATAGCAAGGCAATCCTCCTGCTTTGCCCTATCTCTATAATAAACAAGTCCTGGTCTATTGCTCACAGTGCATTCACATTATCCTTCTGGGTGCTGCCTCCTCCAGGAAGTCTCCCTGACTGATTCAGGCAGCAGACAGATCCCTCTTCAGGGCTCCCGTGGCAGCAGTCAGCCCTCGGGGCATGTGGTGGAGCCAGGAGCCTCCCAGCTCCTCAAAGGCATGCTCTGTGCCCAGCTCTCCTCCCTGCGCTGCACACTGGCAGTAATCCCTAGTGCTCCGGAGATGCATGAATGAATGAATGAATGGAGTGAATTAACAGAGGGGGTGAGTCCTAGCTTTTTTTCTGAGTGTTCCAATGCACTTTACTAGGTTCAACAGGCTGCTCTCTAGTTATGCTGCTCTCCTGAGGCCAGAAGCCACCTTCCTTCTCCAACTCCCATCCTACCTCCACCCCCTCTTCTGCCCAGGGCCTTGCATGTACCCAGTGGAGGCCCAGGGAGGCTTGTGCTAAGCCACAGCCATGCTACCAGCTGCCCCAGACCCTGAGAAGGCCTGTACTGCCTCGCCTTGCCCCACGAGCAGGTGCAGCCAGGACAGCATCCTTGGCGTCCTCACTGCATCTGCAGAGCAGCAAGGCTGCTGTCCTCAGCATCCTCACTGCATCTGCAGAGCAGCTGAGCCAGTGTCCTCAGCATCCTCACTGCATCTGCAGAGCAGCCTGGCCAGCGTCCTCAGCATCCTCACTGCATTTGGAGTTCCCTGCACCCCATGTCCTGCCTGGAAACAGTGAGGGCTCATCCCTCAGCTTCCCCAGCTGCTGGGGTTTTGAGTTTGAGCCAATCAGACACATGGGCCAGGAAGGCGCTGATGCAGGAGGAGCAACTCACCGAAGCCAGTGGGTGTGGCACCCGGCTGCAGCACAATATCAAGCTCCTGCCAGCGCCTCTGACTGTGCACGGCACCAGGTGTTCCATAGAGCCCACCTGTGGCTAGACGCCCTGGCTGGTCGCAGTTCCCAGGCCTGGCTCCCCAGCGCTCTTGGAGAACAGTGACCACCTGACATCTGTCAGAGTCTTCCCTCTCCTGCATCAACGAGCCTGCAGCTGGACTTTCTGGATTCAAATCCCACAAGGTAACTGTCCACAAGTCACAAAATGTCCCTAGACTCTGGATCCCCAAAAACAAAGCAAGCACGGTGATGGTGGCCACTTCAAGGAGCTGCTCAGGGGGTTGAGTGCTTACCGGGCGCAGTAGTTACGCACAGTGGGCGCTCAACAGAGGTTAGCTGCTGCCACCATGACCACGACTGAAGTTTGTTTATTATTGCTGACTGTTCATTATTGTGATTATTACAACAGCTTGTTGACGAGGGAGGTCCTGACAGGCATTCTCAGTGTCTCTGGGCAGCTCAGGTGGCTGCAGGCAGTGGAAGGCCATCGGGCCGCTAGAGTCAGGGTGCTGACCCAGGCCAGGACAGGGTCGTCTCCCCAAGACACTGCTCCTGTGTAACTCAGACCCAGGCCCTCCTGCCAGGAAGAAGCTCCAAGTTGACAAAGGCACAAGGGCTAGTAGCTTTGAGCGCTACCTTCAACTTAAACCCTGGGCAAAACCCTGAGCATGATCACAACCAAACCAGAAGGGAAGAAAATAAAATGTTGGGATGTAGGAAGCAATGCCAAGAAAATTCCCAGGGTTCTGGGGCAGGGGACGCCCTGATATCCCGGGGATTTATTAAGGCCCCACCCCATATTTCAGGGGGAGACGCAGGGAAGCACCTGAGCCTATTTCCACCTTAACACAAAATACACAGGAGGTGGCTCTAACTCTGGTCAGACTGGAGGCCCATAGGGAGCTGAAAAAAGAAAAGAAACTCTAGACGTTCTCAGTGGCCCACGAGCCCCAAGCTCCACTTTATCTTGCAGAAACAAAGACTGAATGCTGAGAAATTATGTATGCAAGAGCCTCAGCCAGGGGGGGCCAAGCCAGGAGCAGGGGTGGCAGGTGCAGGGCAGGTACAAGCTAGAGCAGGATTCTTCCTGTCCATCCCCCACCAGATCCAAAATAGCATCTCTTCCTTCTTTCCCTCGTAGCTTTAGATAACTGCAATTTAAATATTAGTAGGCAACATTTCTCCATCTCACAATAATTGTTAAATGAATCATGCTTTTATAAATAACACAAGATATAAAAAGGCATCTCAGCAATAATGCGGGGTTATCTTTGCACAAAGAGGTAGGAGTCTGTGGCGTTTGTAATTGAGTCATTGAGGGAAGCTTTGCTCCTGCAGGATCGAGGGAGGCCCGTGGAAAATCGGGGTGAGGGCACTGAGGATTGGGCATCGGAACCTCTCACAGGGTCTCTCTCCCTGGTTGCAGAGCTGAAAGGGGCTGGGGGTGTAACTCCAAGAGATACCACTCACCAGTTTTCTGACCCTGAATTGAGCTTTAGGGCCAAGAACATGGCTATTTTGGGGGGCAGTGAGGAGGAGCTCTGGAGGGTGAAGGTGGGTCTGACCATAAAGAGAGGTGAGGGGTTCCCAAGGTATATTCTAGAAGAATCACAGCCTCCAGACGTTGCCTCCTCTGCCCTCCCTCCACGCAGCTCCAGCCTTGGCCACAGGCTCCCTGCAGAGCCACAGCCCCAGTGCACAGGACACTACTGTGTGCAGGACATGCCTGACGGGGGAGGAGGGGTGGAGTCAAGGGGCATGCAATGGCTTACAGGCAGCATGAGCCACCCCTGTGGTGTCCCTTCTGAGAGCTGAGTGACTGTGGATACCTGGGCTTCCCACAGGGGAAAATGAGGCTTATGTGCTGAGACATGTTCCTCCAGTTCTCGAGGACACGGGCTGCACAGTCAGGAATCACAACCAGGGGCCGAGGTGCAGGCCAAGTGGGCTGGGGGCTTATGGAGGACCCCGGGGCCAGGGTGATCTTGCACCATGAGAAGAGATGTCCAGTCCCTGGGAGGAACCAGAGCTGAGCTAGGGGACCCCTCTTGGGGTGAGCCACCCTCTTTCCACAGGACCTGATGGAGTCCTTTGTTCCAGCTTCTTATAAAAGAATGAAATCTGAGCTTGGTGGTGGAAGATGTGAGTCCTGGGTCAGTCTCTGACTCAAGGCAGGGTTCTGGGACTCAGTTTTCTCATCTGTAGAATAGGGTGACCAGCCTCACTCTTCTGAGGTCTCATGAGGTCTCTAAGAATCCCACAGGCTAGAGAAACCCAGGGAGAAGAAGCCTGGAGATCTAGGGGCAGAGTGGGCTCCCTCTTAGACCTCGATGGAGGCTGGGGGAGTGGGCATCCCAAGCCCACTGTACCCCAAGCAGGGAAGCAGCTCTCCCTGTCTCAAGCCACACTGGGGTGGGCTGCCCATCACCTCCCCTCCCCTACAGGAGGGCCCACCAAGGTGCAGGAGGGACTCCTGAAATGTGGGTAGGAGTGTCGCTCCGTTTTCAGCCACAGACACCCTTTCACAACATGGTCTGCTTGCCCATGGGGGGCCAGGGAAAGGCCCAGCTCTCAGTCCTTAAGTGAACGTGCCTGCTGCCTCCATTCTCTGAGCGGCTGCACACTCAGAAGCAGCATGGCCCCTTAGCCCTGATTCTCAGACTGGCTCCATGCAGCTGCCACTGGGCACAGAGGGAAAGCCTGGGCGAGACCGGGGGTGAGGACAGTGCCCGCTTCCACCCTTGTTGCTTGAGACCTCAGGCACATGGCTGTGCCTGTCCGAGCCTGAGCCTGCAAGTCGGAGAAAGGGTAATAACAGCAGCCATCTCGAAGGCCAGCAGTTGTCAAGTCAACATTTATGAAGTGCCAGGCACGGAGGGAAAGGACTTCCTGTTGGACCTCTACATCGTTCCTGTTGGACCTCTACATCGTTCCTGTTGCTCCCCCATGGGTAGACGCTGTCTGGAGGGCCCTGCCTGCCTCCATCACAGCCTCTACTCACTGTTCATAGGCTCCTCACTGCCTGGGCATTTGGTGCCAGACTGCAGATGCTAGGACCACACAGAAAGAACCACCGCAGCTGCCCAATGCCTGGGTGTCTCAGGACACATTGAAGGGCTAGGCCCACTCAGCAGCTCCCCTCACAGAGTGACTTACTTAAAGCAGCACCTGAGACCATCGGAGGCCAACTACAGTCACCAAGTCCTGTGGCCTGAAGGTTTACATTCCCCCCGCCCCACCAAATTCATGTGTTGAAACCCTAACCTCCCATGTCATGGTATTTGGAGATGGGGACATTGGGAAGGAATTAGGGTTGGATGAGGTCAAGGAGGTGGGACCCCCATGATGGGATTGGTGTCCTTGTAAGATGAGACTTAAAAGTTGGCCACTCTCTTTCTCTCTGTCTCTCCACCACAGGAGGGCTCAGCAAGAAGGCTGCCGTCTGCAAGCCAGGAAGGGAGCCCTCATCAGACACCCAATTAAGATCCAATCAAGGCTGGCACCTTGATCTTGGACTTCCCTCAGAACTTCGAGAAAAATGTTTCTGTCGCTTAAGCCACCAGTCTATGGTATTTTTGTTAAAGCAGCTGCAGATAATGAAGACACCAGGCAGACTGAGCATGCCAGTGCCCCCTTACAGGCCACTGCCCCTTACAGGCTTCCAGGGGACTTATGCCATTGCCTCTGATGCTCCTGCTCCTCCACATGCCCCCTCACTTACATGGGCCCTGCCAGCTCCCTCCCAGTGCTCTGGACACATCTCTGCCCCTGCTGTGCCTGCCCTCCATCTGGCATTCCTCTGCCTGCTCTTCCCATGTCTGGCTGCTTCCAACTCCAGGCCTTGTGCACTCACGCTAAAGGTCAACACATGAGGAGGCTTTCCTTCGCCATCGTGTCCAAGAGGGTTACTCTCTTATTCTCTATGCTAACCCCTTGTGACTTTTTCCTTCACTGTATTTATTGAACATTGAAATCATGTTAGTTTTAAGTTTGCTTATATGGTCTTTCTCCCCCAAGTAAAATGTCTATAAACTGCGGACAAGGGCAGACTCTGTCTTAATCACTACTGCATCACCAGCACAGAGCCCAGCCCCTCTCAAAGATGTGTGTTGAGGCCAGGCACGGTGGCTCATGCCTGTAATCCCTGCACTTTGGGAGACTGAGGCAGGCAGATCACTTAGGTCAAGAGTTCGAGACCAGCCTGGCCAACATAGCAAAACCCTGTTTCTACTAAAAACACAAAAAATGAGCCAGGCATGGTGGTGTGCCTGTAATCCCAGCTACTTGGGAGGCTGAGACAGGAGAATCGCTTGAACCCAGGAGGCTGAGGTTCCAGTTTGCCAAGATGGTGCCATTGCACTCCAGCCTGGGCAACAGAGCAAAACATTCTGTCTCAAAAAAAAGATGCATGCTGAGTAACTTCATCCAATAAATGAATAAATAAAAGGAAGGCACGTTCCCACCTCCCACCCTGGACTTGTATGGTGTTTGCCTCACCGTGTGAAATGTCTTCCCACCTTGAACACTGCCTCCCCACAACTGGGGCCTTCTGGAAGGCCTGGGGCAGGGGAGGGGCCTTCATACACTTCTCTATGCTCAGGACACAACAGAAGACCCTGCACAAAGTGGGAGCTTATCAATACATGTTCTGGTTATCTTAGGTCCTTGCCTGCCTGCTTCAACACTTGGGTTGTTTGATGCTGCTTCTAACAATTGTGGCTTCCTTTGGTTGCACATTGCATTTTCCTTCTCTTCCTAGCTAGTAATTTCTGATTCTATATTGGCCATTGTGTTTGTTATGTCGGAGAGACTCTAGGTTCTGTTATCTTCCTCTGAGGTGTGTTTAGTTTTTCAAGTAGGTAGTAAAACTATCAGTGCAATGCCTTGCCCTGTGGAGGTGCTATCTGAGGCTTTGTTGGGGGAGTCTCTGTCGATTTGGTCCTGGGATGGAGTCCTGACTCCTAGGGCCCCTCTGGGGCTCCAGCAGAAAGCTCAAGATGTTTATCAAGCTCCTGTAACATGCTGGGACTCAATTCTATACTCTGTCTCTCCTGTGGAAGAAACTACTGAAGTCTCCCCATGGCACCTGGGCTTTAAGCTACTGTTTTCCACTGAGCCCCTGGACTCTCACCCTGCACAGGCCAGTTCAACAATCCAAAAGGAATTTATGTGTAGACTTCAGGGCCCTCCTCTTTCCAGGATTTCTCTTGACTTCCAGTCTCTCAGGCAACTCTGACCCCAACCTCCAACCCCTGAATCCACAGCACATTAAGACTCCAGTTTATGTGAGGGGAAACCTAATTAATGTGGGCCTCACAAAGCGGGGGGGCTCCTCTTCTGTCAAGGGTCCCAGCATCTCTAGTTCTGTCTGCTTTTGGCCACTTGCCCAAGCCTACAAGCAGCTGGTGTTGGTGTTTATATAGCATTTGTCCAGCATTTGCCACTGTGATTAACAGGAGGATTAGTCTGACATGAGCTGTTCCATCACCATGGGAAAGCAGAAGTCACGGGCTCATCAATACATTTATAATTATATTTAATACAACACACTTGCGGATATTCAGTAAAGTCGGGGAGAAGTCATCCAATAGGCTCCTTCAAACTACTTTTTCATCCTAAATAAAACTAAGGACAATGGTATAACATGTGGGCTCCAGAACTCAGGTCATGTGCTTGGAGGTGTCTTGGTTGCTTTATTTGGTAACTCAGCTTAGAAAGCCCTCAGGGAAAGGGCGGGTCTGGGCCAGTGGCCCTCCCCACCCCACTCCACAGCCCGTGGTATCCAGCAGCCAGTGCACTCTCCCCAGGTCTGGAGGCAACACACACACCCCTGGTAGAGAGGGCGGGTACATTAAAGCAGAGAGAGGACCAGGATGTGCTTGGACCACTGACTATGGAAGCCAGAAAGTCCTGAGCAGACAGGAGGTGCAGCCTTCCTGGGCCACTGGGCTCCTGGATCTGGACTTCCTTACATCCCATCAGGAAAGGACCACAGCCTTGGAGGGGGTTTATTTCAATATAAGAATCCAACTTTTGTAAGGTTTGAGTACCTCCAGGAGGCTGGAAGTGAAGGCGGGTTGAAGGGGAGGTCCCTTTTTAGATCAAGGTGTCCCCGGTAAAGCTGCCAGGCCACCCTGGAAAAGGAAGCACTCACCAGGCAGCTGAGTGAGGCTAGTTCTCCACCTCAGTTCTTCACCTAGTTAGCGAATCCAAATGCACATTTATATTTTGGGAACTAATTAAGGCTCAGCGACTGATTTAACCTTCAAATAAATTCCTCCCAGGGCCGAGCTGGCAGCATAGTGAATATCAGGCACCACATCCGCATCAAGAAAACCCCAAAGTCTAGGAAGAACCAAACCCCAAAGGGAAGGGACATGGAGAGGAGGGAATGCCAGGCGTGAGGTGGGCTTGTGCATCCTGGGGCTGTGCAGCCCTGGGGCTGAAGACAGAGGGCATGGGGCCCGCCGGTTGGCTCCCCACGTGGTGACGGCGTACAGTCTGGGAAGAACCGCGTGAGGGGCTTTGATGACTCAGCATTATCACAGTCACAGCTTCCCAGGGCAGTGAAGACCTCACTGTGATCGCCACCTCAATGTCAAAGCCAACCAGAGGTGTCCCGACCCCTGGACAGGGAGGTAGTTGGGTGGGTGCCTCGGGGGTGCAGGTGAGAGCTCACCTGGCACACTACAGAGCATGAGGCAGAGATGCCCAAGGGCAGGTCCGCAGACCCCCCTGCATGTTCTGGGTGCTACCTCTGCCTGGCTGGGAGTCCCAGCTCCCTGGAGCCTCAGTTTCCCCACATGTCAAAAGGGGACTAGAATGCACCCCAAAAGTCCTTCAGGCTGCAAGATCCCCCCTCTCAGCTCTCAGGAGCATCCTTGTCTGGGAGAAGCCCTCAGAGGAGCAGAGTGTCCATGGGGCTGACTCCTGGGATTCTAGGGGCATTAACTGATACAAAAGGTGGAGACCTGGGAGGGGAGGCCTCTCCCTCTGAACTGTCCACAAATAAAAGGGCACACAGTGGCAGCCACATACTATAGCTCAGTGGCCAAGGAGAGCTCCTGGGACCTCAGCCATCAAGGCAGGGCTATTCCAGGCAGCGGGAGCCTGGGGAGGGCTGGGGAGCCATATGGGGAGGCTGGAGCCTGCAGACTCAGGATCTCCCTCCTGGGTGCTGAGGACAAGGACAAGGAACTGCGGTGGGGGTTCTCATGATGCAGCCACCCCAGCACCGGGCATTTCTAAGAGATGCTGATCAGGCCACCACCAGCCATCAAGACTTGACTGTGTTTTACTGGAGCTTGATAAGACTTCACCTGAGAAACACTCTGGCTGGCTCTGATCTCTTCCAGAGGTGTATAAAACATATAGGAATAGGCTGGGCGTGGTGGCTCATGCCTGTAATCCCAGCACTTTGGGAGGTCGAGGCAGGTGGACTGCTTGAGGTTCGGAGTTCAAGACCAGCCTGGTCAACATGGTGAAACCCTGTCTCTACCAAAAATGCAAAAAAAAAAAAAAAAAAAAAAAAAAAAAAAATTAGCCAGGCATGGTGGCGGGCCCCTGCAATCCCAGCTATTCAGGGGGCTAGGGCAGGATAATTGCTTGAACCTGGGCCGGGAGGCAGAGGTTACAGTGAGCTGAGATGGCACCAGTGCACTCCAGCCTGGGTGGCAGAGTGAGACTCCGTCTCAAAAATATATATATGTAAATAAAATAGCAATTATCACCACAGTGAAAGGTGGGCAGCAGCAGCAGGTGATGCCTGTGACATGCCAGGCATGGAGGGCAACAGCTGCACGGCTTCCATCTCTCCTTCCTCCACCGCTGCCCAGGGCACAACCATTTTCCCCATTACACAGCGGAGGAGTCCGAAGTTCAGAGCAGGTCAGCAAGTGGATGGAGGTCACACAGCCAGGCCACGATGTGCTCGGGCTGAGCCTGTGGGGTCTGCCTTTGGCCCCTTCGCTGACCCAGCTGCTGATGGTGAAACCCAAGCCCTGTGGTGCCACATTCCAGGAGGGTCTCCACCTGGTTCTTTAGGAATTCTGGCTTGACCTGGGTGCCTGCGATAGCTGTTGGAAGGTCCAGGGCCCCTTTCCCTCTGCTTCTCCCTTAGGCACCAGAGCCAGCTCCTGCAGAATCGGGGTGAGTCTCCAGCCCGCAAAGCCAGGACGACATGACTGCTCCTCCTGCCTGGCTTCTTGCTTCTCTTCGGGACCCAAGCATGCAGTGCCACTTCTGATCTACAGACCTTCTCATGCCTCAACCCCACCCCTGACTGTGCGTGTCTGCTCGTCAGCTCCCAAATCTTCTCCAAGTCTTGGCTACTGTCACCAACCTGGGCAGACATCCTCGGAGCCCACCCCCTCCCAAACCATCCTTTACATGTGGTCCTTGTGCTGTCACCACCCTTATTCCTGGGACCTAACTGCCCTTCTCCCTTAACCCTGGGCTCCCTGGGCTCCTGCAGGACAAGAGACCTTGTCTCTCTCTACTCCACACACCCTGCAGCCTGGCTGGGCATCACAGCTGTTTGGCCCATGCTTGCTCAAATCACGAACAGAACAAACGCAATACTGGCGATATTTGACAACTCATCAAACATTTACTTCCAAGTATATGAAATCTCATTATGTTATTAAAATATTTAAACATTTTACTAATTTCTTTTTAGTAAAATTGGTGGATGGTTTTGCCTTCCCTTGACTTGGGGCCAAAACCCATGCTGGAAAGAGACAGACATTCCAGGGAATAAAGCATATTCCCTGCCGGGCGGCTCCAGACCTTTCTGCAGCACCATGGTGACCCTGAGGTGGTCAAGCCATGAGTCATGGAGGCCCAGGCCCATTCTGCTTCAATCAGCACTGGGGTTTCGCTGTGCCACCTTGGCCAGGCTGCATAACCTCTCTGAGCCACTGTCTCTCCATGTGCAAATGGTGTTCTAGGGCCCTCCCTGCACTTGTCCCTTTCAGGAGCTCCTTTAGCTTCGAAAGCAGAAGAGAACTGGGCACAGGGAGGGGTCAGCAGCCCTGCACCGTGAGCTCCTGCCCTGGAGCGAGCACGAGTCTCAGCCTAGGTCCCTTGGCCAGGAGCGGGTCCTGCTCCCTGCTGTGCCACCTGGGATTTTCACGCAGCTTAAATGGAGCTCGGCAAGGAAGCTGAGCCCTGTCCTGAAGCTGAAGGAGACACTGCTGGAGGCTCACAGGGAGGTGGGGGGCAGCACGCAGAGTCTCCCCGCCCAGAGGCCCAAGAGATGGCCGAGGTGAAGCTCCCTCCACACGGTTTCCTCCCTCAGTGTCTGAGCTTGCACGGGGATCTGTGAGAAGGACACGGACGGTGGAACCTTCCACTCCACAGGCTCAGGGGGCCGGGCTGGGCGGCCGTTCCCTAGTGTCATCTGACTACCCTGACCCAGTGTCATACCTCTCGCATCTGCTCAGAGCTGCCCACACCACACCCTGGGCCTCAGACTCCCAGAGCGGGCTGGGCAGACCCTGGGCTCTCACAGCATGTGGAAGGCTGGGGTGTGAGCCCAGAGCTGAGGCTGGAAGGTACAAGTTTCAGGTCATGGGGTCAGGGAGCAGAGGCTGCAGTGGAGATGCTCAGGTGGTGACTGTGACCAGGAGGCAGCAAAGACAGCTATTAGGGGTGGGCTGGGCTGCTATGGGGTGGGCTGGGCTGCTATAGGGTGGGCTTGGTGGGCCCCAGGAGGAGGAAGGGAAGCAAGCCTTGGTGGCCTTTGGGAAGAGTTTACAGATGGCTGGCGTTGTAGACAGAGCTGAAATTCATATTGTGAGGTCCTGACTTCTAGAGGGACTGCACGTGGAGAAGAGTCCTTCACAGCGGTTAAGTTAAAGGGAGGCCACTAGGGTGGGCCCAAATCCATTCTCATTGGTGTCCTTGAAGAGGAGGAGATGAGGACACAGACACGCACAGAGGGACGACCCTATGAGGTCACATGGAGAAGGCAGCACCTACAAGCCGCAGAGATAGAGGCCGCAGGAGGCCCCAGTCCTGCGACACCTTGATCTCGAGCTCCAGCCTCCAGGACTGTGAGAACATAGAGGTCTACTGTTGAATGCCCCCCAGCCCACCTGCGGGGCTCTCAGCACATGGGAGACTGACACCGGGATCAACCGATTCTTACAGGACACACGAGGCAACTTCTCTAAAATAGAACTGCTCCAGCCTCCCAGTTTGGTGCTCAAGGCCCAGGAGTTCACGAATGTGTCCTGGTGCTTCTGTCGGAAGGCCTGTGAATGCCATCTCCTTGGGTGCGTGGCCATACCATCTTCATCTTCCTCCTCAGTTTGGGGACGCGGCCTCAGTGGACGATTCTCCAGTGAGCCCTCAGTTTTCCTAGGGTGGGACCACGCTGTGCTGCGTGCACCATCCCCTGTCCCATCTGAGTCCCCGAGGTGGCGGGAGCTCCCTGGGGGATGAGTGGGCACCTACATCCATCCACACACACCCAGCCCTCGCCTGGCTTCCCCACATCTCTGAACAGGAGGACTCTTCCGGCAGCGCGTTCTCCCTGCCACAGGCACCCCTACAACATTAGTTCAACTCATTAATACTCTGCTTAAAAAGAAAAATCTAATGAATGCCCCATTTTCCTAATTGGGTCAGCAGAGCACGCCTTGAATAGCACTCAAGCTGTTCAGTTTCTGCCTGAAATTGCCATGCGTTTTTCCATTTGGGTTGGGGGGCCGGGGGAGGGGGGGGCATGAAAATCTCTCCCCCTAAATCCTTGCTCCAGCCTTCACAGCTGGCATTCTCGACAAGGGGATCATCTAAAATGCTGGGCACATTTTCCGACATAGCACAAACTCACCGGAACCATGGGGTTCGGGGCCGCAGTGGAGGAGTTGGAAACACAGGCTCCACGCCGGGCACTGCCCTTCACTCCCCGCACTGAGCACCTGGCCCTCCTGCCGCAGCCCTTTGAGTAATCTCGCGGGATGTTACATAACATTCCTGGAGGACACATGCTGTTCTTTTACATGACAAATTCCTCAGACAGGGATCATCTCAGTCCAGCTGAGATGCTTTTCGACTTTCCCCATGATCAATAACACGGCGGAGAACATCTTCACGCAGGTGGCACCTTTCTTCATTTGAATATTTTACATTCCCAGGAGCAGAAATGCCAGGTCAAAAGGTCTGAGCACCCCCATGGCCCTGGGCACGCGTCTGGCCAATTGATTTCACCAGAGTTATGCCAATTTATATGACCAAGGCACTGGGACCCAATTTCCTCTTAAGAAAACAAAAATAAGGCCGGGTGCAGTGGCTCACGCCTGTAATCCCAGCACTTTGGGAGGCCAAGACGGGTGGATCACGAGGTCAGGAGTTCAAGACCAGCCTGGCCAAGATGCTGAAACCCCGTCTCTACTAAAAATACAAAAATTAGCCGGGCGTGGTGGCACACACCTGTAATCCCAGCTACTCAGGAGGCTGAGGCAGGAGAATCGCTTGAACCTGGGCAGCAGAGGTTGCAGTGAGCCATGACTGTGCCACTGCACTCCAGCCTGGGTGACAGAGCAAGACTCCATCTCAAAAAAAAAAAAAAAAAAAAAAGAAAGAAAGAAAGAAAAGAAAAGAAAAGAAAATCTTTTTCTAAAATGAGGTATAGAGAAAATGGGTTTCAACCAGAGGACAATAAACTTTGAAGATGAGAGGGCTTTCCACTAGAGTGGATTAGGGGAGACATAATTTCATGCTGAAGGACTCATCAGAACGGAATAGTTTCTCCTTCTTGCAGAGAAGTGGACGCTGATAACATCAGGCCTATTCCAGATCTCCAAGTCCATGGCATTTTTCCTACTCAGCTTCATGAACTTCCAATGGAATGTGCTTGTTGGCCCCCGGGGCCAGTGCGGGCCGCCTTAGGTGCCGAGGATACAGCGGGGGTGTTGGAAGATATGGGTGGGGATGCCTCCAAACCACCCACAAAGACCGTTCCCAGAGACCAGAGGCAGGAATGGCACACAACCTGGTGATACTGAGATCCCAATAAGACCCAGGATTGATTGATGAAAAGACGAGCCAAGCCAGGGAAAATCAGAATCAAACGGACGGCCCAGGGTGAATGAATGCACATTTCCCATAATTACATAGAGATGGAAATAAGCAGCATGGAACAAAGCGGGAAGGACAGCCCACTTCCAAGATGTTTGCAGCAGAGGCTGAAAATAGACACCGGAGAGGTGGTGCTGGATAGAAACCGCCAGTGTTTGTCTCTGAGCTTCCTGCAATGAAACAACAAGCAACACGCTGGGGGCAGGAAAGGGAGCCGGCAGAGGGAAAGCACCCCAGAAACGCTGTTCCCCGCCCCCTGACACTGGAGAAACAGGTGGCCAAGGGCAGCCGGCAAGGTTTCCAGAGGCTGGTGCCGAGCCCAGAGAGACCTGAATGGGTCCCTGGGAAAGCGGAAGGGCAGAAGAGCAAACTGGAGAGTCTAGAGTGTGCTTCCAGTGGGACGGCGCCCCCAGGCAAAGTCAGCTAAAGAGGGTGCAGTGGGGGGTCTTTCTACCGTGGCAGAAAACAGAGGCACCCCCTTCTTAGGGGTTCCTGGGAGGACAACTGAGCCTTCAATGCCTCAGGTTATTTATCTGTAAATTATTATTATTATTATTATTATTATTATTATTATTATTATTATTATTAGAAACAGGGTCTCACTCGGTCGCCCAGGCTGAGGCTGATGTGCAGTGGTGTGGTCTCAGCTCACTGCAGCCTCAATCTTCCAGGCTCAAGCAATCCTCCTGCCTCAGCCTCCCAAGTAGCTGAGATTACAGGCATGTGCCACCATGCCCGGCTAATTTTTAGTTTTTCATTTTTTGTAGAGATGGGGCCTTGCTATGTTGCCCAGGCTGGCCTCAAGCGATCCTCCCACCTCGGCCTCCCAAGGCACTGGGATTATAGACATGAGCTGCTGCGCTCGGCCTCACCTGTCAATCAATAACAAGGATGACGCTGGGAAGCACAGGTCAACTGCTGGTGTCCCAGGCCCTGCTCTCAGCACTCCACGGACCCCAGGTGCCTAGCGGCCACCTCATCTCAGCACAGGAGACAGCGCCATCATCCCCACGACATGGACAGTCCAGTCACCTGCTCCCGGCCACACGGCTGGAAGGAGCCAGGGCTCCAAGGTCTATGTTCCAGTGTAAAGCACCGCACTCTCCCTCCCACCCTCCTCTGAAAAATGGGGGCTAGAACAGGACCACTGGGTGCTGTGAGCATGAACAAGGTCATCCAATGGAGAGCCTTCGGTGCCTCCCAGGCCCAGAGCATGGCTCAAGGCCCGTGGTGCTATTTAAGAGTTTCTCTGTGCTCATAAAAGAGCCTGCTGCCATGCTCTCTGATCTGAGGATGGGCAGGACTGCAGCTGGGGCCTGGGCATTCCCCTCCCTGAGCAAGATGGCATCACTTTACAGAGGAGGGGTGCAGGCCCCCATCGGGAGGAGGGGACCTCCACCCCGGCCCATCATCAATCTTGCCAGGGCCCTCCACTGTGCTGTGACCCCCACCCCAGTACAGGGTCCTGGGAGTGTGCTAGGGAGACAGAGACACAGGTCTACGTTCGGGGCCTCAGCTATGGAGTCCCACCATGGCACCCCGTGGGAGGCTGTCCCTCCTGCCCACTCTGCACTTGACGAGGTCCACGCCTCCTACTGCTGCAATTCTGTTGAGGTTCTAATGAGACGGGGTCCCCCAAATGCAGCCTTGTCTCACAGGGCGGTGACGGGGTTGGCAGCAGCAGGGCCTCCTCTCTGAGATTTTCAGCAAGAAAGTGATGCCAGGAGGCAAAACCGTCAATCCCAGGATCTGCTGTCAGCGTTAAAAATAGGGGGAAATGTGCCTGACTGCCAGATCCCCTGCCAGGGAGGGTGCTGCCCCCCTACCCAACTCAGCATTTTAAATTAATTCAAAATTGCTCTGAAACGGGGGACCGGCACTGAAAACCTGCCCGAGCATCTCTCTACGCTCAGCAGCGACCCCATCCAGGGTCTCATCTCTGCTCCTGAATTTCCCACGCTCCCTCTCAATTCACTCCACTCACGTTCCCAGTTCACAGGCACAGTCTACTATGCAAACTCTCCACATCCCCAGAGAGGAACCAGCCTGGCTCTGCCTGGGGTACCCCCGCCCACCCAGCGCTCATCATCTGGCTGCAGGGGTAGGCCAAGAGCCAGCCCAGGGCCTGCCCAGCAAGGCCTGGACCAAAGATGGGGGCAGGGCTTGGAGACGGTCCTCAGTGGAGGCCCGCCAGGAGACCACCTCCTCCCAGGCTTCACGGCTACAGGAGACTTGGGGAGCCCAGGGCTGCTGAGGTGACGGTGGCTGGAGGGGACCAGCCAGCTGGGGTGTGGCTTCATCTTGCTAGAAGGCATGGCAATGCCTTCGGTAGGGAGGGCGGCCCCACACCTATTCCCAGTTCCCAAAACGAGTCTGAGGTCTGCTGGGCTTCATTTCACAGCCAATGAAACAGAAGACGAAAGGCCCTCTCAGGACAGCCGTCTCTCCACGGAGGCTTAGCGACAGCAATCTTATCACTGCTGCCTAAAAAAGAAGCCAGAACTCTGGATTTTTATGTGAAATCTCCTGATTTTAAATACCAGCAACGAGTTCCTATTTTATCAAAATGTGCCTTACAGCATGGGCTAAAAGAATCTGCCCGTGAGCCGCCAGGAATTGTGGGGTGGGGGTTTGAAAGATGGGCAATGTCAGGGCCTGGTGGGGGCGATCAACCTACCTGTTCCCGCCACTTCCCAAAGTGAGCTCCGCGGGACCCTGGAGACCCTTGAAGACAACTGTGCAAAACAGGTTCTACAGTCATGTTTGGGAAACGCCAGGTCAAACAAAGCTAAGGGGCTTTTTTATTGCAGGCCTTACCAGGACCTTAAAGGCCCTAAAGTGCACTGCAGGCCTTATCAGGACCTTAAAGACCCTTAAGTACATTCTGAGGGTCCAGGAAGGAAGTAAAGCAGGTAGCGCTTCCACTGCGATTTGACTACAGACCTGTGCTTTGCAGAGCAGCCACGGCACTCACTGGAATCCAGCACCTTTACCTTGAAAGGTAAATGGCAAGTGTGCAGTTCAGGGTCTGAGAAGCTTGGGCAGGGATGCACCACGTCCAGTGATGCAAGCCACCCTGAACCGTGCACTCTGGCTGTGATCTTAATTACAGAATGGAAGAGCCAGTCCTCTCCCAGAGCAAGCAAGCCTGATGCCAGCTTGTTTCAGGACCACCAGGAATGTCAACAAGTGCACGATTCTGGGAGACAAATTGGGCACCATACAGACAGCTGGGCCTCTGAGTGGGTGAAGGGGGACCTTGCTCTGAGGCTTGATGCAGCGTGAATGAGTCAGAGAAGGATGTGAGTGGTGCCCAGGGATGCTGGCTGCAGGGCCACTGAAAATATGAATGGTAGAAACGGCCTGGACCTCACACTCTGGAATGTTCAGACACAGGGGCACAGACCTCACCCCACCAGGACACAAGGCACAATTGTGTCCAACAATAAAAATACACCCATATAAATACACCAACAAGATAAATACACCAATAAGCAGGGCGTGAGGATGCACACCTGAAATTCCAGCTACTCAGGAGGCTGAGGTGGTATTGTTTGAACCCAGGGATCTGAGACCAGCCTGGGCAACACAGTGAGACCCCATCTCAATATATTAATATGTATATATATGCATGCATGCCAATGGCTGGTCTAAAAAGGTGAGGTAGAGAAAAAGACATAAATCCACAATCTACTCTCCCTAGATCACATCTGCGTGAATTCTGTGTATGGGTGCACAAATGGGGCTGAACAGGGACATGGAACCTGGAAGTCCTTCTCTGCACTGGAGGCCAGCAGGCTGCGGCAGGCCAGTGTAGGAAGTGGGTGCCTGGGCTCAGGGTGGACCCCAGAGCCAACTGTACTAGAGCATAACCCTGGGCAAGTGCCTGCCCTTTGTCAAATAGAAAACACAAGGGTTCACTGTGTGAGAACATAACACCCTAATATACATGTTAGCATGCAGTAGCCATACTCCTTCCTCTCTTTGAATTTTCTTATGAGGGCATTTATGTCAAAAGAATGAAACCACAGCAAAAAACTATGCAAACAGCAGTGTTGGGTCAAATCTGTTAATAGCTGCCATTTATCAAATCTCCTGGATGGTGGTCTAGGGTCCATGATTTCCCTACATTATCTCTTTTTTTTAAAAAAAATGTTTTTACTCATGGCAAAATACATATAAAATTTACCATGTTCATCATTTTTAAGTGCACAGGTCTGTGACATCAAGTACATTCACAGTGTTAGGTGACCATTATACCATCTGTCTCCAGAACTTTTTCATCTTCCCAAACTGAAAACACTGTCCCTATGAAACACACATACCCCATTCCCCCTCCCCTAGCCCCTGGCCCCTGGCCCTCATCATCCTACCCTCTGTCTCTATGAATCTGACAACTCTAGGGACCTCATATGAGTAGACCGGTACAGGATTTATCCTTTAGTGACCAGTTTCTTTCACTCAGCACAGTGCCCTCAGAGAGGTCTCTCCATGCTGTAGCCTGTGTCACAACCTCCTACGGTTCTCCTTTAATCTTCACAACAGTGTCAGCGGTCAGTACTCAGGTGACCAGATGGGATCAGAGAAGTCAAGCAACATGTCCAAGGTCACACAGCTGCACCTGAAACTTGAACCTAGAGACATCTGTCTCCAAGCTTCCACCCCAGGTGCTATATCTTCTGCCCCCAAGGCCAGAGAAGCAGTGGTTTTGATGCATTTTTCAAGCAACTGGCTCACTTTACCCAAATGAGATGCCCGTACTCACTGGGGGCCAGGGTGGTGTGGTTTACCAGCTCTCGCTCCTGCCCACCAGATAGTCCCCAAAGCACCTGTGAAAACTCTCTGGGACAGTGTATGGAAACCACACCAAGGACGGCTCCTCAGCCTCCCTTCTGCCAAGAGCCACGTGTCCTCACCATGCACACCCGAGCTGAGCTTTCTTCCAGATTCCAAGATCCAAGTGTAGTGGGGGCTTGGGCCTCGAGTCACTGTGCCTGCAGTTCCCCTGGGCTCCTGGGGAGAGTAACTTATGACTCTGAGGCACCCGGACCTTCTGGTCAGTTCTGGATCCCATCAGACTGCTGGCGAACGGGGAGAAGTTGGGAAAGGTGACCTCACAAGGCACCTGATCTCAGCTTTGGGCAGGGGTCTCTGAGTCCAAACCGGCTGAAACAAGAGCCCGAGAGGCCTGACAATTGTGCTGCTGGACTCTGCAGTCCTGACAACCCCTTCGCCCTCCAAGCCACACATTTTCCATTTTTAAAATGGGCTCACGGCCACTCTTCACGCTTGCTGCAGGGGTAGAGTGAGCCAACACAAAATTGGAGCATCCGTACCCCAAAACTGACCCATTAACAGTGGCTGTGGCTCTCAGAGGAAGGCTGGGACCTAGCCCTGTAGGGACTGTCAGTCCCTGGTGAGAATTCCTGAATCCTCTCCAGGATCCCTCCCTCCTCTCTGGACTTTCCACTTCACGGAGCCCTTAACTCTCAGATCCAAATACCAGAGCCTCGCAGAACAAGAACAGACTTTCCTTCAGAAAAGATCTTCTCCCCAACAAAGGCACAAGAAAGGGCTGTTGCAGCTGGGGCTCCTAACTGTCCCCCACTTTCTGTTCTCCTGTCTTCCTCTGGAATGTAACCTGGCCCTTCATCTGGTCACCTGGCTGTCCACAAAGAAGATGGCTTAAGAACATGGCTGTCCACTTAAAAAGGGAGCTGTGTGATAAGATCCTGATCACTGGGACATAAATAAAAGAAATAGGTCCACTTAAGGAAAGTGTCCATATAGGAAAAGGGAATAATGCCTTTCTCCTGCCCCTTTCTCCTTTCTGCTGATTGGAATGATGATGTAATGGGTGGAGCTGAGGCAGCCGCTTTGGACTATGAAGGCAATTGAGCATGGGGTCCACACATGATGAAGCAGTAAGTCAGAAGAACATGCACCGGCCGGGCGCGGTGGCTCACGCTTGTAATCCCAGCACTTTGGGAGGCTGAGGCGGGCGGGTCACGAGGTCAGGAGATCAAGACCACGGTGAAACCCCGTCTCTACTAAAAATACAAAAAATTAGCCGGGCGTGGTGGCGGGCGCCTATAGTCCCAGCTGCTTGGAGAGGCTGAGGCAGGAGAATGGCGTGAACCCGGGAGGCGGAGCTTGCGGTGAGCCAAGATTGCGCCACTGCACTCCAGCCTGGGCGACAGAGCGAGACTCCTTCTCAAAAAAAATAAAAATAAAAAAAAAAAAAAAAAAAAAAGAAGAACATGCGCCTCAGATACCACAGAACCCTGCCTCAGTTATGGACCTTTATGGAAAAGACAAACTTTTTAAAAAACTCAGGATTTTTAGTTACAGCCAAATCTCACCATGACTATTAGAGGCTAGCAATGCCAATTTAGAAATACTTGAGAGAGCAGTAGCATCGTTATTAAGGACCCAGAGCTTGGGGTCCAGTTGGACCACACGTGGAGGTTCAAACTCTCGCTAATCATCCTGAGTGGATGCAAAAGTCAGAGCCTCCCGGCCCCCAGGCTAGTAAAGTGAGGCAGACTCATAAACGACTGCGATAGAATGTGATCAATTAAGAAGAATCACTGCCCCATGAAACTCTGCCAGGCAGTCTGTTCCCATTCCCACCTACTCCTGAAAGTCATGAAAATAAAAACAGTCCCTTTTAAAAACAAGACCTTCTGGGCCACTCTGTGCCCAGGGAAGCAGGACTACTGCAGGGGTCCCCTGGCTGCCGGGGAGGGGCATGGGCAGGGTCTGCAGAGGCGAGAGAGAGCTCGGACTCAGACATGACACGCAGCCCACCTGTGAGAGCATGTATCCCCTCGTCCTACTGTTTCCAAAGCATTTCCACAGTGCTAGATTGTACAGACCACAAAGAAAACTGGCTCCTGCTTAGAAGCTTTAAAGAAAGAATATTGGGAGAGTGACGAACGTAAACCCCAGTCAACTTCAAGGCCATCCCAGAGAAGCACTTCAGAAAGAAGTTTCCTCAGAAGGCCATACAGGGGCTCCACGGGACCTGCAAAGGGTGCTGTGTTTGTGGGATGCAGAGGCCAGAGCAGGAGGGTTGCAGGGGAAGGGCAGGAAGAACGGGGTAGCTGTCCATTTCCACCAGGACAGTGCCACAGTCTGCACTCCACGAAGGTCCCCAGGGTTCTGGGGTACTGTGTGTTCCTCAAGATCCACAACTGGCTGGGTGCAGTGGCTCATGCCTGTAATCCCAGCACTTTGGGAGGCCAAGGTGGGTGGATCACGAGGTCAGGAGTTCGAGACCAGCCTGGACAACATAGTGAAACCCCGTCTCAATTAAAAATACAAAAATTAGCCAGACATGATGTTGCATGCCTGTAGTCCCAGCTACTCAGGAAGTTGAGGCAGGAGAATCGCTTGAACCCAGGAGGTGGAGGTTGTGGTGAGCCAAGATCATGCCACTGCACTGCAGCCTGGGCAACAAAGCAAGACTGTCTCAATCAATCAGTCCACAATCAGGATGGCTGTGCTGTTAGGAAGAAGCCCAAGGTGGAGGCCAGGGGAGGGGTTGCCTTGGCAAGGCCTTGAGTCTCCACATCACTGTCAGCCAGAGGAAGTCAATGTTCCCTGAACCAGTGGGCCACGTGGGAAGTTCTGCAGAGCCTCACAGCCCTGCCCTGGGGAAGCAGAGCCCTCAGGCCCACTCGACGGGCCATCTGGGGTGCCCCCTGCTGAGACACCTTCAGTGCCTGGCATTGGGTTTACGGGAGACAGCAATCCTTGGCAGGGTCCTCCTGGGCTCCTTAGAGCCTGTGGGGAGAGTGAAGTTGGGGGAATTGAAACATGAGCAACACTCCGTGAGCTCTGGAAACAGAGCCAGACTCTTTCTAGGGAGCAGACACTGGAAACTCCAGCCAGGTGGACCTGGACCAGGCGTCCCGGCGCCTCCCACGGGCCCTGGAGCTCAGAGCACAGCTTCCTGAGGGAGTCCAAGTGCGGGAGAGGGTGTGAGTCACGGCGGCCATGGGGACAGACGAGACCCTGAGGCTGCAGTGAGGCTGAGTGCGTCGGCCGTTGTCACCCAGTGACCGAGAGAGGTTTGAAGCGGACTGGTGCTCAGTTTTGGGAGCAGCCTTAAGCATCTTTCTCGGTCTCTTTATGGCCAAGGGGGATGCCTCTCGGCAGGCAGGGCAAAGGCAAATGTCTCCTCCCAACAGCTCCACCAGCCCGGAGCCTGTGATGTGTAGGATGCTTCCTGGGCAACTGCCTCCACTCTCAGTAACAGGAGGGAGACAGAGTGAAAATACAGGATGCGTCCCATGTTTCTGGAGATGCCGTGACCGCTTAATACACAATGGGTGAGTTCAGACGACAGAAATTCATTCTCTCACAATCTTAGAGGCCAAGAGTCCAAAATCAGGGCTGTAGCAGCGCTTCCTCCCTCCAGGGCCTCTAGGAGAGGACCCTCCCTGCCTCTTCCACTCCATCTTCTGCCTTCGTCTGCATGTGGCCTTCCTCTCTTGGTGTGCCTCAGTGGGTTCCTGTGTCTGAATCCCCCCTCCTTCTTCTTATAAAGACATGAGCCATTGCTCATACTAATACAGCATGACCTCATGTTAACCAAACCAATTAAACCCACAAAGACCCTATTTCTAAATAAGGTCACATTCTGAGGTTCAAGTTGGACATGAAATTGAGGGGACACTATTTGACCCAGAAGAAAGACCCTGCAGTGTTAACAGTGATTCACTTGGGGAGAAGGTCTGGATGATTTTCATATGTACACGCATTTACCCCTTGCTTTTGTGTAATTTCTATGAATACCACATATTACCTCTCTATTCAGAGGCAAATAAATAATAGTATATTTTTGATTAAGAAAAAATCATTTAAGATCTCAAAGGTCCTTGTTGACTGTCATGAGTAGGAAAGTTACCAATGCTAAAAATGCTGAGATAGAATCTGATGAGTCCAGCAGAGAGAAGGCTGCTGGCTCATGGCCCAAGAAACCCAGTGCCTTGTAACCGTGGCCAGTGTTGTTACTAGCACTCAGCCCAGCCAACAAAGTCGAGAGCTTGAGCAACAGGAAAGTGAAGTGAGCAGGTGCCTCAGCTTCCACCCCCAGTGGCCCACATCCAGCCCTGTAGCTTGAAATCCGACTGAGTGCATGCATGGCTGGATCAAGGGAGGGGGACCAAGGTCCAGAGGGTGAACCACGTGCTTTCCATCCAGGCACAGGCAAGGAAGGGCCTTCTGGGGAAGGAGATGCAGAAGTGGCCCAAATGGAAGATGGATGCAGGCCCACACAATGAAAGGTCCCGCCAACGCTGACAAGCACATGAAGGCCAATGAAATGTCCCTCTCTGTTCTCAGTGGGGAGCCCATGGAGAAACACCCACAGCTGGAAGCAGGCACCACAGGGGGCAAAGCTGCTGGGGTGTGAGTACACTGCCCATGGCCTCTGGTGTCCTGGACAAGCCCTCTGTCCACCACAGAGCAGGAACTAGGCTCTGGTCTCCCTACTACATCCGTGGTGCACACAGGGAGTGAACAGCAGCAGCCGTACTTTTTGTTTTTGCAGAAATCCAGATCACGGTTCACCCATGACTATCAGAAACCCACCCCCAGATGTTCATGACTGTCCATCAATCTAGGAGGTCTGGGCCTGGCCCGTAGTCCTGGAAATCTGGACACTCTCAGCGACCTGTTAATAAGAAGGGACAGCCATTTGGCTAGATGCCAGCATATGGCCCAGTGGCTCTGGCTGTTTGCACAGCAGGCTCGGCTGCCCCTCACTGACTTCATGATGAGGGATAATTAAAACGGCTTCCCTGCACCTTCTCCTCCCTCATCCAATTTGGTCACATGATGAATAAGCTCAGAGGAAATTAGCAAGGTATTCTAAGCCCTATAGGACAGACATTCTAGCAGGTGAGGAATAAGCCAGGTTTCTGGAAGCTTCCTTTATCTAGAATGTTGGGTTCTGGGCAAATTGCCCATCAGTCTGGCCCAACTCAGTCACAGAAGGTTTCAGATCCCTCCTCTCTGTTCCTCCAACCCCTTGCTCAGATCTGATCCTCTCAGCTCTTCCAACAACCTCCAGGCAGGTCCCCCTTTAGCCAGCTTCCTCTTCCTGATTCTTGAACCCCAAAGTTATAGCTCTGACCAGGGCATCTGCTTTAAAAATCTTCAACAGCTCCCATGGCTAGAACAAAAGTGAAGGAATGGGAATTCCTGCGTTCAATTCCTGGTCTCCAACTTCACAAGAGGTAATGATAAACTGGCAGACCCTGAGGGCAGAGAAGCTGCATTCCATAGCACAGGGCCTGACATGTGGTAAGCTCACAAAAAATGTGAGATGAACAGAAGAGAGGAAGGAAAGAAAAAAGAAAGGTTCTTTTATCTTCCATCATGTGTGGACTCCAAGCTCAAGTTCTGCTATCTTCATGAGCAGAAAGACTGATGAATGGATAGATGGATGAATGAATGGATAAAGAGATGGATGAGTGCATGGATAGAGAGATGGAAGGATGGATGGCTGAATGAAGAAATGGATAGATGAATAGATGAATGGATGGATGGGTGGAAAAATGGATGAATAAATTGATAGGTGGATGGATGGATAAATGAATAGGTGAGTGAATGGGTGGGTGGGTAAATGGATAGATGAGTGGGTGGGTGGGTGGATGAGTAAATGGGTGGTTCAATGGGTGGATGGATGGATGGATGGATGGATAGGTGATGGGATGGATGGATGAATGGATGAATGAATGGGTAGACAGATGAATGAATCGATGAATAAATGGATAGATGGACGGATGGGTGGATGGGTGAGTGAATAAGTGGGCAAGTGAATGCATAGATGAATGGATGGGTGACTGGATGGGCATATGGGTGGTTATGTGGGCGGATAGATGAATGGATGGACAGATAGATAGATAATTGACTGGATGAATGAATAGATGAATAAATGGATGAATGGGTAGACGGATGGATGGATAAATTAACAGATGGATATTTGGATGGATGAATGGGTGAGCAGATAGGTGGGTGGGTGAATGGATAAGGAGTGGATGGGTGGATGGATGGGAGGATGGGTGGTAGGTGGCTGGATGAATGAATGGGAGGGTAGATAGATATATTAGTTGTATATATAAAGGCAACCTTCCCCTCTTGGACTGTTTTGCCCATCTATTATATTTCCTTGCCTCTGGGGGGTGTGAGCTTAAACCATGCTTGATGCATTATTTCATTAAAAACACCAACAGCCCTATAAGGGAGGCATCTGATTCCTGCTTTATTGAATCAGAGAATTTCAAGGATCTTACACAGAGTTCCACTCAATAAGCAGGTGGGGAAGCTGGAATTCAAACACAGTAACATCTGCCTATCTGTGCCCAGGACTCTTTGCCCAGTGTGGTTCTCCCTACTCTTCCCAGCCCCAAGCATCATTTGAAACTCTGGATACACACCAGATGGACACCCCTGGCCCATCCTTAACTTCTGTCTACCTCGTCTCTATCCACCTCGTCTCTATCCTTAGTCTGACAGGGTTGGTTGATATCTGTTTTGGACTTACATGTCTCCCTGCTAACTTATGCTCTCTGCAACAGCCTGCCTCTATGTGCAAATGTTCCTGCAACAGGGATAAAGCAAACATTTCCCTGATGATGGCCTCAGCAGCCAGGAGGCAGTCTCAATAGCTGGTTTCCATGCTTTGCATAAACTTCAGTGGACTCCAAGGGCTGGAGCCTGACAGCCCAATCGGGCCACAGGATGACTGACACTGGACAAGTAAGCGGGCCTCAGCTCCCAACCTACAAAATGGGAATAATACAAGTAGCACCCACACAGGGTTGTTTTAGGAAACAAATTGGTTAATGCACAGGACTTAGCACCCAGTAAATACTCAATGTACGGTGACCCTCTTTTCAAACACCTGCTCCTAAGCAAAGCGTTCTCAACTTAGTCACAAGCAACCTGGAGGCTGAGCCCCTCCCAGGCTGACTCTGGCCTTCCCTAGCACAGGACTCAGTCATGTGCCCAATAGATGACTGCTGGGTCTTGGATATCCTATTTCCTTTTCCTCAAGTGGCCTCATTTCCTGATAAAGACCTTGGTGTCTTTCTTAGGACTTGGGAGGGCCAAGCCCTTGGTCAGTGCCCAAGAGAGCACAAGCAGTTGACATACAGGTTCTGCTGTCCACCCCATCATCCTCAGCACTTTAGTTGACATGATGGCCCACCTCTTGCTATTAGGGGCATCACGGAGCACAAGGGGAGATCTGAGCCCACAAGACTTGCAACTCTCCAGTAGGAACTGACAGCAGCCTTAGCACATGACATCACGAAGACACAATGACCCTTGAAGACCAAAAACGGTGGTAACAGCAGATCACAGCGATGGGGCACTTCCATGAGTCACACACCATGTTCCACAGCTCACACACATCCTCTCAAGAGGCTGAGACCCAGGATGGGGCTACATCTGACCTAGTGTGTGGGTGCTTCACTGCAGCCTCCATCCACCCCACCTTGGAATCCTTGTACTGTATAGCATGATGGATTCTCTGGGCCTGTGGCAAGTTGCAAGACACCATTTGGAGAGGGAATTATTCAAATCATAGCACACCCATGACCTGTGCTTCTCAGCTTTCATCCCAGCCCAAATGTGCCAGGAGCTAAATTTAGGGTGAGGGTTGTACCCAGCCTGTGCTCTATCAAGAAAGAGCTGAGTGCTGCTGTGAAACCACCCAGAGCATCTGTTTCCCATCCCCTGTTCGTAATCCATTTTAAATGAAGTCATCAAAATTCACTGCCATGTTCATATAAAATAACAGCAGCAACTGCCACTAAATTCATATTGCGCTGTGCGGCCAGGCTGTTCTTCTCTTAGTCATGGCCATGCCAGGTAGGCAAGGGACATGTGATACCCATGTCTGAAGCTGCAGGCATGGCAGTGTGCCATGCAAAAGCCCATGGCCTCCTGTAGCCTTTGCCATCCACTCAGTGGGCTAGATTGGAAACCCAGGCATGACCTGCACACCCAACACCTAGCAGCAAGGCAGATTCCAACCTGACCATGGCTCTCCAGTCTCATGCCCATGGCTGAGTCTCCCATGGACATGGCAGCAGCCTTCCAGTGTGAGCCCCGCTTCCTTCCTTGCTAAAGACAGTTATCCACATAACAGCCAAAGGATTCTTCTTAACAACAGCGATCATGGAAACTTCTTTGTTAAAACTCCTTAAAGGTTCTCCACATTTAGAACAGAACCCAGACCCCTGATTTAGAATATGAGGCTCAAGGGACTTGGCTCCTATCTCCAGCCTAACTTTACTACCTCTTCTCCTGGACTATGCACCTCCCACTCACACCTCCATCTGGCTACCCCTGGCATCTGGAAGATCCCAAGCAAGTTCTTTCCCACTGCAGGGTCTTGGCCAAAGCTGTTTTCAGGAATGTGCTGTCCACACATCTGTACACGTTCATCCCTCCCAAACGCATTCCTGAGCGCTTTGTTTTTACTACTGGGCAGTCCACCTTGCCCTGAGTCTCACGCTGTCCTTTCTGCACTGGAGCACTGGTGTTGAGCCTAGAATCATAAAATGTTTAATACAGCACTGCTCTGGATGGGTGGATGGATGAATGGAGAGGTAAGTGGATAAACAGAATGGTGGGTGGGAGAGTAGATAAATGGATAGGTGAGTGAGTAGGTAAGTGGATAGTTGGGTGGATGAATTGGATGGACAGAATGAATGTATAGATAATAGAGAGATGAACAGATGTCTGGATGGATGGGTGGATGAGGGTAAGTAGGCAAGTGGGTGAATAGACGAGTAGATAAGTAGATGGATAATGGATGGATGAATGAATAAATGGATACATAGATGGGAAGATGGATGGGTAGGTGAGTGGAGGAATAGATGAATGGACTGATGAACGGATGGATGAATGGAGAAGTTGGTAGGCAGGCGAGTAGGTGGACGGAAAGGTGGGTAGATGGGTGGGTGGACCGATGGATCGATAGATGGATAAGTGTGTGGGTGGATGGATGGATGGACAAATGGATGAAGTGGGTAGGCAGGTGAATGGAAAGATGGGTAGATGGATGGGTGAGTGGGTGGATGAATGGATGACAGGTAGATAGGTGGATGGATGGACTAGTCAGAAAAGTGGATGAATGACACCATAGGTAGATATCTTCACCTATACAACTGAGTCAGGGAAACCTCTTCAGAGAAATTGAGAAACTTAAGACATAGAACGGGCAAGTGGCAAAACAGGGTCAAGTCTCTGCCCTTGAACATGGTTTGACCTCCATGAAGTAAGAAAACGTGCCAGGAAGCTTGTTACCCACAGATTTGTTCTACCCTCAAGGCTGGTGTCCAGCATAGCTGAAGAGATGCACTAAGCGCTCTTTCCCTATCAGGGCTAAACACAAGGACAGATGACCAGACTCTGGAGCACCACACCCCCAGGGACAGTCAGAAACCATGTCCCAGGGTCCAACTTACAGTCGGGATTGGCCGACGGGATGCCAACAACTCTTCTAAATTCAGCTTGGGCAACAACCCCACAGCACCCAGGCTTGGCAGTCATCCTCGTGTGTTCCTCAAAGAACCCTGACTATCTCCCTCCCTGCGGAGCAAACATCCCCACCTCCAACCTCCCCCAACATCCGACCCTGTCCCTTCCTCCCTTCACATGGTAGGAGTTCCTTTCTCTCAGAAGCTTCTTTGCTCCAGACCAAGGTGAACACAGCCCACCTGATCCCGCCACCTCCATACCCTATCACACCTGGTCAAACCTTCTCTACCTGCCCCAAAGCCCCCATGGCTATGAGTTACTTGGGTGCAGGGGATTTTCTCAGCTCTGTACTTGGCACCCCCAGACTCTCATCACCATGAATGTTCCCTCACAGGTCCCTTCTCCCCTCAGGCCATGTTATCTTCCTGCACACCTGCCCTTCAGATCTCTCCCACCACCCATGAAGGTGATGAGTCTCTTTATGTAACCCCATGCAAGAACGTTTTAAGGTGGAAATGGTCTGTGGAATACAAGAAGGAATAAGGGAATATGAATTAGACCAACAGAGTGTGTATTTCATCTGTCTATCTTCAATCCCGATGTGTGGAGCAGGAGACGGCGAGGTCCCCAGGGACTGGGACTCAGTCTTGCTTTTCTACCAGTTGGGTGAATGATCCAGGACAAACAGTTAAGCATTTCTCCCTTACTCTTTCGCTTGAAGAAAATGGATGAATACTTGTCCTTTGACCTCTCAATGTCATAAAAAGTATAAAATGAAATGCGAGCATGCATTTATAGTTTTAGAAAGATACGCAAGGGGTCTGGTGCAATGGCTCACGCCTGTAGTCCCTGCACTTTGGAAGGCTGACATGGGAGGATCACTTGGGCCCAGGAACAGGGGTTCCAGACCAACCTGGGCAACATGGCAAAATCCCATCTCTATTTAAACAAACAAACAAAAAAGAAATAAAAGAAAATGTGTATGTGAATCACACCACAAAGCTCCTTCATTCCAAATTCTTTCTGCAGGAGCCGCATGCATCTCAGGGGACACTCTCTTCCCAGGACCCAGGAAAAGGACATCCCTCGACCTGCTGGGTACACGGGAGCAGCGCTGGCCTTTCTGGGCCCCCTTGTGGGAGGGAAGCGTTCTGACCTGCCCCCTCTGCAGGCACTGTCAGTCCAAGCTGGCAGCTACCACCAGGCATTTTAATCAGGCCCAGGTTAGTAAATCCTGCCACTTCCCTGAGGGTTTTAACCCTGCAGTTGGAAGGTCGTGTTTAACAGCAAGACCTGCTATTATGCCTCTGTTTCCATGTGAAAATAAATGAGTCCCAAACCTACTAATGGTTTTGCTCCTCTAGTCTGTCCCCTTAAAAATGGGTCGTGAAGGACTAATGCTTTTAAAACACTATAAAACAAGGTCTATAATGGCTCTGACGCCTCAAAAGTGTATTAAGATGAAAATTTATGTTTTCCTACACCATACAGCATTGAAATACAAGCTCTAAAATAAGAGGCAGAATTATTGTGTGTTCTGACAAAAAATCCCCAGCCCTACCTGCACCTGAACTTGCATCAAAACATGATTTCTGTCAAAATTCCCATCAAAAGTCTTATTTGGTGGAAAGCAGGCTTTTTAGGTTAATTTTTTTTTTTTTTAAAACCATGCAAACATCCGTGCCAGAGTTAATTGCACTGAGTTGACCTCCTCTACAAGCCAGTTAACTCTGTAGCTCAGGGCCTGGGGTTTGTTTCTTTGACTCCTCCGGGCAGGTGCAAATATAGCAACCTACAGTTGCCTCTGCAGGCTGCGGGGTTTGTGCCTTGAGACAATCTGAGCAGATGCTGACCTCAGGCCAAAAAAGAAAGGCAGGGAATAAGCCAGACCTCAGGGAGCTCAGAGCTAGACAATAAATAAGCACAGGAATAAATGAGTGATCCAACTGGGAGGAGAACCAAAAGAACAAAGCAGAGATGTGATCAGTTAGAAGAGGAGCAGAGCCCAATTTGGATAGGGTGGTCTCGGAGCAGAGGGACACAGGTGGAGCCAAAATGCAGACAGCAGGGGGCAGGGGCAAAAAAAAAAAAAAAAAAAAAGTGAAGACCTGGGAAGGATCCTGTCACACTGGGTCTCCCAGGCCAGGGGGAATCTGGTGTTGAGCCCAACCTAGATGGGCTCCATGAGGTGACACCTCTCCCCACGACACGGCTGTCTCTGTTTCAGCTGATCTAAGCACCAGACACTGAGCTGATGGCACACCTGCCCAATGCCCAGGTGCCGGCTCCCTGAACACAGCCTGACCTCATCCTGGCTCATCCAGACTCCTGCTGCGAACCTGCTGCAATTAAGGGTCTCAGTGGGAGGGTGTGTGACACAATCTGATTTACGGTCTTTGTTGAAAGATCCCTCTTCGAGCTCCTGGGGTGGAGACTGGGTTGTAGGTGAAAGGAGTAGAACGTGGAGCCCAGCTAGGAAGCTACTACACTGGTCTGTGTAGTCTCTAGAATGGGCTTGAGTAGAGATAATGGAAATGCAAAAAGTGCAATATGTCAGTTCGAATTTGGAGGCTGGACTGGACTGGCTGATAGACTGGATTGGCTGATGGACAGGACTGGACTGGCTGATGGACTGGACATGGGATAACAAACTATGGATGACGCTCAGGCTTCCGGCTTGAGTGGATCATGAACAAAGAGGGAAATCTATGTGCTTGGGGTGGGAGTGGCGAGCTTGGTTTTGGACACACTGCATTAGAGGATCCTTTGGGATTTCCCCACGGGAGTAGTCAACTGGGCAGCAGGACACAGTCTAGAGTCTAGTAAACTGGAGGTAAGAATTTGGGAGGAGGAGACATGGGTGTGGGGCTGACTTTGCTGAAGTGCCCATGTTGGGGCTCTCGGCCTCAGCAGAAGACAAGCCGCCTTACCTCAGTGACTCAGGGAATCAGGGACATGGGCTAAAAGGTGTGAGCTGGTGGGCAGGGCAGAGGCTGCTCCGCAGGACTTATGGGCCAGGGGTAGCATCCACCTTAGATGGCAGGGATCAAGGGGTTTTTACACCTGGGTAGGTCTAGAGAAACTGTGAACACTGTCACATTCCAGGCACAAATCTCAAAAATAATTTGTAGGCCAGACAGCAGGTGAGAGAGGTCCCTGGTCAGGAGGAGTTGGCCTGGGTTGAGTGGCCCACTGGTATGGGCTCCATGAGGTGACACCTCTCCCCATGACATGGCTGTCTCTGTTTCAGCTGATCTAAGCACCAGACCCTGAGCTGATGGCACACCTGCCCAGTGCCCAGATGCCGGCTCCCCAAACACAGCCTGACCTCATCCTGGCTCATCCAGTGCTGGCCCTGTCTGGACAAGCCCCAAGCATCCTCTGCTTGGTGCCCTGGGACACCTGTGAACTCCTGGCCACGGCTGTGTGGTGGAAGACACGGATTCCGTGGGGGCCTTTCCTTATCTCTAGGACTCGCCCACCTGCTCTCATGCAAATCCTCATTTTAACTCTGGATCCCAATGAAGGTACAATTTAGAGTCTAAAATAACTCAGGCTGGTGCAAACAGAGCTTTGCTAGACCTGGTGCCTCCTTTCAGACAACATCTGGTCCATTCTCTCTGGCATCCCAGGCTGGAGGTATGGGGAAGAGGCACTGGCACCCTGTTTCGGCCTCTTTATTTGGAGATAAGATCTTTACAGCTACAGGAAGTCTTTAAAGTGGAGTCACTCAGGTAGGTCCTCATCCAGCAGGAGAGGTGTGTTGTAAGAAGAGGAAACCTGGACAGACAGGAAGAAACCGAGTGAGGATGATGACAGCCACCTGCAAGCCAGGAGGAGAGGCCTCAGGAGAAACCAGCCCTGGGACACCCTGATCACAGGCGTCCGCCCCCACAACTGTGAGAGAATGTTTCTGATAAAACCACCCAGTTTTTGATACTTTCTTATGGCAGCTCCAGCAAACTAAAACCGGCTCCATGGCCTCCCCTGTCCCGGCCCCTCGGTCTCTACGACCTGGGCACCTTGCAAGCACAAGGAAGGGGCCCTCTAGTTCGGGGCGCCCACACACCTTGCTTTCTTCCTTGAGCTCTGGTCACCAAGGAGGCAAAGGGGAGAGAGGCTTCCAAGGGGCCCATCATTTGGAAAGGGAAAACCAGCTTCTGTTGCTGTGGCAACTCCACTGGGATGCTCTGCTATTTGCACATTTTGAAATTGGAGGTGGGTAGTGAGAAGGGAAAAAGGAAAGAAAAATTGAGGGAGATGGGAGTATCCAGGGCAAAAGAAAGGAGAGAAAAGCAAACGAAGTTTAGCAAAAATCCAGCTTCGGACGGGTGACCCTGACAGTGCTTAATGAGCTCAGATGAGTCCCAGGGGCTCAGGGCCTTCCCCATTAAGTTGTGGTGGCTCCAGCCAATGTCAGCCCAGGTCCCTCACTGTCAGAGAGGAAACGGAGGCTCGAAGATGAGAAGTGCCCTGTGCAAGGTCACCTTGTGACTTGGAAGATTCTCCAGGTAAAAGCAGCCGTATTGGGGGAAGGCCTCTATTCTTGTAATGAACCAAACGTTTGTGTCAACCCCCCAAATTCATATGTTGAAATCCTAACCCCCAATGTGATGGTTTTATGAGATGGGGTCTTTGGGAGGTAAGCAAGTCATAAGTGTAGAACCTTCATAAATAGGATTAATGTCCTTATAAAAGGGACTCCCAGGACCTGGGTATGTTGGTGTGAACCTGTAATCCCAGCGCTTTGGGAGGCTGAGGTGAGAGGATCCCTCGAGGCCACAAGTTTGAGACCAGCCTGGGCAACATGGCAATACCCCATCTATACAGAAAATACAAAAATTAGCTGGGTATGGTGGTGCACACCTGTAGTCCCAGCTACTCGGGAGGCTGAGGTGGGAGGATGGCTTGAGCCCAGGAGTTTGAGGCTGCAGTGAGCCATGATTGCACCACTGCACTCCAGCCTGGAAAACAGAGTGACAGTGTCTTAAAGAAAAAGGGGCTCTAGAGACTTCTCTGGTACCCTGGTTTCAGACTTCTAGTGTCCAGAATGGTGAGAAATAAATATGTATTTTTTTATGAGCCATCTAGTTCATGGTACTTTGTTGCAGTGGTCTGAGCAGGCTAAGACCTTCCTCCTTGGAGATCCCATGGAGTGGGGTTCGAAGGGTCCTTACAATACCGGAGAGAGGATTTGAGTCAGACCTGCATCCCACCACAGGCTCTAGGGAGAGACTCAACTTCTAGGGTCTGGCTGGCAGACTTCTCTCACTGGACAAACCATTATAGAGAAAAGCAAAGATGCTGCAGAACTAGGCGACGTCTAAATTTAGCCTCATAAAGAATCTAGAGCACGGGAGCAGGGAAATACTATTCTGAAGGGACGAGGAGAAGAATACAATGGGCCCAGGAGGCTGAATTCACTGCGAGTAAGGGCACGCGGGGGGCGTCTGAGAGAGTGCAGAAGTCAGGTGACGGAATGGCCAGGCTGAGATGCAGCTGCGCGTGCCTCATTCCCCAACAGCCCACTGGATGGAGGTGTGCCTCAGGGTGGGGTGGGGTGGCCAGGCAGGCTCAGCAGCAGAGGGTGGGGCCACAAGCATCCATCTCCAAAATCACCCTTGAGTCTGCTAGCAAGGAGCCACAGGACGCTGCCTGGCGCCGCCTTCTGATGTAGCTGGACAAGATGTGTGTTCTTCTTCCAGCATTGAATCAGATCCTGTCTCTCAAAATGAGGCTCAGATAGATTCATTCATTCACTCACTCACTCACTGACTCACTAATTCCTTCATTCACCCTGCAGAAACCAAGCACCTGCCATGTGCTAGGTACTGCTCTACCCAAGCATCCGACATCAAGGAAGATGCCCACAGTGCTGCCCTTCCTCAACTTCAAATACCTGGCTTTCTTGAGTCGTGGCTCCTCCCTGGCAGTCCCAGCCTTGGGCACTGCTCCCCTGGGCCCTCTCCTGCCCCCGTGCTTTCTGCAGTTTCTTAGTGGGGGGCTGCCTGGCTGTTCTCCAGGGTCCACAGCCTGTCCAGCATCCTGGTCATTAATTCTGTGCACAGACGCCTCTGTCTGAAAGGTCTAGGGTGGTCTCCACTTTCTGGATTAGACTCTAACCCCCAAGCCACCAGGGAGCAGTCTGCTACAGTCTATACCCTCCTGGTGAGACTCAGGCTCCACTCCAGACAGCGTCCCCGAGTGGTTCCCCTGCCATCAGAAGGCAGGGGCAGAGAGTGCAGCTCAGAGGAGCCACAGCCCATCGCACCCCGCGGCACCAAATGGGGGTAACCATTTGGGAGGGATCTAGTCACAGAGAAGGGAAGTCAGGAACCGAGGCTCATTTTGGAGAGAAATGGTCAAAAGAGCCACACCCGGCTAATTAGGATTCTGAGAACGAGATGCTGCTGAAACAAGAAGGGAACAGATAAGACCAAGAAACATCCCGGACCTCACATTTGGCTACAAAGAAGGAGTCCAAGTGTTCTTTTGTATTGATGTTCCAGAAAGTCAAAATTGCAATTTGCTGCAGACGTCGGTAATTCTAGCACCGAGGGTTCACGGCGCTTGCACTTGGGAATCCGAGGAGAGCAATCTACAAGGAGTAAGGATAAAATCTAAAGTCTATCTCAGTAGGAATGACTTTTCTTATCAGTTCATGAGGGGGCCTGGAAACACACAAGTCAACAAATGGGAGATTTTTGTGATTTCTAAAGGTCCACTTTTGCTGGAGTTTTTCTGTGTCCACCCGGCAAATTTTCCCCTCCCCATTTCCCAAGGAAGCATTTCTTAAGGGGTGACCTAGAGGCAGCCACTCTGCCTGCACATGGACACAGCAGGAGCTTCATGACGGCCCTCACCGGTCTTGAGAGCATCTCTAGGTAACAGAGGAGGACAGATCAACAACCACACCAGCCTCTGCCTTCACTCCCTCGCTGTGGCTCTCACCCCAGCAGACAAGGCCTGGGGCTGACATTCCATGAAGCCAGGAGCCAAATGAATGATGTGTCGTGGACACCACCATGGACAGCACAGAAGGGAAACAGGACCTCGTAGCCCAGAGGGATTAGAATCCAAGTAGGTGTATTTAAAAAAAAAAGAGAGAGAGAGAGAGAGAGGTCCCTTGGGGTAGGGGATACCCACTCCGACTCTCTCAAGTTCTAGAATACGAAGGTGCCATCTTGAGGTCAGCTGTCTGCTATCCGGGTAGGGGTGGGTGGAGGGTGCTGGTGGAAGGACTCTCTTGTCTGAGTCCTCAGTAAATCCTGAACACGGGAGAGGACCAATGAGGAGAGTGCACACTTCTTGACTCCACACGGGCGGCAGGGCCGAGAGCAGGTCCGGAGGCCAAGGATCAGGCCAGGACTCCATCGACGGAGGACGAGAGGCAAGAGCCGCTGTTGACAGCAAACAGCTATGCCCACTGCCAGGGAGTACGGCATGGGCATGAGGGCTGAGGGCTGAGGGCTGGGACAGGACAGGCCAGAGCTGCCTGAGCCAGGGCTGCCTTCACGAATGCGCTGCCCCAGCCAGAAAAGCCTGCCCAGGCCACCGACTCGTCAATGCGGGGTCACCTCAGCCACGTTCCCTCTTGAGAATGGACGCTATAGATTTGTATTCATTACCCACTGAATTCAGAGCCAGCCAGACATCCACGTCTCACCCCAATAAAAGCTTTAACATTTACCCAGCAGCACAGAGTCATTATTCTGTGACAATATTCCACTGCTGACCTTTATTGCCTACGACTCTCTGTGAAATTTCCAAGGAAGCATTTCAGCGTTCAGCACACAGGACCCAGGTCCACCGCCTCCACTGCTCCTGCACTGGCCGGCCCCCGCCTCCCACCCATCCATCTCTGGGCTGTTTGCCTCTGTCTGGATTTCATGTACTGACAGTGTGTTTGCTACCACTTAATTCCATCACTGACTGTGCCTCCCTCTAAATTGATCAGTGTCAATTCTGGGCAAACAGTCGGGTGGAATTACCAGCGGGTCCACCCGTGCTGATTATGCAAATAATGTACGCCGTCACCAAGGGCCCGGCGCTGGCAGTAAGTGTCTAAACTCCTTAGCATTTGACAGCATAATTGAAGACACAAATAGGAAGCCTAATGAAGAGTTTCTTTTCTTGAGAAAGACTCCCTCGTTCTCACTTTCAACAGCTTGGCCCAGAGGGTGCAGGTGAAGAAGGGGGGTCGCGTAGACACAGAGGCTGATGGGGTCGGCATACGGACGCCTGTCCACAGACATGGCGTGGTGTGATCTGCTCTTGGACAACCCCAGGTTCATAACCTGTGCCTGCTATGATAAGCCCGGTCAAGCTGGATAAACTCCCAGGCCTCAGTTTCTCCATGTGTAAAATGGAAATAATACTATAATAAATAATGACAACAGTCAACAGTCCCTCTACCACCACTGCTACTAGCTGGGCATGAGGCTATTGACTATTATTTATCCCTGTGATACAGAGGAGGCAACTGTGGCACAGAGAGGTTAAGTAACTTGTCCAAAGTCACACAGCCTGTGAAGGGCAGAGTCAAGACACAAGCCAAGAAGGTGGGTTCCAGAGTCCAGGCTCACAGCCTGTGGACTGAGCTGGGCCATGTCCACATCTTACACAGTCAGCCTCACACCCCACGGGGGCAGCCCAGGGCCCCACCCACACAGGGAGCACAGTCACAGGAGCTGCCGTGGCCAGTCCTAAGTCCCGTCCGGGAAAGGGCTCTGGCACGGAAAGCCGTGTTTGGACACATCATGCGGCCTCCTCATCCTCACCCATTCTCTTCCACAAACCTGCCCGATTCTCACCCAGGGTGCCAAAGTCCAGAGGATGTTGGGGGAGGGTGTCCCGCGGTCAGAGGCCACATCCAGGTGGGCGCTGAGTGCTAGAGGCTGAACTGTGTCACCTGCAAAATTCACGTGACGCAGGCTTAACCCCCAGGATGTCAGCATGTGTGCGACTGTATCGGGAGATGGGCTTTAAAGAGGCGACTAAATTAAAATGAGGCCAGATGGGGCGGGTCCTAAATCCAATCCAACTGGCGTCCTTACAAGAAGAGATCAGGACACAGATACACAGAGGGATGACCCCATGAGGATACAGGGAGAAGGCAAAGTCTACAAGCCAAAGAGAAAGGTCTCCGGAGGAACCAGTCCGGAGACCCCTTGATTTCGGCCTTCCAGCCTCCAAAACGGTGAGACGATAAATGACTTGTGTAAGCCTCCCTGTCTGTGGTGCTTTATGACGGCAGCTGGAGCAAACTCATACACCATAGATCCCGACAATCTGTCCTAGAGGCCTCCAGACCAGCAGGTTTCGGAGGGAGGACAATGTATCGGTCCACAGGCCACAGAATGCTTGGGATGCACCGGCATGTTATTAAACCCATTGGGACCAACACAATTCCACACATCCCATACCAGAGTGATTAATGCTTCCAATCTCAGCCTGTGCTATAGGAGGCTTTCATATTTCACGGCAAAGTTGTGCAGACCAGTTGGTTCATGGCAGGCAGGCTGTCTGTCCCACCTTGCTGCCTACAGCCTCCCCGCCAAGCCAGGCTCGGGCGTGGAGCTCCTGACCGTGCACAGCACTCTGTCTGCTCTGTGTCCTGGGCTAGAAACCTGATAACCAGCAGAGCCTTCTCCTTGGGTTGGGCACCCTGGGCTCAGTGACCACCGTGTCATCTTGGCATGTCCCCATCATCTCCTTGATTGTCCTCCCCCAGACAGGGGGCTCGACGGGGAATCCCGTGGTGGCGTTGTTGGAAGATGGGATGAGAAGTGACACTGTGGCCACTTTACTGCCATGCTGGGTGCTCAGTCGCCGCTGAGTCAGTGCAGGGATCTCACCACTAATTATGTGAACGCCTCCCCTCTGCCTGAAGCTCCCCAGGCTCTGCCTTCTCACACACCCAGAAACCCTCACAAAAGTCCACAAGAATGTCCCCCCAAATCCATGTCTACCCAGAACCTATGAATGGGGACTTAACTGGAAATAGGGTCATTGCCTCCTTGCAGATGTGATCAGTGAGGTTGCAATGAGGTAATACTGGATTAGGGAGGGCCCTAAATCCAATGACTAGTGTCCTCATAAGGAGAGTGTGGCCCAGGGCACTGTGGAAGAGGTTTGAGGATGGGCACAGCAGCAGAATCTGAGTGCTGGGGGCTCACCCAGGCAGAGTGTGCTCCACTTCGTTCCGGGGGACTGAGAGAAATGAACCCGGGGTGAGACCCAGCGCTGTCTCCTCCTGCAGTCCAGCTGGGCCAAAATGAGAGCCCAACCAGTGGGGAGGGAGGGGCAGATTCAGAAAATAGAAAAAATGGAAGGGACGGGTCCTGGACAGATGGGGAAAGGGCAGGTGAGGGCCGGGAAAGGGCAGGTGAGGTCCAGGAAAGAACTAGGAAGGTTTTTGGGTTTTCAGTTCCTGGGCCATAACTGAGATGGGGTGCCCAGAAGGAAGGGCCAGCTGGCCAGGAAAGATGGGGTATATTCACTGGAGCTGCTGTAACCACAGCCTGGGTGACTGAAACCACAGGGATGAATTGTCTCATGGTTCTGGAGGTTGGAAGTCTGAGGTCAAGGTGTTGGCAGGGTGGGTTCACACTGGGGACTGTACAGAGACTGTTCCAGGCCTGTCTCTCCAGCTCCCGGTGGCCTGTCGGCAATCTTTGGCATTCCTTGACTGACAGAAGCATCACCCAGAGCTCTGCCTTCATCTTTGTGTGAGGTTTGCTCCAAGTGCATGGCTATGGCCACATTTCATTCATTCACTCATTTATTCATTTATTTGAGACGGAGTCTTGCTGTGTCGCCCAGGCTGGAGTGCAGTGGCACAATCTCGGCTCACTGCAGCCTCCGCCCACGCAGATTCAAGTGATTCTCCTGCCTCAGCCTCCTACGTAGCTGGGACTACAGGCACCCACCACCATGCCTGGCTACTCTTTGTATTTTTAGTAGAGACGGGGTTTCACCATGTTGGCCAGGCTGGTCTCGAACTCCTGACTTCAGGAGATCCATCCACCTCAGCCTCCCAAAGTGCTGGGATTACAAGCATGAGCCACTGCACCCGGTCCCATTTCCTCTTTTTATAAGAATACCAGTCCTACTGGATTAGGGCCCAATCTAATGACCTCATTTTCATCTGATGACTTCTGTAAAGACCCTACCTCTAAACGAGGTCACACTCTGAGATCCTCAGGGTGAAACTTCAACATATGCATTTGCAGGGACACACTTCAACGGGGAGTCAGGGGTCTGGGTTCACCTGGTGGCAGGCTCTGCAGGAGGTGAGTCTGAGGGTCCAAGAAGAGGTCCAGGGAGGGCTCTGCAAGCCACCAGTCCCGAGGGTCACTGGCACCATAGGAGCAGGGCAGGATGGGGGGGCCCAGAGAGCAGAGCAAGGGCAACCACAGAACCTAGGACCACACCACCTTCTGAGATGAGCCACATAGCCTGGCACTGAGTCTCCTCCACGTGCTGAGGCCACATCTGTGTGCCATGGAGCCTGAGAGCCCCTGGAGGGAGAGGCTGTGCCTGGGACCCTGCAGATTCCCCAACACATTTGCTGAACAAGCAGGGCAGGGAGAGAAAGGAAACTGAGGTCGAGACAAATATTATAAACATGACCATATCCCTGATGGAGAAGAAAGTCAAGAAAGAGTTCATGTTGAAAGGCAACACGGGCCAGACACACACGGTACTCATGGGGCCCTGCAGGGTTTTACAGCAAACTGTGGCCACATGGGGGCTGGAAGGGGACAGCCATCTGAATTTGAGAGACTCTTTGAAGCCGTCTGAGATTCCCATATACAATTTCTGTTAATATTTAAAGCAAGACGCCTCCCATCCTCCGTAACAACACCGTCTTGAAAGGAGCCTTTGAAATATTTTGAAAGGTAGACGCAGCGTTATTCTTGGATTAAGAACTCTGTTGTTCTTTCAACAAATACAGCCCCACGACGACATCCCTGAACACCAGGGCCAGAGGTGCCTTGGCGTGTGCACGCTGCCTGCTTCTGTGGCAGTAGGACGATGCGTGTGTGGCCTGTTATGTCACACCGCCAGTGGGTCTGGGCAGCACCCCACTGCAATTGTGGGAGGAGTCCTTCAGGGGACGGATGAATAATCACACTAAGTAGGATAAATAAAAACTATAAATAGCCTCAAATCAGTTCAGGTCAAGTCCTACTGCCAATGAGTTCTGGAGAAAGCATTCGCTCTTCAGAACTTTTTGCGGATCCACGTTGAGGGTAGGGAACTCCGTCTTTACTCCTGAATGCTCATGTTGGAGGGTACTCACGAGGGAAGACAGAGTTCCCTACCTTCAAGTTTACAGAGGAGATGGGGTGCGCAGCTTTGGAAAGGAGGGAAAGAAACCCCACATGCATGAAGAGGAAAGACAAGTAGGATGCAGGCTTTGAGGTGGAGGCTCGGCGGGACGGGGAGAAAAAAGGACAAGACCCTTCCCTAGAAGTGCTTGGTGGACACAGTGGGTGCACACGACCAAGTGGCTGGATAGAGGGAAGAGAGACCCTCAGATGGAGGGAATAGGGGGTCCCCATACAGAGGGGCCCCCCACAGACCAGTCAGGGGCACACAGGTCCCTGAGCTACCTGGAGTGAGAGATTGGTCCCCGGACCACACGCCTTCCGGCTCCCTGGCGTATTTCCGCCACATCCTGGCCACCTGCGGGTCCCTGTTCTCCTCCACACTGGCCACTTGAAAATTGATGGGTGGCAATTTTCACCCCTCATTGTCTTAAGGGTCATGGGGGCTGCTTTCCTTGGTGCTGGAGTCTGGGGTCACAGTGGAGCATGGCACTGATTGGACCCCACGACGCCCTGTAGAGCCCAGCTCCTCGGGCCAGGAGGAGCACATATCCGCTGTCTGCCCTCTCCCCACACTCATGACCTCCACCTCCCTCAGCCCCAAACATTACAAAGGCTAAAAGACATCCTGGGCACCTGTGAGAAAGGAAGAGCGGAGATAGTTCCCATGTCCATCCTGGTGCCTCTGCCTCCTGGGTGGCGACCCTCAGGAAGGTGAAACCTGGAGCTTGGGCCCTGCAGTTTATAGAATGATATGTTTGTGGCTCCCTAAAACAAAGAGCCGTTGCCACAGCAACCGTGGCATCCCAGCACTCAGAGGCTATTCTCAGACACTAAACAATGAGTTTTGCCTTTCAAATGCATTTGATACAATTTGCTTGGAAGGCATTAACATCCTCTGACAAAACCCACGAGGAAGAGGAGGACAGGGGAGAGCTGACAAGGTCAAGACTTGCAGGGCTTCCAGGAATCACACCCGTTCATGAGACAGGAGAGACCAAAGGCCCCAGACACTTTCAATAGGCAAACAGGAAATGGGAAACAGCAGAGGGGAGGCAGGCAGGATTCCTAACCTTCCAGCAGCGGTTCCCTGGAGGAGGAGGGGCTGCCCAGAGGTGAGGCAGGCAGGATCCCTAACTTTCTGGCAGCCCTCCCGTGAAGGAGGTGGGTCTGCCCTACAACCTTTCAGGGCTTCTTCAGGAGAGGTGCTCGGCAGTCCCACCTGGGGCAGTTCTCTTCTTCAGGGTCACTGCAAAGATGGCAGCACAGGCCAGAGCCCGCAGCAACCACTTAATCCACCCTGCTCACTCTGCAAAGGACATTGAGTGTGTCCCTTGCTCACAGCCAGCCATTGTTTCCTCCATTTACCATTTTTTTTTTTTTTTTTTTGCCAGTTCATGAACAACTTTGCTATTGTTTACAACGATCTCACGGGATTAGAATACCAAACGGTGATGCCAGTGAGAAGACCAAATAACCTTCGTTCCCAGCACCAGCCTCACTAGCACACTGGGCAAGCTGTCCTCAAAAACAGCCCCCGGGCATCAGTGACAGGGACATGTGTCATCAGGAAAAAGGCATGATGTGGGCAGGCTGGGGGCAGTGTCCCAATGCAAAGTACATTTTTGAACAGACTAAAGAACATGTGAACAGTACACAGAAATTCCTCGTCTAGCCATCTATCCATCTATCTATCGATCCATCCACTCATCCATCCACCTTATCTATCAATCCATCTATCTAATCTATCCTATCTATCCATATCCATCTATCCATATCTATCTAATCTATCTACCAACCTATCTACCTACCTACCTAATCTGTCCATCCATCCATCCATATCTATATACTCTATCCAATCTATCTATCCATTCACCCATCCAGCTACCCATCTAATCTAATCTAATCAATCTAATCTATCTATCTAATCTATTTCTATGTAATCTATCTACCTACCATTTATCTATCTATCTAATCTATCTATTGAGACAGGGTCTCTGTTACTCACACTGGAGTGTGGTGGCCCAGTCATAGCTCACTGTAGCCTACAACTCCTGAACTCAAGTGATCCTCCTGCCTCAGCCTCCTGAGAAGCTGGAGCTACAGGCACATGCCCCTCCTCTGTATAGCAAAATTATTTTCATTAACAGTCATGTAATAACCATCATTTTCTTGATTTGTGCATCAGTTTTAAAACCAAATATTTTGAAAGAATGAATGTCAATTTTAAAGGTATTATCCAAATCCAATAAAATAGTTCACGTAAGCATTGAAATCTGCATATCTGAATTTACTAAAAAAAAAAAAAAAAAAAAATTCCACCTTGTAGTTCACATCCACTGCCGTTTCAAATTTTAAACACAGATGAAAACTCCGAGTGGCTACCTAGAATGACAGCACTGAAGGAACACAAGTTCACTTTGTCTTTATAGTTACTGTGCCCTCATGTCTGTTTCAAATCTACCATGTAATAGCAGGAATGGTGATCACAGGGCATGGAGACCAGGCCATTCCGGACCCTGCAGACTTCACCCCAGTCAAAAGGCTGTAGCTAAGCCCACTCATGCCTGAGAACCACCACATACATGTAACTATAACAGGCTTCCCCAAGTTAGTGTCCATACAGAATACTGTATTCACTAAAGGATACATTATAAAAAGGTGCTAATTTGAAGTTCACAAACACATTTCAACAGCAACTGTAGCAATTGCTTAGATCTTAGAACAACGATTGGGGGAAGGAGTATTTTATCATTGGCGATTTTTAGAACTGGGGGATGTGGTGATCCTTAAAAGGGAAGGGACATTTAACTGGCTTTATTGTTATTTAGAATTCTCTCCAGACGACCCTCCTATTGGGTGTACCTGGGGCAGACAGTGTCACTCACTCCACACTCAGTAGAGCTCCGCTTTTGGAACATGATGACAAAGCATTAATATTGCATGTTTGGTGAAACCCCATCTCTACTAAAAATACAAAAAAAAAAAATTAGCCGGGTGTGGTGGTGGCCACCTGTAGTCCCAGCTACTCGGGAGGCTGAGGCAGGAGAATGGCGTGAACCCGGGAGCGGAGGTTGCAGTGAGCCGAGATTGCGCCACTGCACTCCAGCCTGGGAAACAGAGTGAGACTCCGTCTCAAAAAAAAAAAAAAGAAAATTGCATGTTTGTGGGCGGGGCATGGTGACTCACGCCTGCAATCCCAACACTTTGGGAGGCCAAGGCGAATGCATCACTTGACCCTAGGAGACCAGCCTGGGAAACACAGTGGGTGTGGTGATGCATACCTGTGGTCCCAGCTACTCGTGGAGCTGAAGTGGGAGGATTGTTTGAGCCCTGGGAGGTCGAGACTACAGTTGGCGGTGACTGCACTGCTGCACACCAGCTAGGGTGACAGAGCAAGACACTGTCTCAAAAAGAAAAGAAAAAAAAAAAAAAAAAAGGCTGGTCACGGTGGCTCATGCCTGTAATCCCAGCATTTTGGGAGTCCAAGGCGGGTGGATCACCTGAGGTCGGGAGTTTGAGACCAGCCTGACCAACATGAAGAAACCCTGTCTCTACTAAAAATACAGAATCAGCCGGGTGTGGTGGTGCATGCCTGTAATCCCAGCTACTCGGGAGGCTGAGGCAGGAGAATCGCTTGAACTCGGTAGGTGGAGGTTGCAGTGAGCCGAGATCACGCCATTGCACTCCAGCCTGGGCAACAAGAGTGAAACTCCATCTCAAAAAAAAAAAAATTTCTTTTATATATATATACATGTACATTATATATATATGTACACACACACACACACATATATACATGTATACATACATATATATGTATATACGTGTGTATATATACACTATATATATGTATACACTATATATATAGAGAGAGAGAGAGACACATACGCGCACGCGCGCGCGCGCACACACACACACACACACACACACTTGGCTGGGCGCAGTGGCTCACACCTGTAATCCCAGCACTTTGGGAGGCTGAAGTGGGCAGATCACAAGGTCAGGAGATCGAGACCATCCTGGCTAACATGGTGAAACCCTGTCTCTACTAAAAATACAAAAAATTAGCCGGGCGTGGTGGCAGGCGCCTGTAGTCCCAGCTACTTGGGAGGCTGAGGCAGGAGAATGGCGTGAACCCAGGAGGCGGAGCTTGCAGTGAGCCAAGATCATGCCACTGCGCTCCAGCCTGGGCAATGAGTGAGATTCCAGCTCAAAAAAAAAAAAAAGAAAGAAAAAAAAATTATACACACACACACACACACACACATATGCATATATTGCATGTGGATTCATTAACAGGGAAGCTGAGGTTCAGAGGACTGTTCCATCCACGTGGGCTGCAGCAGGTGAGAGTGCTTCTAGGGCCTGTGCAAGTGAAGGCAGGAAATAACAGGGCTGCTGCTCAGTGCAGAGTCGGGTCTCGTGAAGTGCTCTGAGCAATGGTGGGGACGGGGATGTTCCATCAGAAGGGGCCAGCATTCTGAGGCAGCGTGCCCCATCCAGTGGCCACTCCAATACTCTGGTCCCATGACTGCCTCTCAGCCTGGGCCATCTGGATACTGGCCAACAAAGGGCCTCACCACCTGGGCCTTGGAGACTGAGACCCAGTGAGATTCTAACAACTGGAACACACACATGGCCCTGGTGAGAAAGGAGTAACTATTGCTTCCTGTCCCAGCCACACAATTTCCTCCCATCTCTTCCTCACTGATATTTTTATTTCTCTTCAGGACACAGTAAAAGAATATGGATAATTCAAAACTAAAGGAGCAACAATGGTGTTAATTATTTTTCCCTCTTTTTAGAACACATCAACATCTAATTTGTGCTCCGCTCGCTGGATAACTCTGAGAGAAGGCAGGTGTTCCGAGGGCCCCAGCCAGGGTCAGGGCCAGGAGGCCTGGGCAGAGCCCTCACCCTATGCCGATGGCCAGCCTGTGACCTCGCATAAGCCAAGAGGCTTCCTGGGCTGGATTTCTATAGTAACCGGCCACTGGGTCTGCCGGCATACGTCGCCTGACTTTCTGCTGTTCTGTTCTTTGGCAGAACATCCTTCCCCTACCTGCTGGCTGCCTGGAACTGAATGAAGCCACCGTGATTTCAGGGAGAGATCCCGGCTCCTGCCCTCTCCACCAGCTTCAGCAGAACTCTGCCCTCTTGGGTCACGCATTTCCTTTCCTTACTTCACCAGCTCTGGTTGTGCACATCCGAGACCCCCCAGGACTCTAGCAAGGGCCTGATAGAGGGGATAGAAGATGAACATCTTTGGCCACTGTGATTGGTTCAAGGATGGTTGATACCCAAAGCCACGTCACTGGCTGGACTCCTGAAGCTCTGGCCAGAGCAACAAGGAGTAAGAAGCTTACTACTCAAGGAGTAAGGCTGAGGCCAAGCAGAGGGAAGCCAAGTACAGACACTGAGAGACTGGCACATTCTATAAATATTCCCTGCAGAGAAAGTGGCTCTTTCTCTCCTGCATCAGGAAAGAACAGGTCTGAATAGTCAGCAATTGACTCAACAAATATTTGTCAAGCACCTACTAGGTGGCAGGAGCCATACTGGTTGGGTGCACTGGGGAAAAGAGAAGAAGTAACAGCTGCCTTTGTGCAGCCATGAGTCTAGCGAAGAACGCAGAGAAGCAGGAGGGAGAGTCAGCGGTTCTGAGAATGGCTCAGCCTCCATTGACTGGGCCTCAGGAGCAGGGCACTGGGGGTCCCAGACACAGGAAGGAGGGTGTCGCCTTCATGGCCTTCGCTCTGTGGATGAAGTCAGCACTGCAGAAGGCTTCCCTGTCCACATCTCTCTTACAAAACCAAGCCGCAGCTGCCTCCTGCTGAGCTGGGATGCAGATGAATATTCACGGAGAACTGGGAATTGGGGGTTGATGAACAAGTCATTCCAAAGGCAGGACCCTGGGAGGGCCTCGACAAGGTCTAGACCCTAACACTGGGCCACACCTCTCAATGCAGCCCTAGCTTCCCCTCCACGTAGAAGGGAGAAAATTCAGAGCAAACATACAGGGCATCATCACACGGGAATTCCCCATCTTGCTTTCTGGAGCAATTTACCATATTAATTGGCTGTGGCTCATGCTCAGGAAGTCATGGAAAGCCATGTTTCAACCCACAGGAACCCAGGGACCTCCCTCGGGCTGCATGGTGGGTTTGGACCCCGCCTATTAAGCCAATGGTCTTGCCCCCCTCAGGGCAGCACCATGACGGCCTTCCTCGGGGGTGGTCTTGGACGGGGGACTGGCAGAGGACTGGAACGGGATCTGTTCTTATTTTTCAGCCTCTACTTGATAAATGAGCCCATGAGTTTGCCATGAGAGGTGGACTTCTTCCTGCTCCATCAGAAGGGACCCTGACAAGCTCTCTGCTGCACTGCCCAGGGCTCGAAGCAGCTCCCTTCCCACCAGCTCCTATGAGCTTGGTCCAGGGCCATGAATGAATGTTGAAGGATTTTGGAGAAGGATCTGGTCTGAGGCCAGGAATGAGGCTGCTCCCTGCCCTCACCTCCAGCTCCAGCCAGACTCTCTGCCCCTCCAGGTCATGTGACTTCTCCTTTACCAGCTCTCCCCCAGGGGACAGGGAAGGAAAATGCTTCCTGAGGCTACTTATCTTCCTGAAGCTGCCCCCATCTTGGTGGACATCTTGGTCAAGGCAGCCCATGTGCCCGGTGGCCCTAAGGACAAGGGTATACTGATGCCTCCATCTGGCACCTGGATCCACACAGAACCAGGGACCAGCATCCCATGAACTGCTGCTGCTTCAGTAGCTGTTTAATTTGTCCCTTCTAGCTTGGCTAAAAGCAACAGCACTTAGGTACACATGCGTACAAATTCTTCCTTTTCTGTCTGAAGCCTCCATAATGTCTTTTCACTTATGCTTATTAGAACCAGAATTAGAAACCTTTCCTCTGTGCAATTTAATTCTATCCTGCATATTCTTACAAGGCTCCAATATTTGAAATCCCAAAAGGCACTTCAAGCAAGGACTCTCGATTCTCTGTCTGAATTCGGGCTCAGCTCAAAAGAGGGTCTCAAATGCAGGGAGTGGTGAGGGAGAGAGGCTGTTATCTGTGGTGGCTGCTGAGGCTCAGAGAGGTGCCGTGGCTGGTCCAAGACCACATGGGAAATTCCGGATTGGAACCCTCGTCCCTCTGGGATTTGGTCAAATGCTTTTTCTTCAGCTCTACTACCCAGGTGTCTTTGCATATTAACAAAAATTAAAATCTCTGTGACTATTTCCTGACTCCAGTGCCAGTGGCTAGAAATTCAGGGGTTGAATCCCTTTCCCCAAAGGCCATGCGGGGCCCCCCTCCCAGGCTTATGGAGGACCGATGGGCTCTGACAGCAGGACACTGGCGGTGGGACCCTCTCTCCTGGCACCAGCTGAGTGGGGCCTCGGCTGGGTTCCTGCAGTTGCTTCCAGGCCTGGAGAGCCAGGGACTCCCCAGGGAAGGGCACAAGCGAGGAGCCAGGGAAAGCAGAGTCCACAGGGATCCCAGGCCTCTCCCAGGAATGGTGACACAGCTTCCTGGCTTTTGAGGGTAGCCAGATGTTTCTCCGAGTTTCAGGACCCTGATGTTGCAACTGTGCTGTGCTGTGGCCCACTCGGTGGTAGATGCTGTGCAGCTCTCCAGTGCAAGGCCCACGGGCCGGTGCTGTGCTTGCCAGGGCTCCAAGCTCCCCAGCTAGCCTTGGGATAGTCAGCCCAGGCACCCCAATGTCTATCCCAAGCTCCCCAGCTAACCTGGAGATAGATAACCCGGGCACCCTGATGTCTATTCTGAGCTTCCCGGTTAGCCTAGGGATAGACAGCACATGCACCCCAATGTCTATGAAGCCAGCCATGACTCTGAATGTGAAAAGGGAGGTGCACTAATCAGGCAACCTGGTCGAAAGAAGGGCTGTGGTCGGCTGGGGAGGAGACCGGGCTTTGGGGGCTGCTGGAAGAGTCTACGAAGAAAGTTGGGGAGATGGACGGAGGCGTGCTAAGAAAAGGAACACCCTGAACAGAGGACCGAAAGGTGGGGCAGGGACAGCTCCTGCCTGTGAGCTGCCTGGAGGGGCTTGGAAAAGAGAAAGCCAGAGAGGCAGGTGGAGCCACTTGGGATCAGGAGCTTCTGAGACTTCCATTCAAGTCACCTGGAAGCAGGCACGCCCCCTCTGTGCTGGGGGCATGTGCTCATGGAACACAGAAGCCAAGACTCTTCTCTGCCCCTTGCCCACGCCTGGGATTGCCCCCTGTGCTGGGATGGGGGGACCCTGGGCTGGGGCTGGGGGACACGATGTCTGCTCCCATCAGCCTGTGTACCCTCACCAGAGCCTCTGCCCCACTGAAGCGTAGATTTTCCCTCCACGGAACAAGGAGGACCGAAGGGGCTAGGGTCCCAGCTGCCACCTGTGGATAGGCATCCTGTGAGGACAGAGCTCCCGGGGCCATCAGCCACATTTGCTCAGGTGCAGAATCTCCAAGGGGGATTTCTGGCCGGGTCTGTGAGTCATGAGACTAAGCAGGGGTTCCCAAGATTCCCAGGACCCTTTCACATTCTGAGTCTGGGTTCCCTGGAGTCACCAACTTTTGGGCGTCCCAACCCCGAAAGACAATTACTTCTGGAAGCACCTTGAGAGTCTTTCTTTCTTTTTGTTAATAGAAACAGAACCTCTGTCTGTCATCCAGGCTGAAGCACAGTGGCCCCGATCATAGCTCACTGCAGCCTTGAACTACCAGGCTCAAGCCATCTTCCCATTTCAGCCTCCCGAGTAGATGGAATTACAGGCATGCACCAGCACGCTTGGCTAATTATTTTATTTTCTAAATGTTTTGTAGAGATGAAGTCTCACCAACTCACCCAGGCTTGTCTTGAACTCCTGGGCTCAAGCAATCCTCCAGCTTCGGCCTCCCAAAGTACAGGGGTTACAGGTGCGAGCCACCTTGCCTGGCCAAGAGTCTTTCTACAGCTTCACCA